>NC_134481.1:43620838-44249580 GCF_964194025.1 Convolutriloba macropyga | reverse complement strand
CAAGTTGTCATCCCGTCGACATAGTTACACGCCACGATCAGCTCTTTCTACTTCTCGTGCAAACAACATACCAGGCATAACTGTCTCCGGGTCTTTCCCATTATAGCCCCCCCCCCCCAGCTTAGTGGTCAGATAACCTATAGCCCCCCCAAACATGGTAATTATACCATAATGGGGGGCTATAATTTCATGGGGGCTATAATGGAAAGACACCTGTCTCCTTCTCCCCCGGTATCCATATTACATTACGACAATCACCGCTACATTTATTCTCTCTCATCCTCAGCCGATTTGGTACATATCACATCTGTGCTTTAAGTCAACCCCACTGCGCTTATTGTTTATGTGTAGCGTATACCCCCCCCCCCCCCCCACCTTAGTGGTCATATAAAGAACGTAAAGAACGGTATCTTTTCCGATTGTGCCCCCCCCCCCCACCTAATTACGTTATGCACCTGCACCCCCCCCCCCCCCCGAAGGTAACAGAGCACCCTCAGTAAATCATCGTCTGGGGGTGCAAATAGTATACGCCAACTAAGCTGGGGGGTTCAAACGCAAATGATCCAAAGAACGTATAGCCCTACCACGTGATCATGAATATACCATAAACGGGGGGGGGGGGGGGCTATAATTTTGAGAGATGGTCTGTAATTATAACACAGAAGTTTTGCTTACGGGGGAAAAGGCAACATGACGACGCATGCCAGCATACGGTGGAACTTGTAAAAGACACAACCCATGCGAACTATGTGTTGATGTATGTCCCCCAAATTCACGCATCGGCTGTCGCTGTAATAACACGTCTGCTACTTCCAGGACCTGCAGATGTCCTCAGAAATTGGGAAAGAAGTTTATCTGTGATTCTTACAAAGTTAGAGTCTGGACTGAACAGCTCAAGGCACGCTCTATACATGGACAGCCAGGTTCAGATTCAAAGCCATTATAGCGTAGCCAGCTCCCCTCTAAAGTAACAAAAATATACCCCCCCCCCTTATAGCCCACCCCCCCCCCCCCCAGCTTAGTGGTCTGATAACATAGCCCCCCCCCCCCCAAATGGTAATTATACCATAATGAGGGGGCTATAATTTCATGGGGGGTATAATATGAAAGACCCGGATCTTTTTCCGTTTCTGCCCCCCAGTACGTTATGCGCCCCCCAGTTACAAAGCACGTGCCATTACATAATCAATCATTATGTTTAAATATGGCACGTGCGTCTGGGGGCTGCAAATGATATACACCTACTAAGCTGGGAGGGGGGGGGGGGCACAAACGGAAAAGATCCCAAATATAATAAAGCATTGGGAATTAATTCCTTCAACCCCCGCCTACACTCTCACTCACCTGCTACCCCCCCCCCCCTCCCCCACCCTACCCTTTCTCCCTTCCTCCGGTAGAATATAACCATATATAGTCAATATTTTAGAGATTTAAAATTATAGATAAATCAAATTTTAAGGTTTCAGCGAATTTACAAAAATTCAGCGCTTTTTTTACAAAAAGAAGTCAGGTAAGAAAACAGTATTGAGATTTTCTAGAAAAGTTTGGATTCTATTTTGTTTCAGTGTTTTTGTGACCCCCAGTTACAAATCATATGTTGTTATATAGCACGTTACTATGTAAGAAAATAGCACGTGCGCCTGGGGGTCATAAAAGATTTATGCTCACTAAGCTGGGGGGGGGGGGGGGGGGGGGGGTTGCAGAATAGATCCAAAAGTTTTTATGCCACCCCCCCCCCCCCCACTCAAAGGGAAACAAGATAACGGGGATATTGAGGGTGCTATAATGGACAATAACTCAGGTTTGCTCGGGGAAAACAAACCGATTTCAAGACGCGACCAGTTCTCAATCAAGCACATACGCACTGGCCTTCATAGATCCAGATTGCAGAGATTATGACAAGAAGAACACAGACAGGGCAGCTGGGTTGTCAACTATGCGGGTTCCCGCTCCCCCTTGTGACCGGAGAAAGATGCGAGGGGGAGGCTGCTGTGCGTGCTGTTCGTGGGACGACAGTCGACTTGGTGAGAAGTATTAGGATTATTGGATCTATTCTGTTTTGCTCCCCCCCCCCCCCCCCAGCTTAGTGAGCATAAATCTTTTATGACCCCCAGGCGCACGTGCTATTTTCTTACAACGTGCTATATAACAACCTATAATTTGTAACTGGGTGTCATAAAAAAACACTTGGGGTATTAATTGATCTCGAACGGAGTGTAATAATTGCTCTGAAAGAATTATAGGATCTTTTCCGTTTGTGCCCCCCCCCAGCTCAGTGGGTGCATATTATTTGCGCACCCCCCTCCCCCAGACGCACGTGTCATATTTCTACATAATGATTTATTATGTAATGGCACGTGCTCTGTAACTAGGGGGGGGGGGGGGCACAAACGGAAAATATCCCAATTATACTAGTCCTGCTGGACTTTACTAAGTTTCCGTCTGATCTTTATGCACCCCCAGTATAAGAGCATGTAAAATTACGTGCTAAATTTTTATGTGAAAACATGAAGGGGGGTACAAACAATATGCATCCACTAGTCTTGGGTGAACAAACTGAAAAAATCCGAATTACTCGTAAAACTTTAGCAGATGCAACGTTCAACAACCTGGGAACACATGACGAGTGTGCATACTGTGGATTCAAAGAGGGAGCTCTCGACTTCCGACCCAAAGTGAGACGAAGTCTCAAGATGCAGAAAAGGCGCTCTCTCTTAGTTACTAATCGAACCATCAAGGTAAGGACGAGAAGGGTTTTTACACTATGCCCCACAACCCACCCTCATCCCCCTACACACACACACACACACACACACGCGCGCGCGCGCGCGCGCACGCACGCACACGCACACACACATATATACACATCTTTACACACACAAACAAATATATATATATATATATATATATATATATATATACATTTACTTAAATATTTAATTATATCTGCAAATATAATAGCGCATTTATATAAAATTTAATCCACCATTCGGGGGCTATACCTTGTATTATCACTGAGATGGGGCACTATAATGTAAAAAATCAATTCAAGATCATTAGTTCAAGGACCAGGATCTAACGATGAAAAGGAAGTAAATGAAGTTGACTCTCGCTTCTGTCTGGTTACCACAGCAATTAAGTGAAACAAAATTTGTGAAACAAAAATTGTTTCAAAAGCTATCCACTCCCAAGCCGAGAACAAGCAACGTTGAGATTAAGTTATTTTGGTTTTCAGAATCTAAAGACACGTTAATCACTCAAGAAAAACAAATCACTCAACTCTGACAGACCATCAAAAGGCTTCAATAAAACCTATGTAGTGCCTTTAAGCAGCTGAAAGATACTCAAACACAGCTAAACAAATCTCTAAGATCTTTCAAAAAAATTATCTGAAGCAAAATTAATTACAAAAAATCAGTAAACCTTAAAAACAACTCATCATTTATAAAGGTGAAAAATACTTTTTCGAAATTCAGTTTATCGCCCTGAGAGCAACGGACATTCGAACAGGCTATTGTATAAGCATCATAAAATAACGTTTTAACATTGGTCCGTACATAGCAACAAGTGGTTTTTAAACGGCAGATTCTGACGCTCATTTAGCCGGTAATTTGTCTGATAACGAATCAGTTCAACGACGGTCACCAATTAGAACCTATGAATCAAAAATCCTGAAAATTACAGAGCCGAATGTTGTCTGCTTTGAAATATTTACGCTTAGCTTTACTTGAAATCATGTTATCTATAAAATTTACAGTTTTGTACGTAAATTAGACTGATTTCTGTACGTATTTAAATACGCAATTCTGATTGGTTATTATTTTAGCTCGTTAATATTATCGCTTACGTTTATTTATTTAGTAACATCTTTTAGTTCTGAACAAGATATTTGGTGAAATGGTAACAATTTTACAAGCTGGCGACGAGTCATCCGTTGGACGTACGTAATACGGTGGAGCGTGCGTGGCTGTCGAAACCGTAACGGAGCTCAGTGATAAAAGCAGTAAGGTTGTAGCCCCAAGGATTGGTCTCTCCAACTACCCAAGCCATGTCACCGGTTTTTAGGTGTTGCTCGCAGACGTCTCACACTTAGAACGTCGTCTCAGTGCCTGAATGTACCCTTTCATCCAACGTGACCAAATAGCGTTAGCGTAAGACCGCGTGCAAGCGTTTCACTTACGGGGATCAAACTCGTTAAAAACAACGATTCAGGGAACTGCAGTTGCTTGGTTAGCAAGTAAGAAACTTTTAGCCGTTAATTTGTCTAGGTCACCTTCGGGCGTTGATGGACGTGAGTTAAGTGCGTGTTCTACCAGACAAGAGGCAGTAGTTAAATCTTCATCTGCGAGGTGACGTGTTCCAAGGAGTGTGTAAAGTACGTGCTTGAAACTACGCATTAGCCTCTCCCAGATGCCAGCTTGGTGTGGAGCACTGCGCGGATTTAATCTGCACTTAATGCTGAAGACAAGTTCAGTAGCAATCTTGTTTGAATTCCATTTTTCGATATTCTAGTCTTGCGGAGCTTCTTCTGCACCAATGAATTTAGTATCGTTATCTGACCAGAAAATGGCAGGAGTACCCCGATGGGAAACAAACAGCTCTATTCCCGTTACACACGAATTAGCGTCAATGGAGGGGACGATTCTCATTTGGACCAAACTGGTAGTCAAACAAGTGAAGTGGAATTCCCACCTCTTCTCCGTAGTTCAACGAACGTAAAATGGGCCAGTGCAACGAACGCTGACGTAAAATGGGCCAAATTATTCAACCAGCCATGATGGGTTGACTAGTGGCAGCGCGGAAATTTCTGCACGCAACACAGTTAAATTTGATTGAGCACAGTGAGGATGGTAGTCTGCGGATATCATAACAATCCTGTACCTTAGCCTGCAGATGCCCCGAGATAGCCCGCTACAAAAATCTATTGAAAAGAACAAATTGTAATATCGACATTACCTTTAACCGAGTGAGAGTGACCTTGGCTATATCAATACGTTCACCTAATTTTGCAACGCAAATAAAAACACGAAGTGTAACAACCGATTGAGTGGCGTTGAACTATTAAAAAAAAACTAAAACAAGTGTACTAACCATCAAAGAAGTTTGGTTTGTTTGGGATATGAGACATTTCTGAAATATTTTGGAGAAAATTTTACGCCCAGGCTTCATTTGGACATTTTTTAGAATTACAAGTCTTGGCCATGCCTTGGAATTAGACTGACAAGTGCAAAATTGACATGATCATAGCTCTGAAACAGTAGGGATACGGATTTGGTGGTAATTCGGGAATTCTCCCCGCTACTTGGGTGAAGCGACGATGTGATGAAATTTCTGATTGCTATTTGCAGTGTTCTTTTGACCTCTTAAATTCTGAATTGTTGCTCTTTTGATAGGATGCAGAGACCTCAACCGAGTCTAACGATAAAAGTGGAGTCAAGTTGACAGATGATTTCTTGACTAAACTTGACAGCATGGAGGAGGATTTGAACCTCATGAACAAACAACTGGCAGCTTCAAACACGCGCTCTTCTAAACATGCACACCGACGCTCCAAAGTCAACGAAAGCACCCCAAAACTAAAAGTAAGTGTGTCTGTTTCTTTTCCGTGTTCAGGAAGAAGAATTTCCGAATGGCTTGAGAAATTTCTGATTTGATACTCTATAAATTGTCCGTTCAGCGGGACCTCTAAGTCAAAAGCGAAATCGTTTCAAATAGTTAAGGAATCTAATATAATTTTTTTGTTTTTTGCCGTTATTGTCATTTTAATTGGTATGTAACGCAAGAAAGCTTCGAATTCGTTTTTATTAAGTTATTGGCCATACCGACTATTTACTACTTTTTAACGAACACACCTTTTTATACATAAATAATTTTTGAGTAATGATTTTCGAAAAACGGTTGCACCGAAGAAACCGAAAAAAGTTCTGAAGTTTGAAATCAAATATATTCTTCTTTTTCAATCTTGCGAGAAAATTATAAATTTTTAGGGAAGCTCTATGTCACAAGCATCCGAGGGTGTCTTGAAAGACTTGAATGCGAAGACCACTATGTCTAAAAGAGACCAGATGATAACGGACGAACATCTTCTATTACAGAAAGAAAGAGCTAAAGACCCTGGCTACTCACAGTACACACAGTACGCCTATTAACTATAGATATATAATTAATCAGTGGTATTTTTAGAAAATATATTTCTTAACTATTTTTTTGTTATGCCAAAAGCTGAGTTGACATCTCCTAAACTGACGAGAAAAAGGTTATAAAATTTGACTACTAACCCCACAAATTATATGCTTCAAAATTCTTTAATTTGTTTTATTCATCAATATCTTCTTCCATTTTGAGCTGATTTTCTACCATAACTGACACGATCAGATTAACCACCCCAGGTTGAGGTACCATCCGGAAGTGACCTCTGATCAGACCGTGCCAGACAAAAATAATCTCTGATCAAACCATCCCAGACCAAAGTAACCTCTGATCAGACTAAACACCGTGTGCGCTCGAAGTTCGCTCGAAACTGTCTCTGATCAGATCTTTCCAGGCAGAAATGACCTCTGATCAGACCAAAATTAGACCATTGTTCAGACGATTGCGCGACCATGACCCAGACCAAACTCAGACCGTCGTCCAGACGATTGTCCGCTCAAAATCACTTCTGATCAGACTATTGTGCGCTCAAAAGTCACTCCTGATCAGAATATTGTGCGCTCGAAATCACCTCTGATCAGACTCAATTGCGCTCGATATAGTCTGATCAGTGAATGACTTTCACTATGAACGAATTTTTTAATTTTGTTATGATAAAATAATTTCTTAAAAATTGATGTTTGCATTATTAAATTCATCTAAAGATAAGACCATTCTTAAAGTATTGCTAAAAAACCCAAATGCTGAGGAAAAATTCATTTAGTATACCAGTAGTGCATATTTCGAGCTCATTGGACAGACTTAGACAACTTTCCATATAAAACGTCGTGTTCTACAGTTAATCAAAATGTTCTTTCAAGGGCATTTTCTGACCATCATTTTCCATCAACAGGACCAAAGCTGGACCAAATCAGTTATGGTAGAAAATATAACATAAATTAGTGCTTTGGTTCTGATCAAAGCCATCAGACTCGATATGTGTCTGTGATCAAAATGCTGTCTTTTGTTGCCTCTTTTGTTGCCTTAACGATGTCTCGGTAAAAGAAAACAAGAAAACAAAAGAAAAAATTTCCGCTTGAAATGGACTCTGATCAGACCCAATTGCGCTCAAAATCTTCATTGACCAGAGTAATATGCGCTTGAATCCGCCTCTGGTCATACCATCCCCAGACCGAAGTGACCTCTGATCATACCATCAGCAGGCCGAAGTGACCTCTGATCATACCATCAGCAGACCGAAGTGACCTCTGATCATACCATCAGCAGACCGAAGTGACCTCTGATCATACCATCAGCAGACCGAAGTGACCTCTGATCATACCATCCCCAGACAAAAATGACCTCTGATCATACTAAATCATACTCGAATCAAATCCCAGATCCTGTATTTTTGGTCTGGGAACACACCGTGTGCGTTGGACTTGGTCTGATCAGAGGTCACTTCCGGATGGCACCGCAACCTGGGACATACTGATATAGTATTAATTAGTGCTTCAATTGATTCCTAGGATAATTGAGTAAGAAAAAAGTCTGCCAATTAGGTAAAAGGTTAATAAAAAAACAAGCATTGCTACAAAAAAACAGCAAAACTAGATACTTGATAAACAGGACAAAAAAGAATAGACATGCATCGTGAGTTTGAGAGAAGTTCCTGGAACAATCAAACATGTCAAAAATAATCCTGGCTTTACGTTGAATCTCCAAGCCGTCCTTACACTATCCTAGCTTTTGTATCTAGCCCATGACAAGACATTGCATGTCTGTCTAGCCTTTGTCCAGAAATTGACTCCACACACAGGAAAAGTGTTTTCTATTCCTTGGTCGCCTATTGCTGCCACCGTTCACTGCTTGAGAAATTTAACCAATTTTCACTTTCCGTCTTTTGTGCTCTTTTCTTATGAAATTTCTTTAATTTGTTCTTCAGTTTGGTGAGTTTTGTTGCCCAATATTTCATAGCGCGCTGCAAAAAATTTTTTGAACAAAAGCAATTAAAAAGTTGGCAGAGATTGGTTATCCAGCTTTTTTGCAGCCTTTGTAACACTTTCTGTCTTCTTCTGAGTAAATTTTCCAGTTCTCGGTTATAATTTGGCCGCTGTTGATGTCACAAATTCATCTAATGCCATCAATTTCACAACAATCAAATTCTCAACTCTCTAAAACCTCGTGGGTAAAACCCCAAGAACCAGAAGTTGTACCAATTTTTCATAGAGTTACTGTTCATCAACATTGGCAGCTGTTATCATCATTGGCGGCAACGACCTATTCAAAGGCGATTTACCGTCAACCCAAGAACCTCACTAAGTAGCCGAGGAACTCAATAATCTAGCAAACGAGCTAGTTCCGCTTGCAAATAAAAAAGTGTACGTCATTGGAATACCGAATCGGGGAGATTCCTCTGATAACAAAAAGCGGACAGAAACTACTAACAATTTAATCCAAAAATACGCCAGTAGGGCCAGCTGGGTATACAGAAGCATCAGTCATAAAGTCTACAACAGCCAAAAATACATTAGCAACGACAACGTCCACCTGAATCAACTAGCCCTTAGTAACTTGAGCTCAATCCTAAAGCACAAAATCCTAACCCCTGTTAACTTTTCTACTGCCCTGAACGTAGCTGGTCATTTTGAAGAGTTTCAGTGTGAGAGGAGTTTCTGCAAGTGTGGCTGTTTCAATCCAACCTACTAATTCAAGGTAAAGTCTTTTATCTACTTAAGCCGTCGGTGCCAGTATTGGTTCCATAGGCTACTTATTAAATAAAATCATTTGCTAAGCTTGCCGTCGGTGCCAGCATTGGTTCCATAGGCTCCTTAATTCTTGGTTTTCATTCGCCATCACCTTCATCCTTTCCTTTCCTTTGTCGTCGGTGCCAGTATTGGTTCCATAGACAACTAGTCGTTTCATCTACTAAAGCCGTCGGTGCCAGCATTGGTTCCATAGGCTCCTTTACTTTTGGTTTTTCATTCTTCAGCACACTTCCTCTTTTCGTTGTCGTCGGTGCCAGAATTGGTTGCATAGACACTAGCAGTTTGTATACTTTCTAAATTTATAGTTGCTGTCTGCCGGCGGTGCCAGTATTGGTCCCATAGGCAGTATATTACAAAAAATACGCGTTGTCCCTCTATTTTGCTGAGTTCACTGCAAACCCCAAAAAAATTATACAGTGCTTACCCAAAATGACACCCAGGGAATCCCAATTTTGTAATTCCTGCAATGAGAAACTGAAAAAGCATAAATTCACGTGCTTCTTTTGCCACAAAGTTATGCATATGACTTCTAAATGCACGGGTTTCGATAAGACCGGCATTGACGTCCTGATCAAATTAGATAAAAATCTCCTTCACATCTGCAATGACTGCAAAGATAACAAAAACAATGCCATCGACAATAAAACCTCTAAAATTGATGATAAACTCATTGAAATCAAGGAACAAATGAAAATGTTTGCACAAAGTATCAAAAAATCAAACCAAATGATAGACACCGTAAAACTTGACCTCAGTGAACTGAAGAAGCCAAAAAGTTACGCACAGTCCCTTGCAAATGTAACAAAAGGTGTGACTAAAGCATCATTTCATAGTACAAAATCAAATGACGGACTTGGTATTCGCGTCCGTGGAGTACCAGAGCTCACGTCAAAATCGGCTGACGAACGAATTCACGCTGAGATGGCGGCTGTAGAAGAGATGCTCGATTTTCTCAACATCGAAGACAAGAAACTTAGCAAAATTCACCGCATTGGAAGATACGACTCCACAAAGACAGTCCCACGCACCCTTCTGATACATCTAGAAAACCCAATCAGCAAAGACCTAGTACTGAAATCTGCTTATCGCTTAAAGGTTTTCAACAAGCAAGTCTTCGTGAGCCCTGAGTTGTCACCAGTCGATGCTAAAAAGAAAACGAATGTCTGAAAACCCGCTGAAAACTAATTGGCGAAACTAAATTTGATCGCAAAGAAATTCGTATTCGAAATCTAACAGTTGAAGTAAAGGTAAATGGTGCATGGGTGACCAACACCGACTCCAACCCAAACACTGAAGACTCTTCCTCAGAAGATGAAGATGGGTCTTGACTAACCTCAGTCAAAATGCTAACCTTCAACGTCAGAAGCCTTCTAAGCCTAGAAAGAAGAATGGCATTCTCAAATGCAATCGCAACTTTAAAATACGGTCTCCTTTGTCTGACAGAAACTTGGCTCACACCTCATGTGCTAAATACTGCCTTGTTCTTGCCAAATTACAGCATATATCGAAACGATAGGGACCCAGATATGTTCACTTCTAAACATGGCGGTGTTCTAATAAGAATCCGAAATTCGATTGAACATGAGCAAGTAAAACTAAGCATAGTACATGACGATTATGTGGCAATCAAAATCTACACTAAACCAAAACCTATACTAATCTGCTGTGTCTACAATCCACCCACTGGAAGTCCATTCCAATGTCATCTGCACAACTGTCAGACCTACTTTATGAAATTGAATTAACACGCTCAAATCAGATATGTGAAAACTTGATACTGACGGGAGACATAAATTTTTCCAAAACTGACTGGGAATCAATGAGCTCAAGTGATGATAATGAGATTGCATTCATTGAAAAGTGGTCTGAATTAAATTTTTCAAACAGTGCTAAGAGACAATTTGATGTAGTCCTAGTCAACACCCTCGACCCAATTATAAGCGGCGACTTGGACAAATATCTTTTTTCTAAATAATCCACAATTCAAAAACCTTGCTCTGATCACATCCCAATCTGCACTTACTTGAGCACGTTCATCCAACCCCACGCATCTGCTGGAGATGTCAAATTTGCTTTCAAAGAGCAAACTGGGAACACCTAAATGAGCAAATAATGAAATCACCTTTTGATCCGTACTGCTACAGCAATGTGAACGTCCTGGTTCAAGAATGGTAGAAATGGATAAACAAGATCCTCGAAGCAAACATTCCTAAAGTCACGCGGCATCGAGCCTCACTTCCCCCGTGGGTAACACCATCAACATCCCATCTAATCAAGAAACTGGAAACTAAAAAGAAACGATGGCAGGTAATGAACCTGAGCAGGAGCCTCAAAATAAAGAAACTTGAAAAACAAATATCAATTGAAATGGAGAAAGATCAGTCAAATTTTGAATCCGAAGTTTTCTCAGGGCGACGGTTCAGTAATATACAGAAATATCTTCGGGCAATAAGAAAGAGTCCTTCCATACCACCCATTGTAAACTATGCAAACACGAGCGCTAGAACCGATCAACACAAAGCAGAACTTTTTAACTCGTTCTTCCAAAAAGTGTACAGTAACAAAGTTGAGTACAAACCAGCAGTCTTGAGGAGAAAACTTAATTCTCTGCATATAACAGAAAAACTGATAACAGATATATCAAGGAAACTACACCTCAACGAGTCAAATGGACCCGATAACTTTGGTAACATAATTTTTGAATTTTGCTCAGCAACTTTGAGCAAGTCACTCGTCCTTCTTTTTCAAACAATGTCCAATAAAAGAAATTTCCCTTCTATCTGGAAAATAAGTCGATAAACTCCCATCTATAAGGAGGGAAGCAAAGCAGAAGTGAATTGCTACAGACCCATTAGTTTACCCTGTTGTGTGTCCAAAATTTTTGAAAAAGTGATTTTTGACGAAATATATTATCATTGTCGTCGCAGATTAAACGAAAATCAATTCGGCTTTCGAATGAATAGATCGGCAACCACTCAGCTTCTACTGTTTCTCGCCACAGTATATCGCAAATTTGACACAATTTCGTCGGACGACATTAGTATCCTCTACTTAGATTTTTCAAAAGCTTTTGATAAAGTACCACATCACCTTTTCGTAAAGAAACTCGAAAGTTTTGATGTAGGAGGAAATATATTATTACTCTTGCACTCTTATTTAGAAGACAGAAAACAATTTGTTAAAATTGGAAATTGTTATTCAAGTTTGGAGAACGTAACAAGTGGAGTCCCACAAGGTTCCATACTTGGACCACTACTGTTCTTAATTTTTATAAATGACTTGCCAGATGCAAACCCCGATATTGAAGGTTTTGGAATTGCAGACGAAAATAAATTCATCGTTCATGATCAGGCAAAACTGGACAGAAGCGCAAAAAAAATTGAAGACTGGTGCCGAGAGAATGGAATGGAGTTGAATGCAAACAAATGCAAGTTGTTAAATGTTAGAGGTAATCTCACGACATCTATGTGTGGCCAGGAAGTAAAACCAACTGAATCCCAAAAAGACCTTGGTTTAATAATAACATCAAATCTCTCATGGCAAGGCAACTGCGACCACAGAGTGAAAAAAGCGACCAGTGCTTTTTTCCAAATAAAACGAAATATGTCACCAATCAGCTCAACGTCAACCAAAATGAACTGCTATACTGGTTATATTGCTCCAATTTTGACGTACTGCTCACAAGCATGGTTGACAAACCGCACCAATATGTACAAAATTGAAAAAGTGCAGATCATGGCTACTAAATGGATTCTAGGAAACTCACTTCAAAGTTACAAAGAACCTCTCATTAGCCTAATACTCCTCCCACTCTGTCACTACGTTAAACTGCATGATCTTCTGCTCTTCCTAGCTAATACACGTAATCAATTTGACATTCCGACAAATTTTAAAACCCTTGAAGACGAGAGGACAAGGCAACACTGTAGAGGTGAACTGAAAATCGAAAATAACCGACTAGTCAAATCTGATGAAAACTTCTTCCACCGACCGAAGCAACTGTACAACGTTGTAAATAGAAATATTCAAAAATTTGGAGGCAAAACTATCACAAAAGCATACTGGCACTTTTTCACAACTCATTTCAGCCTGACAAACAAATGCTCTTGGCGTATAATTTGCAGATGTGACAATTGTAACAATTGGAAAAAACTTGACAACTGAAACGGGATTGACTAAGGGGCACAAATTGAAGCCCCGGAAAACATACCCGAATTCTCTAGTACTACTACTACTACTACTACTACTACTACTACTACTACTACTACTACTACTACTACTACTACTACTACTACTACTACTGTTTCAACACTTTAATTCCAAATATGAAATAAAGGCACGGTTGGCAACAAATACAAACAAAACAAGAAGAGTTATTTGTTTGGTTATTCTGTGAAGTGCTGTACGACAAAATTGTTGAATGCATTCTTTGACCCGGTTGCTGCTTTCTCCTGCAATCTGGTGAACGATACTTTGTTTCGTACACAGTCTCCTTCGATTTGACTCATCCACGTTTTCCGTTGCCCCCCAGGAGCGCGTCTAGCATGGACGTATTGATCGGGCGGGTCCCAATCGAAGGCACTGCGGGCTAATCTTCCTGGTTCCATTCTCTGGATGTGTCCGTACCATTTTATCCGTTTGAGAATGATCATCGTGGATAGTTGGGGCATTCGTGATCTTGACATAATTTCTTCGTTCGTTGCTTTCTCCAGATATGACACACGTAGAATTCTCCGAAGACAACCACAGTGGAAACTCTCAAGTTTTCTCTCCATTAATTTCGGAAGAGTCCAAGTCTCTGAGCTGTACAGCACGGCTGATAAAACGAGTGCTTTGTACAAATTGCACTTGAGGTGCACGCTGAGCTGCTTGCTCTTCCAGAGATTTCGGCCATTGACTGTTTTGAACTTTCTTTCACACTTGTACTATTACTACTACTACTACTTCTACTACTACTACTACTACTACTACTACTACTACTACTACTACTACTACTACTACTACTACTACTACTACTACTACTACTACTACTACTACTACTACTACTACTACTACTACTACTACTACTACTACTACTACTACTACTACTACTACTACTACTACTACTACTACTACTACTACTACTACTACTACTACTACTACTACTACTACTACTACTACTACTACTACTACTACTACTACTACTACTACTACTACTACTACTACTACTACTACTACTACTACTACTACTACTACTACTACTACTACTACTACTACTACTACTACTACTACTACTACTACTACTACTACTACTACTACTACTACTACTACTACTGTAGCAGGAGCAATTTGGGTAAGGGCGGCCGCGGTTTCTGGAAAACGTCCGAGCCGCCTCAATTTTGATGTTTAAACTCAAATCAACCCCCAAGATTATTTATTATGAGCTATAGTTGACGATTACCGAAACGGCCTTAAAAACAAACCAGTAGAGCTCGTGTTATAGCCTTCCAAAAATTTAATTGTTTTTTTCTTTTCGAGCTTTTTTCTCCTTTTTTAACAGTAAAAGACCATTAAAATTGAACTTTATTGGATAGATTTTTATCTCTATTTTCTGAAACATGTATTTTTTAAATTTTCTGTTAAGTATTTGTTGAGATATTGAGCTATAGGAGTAGGGTGCCTTTTTTGGCCGAACAGGAAGGAAAATTGAACAGGCAGTTTCTCTACGAAAAACTACTTTTTTTCAAAAAATTTTTTTTGTTCCTGTCTTGTATGACTACTTTTTGTCATTTTTGTTCTTATGAATGTTTGACGTAGCTTTTTCAGATACGGTGAAAATTTCGGCCTATGAAATCGGTTTGACTAAGTCGAGTGCGTTTGGACATCCTCAGATCCGAATTGAGGTGATTTTTGATAAATGACCACAGAGTTCTGAAATTTGGCAAGCAAGTTCGAAATAGTACGACAACCCACCTCCCAAAAAACTGGAGCTTTTTATGTAGTGAAAAAGTAGAAAAAACACTTTGAAAAAAACGGCCTTCAAATATGGGTAACAGTTTTTGGATAATTTTTGGCCCAATTCTGATATTTTTTAATTGATTGCAGATTTTTGCCTCAAATTTAATTTTTTGGAAGCGCAGAGATGAAAAGTAGGAGGTGACATGCTGGCCATGTGTAAAAAAAAGTTTAAAAATATGTTTTACTGGTGTAAAAATATTAAATGAAAATTTAAAAAAAAAGGTTTTTCATAAAAAAACTGTGGCCATTTCGATCTGGATTGTGCTAGTGTTGGAAAACTAACTTTTCCATAAACTAAAAATGCTGCGTTTCAAATCTCATATTAAAAAAGACAAATTCAGGCAAAAAAAGGTGTTCAAAAACAACCCCAAATTCTAAAAAAACACAAGATATTTTTTTTTTATGTGTTGTCAGGAAATCCTTGATTTCGACCGTTTCCTTATCCAAAGAATGATTTTTTGAAAGCAAATCTAGTGATCTCTGAAAGATCAGTATGAAAATTGGTTCAGAAATCAATATATCAATAATTTTTCTACTCAATTTTTTTTGCACGAAAGTGCAAAATGGGTAACGATGAGAATTTTGAAGTCAAATGAGCAAGGGTTACAGAAAGGTCTACAAAAAAAAACAATATAATGATCCAAAAACGCCAATTCTAAATCGCTGAGGTCTTTCAATTGTTATCTGAGAGGAAGTTAAGTTATGGCATGCATCAAAACAACGCTTCTGAAGCATAAAAAACAGCTATCACCAAAATTTGAGGTCAATTGGACAAAAATGAGAAAAAAATATTTGAAAAATTTGATAGCAGAAAGAAGTTTTTCTTATTGTCTAAATGAAATAAACAAAATAATATTTTAGTGTCTCTGATTGCAGGTTGCAAAACCTATTGAAAAAACCTTTTAAAACACGTTTCTCTGATAATCAATTTTTTTTTAAAATGGGTACCTTGTTCGAGATGTTCATTTGGCCATTTCAAAAAAGTTTTTCCCTAAAGAAGATTGAACTACAATCGTACTATTCTTTGGAACTAGTTTATTTTTGAAAAGACCTCTCCATATTGGCCAAAACTAAACTCGATAAAAAATTTAAGAAAACAGAAAAAACGTAATGCGTCAGAAAGCAATTCTACGACAGCAAAAGTAAAAAACGAAAAAAGTTATAGTGGTTTCATTTTTCTGATCAACGAAATCTTTTAAGTTTTACTCAAACTCTTTCGGGGCATCGGGAAACCATTTTTCGGATAAAAACAAACCAAAATCGGCAAGAAAATTGCCAAAATCTGCACAGTTGTTAAAATAACATATACAAAATTGAACCACGCTTGAGGCTGTTTAACTTTGTTTTTGTAAAAACTCAACGCACTATTCTGTTTCTCAGGATTTTTAAAAAACAAATATGGATCAATTCCCTCCTCTAATTATTTTTGAGACAAAAAAAGTACTTTTTTCAATTTTGGTCAAAGAGTGGAATATGGGTAATGGTGAGGTTTTTGAACTCAAATGCGCCAGGGTTACAAAAATGTCTACAAAAAAGACCAATTAATGATCCAAAAACGCCAATTCTAAATCGCTGAGGTCTTTCAATTGTTATCTGAGAGGAAGTTAAGTTATGGAATGCATCAAAACAACGCTTCTGAAGCTTAAAAAACAGCTATCACCAAAATTTGAGGTCAGTTGGACAAAAATGAGAAAAAAATATTTGAAAAATATGATAGCAGAAAGAAGTTTTTCTTATTGTCTAAATGAAATAAACAAAATAATATTTTAGTGTTTCTGATTGCAGGTTGCAAAACCTATTGAAAAAACCTTTTAAAGCACGTTTCTCTGATAATCAATTTTTTTTAAAATGGGTACCTTGTTCGAGATGTTCATTTGGCCATTTCAAAAAAGTTTTTCCCTAAAGAAGATTGAACTACAATCGTACTATTCCTTGGAACTAGTTTATTTTTGAACAGACCTCTCCATATTGGCCAAAACTAAACTCAATAAAAAATTTAAAAAAACAGAAAAAACTTATTGCGTCAGAAAACAATTCTACGGCAGCAAAAGTAAAAAACGAAAAAAGTTATAGTGGTTTCATTTTTCTGGTAAACGAAATCTTTTAAGTTTTACTCAAACTCTTTCTGGGCATCGAGAAACCATTTTTCGGAAAAAAAACAAACCAAAATCGGCAAAAAATTGCCAAAATCTGCACAGTTGTTAAAACAACATATACAAAATTGAACCAGACTTGAGGCTGTTTAACTTTGTTTTTGTTTAAACTCAACGCGCTATTCTGTTTCTCAGGATTTTTAAAAAACAATTATGGATCAATTCCTTCCTCTAATTATTTTTGAGACCAAAAAAGTACTTTTTTCAATTTTGGTCAAAAAGTGGAATATGGGTAATGGTGAGGTTTTTGAACTCAAATGCGCCAGGGTTACAAAAATGTCTACAAAAAAGACCAATTAATGATCCAAAAACGCCAATTCTAAAACGTTGAGGTATTTCAATTGTTATCTGAGAGGAAGTTAAGTTATGGAATGCATCAAAACAACGCTTCTGAAGCAAAAAAACGGCTATCACCAAAATTTGAGGTCAGTTGGACAAAAATGAGAAAAAAATATTTGGAAAATTTGATAGTAGAAAGGAGTTTTTCTTATTGTCTAAATGAGATAAACAAAATAATATTTTAGTGTCTCTGTGTGCAGGTTGCAAAACCTATTGAAAAAACCTTTTAAAGCACGTTTCTCTGATAATCAATTTTTTTTTAAAAATGGGTACCTTGTTCGAGATGTTCATTTGGCCATTTCAAAAAAGTTTTTCCCTAAAGAAGATTGAACTACAAACGTACTATTCTTTGGAACTAGTTTATTTTTGAAAAGACCTCTCCATATTGGCCAAAACTAAACTCGATAAAAAATTTTAAAAAACAGGAAAAACCTGATGCGTCAGAAAACAATTCTACGACAGCAAAAGTAAAAAACGAAAAAAGTTATAGTGTTTTCATTTTTCTGATCAACGAAATCTTTCAAGTTTTACTCAAACTCTTTCGGGGCATCGAGAAACCATTTTTCGAACAAAAACAAACCAAAATCGGCAAGAAAATTGCCAAAATCTGCACAGTTGTTAAAATAACATATACAAAATTGAACCACGCTTGAGGCTGTTTAACTTTGTTTTTGTTAAAACTCAACGCACTATTCTGTTTCTCAGGATTTTTAAAAAACAATTATGGATCAATTCCTTCCTCTAATTATTTTTGAGACCAAAAAAGTACTTTTTTCAATTTTGGTCAAAAAGTGGAATATGGGTAATGGTGAGGTTTTTGAACTCAAATGCGCCAGGGTTAGAAAAATGTCTACAAAAAAGACCAATTAATGATCCAAAAACGCCAATTCTAAAACGATGAGGTCTTTCAATTGTTATCTGAGAGGAAGTTAAGTTATGGAATGCATCAAAACAACGCTTCTAAAGCAAAAAAAAACGGCTATTACCAAAATTTGAGGTCAGTTGGACGAAAATGAGAAAAAACTATTTGAAAAATTTGATAGCAGAAAGAAGTTTTTCCAATTGTCTAAATGAAATAAACAAAATAGTATTTTAGTGTCTCGGTGTGCAGCTGGCAAAATCTATTGAAAAAACCTTTTAAAGCACGTTTCTCTGGTAATCAATTTTTTTTTAAATGGGTAACTTGTTCGAGATGTTCGTTTGGCCATTTCAAAAAAGTTTTTCCCTAAAGAAGAATGAACTACAATCGTACTATTCCTTGGAACTATTTTATTTTTGAAAAGACCTCTCCATATTGGCCAAAACTAAACTCGATAAAAAATAAAAAAAACAGAAAAAACCTAATGCGTCAGAAAACAATTCTACGACAGCAAAAGTAAAAAACGAAAAAAGTTATAGTGTTTTCATTTTTCTGATCAACAAAATCTTTTAAGTTTTACTCAAACTCTTTCGGGGCATCGAGAAACCGTTTTTCGAATAAAAACAAACCAAAATCGGCAAGAAAATTGCCAAAGTCTGCACAGTTGTTAAAACAATATATACAATATAAAATTGAACCACATTTGAAGCTGTTTTACTTTGTTTTTGTTAAAACTCAACGCCCTATTCTGCTTCTCAGGATTTTTAAAAAACAATTATGGATCAAATACTTCCTCTAATTACTTTTGAGACAAAAAAGTACATTTTTCAATTTTGGTCGGAAAGTGGAATATGGGTAATGTTGAGGTTTTTGAACTCAAATGCGCCAGGGTTACAGATATGTCTGCGAAAAAGACAAATTAATGACCCACAAAATGCCAATTTTAAAACGCTGAGGTTCTCCAATTGTTATTTGAGAGGTAGTGAAGTTGTGGAACGGATCAAAACAACGTTTCTGAAGCGAAAAATACAGTTATTACCAAAATTTGTGGTCAATTGGACGCAAATGAGAAGAAAATATTTGTAAAATTTGACAGCAAAAAGCAGCCTTTCTTGTTGTCTCAATAAAATAAATCGATAACTTCACTATAAATATGGAGCATTGACGCTTACATAAGATTGAAGCATGCAACATAAGCTTTGCCTAAATCAACCTTAACGTTTACAGTTGAGCAAAGTTTTATCAGGACAAAAGCTAAAACAAGTCACAATTTATACTAGAGGAGTCTCTGGATTCTGGAAATAGGCTTAAAATGACAAAGACAAATAGCAGCTTTTATGGCGGCCAGAAAAAATGGGGGACCATCCAAATTGGAGGCCAAGCCTCCAATTCGGTCGGTCCCCCATTTTTTTGAAATTTTTTTCTTTTTTTTTTTAAGTTTTTCAAGTAGAACCCAACTTTTTTTGTCAATAACAAGCACACTGTTGCCCACACACAAATTTGAAATTATTATTAGTAAACCAAGAAATGATTTTTACACTTTGTTGCAAAACTTAAATAAAAATGGGCAAAAGAGAACAAGAAAAATAAATTTTTGATACAAAAGATGGACCTTATCGCAAAAGACCTAGGCCAACAATCCTAAAATGGATCAAAAACACACACAGTAATAACTTCACTATAAATACGGAGCCATTGACGTTTTCAAAAGATTAAAGCTTGCAACATGAGCTTTGCCTTAACCAGCCTTAACGTTTACAGTTGGGCAAAGTTTTATCAGTACAAAAGCTAAAACAAGTCACAATTTATACTGGAGGAGTCTCTGGTTTCTGAAAATAGGCATAAAATGACAAAGACAAATAGCAGCTTTTATGGCGGCCAAAGAAAATGGGGGACCATCCCAAATTGAAGGCCAAGCCTCCAATTCCGGCGGTCCCCCATTTTTCTTTGAAATTTTTTTCTTCTTTTTTCAAGTTTTTCAAGTAAAACCCAACTTTTTTTGTCAATAACAAGCACACTGTTGCCCACACACAAATTTGAAATTATTATTAGTAAACCAAGAAATGATTTTTACACTTTGTTGCAAAACTTAAATAAAAATGGGCAAAAGAGAACAAGAAAAATAAATTTTTGATACAAAAGATGGACCTTATCGCAAAAGACCTAGGCCAACAATCCTAAAATGGATCAAAAACACACACAGTAATAACTTCACTATAAATACGGAGCCATTGACGTTTTCAAAAGATTAAAGCTTGCAACATGAGCTTTGCCTTAACCAGCCTTAACGTTTACAGTTGGGCAAAGTTTTATCAGTACAAAAGCTAAAACAAGTCACAATTTATACTGGAGGAGTCTCTGGTTTCTGAAAATAGGCATAAAATGACAAAGACAAATAGCAGCTTTTATGGCGGCCAAAGAAAATGGGGGACCATCCCAAATTGAAGGCCAAGCCTCCAATTCCGGCGGTCCCCCATTTTTCTTTGAAATTTTTTTCTTCTTTTTTCAAGTTTTTCAAGTAAAACCCAACTTTTTTTTGTCAATAACAAGCACACTGTTGCCCACACACAAATTTGAAATTATTATTAGTAACCCAAGAAATGATTTTTACACTTTGCTGCAAAACTTAAATAAAAATGGGCAAAAGAGAAGAAGAAAAATAATTTTTGGATACAAAAGATGGACCTTATCGCAAGAGACCTAGGCCAACAATTCTAAAATGGATCGAAAACACACAGAGTGATAACTTCACTATAAATACGGAGCCATTGACGTTTTCAAAAGATTAAAGCTTGCAACATAAGCTTTGCCTTAACCAGCCTTAACGTTTACAGTTGGGCAAAGTTTTATCAGTACAAAAGCTAAAACAAGTCACAATTTATACTGGAGGAGTCTCTGGTTTCTGGAAATAGGCATAAAATGACAAACACAAATAGCAGTTTTTATGGCGGCCAAAGAAAATGGGGCACCATCCCAAATTGGAGGCCAAGCCTCCAATTCCGGCGGTCCCCCATTTTTTTTGAAATTTTTTTCTTCTTTTTTCAAGCTTTTCAAGTAAACCCAACTTTTTTTTGCCAAAGCAAGCACACTGTTGCCTAAACACAAATTTGAAACTATTATTACTAACCCAAGAAATGATTTTTACACTTTGCTGCAAAACTTAAATAAAAATGGGCAAAAGAGAACAAGAAAAATAAATTTTGGATACAAAAGATGGACCTTATCGCAAGAGACCTAGGCCAACAATTCTAAAATGGATCAAAAACACACACAGTGATAACTTCACTATAAATACGGAGCCATTGACGTTTTCAAAAGATTAAAGCTTGCAACATAAGTTTTGCCTTAACCAGCCTTAACGTTTACAGTTGGGCAAAGTTTTATCAGTACAAAATATAAACAAGTCACAATTTTTACTGGAGGAGTCTCTGGTTTCTGGAAATAGGCATAAAATGACAAACACAAATAGCAGTTTTTATGGCGGCCAAAAAAAATGGGGGACCATCCAAAATTGGAGGCCGAGCCTCCAATTCCGGCGGTCCCCCATTTTTTTTTTGAAATTTTTTTCTTCTTTTTTCAAGTTTTTCAAGTAAAACCCAACTTTTTTGTCAATAACAAGCACACTGTTGCCCAAACACAAATTTGAAATTATAATTAGTAACCCAAGAAATGATTTTTAAACTTTGCTGCAAAACTTAAATAAAAATGGGCAAAAGAGAACAAGAAAAATAAATTTTGGATACAAAAGATGGACCTTATCGAAAGAGACCTAGGCCAACAATTCTAAAATGGATCAAAAACACACACAGTGATAACTTCACTATAAATACGGAGCCATTGACGTTTTCATAAGATTAAAGCTTGCAACATAAGCTTTGCCTTAACCAGCCTTAACGTTTACAGTTGGGCAAAGTTTTATCAGTACAAAAGCTAAAACAAGTTACAATTTCAACTGGAGGAGTCTCTGGTTTCTGGAAATAGGCATAAAATGACAAACACAAATAGCAGTTTTTATGGCGGCCAAAGAAAATGGGGGACCATCCCAAATTGGAGGCCAAGCCTCCAATTCCGGCGGTCCCCCATTTTTTTTTTGAAATTTTTTTCTTCTTTTTTCAAGTTTTTCAAGTAAAACCCAACTTTTTTTGTCAATAACAAGCACACTGTTGCCCACACACAAATTGAAATTATTATTAGTAACCCAAGACAAAATGCAGGAAATTCAGAAGAGGTGGCCGTTTAGCTGTTGATGAACAATTCTATATATCGAAAAGAGAAGTTGAATTTACTAACACCTTACTGACATACTGATAAAACTATGGTAAAGCGGGCAACAATTTCTGCAGCATACTTAAATAAAAATGGGCAAAAGAGAACAAGAAAAATAATTTTTGGATACAAAAGATGGACCTTATCGCAAGAGACCTAGGCCAACAATTCTAAAATGGATCAAAAACACACACAGTGATAACTTCACTATAAATACGGAGCCATTGACGTTTTCAAAAGATTAAAGCTTGCAACATAAGCTTTGCCTTAACCAGCCTTAACGTTTACAGTTGGGCAAAGTTTTATCAGTACAAAAGCTAAAACAAGTCACAATTTATACTGGAGGAGTCTCTGGTTGCTGGAAATAGGCATAAAATGACAAACACAAATAGCAGTTTTTATGGCGGCCAAAGAAAATGGGGGACCATCCCTATTTGGAGGCCAAGCCTCCAATTCCGGCGGTCCCCCATTTTTTTTGAAATTTTTTTCTTCTTTTTTGAAGTTTTTCAAGTAAACCCAAATTTTTTGCCAATAACAAGCACACTGTTGCCTAAACACAAATTTGAAATTATTATTACTAACCCAAGAAATGATTTTTACACTTTGCTGCAAAACTTAAATAAAAATGGGCAAAAGAGAACAAGAAAAATAATTTTTGGATACAAAAGATGGACCTTATCGCAAGAGACCTAGGCCAACAATTCTAAAATGGATCAAAAACACACACAGTGATAACTTCACTATAAATACGGAGCCCTTGACGCTTACAAAAGATTAAAGCTTGCAACATAAGCTTTAGCTTAACCAACCTTAACGTTTACAGTTGAGCAAAGTTTTATCAGGAGAAAAGCTAGAACAAGTCACAATTTATGCTGGAGGAGTCTCTGGATTCTGAAATAGGCTCAAAATGACGAACACAAATAGGAGTTTTTGAAAGTTTACCAAGTTCCTACAGAGGCATTAGCCTGTTATGTTGCATGAACAAATTGTTCACGGGTATCATTTACCAGCCTTTGCGAATATAGGTCGAGAAAAATCAAATTTTACCACCAAGCCAATATGATTTCAGACACAAACTGTCAACAATCGACGCAGTTTCGCACTTGACAAGAGCAATCAAGCATAACATCAGCTGCAGTGGCAAATACTAAGCCTGCTTCATTGACTACGAAAAAGCGAACAGGAACATGCTGCTTACAAAACTGATGAAAGTGGGGATGCATGGGACCATTATACACAGAACACAATCAGTGCTAAAATGGAACTTCCAGCAGATCCTTGATGAAGATTTCTTGTCAAACGAGATTGAACAGAAAACAGGAGTAGCACAAGGAGACAAATTCTCACCACTCTTGTTTAGTTTATTCATAGCTCATTTGTATTTTGAGCTGAAATGCAAGGCTCTAGATGTTATATTTTACGCTGATGACTTATTACGTGGGAGCTATAGCCAAGGCCAACTACAACAAAGTTTGAATAATCTGAACACGTATTTTAGCAGGAACTAGTTGAAAATTAACGTAAAGAAGACAAAATGCAGGAAATTCAGAAGAGGTGGCCGTTTAGCTGTTGATGAACAATTCTATATATCGAAAAGAGAAGTTGAATTTACTAACACCTTACTGACATACTGATAAAACTATGGTAAAGCGGGCAACAATTTCTGCAGCATACTTAAATAAAAATGGGCAAAAGAGAACAAGAAAAATAATTTTTGGATACAAAAGATGGACCTTATCGCAAGAGACCTAGGCCAACAATTCTAAAATGGATCAAAAACACACACAGTGATAACTTCACTATAAATACGGAGCCCTTGACGCTTACAAAAGATTAAAGCTTGCAACATAAGCTTTAGCTTAACCAACCTTAACGTTTACAGTTGAGCAAAGTTTTATCAGGACAAAAGCTAAAACAAGTCACAATTTATGCTGGAGGAGTCTCTGGATTCTGAAATAGGCTCAAAATGACGAACACAAATAGGAGTTTTTGAAAGTTTACCAAGTTCCTACAGAGGCATTAGCCTGTTATGTTGCATGAACAAATTGTTCACGGGTATCATTTACCAGCCTTTGCGAATATAGGTCGAGAAAAATCAAATTTTACCACCAAGCCAATATGATTTCAGACACAAACTGTCAACAATCGACGCAGTTTCGCACTTGACAAGAGCAATCAAGCATAACATCAGCTGCAGTGGCAAATACTAAGCCTGCTTCATTGACTACGAAAAAGCGAACAGGAACATGCTGCTTACAAAACTGATGAAAGTGGGGATGCATGGGACCATTATACACAGAACACAATCAGTGCTAAAATGGAACTTCCAGCAGATCCTTGATGAAGATTTCTTGTCAAACGAGATTGAACAGAAAACAGGAGTAGCACAAGGAGACAAATTCTCACCACTCTTGTTTAGTTTATTCATAGCTCATTTGTATTTTGAGCTGAAATGCAAGGCTCTAGATGTTATATTTTACGCTGATGACTTATTACTTGGGAGCTATAGCCAAGGCCAACTACAACAAAGTTTGAATAATCTGAACACGTATTTTAGCAGGAACTAGTTGAAAATTAACGTAAAGAAGACAAAATGCAGGAAATTCAGAAGAGGTGGCCGTTTAGCTGTTGATGAACAATTCTATATATCGAAAAGAGAAGTTGAATTTACTAACACCTTACTGACATACTGATAAAACTATGGTAAAGCGGGCAACAATTTCTGCAGCATACTTAAATAAAAATGGGCAAAAGAGAACAAGAAAAATAATTTTTGGATACAAAAGATGGACCTTATCGCAAGAGACCTAGGCCAACAATTCTAAAATGGATCAAAAACACACACAGTGATAACTTCACTATAAATACGGAGCCCTTGACGCTTACAAAAGATTAAAGCTTGCAACATAAGCTTTAGCTTAACCAACCTTAACGTTTACAGTTGAGCAAAGTTTTATCAGGACAAAAGCTAAAACAAGTCACAATTTATGCTGGAGGAGTCTCTGGATTCTGAAATAGGCTCAAAATGACGAACACAAATAGGAGTTTTTGAAAGTTTACCAAGTTCCTACAGAGGCATTAGCCTGTTATGTTGCATGAACAAATTGTTCACGGGTATCATTTACCAGCCTTTGCGAATATAGGTCGAGAAAAATCAAATTTTACCACCAAGCCAATATGATTTCAGACACAAACTGTCAACAATCGACGCAGTTTCGCACTTGACAAGAGCAATCAAGCATAACATCAGCTGCAGTGGCAAATACTAAGCCTGCTTCATTGACTACGAAAAAGTGATAAAAGTGGGGATGCATGGGACCATTATACACAGAACACAATCAGTGCTAAAATGCAACTTCCAGCAGATCCTTGATGAAGATTTCTTGTCAAACGAGATTGAACAGAAAACAGGAGTAGCACAAGGAGACAAATTCTCACCACTCTTGTTTAGTTTATTCATAGCTCATTTGTATTTTGAGCTGAAATGCAAGGCTCTAGATGTTATATTTTACGCTGATGACTTATTACTTGGGAGCTATAGCCAAGGCCAACTACAACAAAGTTTGAATAATCTGAACACGTATTTTAGCAGGAACTAGTTGAAAATTAACGTAAAGAAGACAAAATGCAGGAAATTCAGAAGAGGTGGCCGTTTAGCTGTTGATGAACAATTCTATATATCGAAAAGAGAAGTTGAATTTACTAACACCTTACTGACATACTGATAAAACTATGGTAAAGCGGGCAACAATTTCTGCAGCATAGATTACAGCGTTACTGAGAGAACGGAAAAACGTATGGTGAGAAACACAACAAACTGCAACAATCAAGATGATTTTTAACGTTTTTCTCCAATTCCCTTTTTTGAATTCCATAAAATTGATTCGTAGTCCGAAATGCCAGCAAGTTTTGCGATGAACGAGCAACCCACAAGGTTAATTACGCTGTAAATGAGCCTGATTATAAAATGTAAAACCTGCCTTTTGTTGTAAAAATGTGACATCACATTTCAAACAGACAGATGGAATTTGACTGAAATTGTCTACGCTTCTTCTGTAAAAAGCACTCAATTATCTGTGAGTTCGGAATCAAATAAATTTTGTCTTCTGAAGTTCGCTTTTGTAAATTTTCTCTAACTTTCAGCAAAAAATAAGAAGCTGAGCACTGTTCTTACGCGAATGAAACGAAAAGACAACTCACCAAAAAACTTTTTTGCAAAGCAAAAAAACACAATTCAGGAGTAACGACACATTTTTCAACTTTTTCCTCAATAATTACTTTACCTAGACTTATTATCGGCCATTGTTTAGTGACTTGCCGCAAAAATACAAAATACTACCCAAATTTTACTCTAGTCAAATAAGTCATATGACTGTGAGTGAAAATGGGTATCGGGCGAAAACTTAAAATGGTCGAAAAAATGAAAGCGTAATATGGGCACCCTCGGATCTTAATATGGGTACCTATTTCAAAACTTAATTTGGTCGTCTTAATATGGGTAAGGGCACATTCTGTGGCCAAAGTGTAATATGGGTGAAAAATGGTCCATATTACACTCCTGCTACAGCTACTACTACTACTACTACTACTACTACTACTACTACTACTACTACTACTACTACTACTACTACTACTACTACTACTACTACTACTACTACTACTACTACTACTACTACTACTACTACTACTACTACTACTACTACTACTACTACTACTACTACTACTACTACTACTACTACTACTACTACTACTACTACTACTACTACTACTACTACTACTACTACTACTACTACTACTACTACTACTACTACTACTACTACTACTACTACTACTACTACTACTACTACTACTACTACTACTACTACTACTACTACTACTACTACTACTACTACTACTACTACTACTACTACTACTACTACTACTACTACTACTACTACTACTACTACTACTACTACTACTACTACTACTACTACTACTACTACTACTACTACTACTACTACTACTACTACTACTACTACTACTACTACTACTACTACTACTACTACTACTACTACTACTACTACTACTACTACTACTACTACTACTACTACTACTACTACTACTACTACCACTACTACTGTTTCAACACTTTAATTCCAAATATGAAATAAAGGCACGGTTGGCAACAAATACAAACAAAACAAGAAGAGTTAGTTGTTTGGTTATTCTGTGAAGTGCTGTACGACGAAATTGTTGAAGGCATTCTTTGACCCGGTTGCTGCTTTCTCCTGCAATCTGGTGAACGATACTTTGTTTCGTACACAGTCTCCTTCGATTTGACTCATCCACGTTTTCCGTTGCCCCCCAGGAGCGCGTCTAGCATGGACGTATTGATCGGGCGGGTCCCAATCGAAGGCACTGCGGGCTAATCTTCCCGGTTCCATTCTCTGGATGTGTCCGTACCATTTTATCCGTTTGAGCATGATCATCGTGGATAGTTGGGGCATTCGTGATCTTGACATAATTTCTTCGTTCGTTGCTTTCTCCAGATATGACACACGTAGAATTCTCCGAAGACAACCACAGTGGAAACTCTCAAGTTTTCTCTCCATTAATTTCGAAAGAGTCCAAGTCTCTGAGCTGTACAGCACGGCTGATAAAACGAGTGCTTTGTACAAATTGCACTTGAGGTGCACGCTGAGCTGCTTGCTCTTCCAGAGATTTTGGAAGTTAGCAAACCGTTGTCTACCTTCTGCAAGTTTGCAATTGACTTCCTGCAGGTCTCCATGCTTGAGGCTGACATATGATCCGAGATACTTGAACGCTTCTATGTTTTCAAACTCGTTTCCGAGAACATCGTGTACTTTGCAGGAAAACACGCGTGTGGCAACTGCTTTAGGTTTGCCACAGTATCTCGATTGGTGAACTTTTCGGCCATTGACTGTTTTGAACTTTCTTTCACACTTGTCACAGGTAAGGCTCGCCTCTAGTTGCTCGAACTTTGACTTGTCGACGACATTCTTTGACAAACCGGCTTTGCAGAATCTTGTTTGGTGCACTTTGCGTCCGGTAACTGTACTGAATTGCCGCTGACAATTCTGACATCTTAAAGACTCTTGGTCAGCCACCACTGACCGACTCTCATTTTCTAGCGACTCTGAATCTGCTACCGCAGATTGTTGTTGTGAATTTTACGCCCATATTCTTTGTTTTGGCCACATTAATCTTCAGACCAGCGGCTTCCGCAAGGGCCTCGATTCGATGTAGGTTTTCTTGCACCTCACTGTCTGAGACCCCCACGAGAGCAACATCATCAGCAAAATCTAAGTCAGCCACCAATCTCCCAATGTCTAATCCTCCATGCACCGAGTTAGCCAAAATGTAGTTGATGACAAGGCCGAATAGGATTGGGGACCACACATCACCCTGCCTAACGCCCGTTCTGACATCAAATAAGCGTCCTTTCTCACCTTCGGCTTTGACTCGACATTTGAATCCATCATAGCTGTTTCTTATGATGTTTATCACTTTTTGCGGAAGACCATAGTGTTTCATTATCTGGTACATCTGCTCACGATCGACAGAATCGAATGCCGCTCGAAAGTCTATGAAACAAAAGCTAATATCCAATTGAAACGCCATTGACTTTTCTATTATTTGGCGCAGGGCAAAGAGTTGATCGGCGCATCCTCTGCTTTTTCTGAAGCCGCACTGCTCTTCCCTTAAGACGCGATCCACTGAATCTTTGCATCGATTGAGAATAACGGAAGCGAACACTTTGCCTGGTACTGACAATAGAGAGATCCCTCGGTGGTTCGAACACTCTGACCTCTTTCCTTTACTCTTGTATAATGGGACAATTTCTGCTACCTTCCAGTCATCGGGCAGAACTTCCGTCGACCAACACTTATCTATGATGTCCCAGAGCCACACGACAATACCCTTGTGTGCTTTCAACATCTCACAGGAAATGTTATCGGGTCCACTTGCCTTGCCATTCTTCAACCTGCGGACAGCTTCAAGCACTTCTTCAAATCGAATTGGGCTCAGGTCAATCGACAAGCTTTCAGCTGCTTCTTCGGGATCCAATCTCGTACTGCAACTGGATGTTGAGGGATTCAGGAGTTGACTAAAATGTTCCGTCCAGCGTTCAAGTCGTTCCTCTTTCGTCCGTAAGTTGACGCCAGTGCTTGAAACTAATTTGGTCAACTGGGGACTCCAGTTTCAGCAAATCTGCTGTGATGCCCCAAAAACCTCCTTCAAGTTGCCTCTGTCCGCAAAGCTCTGCACTTCTTGGCCTTTGCGTTCAAGCCATGCCCGTTTGTCTGCACGTAGAGCTTTTCTGACTTCCTAACAGCAGTTTGTGAACTCTAACAACGCCACCGCGCTGCTGTGTTTCTTCAACTGTAGATCAGCTCGTTTCCGGATAAGTTCCAGAGAATCTGGAGAAATCCAAGGTTTGTTCACTCGCTTGTCCGGAAGGAGGCATTTCACTGCTGCTTCGTTCAGGGCTTTTCGAAAATTGTCCCAAGACTGCCTGTATTCTCGAAGTCGCCGCTCATATCAAGATGTAACTTGACCTCCTGCGTGAATAAGTCACGCGTTGTTTCATCTTGCAGCTTTGCAGAACTGATTCCGGGCGTGAAACATGGCTTTTCAGACAAAAGTTTCATAGATACTTCCGCAATGACCAGTTCATGATCGGTAATTGTGGTTTTCCCTCTTCTGGTCCTCACATTCGTCAGACATCCTCTGTATCTCTCTGCAAACAGAATGTGATCCAGCATCTTTTTTCGACAACTCGGATTGGGAGGGTTGTAGGTGTACCGATGCACTTGTCGATGCTGGAACCATGTACCACCTACGAGCAATTTGTGTGAAGTGCAAAATGATAACAACTTTTCCGAGTTTTCATTTTCTTCACCCATTCCAAACGGGCCTCTGCAGCTCATGTTGTCATTCAACTGGTGTCCAGGCTCTGCATTGAGGTCACCGATGACACAAATACGCTCCCTATGTTTGAAGCTGGAAACTAGGTCTGAAAGTTGACTCCAAAACAAATCCTTCTCTTGGAGACTAGCTTCATTCGTAGGTGCGTAGCAGACAACAACAGCTAGATTGGCTCTCCTCCGAGCCGCGAACTTGACGTAGCAAATACGTTCACTTAGAGCCACTTGTTCTACGATGCTGTTTATCAATGACTTCTTTACAGCAACGCCCACTCCTCCTTGTCTCGACTTTACACCAGACAACCACGAGTCAGACAGGTAGAGCTTGTGGTCTCCGAGATCAATTTCTTGCTCTTGCAATCTCGTCTCCTGCACTCCCAGAATATCCAACTTGTATTGCGCCAGATCCATTTTCAAAGCCTCTAAAGATCCGGCTTGGGTCAGTGTTCTGACGTTTAAAGTTGCAATTCTGAGTTGGTTCCTCGGGAGATTCTTAGCACCCCTTACCCGGGACTCGGGGCCATGGTTGAATGTACTCATTGCTTTGGTGTTTGAAGGCTGAGATACGACTAGTTGCGCCACAAACTAGAAGACGAGTGCCTCGTTAGCTCGACCATGTGAGCGGAAAGCCGCAGCACATGACCTACCCCCAGGGGACACCACGTGGAGGTGAGGTTGGATTTTGTCCCCCACTACTACTACTACTACGGCATTTCTGAATTTGGACCACCAAATCCACGGATTTAGCATACCCCCGCGAACAATGAAAACGCGTTCCGGGTCCAAAACACATGCCATAACGTGATAGGTCAACGTATTTGTAGCTCAAAAATCGAAAAAAGCCCCGAAAAAACAGTTCATAGGACCATTTTTAAGTTGATCGAAAATTTTTCAAATTTTTTTTTTTGCAAATTTTGGTATTTTTTTAGACTTTTTCTCACAATTTTTCCAAAAAAATTGCATTCTGAATAAAGTACGGCTCACGCACAATCCGTAGCAAATTGATTGATGGTTTTAAATTGAATATTCGAGGATTTATGAACCGAGCGGAGTAGGGTACCAAAAGCGGCCAAACACCACAAAAACTGCGTAATCCTGAAAATGCATTTTCTCCGCAAATACACGTTCTTTTGCAAAAATTTTTTGATATGTGTCCTGTCGGAGTACTTTAAAGCATATTTGGTATTTGCAAGATAGTGCGTAGTCTTTTTAGAAACGACCGTTTTTTCAGCTTTTGATTCAGGTTTGTACTAGTAGACCTCACCTGCAAAACCCAAGGATCCAAAAATAAGTGATTTGGCAAAAATCATCATAGAAACCTGAAATTTTGCATGTGCCTTCCCTTTAGTACAACAAACTCATATGCAAAGTTTTGAACCAAATGATCTTATTGATTTTGAGAAAAAAGGGTTGAAAAAAAAGCGTTCTTAATTTGGGAGGCGGAAGTTTCCCTTAGTCTGGCCACTTCAGCATTTCTCCTGAACCCATGAGAATTTGCCACTAAAACATTAACTCATTTGAAAGTCGAGATTTTAGGCACATGCCGGAGACAAATGCGGCCATAAAAAAAATACCAGTGACAGTTTTTTTTTTTAAGAATTTGTGTTGATGTCAATTTCGAAATCAGACCGTTCATCAGAAAACTTGAGGCCATTTCAAAGCAATAGTTATTTAACTTTTAAAAAAAGCTGCCTTTGAATGCTGCTGTAGTGCAGTGATGGTCTCCTTAAAAAAACAGACCTACAAGTTCTAGAAGGGGGCAAATTGAAACAATTTTTCTGCAAGGAAGTCCTAGAATTTTTCATTTTTGAATGATCACTGACACTGACTTAATTCGTTCTACGCCTCGTTTTTTTGCAGCGATCAGGTATTTATTTTTACCGGGATGAGGCTAAAGTAAAAAAAATCTGTAAAAAACGTTTTTGGTGATATTTAGAGCTTTTGATTGCATCAGCGAAATTTTTCTGAATTTGGGTATGGAAAATTATTCCAATTCCAATCCGCTTATATAAAAATACTCTAGGTACTCTAAACGTACCTAAATGGTCCAAAAGCGCAATTTTTATAATCTTAGCAGATTTGTCTGCAAATGGCATTGAAAAAAAAACATGAACCAATGGTTCTGCTTTTATATAAGTATTCGCATTTACTGCAAATCTATAAATCAAAAATATTTCAATTTGCTTTTCTCTAATCAATCCTGTACTTGAGATCTTCTACGCAAAAATTGGACACAAACAAATATGTCCACGTCAACTACAATGTAGGAGCTTTGCAACGATATGTGTTTCATTTGGTTAGTTATTCAATTAACATCCAATATCTTTACTTTTTACAAAAATTTTTAGAAATCAGCACGAAAAATGACAGTTTTGAAAAAAAGTGATACTTACAGCCCTCTTACGATCCCAATTAGCTAATGGCTGCAACAAAGGGATTCTTGTCTTCAAAGTGGACTATATATCAATTCACTTGAGTGATTATTCGTTGAGAAATTTTACATCATATACAAATCGAAATTTCAACTCGCTGACCAGTGCTTCTAGGAGACATAAACGCACCTAAACGGTCAAAAAGTGCCCGTTTCTTTTTCCTTGCGCAATTGTCTACACAAGAGCTTTTCAAAACTTTATATAGGGTCATTGTACCAGTCTTAAAAGTGGGCGGACTCAGCCACTATTTCATAATAGCTTCGATTTTTCTTTTATCTTTGAAGCCACTTTAGGTACCCTTGAAGCAATCGTTTACAAAAAATAAAACATACGACTGCAAAGCCTATCTAAAATGCATTAAAATGAGCTATAAAGAACGCAAATTGAGCTAAAATTTGTTACGTTCTGAGTAAAACAAACAAACATCGAATCTTGTCTATTTTGGGCCTAAGCGTTCAAAGGGTCGTTTCATGGTCAAAGCGGTCAAAAAACGCATGTTATATTATCATCGCGCAATTTTGTAAACAAGATCTTTTCGCAACTTTATATAGAGCTATTGTACTATTAAAAAAAATGGGTAGACTTAGCCAATATTTACCAAGTCATAAACGACTCGATTTTTCTTTTATGTTTGATGCCAATTTAGGTACCCTTGAGGCTTTTATTCATAAAAGTAAAAAAAATGGCTGCAAGTCCTATTTTATGAGCTTTAAAATGAGCTATATATGAAGCAATGTAAAACAGTATTTGTTACCTTTTCAAGAAAAACAATCACTAGTTCTATCTTGCCTTTTTTGGACCTAAGCGTTCAAAGAGGCGTTTCATGTTCAAAGCGGCCAAAAAATGCCTGTTTTATTATCTTCGCCCAATTTTCAATACAAAAAAAAACTTCAAAAATTTATATACTGCAATAATGTCGATCTTAAAATTGGTCAAAAATACCCTCAGGATGACAGAATAGATAGAAAACTTGAAAATATTTCGTTTTAGAGAAAGAAAGTGCAAAATTATTGTTTTAATATAATCTCCCACATTGAAGAAGTTCAAAAATACAATTTTTAACTCATTGGACGCCTATTTATACACCACAGGATGACAGAATACATAGAATCCTTGAAATTCGTTTCTCCAGGTATTTTTCTCCCTAAAGCAATGTTTTTCCGCAAAAAGCCTGGAATTTTTTATTAGCGCAAAATGACGCACGCAAAAAAGGTTTGTGATGAGGGGTCAAAAAAAATCCCCAGTGGGCCAAATGGCCCACTGGGGATTTTTTTTATGTTTTTTGCAAATAATTTTTTTCTAAAAATAGGCAATTTATCAATTGATACTGAGTTTCGGTGCAAAAATTTGACACTTGAAGGAAATTGGTGGTTAGCAAATATTTTTGCAAGGCAATTTGTTTTCCTGCAAAGCCCAAATGTTTGAGATAAAACAGTGATATCGTGCAAACAGTTCTTCAAAAAAGGATCTCATTGAAAAATTTTTCGAAAACTTTTGTGAAAAGAGTGTTTTTACAAATCGCCATATGCATGAAACGCTAATGTAACAAAACACTTGAAACTCACAAATAACAGACTAATCCAATTGCAGCCGGAACTTCCAAAAAAACGCAAAAAACGTTGTTTTTTAGTTGTTTTTTTAATAGGAACAATATTTTTTTCACGGCTCTCCACGTCAAAACGAAATACGGCTGTCTTTCCGTAATACGCCTGGAATTTTTTATTAGCGCAAAATGACGCACGCAAAAGAGGTTTGGGATGAGGGGTCAAAAAAAGATCCCCAGTGGGCCAAATTGCCCACTGGGGATTTTTTTAATGTTTTTTGCAAATCATTTTTTTCTAAAAGTAGGCAATTTATCAAGTGAAACTGAGTTTCGGTGCAAAAATTTGACATTTGGAGGAAACTGGCGGTTAGCACATCTTCTCTAAAGGCCATTTCTTTTCCTGGAAAGCCAAAATGTTTGAGATAAAACAGTGATATCGTGCAAACAGTTCTTCAAAAAAGGATCTCATTGAAAAATTTTTCGAAAACTTTTGTGAAAAGAGTAACTTTACAAATCGCCAAATGCATGAAACGCTAATGTAACAAAACACTTGAAACTCACAAATAACAGACTAGTCCAATTGCAGCCAGAACTTCCAAAACAACGCAAAAAACATTGTTTTTTTTAATAGGAACAATATTTTTTTTCACGGCTCTCCACGTCAGAACGAAATACGGCTGTCTTTCCGTAATACGCCTGGAATTTTTTATTAGCGCAAAATGACGCACGCAAAAGAGGTTTGGGATGAGGGGTCAAAAAAAGATCCCCAGTGGGCCAAATTGCCCACTGGGGATTTTTTTAATGTTTTTTGCAAATCATTTTTTTCTAAAAGTAGGCAATTTATCAAGTGAAACTGAGTTTCGGTGCAAAAATTTGACATTTGGAGGAAACTGGCGGTTAGCCGATCTTCTCTCAAGGCCATTCGTTTTCCTGGAAAGCCAAAATGTTTGAGATAAAACAGTGATATAGTGCAAACAGTTCTTCAGAAAAGGATCTCATCGAAAAATTTTTCGAAAACTTTTGTGAAAAGAGTAACTTTACAAATCGCCAAATGCATGAAACGCTAATGTAACAAAACACTTGAAACTCACAAATAAAAGACTAATCCAATTGCGGCCAGAACTTCCAAAAAAACGCAAAAAAACGTCGTTTTTGTAGTTGTTTTTTTATTAGGAACAATATTTTTTTTCACGGCTCTCCACGTCAAAACGAAATACGGCTGTCTTTCCGTAATACGCCCGGAATTTTTTATTAGCGCAAAATGACGCACGCAAAAGAGGTTTGGGATGAGGGGTCAAAAAAAATCCCCAGTGGCCCAAATGGCCCACTGGGGATTTTTTTAATGTTTTTTTGCAAATCATTTTTTTCTAAAAGTAGGCAATTTATCAAGTGAAACTGAGTTTCGGTGCAAAAATTTGACATTTGGAGGAAACTGGTGGTTAGCCGATCTTCTCTCAAGGCCATTTCTTTTCCTGGAAAGCCAAAATGTTTGAGATAAAACAGTGATATCGTGCAAACAGTTCTTCAAAAAAGGATCTCATTGAAAAATTTTTCGAAAACTTTTGTGAAAAGAGTGTTTTTACAAATCGCCAAATGCATGAAACGCTAATGTAACAAAACACTTGAAACTCACAAATAACAGACTAATCCAATTGCAGCCGGAACTTCCAAAAAAACGCAAAAAACGTTGTTTTTTAGTTGTTTTTTTAATAGGAACAATATTTTTTTTCACGGCTCTCCACGTCAAAACGAAATACGGCTGTCTTTCCGTAATACGCCTGGAATTTTTTATTAGCGCAAAATGACGCACGCAAAAGAGGTTTGGGATGAGGGGTCAAAAAAAATCCCCAGTGGGCCAAATGGCCCACTGGGGATTTTTTTTTATGTTTTTTGCAAATAATTTTTTTTCTAAAAGTAGGCAATTTATCAAGTGAAACTGAGTTTCGGTGCAAAAATTTGACATTTGGAGGAAACTGGCGGTTGGCACATCTTCTCTCAAGGCCATTTCTTTTCCTGGAAAGCCAAAATGTTTGAGATAAAACAGTGATATCGTGCAAACAGTTCTTCAAAAAAGGATCTCATTGAAAAATTTTTCGAAAACTTTTGTGAAAAGAGTAACTTTACAAATCGCCAAATGCATGAAACGCTAATGTAACAAAACACTTGAAACTCACAAATAACAGACTAGTCCAATTGCAGCCAGAACTTCCAAAACAACGCAAAAAACATTGTTTTTTTTTAATAGGAACAATATTTTTTTTCACGGCTCTCCACGTCAGAACGAAATACGGCTGTCTTTCCGTAATACGCCTGGAATTTTTTATTAGCGGAAAATGACGCACGCAAAAGACGTTTGGGATGAGGGGTCAAAAAAAGATCCCCAGTGGGCCAAATTGCCCACTGGGGATTTTTTTAATGTTTTTTGCAAATCATTTTTTTCTAAAAGTAGGCAATTTATCAAGTGAAACTGAGTTTCAGTGCAAAAATTTGACATTTGGAGGAAACTGGCGGTTAGCACATCTTCTCTCAAGGCCATTTCTTTTCCTGGAAAGCCAAAATGTTTGAGATAAAACAGTAAAACAGTGATATAGTGTAAACAGTTCTTCAAAAAAGGATCTCATCGAAAAATTTTTCGAAAACTTTTGTGAAAAGAGTAACTTTACAAATCGCCAAATGCATGAAACGGTAATGTAACAAAACACTTGAAACTCACAAATAAAAGACTAATCCAATTGCGGCCAGAACTTCCAAAAAAGCGCAAAAAACGTTGTTTTTTTAGTTGTTTTTTTATTAGGAACAATATTTTTTTTCACGGCTCTCCACGTCAAAACGAAATACGGCTGTCTTTCCGTAATACGGCTGGAATTTTTTATTAGCGCAAAATGATGCACGCAAAAGAGGTTTGCGATGAGGGGTCAAAAAAAATCCCCATTGGGCCAAATGGCCCACTGGGGATTTTTTTTAATGTTTTTTGCAAATAATTTGTTCTAAAAATAGGCAATTTATCAAGGGAAACTGAGTTTCGAAGCAAAAATTTGACATTTGGAGGAAACTGGCGGTTAGCAAATATTTTTGCAAGTCTATTTGTTTTCCTGGAAAGCCAAAATGTTTGAGATAAAACAGTGACATAGTGCAAACAGTTCCTCAAAAAAGGATCTCAACGAAAAGTTTTTCGAAAACTTTTGTGAAAAGAGTAACTTTACAAATCGCCAAATGCATGAAACGCTAATGTAACGAAACACCTCATACTCACAAATACCAGACAAATCCAATTGCAGCCGGAACTTCCAAAACAACGCAAAAAACTTTGTTTTATTTGAATAGGAACAATGTTTTTTTCACGGCTCTCCACGTCAAAACGAAATACGGCTGTCTTTCCGTAATACGCCTGGAATTTTTTATTAGCGCAAAATGACGCACGCAAAAGAGGTTTGGGATGAGGGGTCAAAAAAAAATCCCCAGTGGGCCAAATGGCCCACTGGGGATTTTTTTTATGTTTTTTGCAAATAATTTTTTTCTAAAAATACGCAATTTATCAAGTGAAACTGAGTTTCGGTATAAAAATTTGACATTTGGAGGAAACCGGCGGTTAGCAGATCTTCTCTCAAGGCCATTTGTTTTCCTGGAAAGCCAAAATGTTTGAGATAAAACAGTGATTTAGTGCAAACAGTTCTTCAAAAAAGGATCTCATTGCTATTTTTTTCAAAAACTTTTGTGAAAAGAGTAAATTTATAAATCGCCAAATACACGAAACGCTAAGGTAACGAAACACTTGAAACTCACAAATACCAGACTAATCCAATTGCAGCCAAAACTTCTAAAACAACGCAAAAAACGTTTTTTTTTTAATAGGAACAATATTTTTTTTCACGGCTCTCCACGTCAAAACGAAATACGGCTGTCTTTCCGTAATACGCCTGGAATTTTTTATTAGCGCAAAATGACGCACGCAAAACAGGTTTGGGATGAGGGGTCAAAAAAAATCCCCAGTGGGCCAAATGGCCCACTGGGGATTTTTTTTTATGTTTTTTGCAAATAATTTTTTTTCTAAAAGTAGGCAATTTATCAAGTGAAACTGAGTTTCGGTGCAAAAATTTGACATTTGGAGGAAACTGGCGGTTGGCACATCTTCTCTCAAGGCCATTTCTTTTCCTGGAAAGCCAAAATGTTTGAGATAAAACAGTGATATCTTGCAAACAGTTCTTCAAAAAAGGATCTCAACGAAAAGTTTTTCGAAAACTTTTGTGAAAAGAGTAACTTTACAAATCGCCAAATGCATGAAACGCTAATGTAACGAAACACCTCATACTCACAAATACCAGACAAATCCAATTGCAGCCGGAACTTCCAAAACAACGCAAAAAACTTTGTTTTATTTGAATAGGAACAATGTTTTTTTCACGGCTCTCCACGTCAAAACGAAATACGGCTGTCTTTCCGTAATACGCCTGGAATTTTTTATTAGCGCAAAATGACGCACGCAAAAGAGGTTTGGGATGAGGGGTCAAAAAAAAATCCCCAGTGGGCCAAATGGCCCACTGGGGATTTTTTTTATGTTTTTTGCAAATAATTTTTTTCTAAAAATACGCAATTTATCAAGTGAAACTGAGTTTCGGTATAAAAATTTGACATTTGGAGGAAACCGGCGGTTAGCAGATCTTCTCTCAAGGCCATTTGTTTTCCTGGAAAGCCAAAATGTTTGAGATAAAACAGTGATTTAGTGCAAACAGTTCTTCAAAAAAGGATCTCATTGCTATTTTTTTCAAAAACTTTTGTGAAAAGAGTAAATTTATAAATCGCCAAATACACGAAACGCTAAGGTAACGAAACACTTGAAACTCACAAATACCAGACTAATCCAATTGCAGCCAAAACTTCTAAAACAACGCAAAAAACGTTTTTTTTTTTAATAGGAACAATATTTTTTTTCACGGCTCTCCACGTCAAAACGAAATACGGCTGTCTTTCCGTAATACGCCTGGAATTTTTTATTAGCGCAAAATGACGCACGCAAAACAGGTTTGGGATGAGGGGTCAAAAAAAATCCCCAGTGGGCCAAATGGCCCACTGGGGATTTTTTTTTATGTTTTTTGCAAATAATTTTTTTTCTAAAAGTAGGCAATTTATCAAGTGAAACTGAGTTTCGGTGCAAAAATTTGACATTTGGAGGAAACTGGCGGTTGGCACATCTTCTCTCAAGGCCATTTCTTTTCCTGGAAAGCCAAAATGTTTGAGATAAAACAGTGATATCGTGCAAACAGTTCTTCAAAAAAGGATCTCAACGAAAAGTTTTTCGAAAACTTTTGTGAAAAGAGTAACTTTACAAATCGCCAAATGCATGAAACGCTAATGTAACGAAACACCTCATACTCACAAATACCAGACAAATCCAATTGCAGCCGGAACTTCCAAAACAACGCAAAAAACTTTGTTTTATTTGAATAGGAACAATGTTTTTTTCACGGCTCTCCACGTCAAAACGAAATACGGCTGTCTTTCCGTAATACGCCTGGAATTTTTTATTAGCGCAAAATGACGCACGCAAAAGAGGTTTGGGATGAGGGGTCAAAAAAAATCCCCAGTGGGCCAAATGGCCCACTGGGGATTTTTTTTATGTTTTTTGCAAATAATTTTTTTCTAAAAATACGCAATTTATCAAGTGAAACTGAGTTTCGGTATAAAAATTTGACATTTGGAGGAAACCGGCGGTTAGCAGATCTTCTCTCAAGGCCATTTGTTTTCCTGGAAAGCCAAAATGTTTGAGATAAAACAGTGATTTAGTGCAAACAGTTCTTCAAAAAAGGATCTCATTGCTATTTTTTTCAAAAACTTTTGTGAAAAGAGTAAATTTATAAATCGCCAAATACACGAAACGCTAAGGTAACGAAACACTTGAAACTCACAAATACCAGACTAATCCAATTGCAGCCAAAACTTCTAAAACAACGCAAAAAACGTTTTTTTTTTAATAGGAACAATATTTTTTTTCACGGCTCTCCACGTCAAAACGAAATACGGCTGTCTTTCCGTAATACGCCTGGAATTTTTTATTAGCGCAAAATGACGCACGCAAAACAGGTTTGGGATGAGGGGTCAAAAAAAATCCCCAGTGGGCCAAATGGCCCACTGGGGATTTTTTTTATGTTTGTTGCAAATAATTTTTTCTAAAAATAGGCAATTTATCAAGGGAAACTGAGTTTCGAGGCAAAAATTTGACATTTGGAGGAAACTGGCGGTTAGCAAATATTTTCGCAAGTCTATTTGTTTTCCTGGAAAGCCAAAATGTTTGAGATAAAACAGTGATATAGTGCAAACAGTTCTTCAAAAAAGGATCTCATCGAAAAATTTTTCGAAAACTTTTGTGAAAAGAGTAACTTTACAAATCGCCAAATGCATGAAACGCTAATGTAACGAAACACCTGAAACTCACAAATACCAGACAAATCCAATTGCAGCCGGAACTTCCAAAACAACGCAAGTGTCTTTCTTTTGTCGTAGTTTCACAACCCTTTTTAGCCCAATTTCTGATTCGGCCATCATCCCCATAACACTTACCCAAATTTCAAGGAGTAGTAGGAGTGGAGTAGGAAAATGGGCACCGGGCCAATTCCGAAATTGGTCAAAAAATCCATTTCTGAATTTGGGCAACCCTCTTCTGAATTTGGGAGGCGGAAGTTTTTCGTAAAATGGTCTTCTTAATTTGGGTAAAATGTTTTTCACGGCTATTCTGAAAATGGTCGAAGAAATTGCCCAAATTCAGAAAAGGCTACTACTACTACTACTACTACTACTACTACTACTACTACTACTACTACTACTACTACTACTACTACTACTACTACTACTACTACTACTACTACTACTACTACTACTACTACTACTACTACTACTACTACGGCATTTCTGAATTTGGACCACCAAATCCACGGATTTAGCATACCCCCGCGAACAATGAAAACGCGTTCCGGGTCCAAAACACATGCCATAACGTGATAGGTCAACGTATTTGTAGCTCAAAAATCGAAAAAAGCCCCGAAAAAACAGTTCATAGGACCATTTTTAAGTTGATCGAAAATTTTTCAAATTTTTTTTTTTGCAAATTTTGGTATTTTTTTAGACTTTTTCTCACAATTTTTCCAAAAAAATTGCATTCTGAATAAAGTACGGCTCACGCACAATCCGTAGCAAATTGATTGATGGTTTTAAATTGAATATTCGAGGATTTATGAACCGAGCGGAGTAGGGTACCAAAAGCGGCCAAACACCACAAAAACTGCGAAATCCAGAAAATGCATTTTCTCCGCAAATACACGTTCTTTTGCAAAAATTTTTTGATATGTGACCTGTCGGAGTACTTTAAAGCATATTTGGTATGTGCAAGATAGTGCGTAGTCTTTTTAGAAACGACCGTTTTTTCAGCTTTTGATTCAGGTTTGTACTAGTAGACCTCACCTGCAAAACCCAAGGATCCAAAAATAAGTGATTTGGCAAAAATCATCATAGAAACCTGAAATTTTGCATGTGCCTTCCCTTTAGTACAACAAACTCATATGCAAAGTTTTGAAACAAATGATCTTATTGATTTTGAGAAAAAAAGGTTGAAAAAAAAGCGTTCTTAATTTGGGAGGCGGAAGTTTCCCTTAGTCTGGCCACTTCAGCATTTCTCCTGAACCCATGAGAATTTGCCACTAAAACAACTCATTTGAAAGTCGAGATTTTAGGCACATGCCGGAGACAAATGCGGCCATAAAAAAAATGCCAGTGACAGTTTTTTTTTTAAGAAGTTGTGTTGATGTCAATTTCGAAATCAGACCGTTCATCAGAAAACTTGAGGCCATTTCAAAGCAATAGTTATTTAACTTTTAAAAAAAGCTGCCTTTGATTGCTGCTGTAATGCAGTGATGGTCTCCTTAAAAAAACAGACCTACAAGTTCCAGAAGGGGGCAAATTGAAACAATTTTTCTGCAATGAAGTCCTAGAATTTTTCATTTTTGAATGATCACTGACACTGACTTAATTCGTTCTACGCCTCGTTTTTTTGCAGCGATCAGGTATTTAGTTTTACCGGGATGAGGCTAAAGTAAAAAAAATCTGTAAAAAACGTTTTTGGTGATATTTAGAGCTTTTGATTGCATCAGCGAAATTTTTCTGAATTTGGGTATGGAAAATTATTCCAATTCCAATCCGCTTATATAAAAATACTCTAGGTACTCTAAACGTACCTAAATGGTCCAAAAGCGCAATTTTTATAATCTTAGCAGATTTGTCTGCAAATGGCATTGAAAAAAAAACATGAACCAATGGTTCTGCTTTTATATAAGTATTCGCATTTACTGCAAATCTATAAATCAAAAATATTTCAATTTGCTTTTCTCTAATCAATCCTGTACTTGAGATCCTCTACGCAAAAATTGGACACAAACAAATATGTCCACGTCAACTACAATGTAGGAGCTTTGCAACGATATGTGTTTCATTTGGTTAGTTATTCAATTAACATCCAATATCTTTACTTTTTACAAAAATTTTTAGAAATCAGCACGAAAAATGACAGTTTTGAAAAAAAGTGATACTTACAGCCCTCTTACGATCCCAATTAGCTAATGGCTGCAACAAAGGGATTCTTGTCTTCAAAGTGGACTATATATCAATTCACTTGAGTGATTATTCGTTGAGAAATTTTACATCATATACAAATCGAAATTTCAACTCGCTGACCAGTGCTTCTAGGAGACATAAACGCACCTAAACGGTCAAAAAGTGCCCGTTTCTTTTTCCTTGCGCAATTGTCTACACAAGAGCTTTTCAAAACTTTATATAGGGTCATTGTACCAGTCTTAAAAGTGGGCGGACTCAGCCACTATTTCATAATAGCTTCGATTTTTCTTTTATCTTTGAAGCCACTTTAGGTACCCTTGAAGCAATCGTTTACAAAAAATAAAACATACGACTGCAAAGCCTATCTAAAATGCATTAAAATGAGCTATAAAGAACGCAAATTGAGCTAATATTTGTTACGTTCTGAGTAAAACAAACAAACATCGAATCTTGTCTATTTTGGGCCTAAGCGTTCAAAGGGTCGTTTCATGGTCAAAGCGGTCAAAAAACGCATGTTATATTATCATCGCGCAATTTTGAAACAAGATCTTTTCGAAACTTTATATAGAGCTATTGAACTATTAAAAAAAATGGGTAGACTTAGCCAATATTTACCAAGTCATAAACGACTCGAATTTTATTTTATGTTTGATGCCAATTTAGGTACCCTTGAGGCTTTTATTCATAAAAGTAAAAAAAATGGCTGCAAGTCCTATTTTATGAGCTTTAAAATGAGCTATATATGAAGCAATGTAAAACAATATTTGTTACCTTTTCAAAAAAAACAATCACTAGTTCTATCTTGCCTTTTTTGGACCTAAGCGTTCAAAGAGGCGTTTCATGTTCAAAGCGGCCAAAAAATGCCTGTTTTATTATCTTCGCCCAATTTTCAATACAAAAAAACTTCAAAAATTTATATACTGCAATAATGTCGATCTTAAAATTGGTCAAAAATACCCTCAGGATGACAGAATAGATAGAAAACTTGAAAATATTTCGTTTCTCCAGGTATTTTTGCTTCCTAGAGCAAAAGTTTAGAGAAAGAAAGTGCAAATTTATTGTTTTAATATAATCTCCCACATTGAAGAAGTTCAAAAATACAATTTTTAACTCATTGGACGCCTATTTATACACCACAGGATGACAGAATACATAGAATCCTTGAAATTCGTTTCTCCAGGTATTTTTCTCCCTAAAGCAATGTTTTTCCGCAAAAAGCCTGGAATTTTTTATTAGCGCAAAATGACTCACGCAAAAGAGGTTTGTGATGAGGGGTCAAAAAAAAAATCCCCAGTGGGCCAAATGGCCCACTGGGGATTTTTTTTATGTTTTTTGCAAATAATTTTTTTTCTAAAAGTAGGCAATTTATCAAGTGAAACTGAGTTTCGGTGCAAAAATTTGACATTTGGAGGAAACTGGCGGTTAGCACATCTTCTCTCAAGGCCATTTCTTTTCCTGGAAAGCCAAAATGTTTGAGATAAAACAGTGATATCGTGCAAACAGTTCTTCAAAAAAGGATCTCATTGAAAAATTTTTCGAAAACTTTTGTGAAAAGAGTGTTTTTACACATCGCCAAATGCATGAAACGCTAATGTAACAAAACACTTGAAACTCACAAATAACAGACTAATCCAATTGCAGCCGGAACTTCCAAAAAAACGCAAAAAACGTTGTTTTTTAGTTGTTTTTTTAATAGGAACAATATTTTTTTCACGGCTCTCCACGTCAAAACGAAATACGGCTGTCTTTCCGTAATACGCCTGGAATTTTTTATTAGCGCAAAATGACGCACGCAAAAGAGGTTTGGGATGAGGGGTCAAAAAAAGATCCCCAGTGGGCCAAATTGCCCACTGGGGATTTTTTTTTATGTTTTTTGCAAATAATTTTTTTCTAAAAATAGGCAATTTATCAATTGAAACTGAGTTTCGGTGCTAAAATTTGACACTTGAAGGAAATTGGTGGTTAGCAAATATTTTTGCAAGGCAATTTGTTTTCCTGGAAAGCCAAAATGTTTGAGATAAAACAGTGATATCGTGCAAACAGTTCTTCAAAAAAGGATCTCATTGAAAAATTTTTCGAAAACTTTTGTGAAAAGAGTGTTTTTACAAATCGCCAAATGCATGAAACGCTAATGTAACAAAACACTTGAAACTCACAAATAACAGACTAATCCAATTGCAGCCGGAACTTCCAAAAAACGCAAAAAACGTTGTTTTTTAGTTGTTTTTTTAATAGGAACAATATTTTTTTCACGGCTCTCCACGTCAAAACGAAATACGGCCGTCTTTCCGTAATACGCCTGGAATTTTTTATTAGCGCAAAATGACGCACGCAAAAGAGGTTTGGGATGAGGGGTCAAAAAAAAATCCCCAGTGGGCCAAATCGCCCACTGGGGATTTTTTTAATGTTTTTTGCAAATAATTTTTTTTCTAAAAGTAGGCAATTTATCAAGTGAAACTGAGTTTCGGTGCAAAAATTTGACATTTGGAGGAAACTGGCGGTTAGCACATCTTCTCTCAAGGCCATTTCTTTTCCTGGAAAGCCAAAATGTTTGAGATAAAACAGTGATATCGTGCAAACAGTTCTTCAAAAAAGGATCTCATTGAAAAATTTTTCGAAAACTTTTGTGAAAAGAGTAACTTTACAAATCGCCAAATGCATGAAACGCTAATGTATCAAAACACTTGAAACTCACAAATAACAGACTAGTCCAATTGCAGCCAGAACTTCCAAAACAACGCAAAAAACATTGTTTTTTTTTAATAGGAACAATATTTTTTTTCACGGCTCTCCACGTCAGAACGAAATACGGCTGTCTTTCCGTAATACGCCTGGAATTTTTTATTAGCGCAAAATGACGCACGCAAAAGAGGTTTGGGATGAGGGGTCAAAAAAAACCCATTTGGCCCACTGGGGATTTTTTTAATGTTTTTTGCAAATCATTTTTTTCTAAAAGTAGGCAATTTATCAAGTGAAACTGAGTTTCGGTGCAAAAAATTGACATTTGGAGGAAACTGGTGGTTAGGACATCTTCTCTCAAGGCCATTTCTTTTCCTGGAAAGCCAAAATGTTTGAGATAAAACAGTGATATAGTGCAAACAGTTCTTCAAAAAAGGATCTCATCGAAAAATTTTTCGAAAACTTTTGTGAAAAGAGTAACTTTACAAATCGCCAAATGCATGAAACGCTAATGTAACAAAACACTTGAAACTCACAAATAAAAGACTAATCCAATTGCGACCAGAACTTCCAAAAAAACGCAAAAAACGTTGTTTTTTTAGTTGTTTTTTTATTAGGAACAATACTTTTTTTTCACGGCTCTCCACGTCAAAACGAAATACGGCTGTCTTTCAGTAATACGCCTGGAATTTTTTATTAGCGCAAAATGACGCACGCAAAAGAGGTTTGGGATGAGGGGTCAAAAAAAATCCCCAGTGGGCCAAATGGCCCACAGGGGATTTTTTTTATGTTTTTTGGAAATAATTTTTTTTCTAAAAGTAGGCAATTTATCAAGTGAAACTGAGTTTCGGTGCAAAAATTTGACATTTGGAGGAAACTGGCGGTTAGCACATCTTCTCTCAAGGCCATTTCTTTTCCTGGAAAGCCAAAATGTTTGAGATAAAACAGTGATATATTGCAAACAGTTCTTCAAAAAAGGATCTCATCGAAAAATTTTTCGAAAACTTTTGTGAAAAGAGTAACTTTACAAATCGCCAAATGCATGAAACGGTAATGTAACAAAACACTTGAAACTCACAAATAAAAGACTAATCCAATTGCGGCCAGAACTTCCAAAAAAGGCAAAAAAAGTTGTTTTTTTAGTTGTTTTTTTATTAGGAACAATATTTTTTTTCACGGCTCTCCACGTCAAAACGAAATACGGCTGTCTTTCCGTAATACGCCTGGAATTTTTTATTAGCGCAAAATGACGCACGCAAAAGAGGTTTGGGATGAGGGGTCAAAAAAAACCCCAGTGGGCCAAATGGCCCACTGGGGATTTTTTTAATGTTTTTTGCAAATCATTTTTTTCTAAAAGTAGGCAATTTATCAAGTGAAACTGAGTTTCGGTGCAAAAAATTGACATTTGGAGGAAACTGGCGGTTAGCTGATCTTCTCTCAAGGCCATTCGTTTTCCTGGAAAGCCAAAATGTTTGAGATAAAACAGTGATATAGTGCAAACAGTTCTTCAAAAAAGGATCTCATCGAAAAATTTTTCGAAAACTTTTGTGAAAAGAGTAACTTTACAAATCGCCAAATGCATGAAACGCTAATGTAATAAAACACTTGAAACTCACAAATACCAGACAAATCCAATTGCAGCCGGAACTTCCAAAACAACGCAAAAAAACGTTGTTTTATTTGAATAGGAACAATGCTTTTTTCACGGCTCTCCACGTCAAAACGAAATACGGCTGTCTTTCCGTAATACGCCTGGAATTTTTTATTAGCGCAAAATGACGCACGCAAAAGAGGTTTGGGATGAGGGGTCAAAAAAAATCCCCAGTGGGCCAAATGGCCCACTGGGGATTTTTTTTATGTTTTTTGGAAATAATTTTTTTTCTAAAAGTAGGCAATTTATCAAGTGAAACTGAGTTTCGGTGCAAAAATTTGACATTTGGAGGAAACTGGCGGTTAGCACATCTTCTCTCAAGGCCATTTCTTTTCCTGGAAAGCCAAAATGTTTGAGATAAAACAGTGATATATTGCAAACAGTTCTTCAAAAAAGGATCTCATCGAAAAATTTTTCGAAAACTTTTGTGAAAAGAGTAACTTTACAAATCGCCAAATGCATGAAACGGTAATGTAACAAAACACTTGAAACTCACAAATAAAAGACTAATCCAATTGCGGCCAGAACTTCCAAAAAAGGCAAAAAAAGTTGTTTTTTTAGTTGTTTTTTTATTAGGAACAATATTTTTTTTCACGGCTCTCCACGTCAAAACGAAATACGGCTGTCTTTCCGTAATACGCCTGGAATTTTTTATTAGCGCAAAATGACGCACGCAAAAGAGGTTTGGGATGAGGGGTCAAAAAAAACCCCAGTGGGCCAAATGGCCCACTGGGGATTTTTTTAATGTTTTTTGCAAATCATTTTTTTCTAAAAGTAGGCAATTTATCAAGTGAAACTGAGTTTCGGTGCAAAAAATTGACATTTGGAGGAAACTGGCGGTTAGCTGATCTTCTCTCAAGGCCATTCGTTTTCCTGGAAAGCCAAAATGTTTGAGATAAAACAGTGATATAGTGCAAACAGTTCTTCAAAAAAGGATCTCATCGAAAAATTTTTCGAAAACTTTTGTGAAAAGAGTAACTTTACAAATCGCCAAATGCATGAAACGCTAATGTAATAAAACACTTGAAACTCACAAATACCAGACAAATCCAATTGCAGCCGGAACTTCCAAAACAACGCAAAAAAACGTTGTTTTATTTGAATAGGAACAATGCTTTTTTCACGGCTCTCCACGTCAAAACGAAATACGGCTGTCTTTCCGTAATACGCCTGGAATTTTTTATTAGCGCAAAATGACGCACGCAAAAGAGCTTTGGAATGGGGGGTCAAAAAAAATCCCCAGTGGGCCAAATGGCCCACTGGGGATTTTTTTTTAATGTTTTTTTGCAAATAATTTTTTTCTAAAAATAGGCAATTTATCAAGTGAAACTGAGTTTCGGTATAAAAATTTGACATTTGGAGGAAACCGGCGGTTAGCAGATCTTCTCTCAAGGCCATTTGTTTTCCTGGAAAGCCAAAAAGTTTGAGATAAAACAGTGATTTAGTGCAAACAGTTCTTCAAAAAAGGATCTCATTGCTATTTTTTTCAAAAACTTTTGTGAAAAGAGTAAATTTATAAATCGCCAAATACACGAAACGCTAAGGTAACGAAACACTTGAAACTCACAAATACCAGACTAATCCAATTGCAGCCAAAACTTCTAAAACAACGCAAAAAACGTTTTTTTTTGAATAGGAACAAAATTTTTTTTCACGGCTCTCCACGTCAAAACGAAATACGGCTGTCTTTCAGTAATACGCCTGGAACTTTTTATTAGCGCAAAATGACGCACGCAAAAGAGGTTTGGGATGAGGGGTCAAAAAAAAATCCCCAGTGGGCCAAATCGCCCACTGGGGATTTTTTTAATGTTTTTTGCAAATCATTTTTTTCTAAAAGTAGGCAATTTATCAAGTGAAACTGAGTTTCGGTGCAAAAATTTGACATTTGGAGGAAACTGGCGGTTGGCAAATATTTTCGCAAGTCTATTTGTTTTCCTGGAAAGCCAAAATGTTTGAGATAAAACAGTGACATAGTGCAAACAGTTCTTCAAAAAAGGATCTCAACGAAAAGTTTTTCGAAAACTTTTGTGAAAAGAGTAACTTTACAAATCGCCAAATGCATGAAACGCTAATGTAACAAAACACCTCATACTCACAAATACCAGACAAATCCAATTGCAGCCGGAACTTCCAAAACAACGCAAAAAACGTTGTTTTATTTGAATAGGAACAATGTTTTTTTTTCACGGCTCTCCACGTCAAAACGAAATACGGCTGTCTTTCCGTAATACGCCTGGAATTTTTTATTAGCGCAAAATGACGCACGCAAAAGAGCTTTGGAATGGGGGGTCAAAAAAAATCCCCAGTGGGCCAAATGGCCCACTGGGGATTTTTTTTTAATGTTTTTTTGCAAATAATTTTTTTCTAAAAATAGGCAATTTATCAAGTGAAACTGAGTTTCGGTATAAAAATTTGACATTTGGAGGAAACCGGCGGTTAGCAGATCTTCTCTCAAGGCCATTTGTTTTCCTGGAAAGCCAAAAAGTTTGAGATAAAACAGTGATTTAGTGCAAACAGTTCTTCAAAAAAGGATCTCATTGCTATTTTTTTCAAAAACTTTTGTGAAAAGAGTAAATTTATAAATCGCCAAATACACGAAACGCTAAGGTAACGAAACACTTGAAACTCACAAATACCAGACTAATCCAATTGCAGCCAAAACTTCTAAAACAACGCAAAAAACGTTTTTTTTTTTAATAGGAACAAAATTTTTTTTCACGGCTCTCCACGTCAAAACGAAATACGGCTGTCTTTCAGTAATACGCCTGGAACTTTTTATTAGCGCAAAATGACGCACGCAAAAGAGGTTTGGGATGAGGGGTCAAAAAAAAATCCCCAGTGGGCCAAATCGCCCACTGGGGATTTTTTTAATGTTTTTTGCAAATCATTTTTTTCTAAAAGTAGGCAATTTATCAAGTGAAACTGAGTTTCGGTGCAAAAATTTGACATTTGGAGGAAACTGGCGGTTGGCAAATATTTTCGCAAGTCTATTTGTTTTCCTGGAAAGCCAAAATGTTTGAGATAAAACAGTGACATAGTGCAAACAGTTCTTCAAAAAAGGATCTCAACGAAAAGTTTTTCGAAAACTTTTGTGAAAAGAGTAACTTTACAAATCGCCAAATGCATGAAACGCTAATGTAACAAAACACCTCATACTCACAAATACCAGACAAATCCAATTGCAGCCGGAACTTCCAAAACAACGCAAAAAACGTTGTTTTATTTGAATAGGAACAATGTTTTTTTTTCACGGCTCTCCACGTCAAAACGAAATACGGCTGTCTTTCCGTAATACGCCTGGAATTTTTTATTAGCGCAAAATGACGCACGCAAAAGAGCTTTGGAATGGGGGGTCAAAAAAAATCCCCAGTGGGCCAAATGGCCCACTGGGGATTTTTTTTTAATGTTTTTTTGCAAATAATTTTTTTCTAAAAATAGGCAATTTATCAAGTGAAACTGAGTTTCGGTATAAAAATTTGACATTTGGAGGAAACCGGCGGTTAGCAGATCTTCTCTCAAGGCCATTTGTTTTCCTGGAAAGCCAAAAAGTTTGAGATAAAACAGTGATTTAGTGCAAACAGTTCTTCAAAAAAGGATCTCATTGCTATTTTTTTCAAAAACTTTTGTGAAAAGAGTAAATTTATAAATCGCCAAATACACGAAACGCTAAGGTAACGAAACACTTGAAACTCACAAATACCAGACTAATCCAATTGCAGCCAAAACTTCTAAAACAACGCAAAAAACGTTTTTTTTTTGAATAGGAACAAAATTTTTTTTCACGGCTCTCCACGTCAAAACGAAATACGGCTGTCTTTCAGTAATACGCCTGGAACTTTTTATTAGCGCAAAATGACGCACGCAAAAGAGGTTTGGGATGAGGGGTCAAAAAAAAATCCCCAGTGGGCCAAATCGCCCACTGGGGATTTTTTTAATGTTTTTTGCAAATCATTTTTTTCTAAAAGTAGGCAATTTATCAAGTGAAACTGAGTTTCGGTGCAAAAATTTGACATTTGGAGGAAACTGGCGGTTGGCAAATATTTTCGCAAGTCTTTTTGTTTTCCTGGAAAGCCAAAATGTTTGAGATAAAACAGTGACATAGTGCAAACAGTTCTTCAAAAAAGGATCTCAACGAAAAGTTTTTCGAAAACTTTTGTGAAAAGAGTAACTTTACAAATCGCCAAATTTTTGCATTTTAATCATTAAACTTTTGAAAGTCTTGAAAATGAGAATTGTCTTTCTTTTGTCGTAGTTTCACAACCCTTTTTAGCCCAATTTCTGATTCGGCCATCATCCCCATAACACTTACCCAAATTCCAAGGAGTAGTAGGAGTGGAGTAGGAAAATGGGCACCGGGCCAATTCCGAAATTGGTCAAAAAATCCATTTCTGAATTTGGGCAACCCTCTTCTGAATTTGGGAGGCGGAAGTTTTTCGTAAAATGGTCTTCTTAATTTGGGTAAAATGTTTTTCACGGCTATTCTGAAAATGGTCGAAGAAATTGCCCAAATTCAGAAAAGGCTACTACTACTACTACTACTACTACTACTACTACTACTACTACTACTACTACTACTACTACTACTACTACTACTACTATTGGAGTTGTTGAAAATTTTGGTCAGTGACAAACGAGACCAAACCTTGTTTGTTTCTCTCTTTAATGGCAGCATCTATCTTCTTATATACAAACGTTTTGAATAAGTGGTTCTTCCTATTTTTGTTTTTCAATCCATTAGGCAAGAAATAGGGCTCAGCAGGTTGTTCCTCTGTCTTCAGTACTGTTTTTAGATCCACTTCGTATGGGCAGTTGCTACAATTATCCTACACAATAAACACCTGTGACGAAATCATTTAACTTTTATACGTAGATCATCAGTTTGTTTGTTGATCGTTTTCGATATCATCAAATAACAACATCATGAAAAGAAAAGTTTTGACGGGGACTCATAATTCATTAATGTTTATTTCAGGAATTGAGTTTTAAAAACAAGTTTAGTAAATGTTAAACTAATTCTGCTGTAAGTATATACAAAACTGTAAAACACTAGACACCATGGACGTCAAAAGAACTGCAAAGCTCATCAAGTTGATGCTCTTATGACCTAAGGAGACACGTTGGGAAAAAAACTCTGACCGCCTTAATTTTTTTTGTGGGAAAAACAATCGAAAAATCGAGAACTAACCAGTGCAGAACTCCAAGTGTATAATTCAGTATGGACAATTGCAAAAAAAAGTGTCCCAATTAATATATTTTGCTCACTCTCTCGCTTGAAATTTGCTTCTTTCAAGCGTAAATTAACAGCGCAAAAGACAAACTGTCAACAGTCATGGTGCGAGAGAAAGGAAAACAAACGTCTAACGAGCGCGAGATCATGGGTTTGATCCCCGTACGGAACTTTGATTTTGCACTCGGCCCAAGTCCGACCATTGTAAAATCAGACTGAACGCAAGTCTGACAAGTAAGAAAAAGTGACTTGAATCAGTCTAGGATTAATTGCTCTTGAACGAAGTTCATAGCAATTATTGTAAACGTGTGTGTCTTTTTTATGCAAAATTTTTGCTTGACAATTTTGAATTGTCGAGTTACTCTTGCGCCCTTGGCTTTTTGCGTTTCGTGTGATCTAAAATTCTCTCTGAATCACAATTTCAAGCAGATGAACTCAATTGGCGGCAACTTAAAACTAAAAGTCAGATGAAAAGTGCGTCGAAACTGGAGCCATTTTCTACTTTAAATCTTAATAGTGGTATATGTTTAGATGTTTAGCTCTAATGTGGTTATTTGAAACCCACTATTGAACTTCTTAGTCCCATTTAGGCTCCCCGTCCCTCCTTCCTCCCCCGACCGACTGAAGCAGGCTGCAATTGGTTAGAGCTCCCACTAGTCGTTCGAGAGCAATTCTTCCGACGTTTAGTCGGTTATGTTTCACTAATGATGAGGAATTGCATTTATTCTGGCTCAGCACTGAAATGCACTTGAAGTTGGGTACGGGAAAAGATAAAATCTATAAGTTTTTTTCGTTTAAAATATAAAGTTTTTCAACAGTATACACAAGAGTTTAAGAGCGTGATATACGTTTAAATGGGATTGACAATGTCAAGGATTACTAAGGAGTGTGATTTATATCTGCCCGATTTGAACTTGAAATAACTTTTGCGATATTATTGTGGTCTGGTTTCATCACTTAGTTTCGAGACTGATAATGAATCAGTACTGAAGTGCTATGAGAATAGGGTCCAAGAATAAGTGTTTTGCACGGTCTACTCCAAAATTTGACGCTCTACTCTCTGCTTACTCCCTGTATGATTTACTCTTCATAATCAAGACGATTTCCTCGACCCAAAACAGGCATCATAATAAGGTATCATACGAGATCACAGTAAGGCTATAAAAAATTTCGCTCGTGGCACTTGTCTGAGTTTGATCTATTTGGTCACGCCAGTAACCAATCGTTCTTGATCATACCTTTTAATGACTTATTCGTTCTAGCCCATACTCATAATTTAGTCTGATCAGTCAGAGGCATGTCTTTTTTGACTCATGCCGTTCTAACTGCGAACCACCATATTTCGTTCAGTTCTGTGTGGCCCCTGCGTCTGATCATGGTCTGACCCATGCATAGTCCGGGTTGATAACAATAATTTACTCTGTTCAGTCTGGTCCACCCCAGTATTTTAGGCTCTCCCATAACATTTGGTCTGTGTGGATCTGTTCGATCTTGTCCATGTTTCCGTCTCTTCAGTCTGGCTCATACCGTTTTCTGGGGCAACTGGCTCAAAAAAAACTTTTGGGTGTAATATCAGGTCTGGCCGAAAAATATTTATTAAAGTTCTTCAGTTTGTTTAAATTGGTTTGCCCTGGGTCTGCATTGAGTATGTTTGGTCTGGCTTAGGGTGAGAGACGTCCAATCGGTATAAACCAAGTTCGGGTTTGGTCGGCATTTGAGTATGTCCTGTCTATTTAGAGTCCGTTCGGTCGGATCACGGTCTTTCCATGATTCTGTTCCGTCTGGCTGAAGGACTCGGTCGGTCCAGTCTAGTCCATCATCTGACTTGTAGCCATTCACTAGACGAACTGGGACGGTTATCTGCTAAGATCTTGCAAGATTCTTGCGAAAAACGGTTATCTGCTAAGATCTTGTAAGAGTCTTGCAAATAACGGTTATCTGCTAAGACGCAAGATTGCAACGGTTATCTGGTAAGACACTTGCAAGATCCTTACCAGATACGCGTTTCATCTTTTTTTGGTTAAAGCACCCAAAAAAGCCTGTGTTTTCCACCCTATCGAAAAACACAACAGAAAGAGAGGTTTCACCGCAAAAAAATTTAAAACACGAAATGAGCTACATAAAAAGTATTGCTGTTTGTCAGCAAGGCCAACATTCAAAATTTTTCTGCCTCTCAATTTAAAAAATCCCCGGTTATTTGTGGTCACCTTAAAGACATTCTTTCCTAATATACTTACCAAACAAGCACATGCAATTTCATGACATCCTCACAAAAAAGCTGCAGATTTTTGCTTTTTTGGGGTAATGTGGATCAATTTGATCTGATGCAATCAAATACGTTAGTTAAAGTAGGAATTTGTACTCATCGCAAACTAGGTTTCTGTAAAAAAAAGTTTTTGATAGCATTTTGTGCGAAGTCAAGGTACCTAACGAAACACACATACTGAAGAATTGGATCTATCAAAAGAAATTTCAAGTAGAAAACTTTTGATCTGTTCAATGCTACTGACAATCATGTTTTTCCAGCTGATTGAACTTTCTAATCATCAAGCAATTTACTTAGTGGTGTTTTCTTGTCATGAATCAGGTATCAGTTCGCTCTTTTTGTTTTTATCATTTGTTGCCCTCTAAAATTAGCACAAAAACTGCACCTTTGCACAAAAAAGTCGAATGAGTAACAAAAAGCATCACAAATGTGTTAACAATCCCGTAAAATTGTTTTAATTACAATTTTAAACAATGAACAGTGTTTGCTGTGCGCCAGAAACACAAATGGGGAACTTCCAAATAAAAGATATAGACGGACTTTTTTGTGGTAGTACAAATAGGTTTCCAGTTGTATTTCAATCAATCAAACAAAAGATTTTTGTTTCGCCAACTAAGTAGCCTATGAACACATCAAACGACATTTGTGGTCACCTTGAAGACAATTTTTCTTAATATACCTACCAAAGAAACAGATGTGACTTCATGACATCCTCACAAAAGAGCTGCAGATTTTTGCTTTTTTGGGGTAATGTGGATCAATTTGATCTGATGCAATCAAATACATTTGTTAAAGTAAGAATTTTTACTCATCGCAAACTAGGTTTCTGTAAAAAATTTTTTCATACCATTTTGTGCGATGTCAAGGTACCTAACGAAACACACATACTGAAGAATTTGGTCTATCAAAAGAAATTTTCTGTAGAAAACATTTGATCCGTTCAATGCTACTGACAATCATGTTTTTCCAGCTGATTGAACTTTCTAATCATCAAGCACTTTATCTAGTGGTCGTTTGTTGTCATGAATCAGGTAACAGGTCGCTCTTTTTGTTTTAATCATTTGTTGCCCTCTAAAATTAGCACAAAAATTGCACCTTTGCACAAAAAAGTCGAATGAGTAACAAAAAGCATCACAAATGTGTCAACAATCCCGTAAAACTGTTTTAATTACAATTTAAAACAGTGAACAGTGTTTGCTGTGCGCCAGAAACACAAATGGGGAACTTCCAAATAAAAGATATAGACTGACTTTTTTTGTGGTAGTACAAATAGGATTTCCAGTTGTATTTCAATCAATCAAACAAAAGATTTTTGTTTCGCTAACTATGTATCCTATGAACACGTCAAACAACGTTTGTGGTCACCTTGAAGACAAATTTTCTTAATATCCTTACCAAACAAACAGATGTGACTTCATGACATCCTCACAAAAAAGCTGCAGTTTTTTGCTTTTTTGGGGTAATGTGGATCAATTTGATCTGATGCAATCAAATACTTTAGTTAAAGTAAGAATTTGTACTCATCGCAAACTAGATTTCTGTAAAAAAGTTTTTCATACCATTTTGTGCGATGTCAAGGTACCTAACGAAACACACATACTGAAGAATTTGGTCTATCAAAAGAAATTTTCTGTAGAAAACTTCTGATCTGTTCAATGCTACTGACAATCATGTTTTTCCAGCTGATTGAACTTTCTAATCATCAAGCACTTTATCTAGTGGTGGTTTGTTGTCATGAATCAGGTAACAGGTCGCTCTTTTTGTTTTTATCATTTGTTGCCCTCTAAAATTAGCACAAAAATTGCACCTTTGCACAAAAAAGTCGAATGAGTAACAAAAAGCATCACAAATTTGTCAACAATCACGTAAAACTGTTTTAATTACAATTTAAAACAGTGAAAAGTGTTTGCTGTGCGCCAGAAACACAAATGGGGAACTTCCAAATAAAAGATATAGACTGACTTTTTTTGTGGTAGTACAAATAGGATTTCCAGTTGTATTTCAATCAATCAAACAAAAGATTTTTGTTTCGCTAACTAGGTAGCCTATGAACACGTCAAACAACGTTTGTGGTCACCTTGAAGACAATTTTTCTTAATATCCTTACCAAACAAACAGATGTGACTTCATGACATCCTCACAAAAAAGCTGCAGATTTTTGCTTTTTTGGGGTAATGTGGATCAATTTGATCTGATGCAATCAAATAAGTTAGTTAAAGTAGGAATTTGTACTCATCGCAAACTAGGTTTCTGTAAAAAATTTTTTCATACATTTTTGTGCGATGTTAAGGTACCTAACGAAACACACATACTGAAGAATTGTGTCTATCAAAAGAAATTTTATGTAGAAAACTTCTGATCTGTTCAATGCTACTGAAAATCATGTTTTTCCAGCTGATTGAACTTTCTAATCATCAAGCAATTTACTTGGTGGTGGTTTGTTGTCATGAATCAGGTATCAGTTCGCTCTTTTTGTTTTTATCATTTGTTGCCCCCTAAAATTAGCACAAAAACTGCACCTTTGCACAAAAAAGTCGAATGAGTAACAAAAAGCATCACAAATGTGTTAACAATCCCGTAAAACTGTTTTAATTACAATTTAAAACAGTGAACAGTGTTTGCTATGCGCCAGAAACACAAATGGGGTACTTCCACATAAAAGATATAGACTGACTTTTTTTGTGGTAGTAGAAATAGGATTTCCAGTTGTATTTCAATCAATCAAGCAAAAGATTTTTGTTTCGCTAACTAGGTAGCCTATGAACACGTCAAACAACGTTTGTGGTCACCTTGAAGACAATTTTTCTTAATATCCTTACCAAACAAACAGATGTGACTTCATGACATCCTCACAAAAAAGCTGCAGATTTTTGCTTTTTTGGGGTAATGTGGATCAATTTGATCTGATGCAATCAAATAAGTTAGTTAAAGTAGGAATTTGTACTCATCGCAAACTAGGTTTCTGTAAAAAATTTTTTCATACATTTTTGTGCGATGTTAAGGTACCTAACGAAACACACATACTGAAGAATTGTGTCTATCAAAAGAAATTTTATGTAGAAAACTTCTGATCTGTTCAATGCTACTGAAAATCATGTTTTTCCAGCTGATTGAACTTTCTAATCATCAAGCAATTTACTTGGTGGTGGTTTGTTGTCATGAATCAGGTATCAGTTCGCTCTTTTTGTTTTTATCATTTGTTGCCCCCAAAAAATTAGCACAAAAACTGCACCTTTGCACAAAAAAGTCGAATGAGTAACAAAAAGCATCACAAATGTGTTAACAATCCCGTAAAACTGTTTTAATTACAATTTAAAACAGTGAACAGTGTTTGCTATGCGCCAGAAACACAAATGGGGTACTTCCACATAAAAGATATAGACTGACTTTTTTTGTGGTAGTAGAAATAGGATTTCCAGTTGTATTTCAATCAATCAAACAAAAGATTTTTGTTTCGCTAACTAGGTAGCCTATGAACACGTCAAACAACGTTTGTGGTCACCTTGAAGACAATTTTTCTTAATATCCTTACCAAACAAACAGATGTGACTTCATGACATCCTCACAAAAAAGCTGCAGATTTTTGCTTTTTTGGGGTAATGTGGATCAATTTGATCTGATGCAATCAAATAAGTTAGTTAAAGTAGGAATTTGTACTCATCGCAAACTAGGTTTCTGTAAAAAATTTTTTCATACATTTTTGTGCGATGTTAAGGTACCTAACGAAACACACATACTGAAGAATTGTGTCTATCAAAAGAAATTTTATGTAGAAAACTTCTGATCTGTTCAATGCTACTGAAAATCATGTTTTTCCAGCTGATTGAACTTTCTAATCATCAAGCAATTTACTTGGTGGTGGTTTGTTGTCATGAATCAGGTATCAGTTCGCTCTTTTTGTTTTTATCATTTGTTGCCCCCTAAAATTAGCACAAAAACTGCACCTTTGCACAAAAAAGTCGAATGAGTAACAAAAAGCATCACAAATTTGTCAACAATCACGTAAAACTGTTTTAATTACAATTTAAAACAGTGAACAGTGTTTGCTGTGCGCCAGAAACACAAATGGGGAACTTCCAAATAAAAGATATAGACTGACTTTTTTTGTGGTAGTACAAATAGGATTTCCAGTTGTATTTCAATCAATCAAACAAAAGATTTTTGTTTCGCTAACTAGGTAGCCTATGAACACGTCAAACAACGTTTGTGGTCACCTTGAAGACAATTTTTCTTAATATCCTTACCAAACAAACAGATGTGACTTCATGACATCCTCACAAAAAAGCTGCAGATTTTTGCTTTTTTGGGGTAATGTGGATCAATTTGATCTGATGCAATCAAATACATTAGTTAAAGTAAGAATTTGTACTCATCGCAAACTAGATTTCTGTAAAAAAGTTTTTCACACCATTTTGTGCGATGTCAAGGTACCTAACGAAACACACATACTGAAGAATTTGGTCTATCAAAAGAAATTTTCTGTAGAAAACTTTTGATCTGTTCAATGCTACTGACAATCATGTTTTTCCAGCTGATTGAACTTTCTAATCATCAAGCACTTTATCTAGTGGTGGTTTGTTGTCATGAATCAGGTAACAGGTCGCTCTTTTTGTTTTTATCATTTGTTGCCCTCTAAAATTAGCACAAAAACTGCACCTTTGCACAAAAAAGTCGAATGAGTAACAAAAAGCATCACAAATGTGTTAACAATCCCGTAAAACTGTTTTAATTACAATTTAAAACAGTGAACAGTGTTTGCTATGCGCCAGAAACACAAATGGGGTACTTCCACATAAAAGATATAGACTGACTTTTTTTGTGGTAGTACAAATAGGATTTCCAGTTGTATTTCAATCAATCAAACAAAAGATTTTTGTTTCGCTAACTAGGTAGCCTATGAACACGTCAAACAACGTTTGTGGTCACCTTGAAGACAATTTTTCTTAATATCCTTACCAAACAAACAGATGTGACTTCATGACATCCTCACAAAAAAGCTGCAGATTTTTGCTTTTTTGGGGTAATGTGGATCAATTTGATCTGATGCAATCAAATACATTAGTTAAAGTAAGAATTTGTACTCATCGCAAACTAGATTTCTTTAAAATGTTTTTCACACCATTTTGTGCGATGTCAAGGTACCTAACGAAACACACATACTGAAGAATTTGGTCTATCAAAAGAAATTTTCTGTAGAAAAGTTTTGATCTGTTCAATGCTACTGACAATCATGTTTTTCCAGCTGATTGAACTTTCTAATCATCAAGCACTTTATCTAGTGGTGGTTTGTTGTCATGAATCAGGTAACAGGTCGCTCTTTTTGTTTTTATCATTTGTTGCCCTCTAAAATTAGCACAAAAATTGCACCTTTGCACAAAAAAGTCGAATGAGTAAGAAAAAGCATCACAAATTTGTCAACAATCACGTAAAACTGTTTTAATTACAATTTAAAACAGTGAAAAGTGTTTGCTGTGCGCCAGAAACACAAATGGGGAACTTCCAAATAAAAGATATAGACTGACTTTTTTTGTGGTAGTACAAATAGGATTTCCAGTTGTATTTCAATCAATCAAACAAAAGATTTTTGTTTCGCTAACTAGGTAGCCTATGAACACGTCAAACAACGTTTGTGGTCACCTTGAAGACAATTTTTCGTAATATCCTTACCAAACAAACAGATGTGACTTCATGACATCCTCACAAAAAAGCTGCAGATTTTTGCTTTTTTGGGGTAATGTGGATCAATTTGATCTGATGCAATCAAATAAGTTAGTTAAAGTAGGAATTTGTACTCATCGCAAACTAGGTTTCTGTAAAAAAATTTTTCATACATTTTTGTGCGATGTTAAGGTACCTAACGAAACACACATACTGAAGAATTGTGTCTATCAAAAGAAATTTTATGTAGAAAACTTCTGATCTGTTCAATGCTACTGAAAATCATGTTTTTCCAGCTGATTGAACTTTCTAATCATCAAGCAATTTACTTGGTGGTGGTTTGTTGTCATGAATCAGGTATCAGTTCGCTCTTTTTGTTTTTATCATTTGTTGCCCCCTAAAATTAGCACAAAAACTGCACCTTTGCACAAAAAAGTCGAATGAGTAACAAAAAGCATCACAAATGTGTTAACAATCCCGTAAAACTGTTTTAATTACAATTTAAAACAGTGAACAGTGTTTGCTATGCGCCAGAAACACAAATGGGGTACTTCCACATAAAAGATATAGACTGACTTTTTTTGTGGTAGTAGAAATAGGATTTCCAGTTGTATTTCAATCAATCAAGCAAAAGATTTTTGTTTCGCTAACTAGGTAGCCTATGAACACGTCAAACAACGTTTGTGGTCACCTTGAAGACAATTTTTCTTAATATCCTTACCAAACAAACAGATGTGACTTCATGACATCCTCACAAAAAAGCTGCAGATTTTTGCTTTTTTGGGGTAATGTGGATCAATTTGATCTGATGCAATCAAATAAGTTAGTTAAAGTAGGAATTTGTACTCATCGCAAACTAGGTTTCTGTAAAAAATTTTTTCATACATTTTTGTGCGATGTTAAGGTACCTAACGAAACACACATACTGAAGAATTGTGTCTATCAAAAGAAATTTTATGTAGAAAACTTCTGATCTGTTCAATGCTACTGAAAATCATGTTTTTCCAGCTGATTGAACTTTCTAATCATCAAGCACTTTATCTAGTGGTGGTTTGTTGTCATGAATCAGGTAACAGGTCGCTCTTTTTGTTTTTATCATTTGTTGCCCCCTAAAATTAGCACAAAAACTGCACCTTTGCACAAAAAAGTCGAATGAGTAACAAAAAGCATCACAAATTTGTCAACAATCACGTAAAACTGTTTTAATTACAATTTAAAACAGTGAACAGTGTTTGCTGTGCGCCAGAAACACAAATGGGGAACTTCCAAATAAAAGATATAGACTGACTTTTTTTGTGGTAGTACAAATAGGATTTCCAGTTGTATTTCAATCAATCAAACAAAAGATTTTTGTTTCGCTAACTAGGTAGCCTATGAACACATCAAACAACGTTTGTGGTCACCTTGAAGACAATTTTTCTTAATATCCTTAACAAACAAACAGATGTGACTTCATGACATCCTCACAAAAAAGCTGCAGATTTTTGCTTTTTTGGGGTAATGTGGATCAATTTGATCTGATGCAATCAAATAAGTTAGTTAAAGTAGGAATTTGTACTCATCGCAAACTAGGTTTCTTTAAAAAATTTTTTCATACATTTTTGTGCGATGTTAAGGTACCTAACGAAACACACATACTGAAGAATTGTGTCTATCAAAAGAAATTTTATGTAGAAAACTTCTGATCTGTTCAATGCTACTGAAATTCATGTTTTTCCAGCTGATTGAACTTTCTAATCATCAAGCAATTTACTTGGTGGTGGTTTGTTGTCATGAATCAGGTATCAGTTCGCTCTTTTTGTTTTTATCATTTGTTGCCCCCTAAAATTAGCACAAAAACTGCACCTTTGCACAAAAAAGTCGAATGAGTAACAAAAAGCATCACAAATGTGTTAACAATCCCGTAAAACTGTTTTAATTACAATTTAAAACAGTGAACAGTGTTTGCTATGCGCCAGAAACACAAATGGGGTACTTCCACATAAAAGATATAGATTGACTTTTTTTGTGGTAGTAGAAATAGGATTTCCGGTTGTATTTCAATCAATCAAACAAAAGATTTTTGTTTCGCCAACTAGGTAGGCTATGAACACGTCAAACAACATTTGCGGTCATCTTGAAGACAATTTTTTGTTCCTAATATACTTACCAAACAAACAGATGTGATTTCATGACATCCTCAAAAAAAAGCTGCCGATTTTTGCTTTTTTGGGGTAATGTGGATCAATTTGATCTGATGCTATCAAATACGTTAGTTGAAGTAGGAATTTGTACTCATCACAAACTAGGTTTCTGTAAAAAGTTTTCCATGCCAGTTTGTGCGATGTCAAGGTACCCAACGAAACACACATACTGAAGAATTGGGTCTATCAAAAGAAATTTTATGTAGAAAACTTTTGATCTGTTCAATGCTACTGACAATCATGTTTTTCCAGCTGATTGAACTTTCTAATCATCAAACAATTTACTTAGTGGTGGTTTGTTGTCATGAATCAGGTATCAGGTTGCTCTTTTTTATTATTTGTTGCCCTCTAAATTTAGCACAAAAACTGCACCTTTGCACAAAAAATTCGAATGTGTAACAAAAAGCATCGCAATTGTGTTAACAATGCCGTAAAATTGTTTTAATTACAATTTAAAACAGTGAACAGTGTTTGCTGAGCGCGAGAAACACATATGGAGTAATTCCAAATAAAAGAAAAAGACTTACTTTTTTGTGGTAGTACAAATAGGATTTCCAGTTGTATTTCAATCAATCAAACAAAAGATTTTTGTTTCGCTAACTAGGTAGCCTATGAACACGTCAAACAACATTTGCGGTCATCTTGAAGACAATTTTTTGTTCCTAATATACTTACCAAACAAACAGATGTGATTTCATGACATCCTCAAAAAAAAGCTGCCGATTTTTGCTTTTTTGGGGTAATGTGGATCAATATGATCTGATGCTATCAAATACGTTAGTTGAAGTAGGAATTTGTACTCATCACAAACTAGGTTTCTGTAAAAAGTTTTCCATGCCAGTTTGTGCGATGTCAAGGTACCCAACGAAACACACAAACTGAAGAACTGGATCTATCAAAGAAATATTATGTAGAAAGCTTTTTGATCTGTTCAATGCTACTGACAATCATGTTTTTCCAGCTGATTGAACTTTCTAATCATCAAGCAACTTACTTATTGGTGGTTTTTTGGCATGAATCAGGTATCAGGTTGCTCTTTTTATTTGTATCCTCTGTTGCCCAAAAACTTAGCACAAAAACTTCACCTTTGCACAAAAAAGTCAAAAGAGTAGCAAAAAGCATCACAGATGTGTTAACAAGCCCTTAGAACTGTTTTTTTACTTACAACTTAAAACAATGAACAGTGTTTGCCGTTCACCAGAAACACAAAATTGATAATTCGAAACAAAAGATATAGACTGACTTTTTGTTGTGGTAGTACAAAAAATAGGATTTCCAGTTGTATTTAAACCAATCATACAAAGAATTTTTTTTGATACCTAGACAGCCTGCTATCACACAAGACAACACTTGCGGTCACCGTAAAGACAATTTGTCCCAATATACTTACCAAACAAGCAGTTGTGCCTTCATGACAACCCGCACAGTATGGCTACAGATTTTTGCTTTTTGGGGTAATGTGGATCAATTCCGAGTGGTGCCATGAAATGAGCTAGTTGAAGTATGAATTTGCACTCATCGCAAACTAGTGTTCTGAGAAAAGGTTTATCCATGTCATCTTAAGCGACGTCAAGGTACAGAACGATACAAACATACTGCGGAAAGGTGTCTATCAAATGAAGTATAATGTAGACAATTTTTTTATTTGTTCAACACTACTGGTAATCATTTTTTCCTACTTATTGAACTTTCTAACAATCAGACAATTAACCCGTTGATAATGTGTTGTCAGGAATTTGGTATTGTGTCACTCTTTTTATTTGTATCATTTATTAACCTCTAAGAATAAGAACAGAAACTGCACCTTTGCACAAAAAAGTCAATTGAATAGCAAAAGGCATCACTTTTTGTGTTACCAATCCTTTTTAACGGTTTTAATTATAGTTAAGAGTAGTGAACAGTGTTTGCCGTGCATCAGAGACATAAGTGGGTCACTTCAAAATAGAAGAAATAGACTGACTTTTTTATTGGGTTGTACAAATAGGATTTCAAGTTGCATTTAAGCCAATCACACAAAAAAATTTTCATTTTGCTACCTAGACACCGCACTAACACAAAAAACAACATTCTTGGTCCCAATCAAGGGGGTACAAAAGAGACAAAAGAGTAAGACTGAAATTTAAAAAATTTGGACTGATTTTTCATTGTAGTGTAAAAATGATATTTCCAGCTTTTTTTTCAAAAAATCATGCAAACAATTTTTTTTGTTGCCCAGAGTTGCTATCAACTCCAAATACATTAAGCATGGTTACCAAAAGTTTTCATTACTATACTTACCAAAAAAGTGGATGCTAAATAATGACCTCTGTTATCATTTATTACTTTTTTATTTTTTCTCGAAAATGATCATTATGGAAGTTATCGAAAATTTGTGTTACACATCATGTGTTTGATGGATTCTCCAAAACTCAGATTACCAATTTTAACGGGCCTAGTTGAATTTGTCAATCACTGAACAACTTTTGCGCTCAGTGTTTAGTTGTTTTCTGAACAAAATATCATTTGTTGCAATAATAAAAGAAATTCAGGAGCATGATGTTTTTTCTGAATTTGAACCAAAGATGAATAGTTTTTATCAAAAGGTAGGTTTTTAATACATTTCCTTTATGTATTCTAACTTGCAATTTGATTTTCCGATCACACACAGGTCTATAAGGTGGTTTGAAAGGACATTTTGCATCGTTTTTCAAGAAAAATTACTCAACTAATAGAGCAAAATTTTGGCTACAATTTACGGTTTCATTCATATCTTCTGGAGTACTCAACCAAATATCATAAATGAGACTTTATTTTGTTTGTACTGAGACCATCTAGCTTGTTATTGATAGCGAAGTTTGCGAATTGGCATCAGCAGGAATTGATCAACGTGTAAAATTGAGAAAGATTAAATTTTCGTTGGTTTTTCTGAGCTGATATAGTTTTTCTTGTATTAAGCGTCGTGGTTACCTGCAAATTATGTTTTTCGCGCGTTGCTTGGGTCACTGAAGCTATTTAGAACATTAGTTTTCAGCGATTCAACAATTTTTCTTTTTTTGTGAAATCATGAAATTTTGTTGATAGTGTTTTTTTTTTGTCAAAACACAAAACACCCTGGCCTTTACGGCGAAGAGGGAAATATTTTCTCACTTCGCGGCAGAGGTCTTGGGTGTCCAGTAACTAGCCAGTGGCCGTCGATTTCGTCCAGAATTACGTCCGAGACGCACATTTCAGTCGTTTTGTAAGAATTTACGAGAATTTGGGCCGTAATAATAGCCCAAAAATTGGGGTACACTTCATGTGCTTGGCGATTTCTCGAAAACCACTAAACCAAAGTGGACGGGCATTGTCTTATTCTGTTGACACTGAACCCCTCTTGGTTGCAGTGTCTGGTTGGTTTCTCAAATCGTCCTAATCAAAAAGTTATTAATGATTAAATTTGAAAAAAGTCGAATTTTCGGGCTATACTGGGTGACCCAAATTTCGGTACAACAAAACACGCGATTTACCCAACAAGTGTTAGTGATTTAGAATCCCCAGTTATTGGGGAGTCTCCCCATATATATTTTGTATGTAGTTTTACGTAGTCCAGGTGGTCAATTTTAGCGAAACCTGCGCCGTACTTGTCCTATTTAGCCATTTGGTACGGTACCTTTATGTTGGAATATATCCTCGTAGAGGGGACCGATTTTGATCTGTTTGTTGATATGAACTCATTTTGAGCCGTACTTGAATCCCTGTAAATGGCGTTTTGTTTCTTTCAGCCCTTTTCGAGAAATTGGCCAGGACACATACCTCCATTTTGACCTATTCGTGTCCGGGTACATTTCGGGTATGTACATGTTAGACCAACAAAAAAGACGAATTTAGCCCCGCGAATTGGTTTTTTAGACTCCCCTGATAGTGAGGATTCTCCTCATATATGTTTTATAGTGCGTTCCATATTTCGGAAGGTCAATTTTAGCTCTGAAAGTGGCGTATCTCTCTTCTGGGGTCAGTTGGTACGGCCCATTTTTTAAAATGATGCGTATCTCAAGCAGTGCTACAATCTGTACTAAGGGGGTTTATGTTTGTTCAGCCGTTTTAGAGAAATTGGCCAGTAAACTTGCCCTCGTTTTAGCCCCAGAAGAGGTTGACACCAGCGGGTGACACCGTTGACACCGTTGACACCTTGAAGCTTTGAACTGTGTTTTGAAAAATTAGTGTTTTGAATAGCCCGTCTAACGTAGATTCCGAATATGTATACTTTATATAGCGTTTTCAGAGGTTTAGATGTTCAACTTTAGCTCTGAAGTCAAGTCACCTCGCTTTTTGGTCATTTGGTACGGTACCTTATAATTGCTATAACTCCTCGAAGAATGCACCGATTGGGCTCATTTTTTAATATGATGCGTATCTCAAGCAGTGCTACAAACTGTACTAAGGGGGTTTATAATTGTGCAGCCGTTTTAGAAAAATTGTCCAGTAAACTTACCCTCGGTTTTATCACCTGAAGCGGTTGACACCATGCGTCACCAACTTGAAGCTCTGTCAGAAGTCGATTTAAAGCTTGTTTATTGGTTCGTTAGCCTACTTATATAATGACAAAGCTTTCTAGCTATTATTTGTAATTTGTTTGACACAATTTCATGTCAGATTTTAGCTTTTGAGCGACCAATACGTGTAATAAGTATAGGAAATTGTTTTGCAATACGTGTTTTAAATGGACATTGGGATGTGATAGTGTTGACCATACTACCTTCATTTTTTGGGATTCCGAGAGCGTCAAATAGGTCTCTACCCACTAGTGTTTTTAGCCCGTCACGGTCTACCACAAATTCAGCTTCTTCAAGTCGCCATCCATTGCTCGCAATTGGTGCCTGTATCATACCCATCACGTTTATGGGTTCGTTTGAAAATGTTTTGAGTTCCTGGGGAGGCGCTATCATCAGCCAACGAGCAAGAGGAGAATTTTCCACTATCTCCGAAGCTAGAGACTCGGGTAAAATACTGCATACACTGCCTGAATCAATGAGAAGTCCAACTTGGGTACTACCAATTTGCAAGTTGGTGTTCTTTGGTTCAATCTGTATTGCGTTACTTGCGATGCTGGCGACCATATTGTCATCTGAGCTATCGTAGTCTGATTTGCATTGCGGGTTATAAATCATATTTTGTATGGCGTTTACCGTTTGGTCAGTTGGAGTTTCTTCAACAGAGTTAACATTAGATCGGATTGGTTTATTTGATGATGACTTCGGTTTCCTGCACACTCGCAAAGAATGGTTTTGTAGACCACAGTTATTGCAAGTCTTGCCTCTCGCAATACACTTGACTTTATGATTAGCTGACCAAGTTAAACCACAGTTTCTGCAGAGTTGATTTGGTGGTCGAGTAAAACTAGATGTAGTCGGCCGTTGACTCGGTGGTCGAAAAGATCGTTGAGGAATTACTGCATTAACCTGCGGAGCAGATTGCGAGTTTGTAAATTTTAGTTGATTTTTTGACCTAATTCCATATTTATGGCCAAACGTATTGCTTGGGCTGGTTCTAGAGTTTCTCGCAACAATTCCCGTTGAATTTCCGGATCTAACAAATTTGCAATAAATAAATTTCTGATAAGAGTATCTTCTTGACTCCCGAGCTCACAGTTTTCAGAAAGTTCATTCAATTTTCCAAAGAGATGTTCGATAGACTCTCCTCTTGTCTGTTTTGTGGTGAGAAGTACGTAGCTATCAAATGTGATATTGCGCTGACGAATAAAAGCTGCTTCCATGATTGTCCAAAGTTCTGCTGTTGTTAGACTGTCCATCTTGAGGTGTGGGTTTTGGCTACAAACAATTCGACGTCCTTCGATGCCCAAACTGAGATATAGCATTGACACAGTCTATCGATCGGCCTGTGCCCATGGTTTATCTCCACACATTATTCCTATCTCCAGTTGTCTCTGACACCGATTTTCCCAGTTCATATTTGATTGAGCGTTCCGCGCCAATCTTCCCTCTCCGATTGTGCCGATGGTCCTGTTATCGTATCCTCATAGATAAGTTCAAGTGGTAGTTGCACTGTTTCGGGTTTTGGTTCCAATAAAGTGTCTAGTGTAATATTTTCCTTCGCAAGAAGAGCTAACTTGGCCTGCATCTGCCACTTTTCCCATTTCAACGGAGGGTCTGCACTAGGTTTATCCCAAAATGGCTCAATGCCAAGTGGGGTCCGCTTCTGAGTTGCTGACTGCGCCATGTCGTACACAAATGAGATTGCGTACTTGATCTTGAGTCGCCAGTGGCGATTATGTTTTATGTCCTAACTTGCGCGGCGAGTGCGCTTTACACAATTTCTAAATGAATCCGCTTAGCGAATCGCTTGGTAATTATTTGTCTACTTTACTTGATTAGTAAAGACAGTTAATGAAGAAAAAGTTAAATTGAGCAACTGTACGCGAAGTGCAAAACTAAAACAGTGAGAATTAAGGCAACTGGTATTACAGAAGTCATAACAAACATGAACAATAATTTCACGCTATGGGAGATGGGAACAACAGACTAGCATGTGAAATAACATTGACTTGTACACATGCCCTTCAGGAATAAGTACACTAAAATAAATTAAGTACATCGTATAATAAATTTACTGCACTGAATTAATTTATGATGTATGACAGGTACGGTACAACAATTTTTCTTTTTTTGTGAAATCATGAAATTTTGTTGATAGTGTTTTTTTTGTCAAAACACAAAACACCCTGGCCTTTACGGCGAAGAGGGAAATATTTTCTCACTTCGCGGCAGAGGTCTTGGGTGTCCAGTAACTAGCCAGTGGCCGTCGATTTCGTCCAGAATTACGTCCGAGACGCACATTTCAGTCGTTTTGTAAGAATTTACGAGAATTTGGGCCGTAATAATAGCCCAAAAATTGGGGTACACTTCATGTGCTTGGCGATTTCTCGAAAACCACTAAACCAAAGTGGACGGGCATTGTCTTATTCTGTTGACACTGAACCCCTCTTGGTTGCAGTGTCTGGTTGGTTTCTCAAATCGTCCTAATCAAAAAGTTATTAATGATTAAATTTGAAAAAAGTCGAATTTTCGGGCTATACTGGGTGACCCAAATTTCGGTACAACAAAACACGCGATTTACCCAACAAGTGTTAGTGATTTAGAATCCCCAGTTATTGGGGAGTCTCCCCATATATATTTTGTATGTAGTTTTACGTAGTCCAGGTGGTCAATTTTAGCGAAACCTGCGCCGTACTTGTCCTATTTAGCCATTTGGTACGGTACCTTTATGTTGGAATATATCCTCGTAGAGGGGACCGATTTTGATCTGTTTGTTGATATGAACTCATTTTGAGCCGTACTTGAATCCCTGTAAATGGCGTTTTGTTTCTTTCAGCCCTTTTCGAGAAATTGGCCAGGACACATACCTCCATTTTGACCTATTCGTGTCCGGGTACATTTCGGGTATGTACATGTTAGACCAACAAAAAAGACGAATTTAGCCCCGCGAATTGGTTTTTTAGACTCCCCTGATAGTGAGGATTCTCCTCATATATGTTTTATAGTGCGTTTTCCGTATTTCGGAAGGTCAATTTTAGCTCTGAAAGTGGCGTATCTCTCTTCTGGGGTCAGTTGGTACGGCCCATTTTTTAAAATGATGCGTATCTCAAGCAGTGCTACAAACTGTACTAAGGGGGTTTATGTTTGTTCAGCCGTTTTAGAGAAATTGGCCAGTAAACTTGCCCTCGTTTTAGCCCCAGAAGAGGTTGACACCAGCGGGTGACACCGTTGACACCGTTGACACCTTGAAGCTTTGAACTGTGTTTTGAAAAATTAGTGTTTTGAATAGCCCGTCTAACGTAGATTCCGAATATGTATACTTTATATAGCGTTTTCAGAGGTTTAGATGTTCAACTTTAGCTCTGAAGTCAAGTCACCTCGCTTTTTGGTCATTTGGTACGGTACCTTATAATTGCTATAACTCCTCGAAGAATGCACCGATTGGGCTCATTTTTTAATATGATGCGTATCTCAAGCAGTGCTACAAACTGTACTAAGGGGGTTTATAATTGTGCAGCCGTTTTAGAAAAATTGTCCAGTAAACTTACCCTCGGTTTTAGCACCTGAAGCGGTTGACACCATGCGTCACCAACTTGAAGCTCTGTCATAAGTCGATTTAAAGCTTGTTTATTGGTTCGTTAGCCTACTTATATAATGACAAAGCTTTCTAGCTATTATTTGTAATTTGTTTGACACAATTTCATGTCAAATTTTAGCTTTTGAGGGACCAATACGTGTAATAAGTATAGGAAATTGTTTTGCAATACGTGTTTTAAATGGACATTGGGATGTGATAGTGTTGACCATACTACCTTCATTTTTGGGATTCCGAGAGCGTCAAATAGGTCTCTACCCACTAGTGTTTTTAGCCCGTCACGGTCTACCACAAATTCAGCTTCTTCAAGTCGCCATCCATTGCTCGCAATTGGTGCCTGTATCATACCCATCACGTTTATGGGTTCGTTTGAAAATGTTTTGAGTTCCTGGGGAGGCGCTATCATCAGCCAACGAGCAAGAGGAGAATTTTCCACTATCTCCGAAGCTAGAGACTCGGGTAAAATACTGCATACACTGCCTGAATCAATGAGAAGTCCAACTTGGGTACTTCCAATTTGCAAGATGGTGTTCTTTGGTTCAATCTGTATTGCGTTACTTGCGATGCTGGCGATCATATTTTCATCTGAGCTATCGTAGTCTGATTTGCATTGCGGGTTATAAATCATATTTTGTATGGCGTTTACCGTTTGGTCAGTTGGAGTTTCTTCAACAGAGTTAACATTAGATCGGATTGGTTTATTTGATGATGACTTCGGTTTCCTGCACACTCGCAAAAAATGGTTTTGTAGACCACAGTTATTGCAAGTCTTGCCTCTCGCAATACACTTGACTTTATGATTAGCTGACCAAGTTAAACCACAGTTTCTGCAGAGTTGATTTGGTGGTCGAGTAAAACTAGATGTAGTCGGCCGTTGACTCGGTGGTCGAAAAGATCGTTGAGGAATTACTGCATTAACCTGCGGAGCAGATTGCGAGTTTGTAAATTGTAGTTAATTTTTTGACCTAATTCCATATTTATGGCCAAACGTATTGCTTGGGCTGGTTCTAGAGTTTCTCGCAACAATTCCCGTTGAATTTCCGGATCTAACAAATTTGCAATAAATAAATTTCTGATAAGAGCATCTTCTTGACTCCCGAGCTCACAGTTTTCAGAAAGTTCATTCAATTTTCCAAAGAGATGTTCGATAGACTCTCCTCTTGTCTGTTTTGTGGTGAGAAGTACGTAGCTATCAAATGTGATATTGCGCTGACGAATAAAAGCTGCTTCCATGATTGTCCAAAGTTCTGCTGTTGTTAGACTGTCCATCTTGAGGTGTGGGTTTTGGCTACAAAAAAATTCGACGTCCTTCGGTGCCCAAACTGAGATATAGCATTGACACAGTCTATCGATCGGCCTGTGCCCATGGTTTATCTCCACACATTATTCCTATCTCCAGTTGTCTCTGACACCGATTTTCCCAGTTCATATTTGATTGAGCGTTCCTCGCCAATCTTCCCTCTCCGATTGTGCAGATGATCCTGTTATCGTATCCTCATAGATAAGTTCAAGTGGTAGTTGTACTGTTTCGGGTTTTGGTTCCAATAAAGTGTCTAGTGTAATATTTTCCTTCGCAAGAAGAGCTAACTTGGCCTGCATCTGCCACTTTTCCCATTTCAACGGAGGGTCGGCACTAGGTTTATCCCAAAATGGCTCAATGCCAAGTGGGGTCCACTTCTGAGTTGCTGACTGCGCCATGTCGTACACAAATGAGATTGCGTACTTGATCTTGAGTCGCGAGTGGCGATTATGTTTTATGTCCTAACTTGCGCGGCGAGTGCGCTTTACACAATTTCTAAATGAATCCGCTTAGCGAATCGCTTGGTAATTATTTGTCTACTTTACTTGATTAGTAAAGACAGTTAATGAAGAAAAAGTTAAATTGAGCAACTGTACGCGAAGTGCAAAACTAAAAGAGTGAGAATTAAGGCAACTGGTATTACAGAAGTCATAACAAACATGAACAATAATTTCACGCTATGGGAGATGGGAACAACAGACTAGCATGTGAAATAACATTGACTTGTACACATGCCCTTCAGGAATAAGTACACTAAAATAAATTAAGTACATCGTATAATAAATTTACTGCACTGAATTAATTTATGATGTATGACAGGTACGGTACCTTAATTTTGAAATATCTCCTTGTAGAGTGAACCGATTTTGAATTTGTTTGATGATTTGAACTCACCGTAAGCCGTACTTTAATCACTGTAAATTTGGTTTAGTTTCATTCAGGCGTTATTGAGAAATAAGTGTGTATTTTAGCGAAACGTTAGTCGCTTTAGGCCATATTTGGACTTTGGTACCGTACTTAGTTTTGCTAATTTCTCATCCTAGGGTAAAGCGATTTTAGATCTGTTTTTTGATTTGAACTCAGCATAAGCCCTACTTTAATCCATATAAGTGGCGTTTTCTTTTTGTCGGCTGTTTTTGAGAAATTGGCCCGGAAACATACCGCTATTTTCCCATTTTGGTGACCGGTGTGATTCACGTTTCTACTTGTAAAGTTTAGTCAAGGACTTGTTGATTGAATTGAGGGCCCTCGTAGGAGTGTAATATTCCAAGTAGTTTCTAAAAAAGAGCTGAGTTTTGTTTTGGCTGGTCTACGAAAAAAGTACTAGATACGTTGTCAAATTTCGCGCTGAAAAAATATGGTTGCGCAGTTTTATAAAAGAAGTGATTTTCAATTTAGTCAAGGACATGTTTGAATGAATTGAGGGCCCACGTAGGAGTGTAATAGTCCAAGTAGTTCCCAGAAAAGAGCTGAGTTTTGGTTTGGCTGGTCTAAGAAAAAAGTACTGGATACGTTGTTAAATTTCGGGCTCAAAAAATATGCTTGTTCAGTTTTATAAAAAAGTGATTTTCAATTTATTCAAGGACTTGTTTGAATGAATTGGGGGCCGACGTAGGAGTGTAATAGTCCAAGTAGTTGTTAAAAAAGACTTGAATTTTGTATTGGCTGGTCTACCAAAAAAGTACTTGTTACGTTGTCAAATTTCGCGCTCAAAAAGTATTCTTGTTCAGTTTTATAAAAAAGTTATTTTCAATTTAGTCAAGGACTTGTTTGAATGAATTGAGGGCCCACGTAGGAGTTTAATAGCCCAAGTAGTTCCTAGAAAAGAGCTCAGTTTTGTTTTGGCTGGTCTACGAAAAAAGTACTAGATACGTTGTTAAATTTCGGGCTCAAAAAATATGCTTGTTCAGTTTTATAAAAAAGTGATTTTCAATTTACTCAAGGACTTGTTTGAATGAATTGAGGGCCCCCGTAGGAGTGTAATAGTCCGAGTAGTTCCTAGAAAAGAGCTGAGTTTTGTTTTTGCTGGTCTACGAAAAAAGTAATTGTTACGTTGTTAAAATTCGGGCTCAAAAAATATGCTTGTTCAGTTTTATAAAAAAGTGATTTTCAATTTATTCAAGGACTTGTTTGAATGAATTGGGGGCCCACGTAGGAGTGTAATAGTCCAAGTATTTGCTAAAAAAGACTTGAATTTTGTATTGGCTGGTCTACCAAAAAAGTACTTGTTACGTTGTCAAATTTCGCGCTCAAAAAGTATTCTTGTTCAGTTTTATAAAAAAGTTATTTTCAATTTAGTCAAGGACTTGTTTGAATGAATTGAGGGCCCACGTAGGAGTTTAATAGCCCAAGTAGTTCCTAGAAAAGAGCTGAGTTTTGTTTTGGCTGGTCTACGAAAAAAGTACTAGATACGTTGTTAAATTTCGGGCTCAAAAAATATGCTTGTTCAGTTTTATAAAAAAGTGATTTTCAATTTAGTCAGGGACTTGTTTGAATGAATTGAGGGCCCCCGTAGGAGTGTAATAGTCCGAGTAGTTCCTAGAAAAGAGCTGAGTTTTGTTTTTGCTGGTCTACGAAAAAAGTAATTGTTACGTTGTTAAAATTCGGGCTCAAAAAATATGCTTGTTCAGTTTTATAAAAAAGTGATTTTCAATTTATTCAAGGACTTGTTTGAATGAATTGAGGGCCCACGTAGGAGTGTAATAGTCCAAGTATTTTGCTAAAAAAGATTTGAATTTTGTATTGGCTGGTCTACCAAAAAAGTACTTGTTACGTTGTCAAATTTCGCGCTCAAAAATTATTCTTGTTCAGTTTTATAAAAAAGTTATTTTCAATTTAGTCAAGGACTTGTTTGAATGAATTGAGGGCCCACGTAGGAGTGTAATAGTCCAAGTAGTTCCTAGAGAAGAGCTGAGTTTTGTTTTGGCTGGTCTACGAAAAAGTACTAGATACGTTGTTAAATTTCGGGCTCAAAAAATATGCTTGTTCAGTTTTATAAAAAAGTGGTTTTCAATTTATTCAAGGACTTGTTTGAATGAATTGGGGGCCCACGTAGGAGTGTAATAGTCCAAGTATTTGCTAAAAAAGACTTGAATTTTGTATTGGCTGGTCTACCAAAAAAGTACTTGTTACGTTGTCAAATTTCGCGCTCAAAAAGTATTCTTGTTCAGTTTTATAAAAAAGTTATTTTCAATTTAGTCAAGGACTTGTTTGAATGAATTGAGGGCCCACGTAGGAGTTTAATAGCCCAAGTAGTTCCTAGAAAAGAGCTGAGTTTTGTTTTGGCTGGTCTACGAAAAAAGTAATTGTTACGTTGTTAAAATTCGGGCTCAAAAAATATGCTTGTTCAGTTTTATAAAAAAGTGATTTTCAATTTATTCAAGGACTTGTTTGAATGAATTGAGGGCCCACGTAGGAGTGTAATAGTCCAAGTATTTGCTAAAAAAGATTTGAATTTTGTATTGGCTGGTCTACCAAAAAAGTACTTGTTACGTTGTCAAATTTCGCGCTCAAAAAGTATTCTTGTTCAGTTTTATAAAAAAGTTATTTTCAATTTAGTCAAGGACTTGTTTGAATGAATTGAGGGCCCACGTAGGAGTTTAATAGCCCAAGTAGTTCCTAGAAAAGAGCTGAGTTTTGTTTTGGCTGGTCTACGAAAAAAGTAATTGTTACGTTGTTAAATTTCGGGCTCAAAAAATATGCTTGTTCAGTTTTATAAAAAAGTGATTTTCAATTTAGTCAGGGACTTGTTTGAATGAATTGAGGGCCCCCGTAGGAGTGTAATAGTCCGAGTAGTTCCTAGAAAAGAGCTGAGTTTTGTTTTTGCTGGTCTACGAAAAAAGTAATTGTTACGTTGTTAAAATTCGGGCTCAAAAAATATGCTTGTTCAGTTTTATAAAAAAGTGATTTTCAATTTATTCAAGGACTTGTTTGAATGAATTGAGGGCCCACGTAGGAGTGTAATAGTCCAAGTATTTGCTAAAAAAGATTTGAATTTTGTATTGGCTGGTCTACCAAAAAAGTACTTGTTACGTTGTCAAATTTCGCGCTCAAAAATTATTCTTGTTCAGTTTTATAAAAAAGTTATTTTCAATTTAGTCAAGGACTTGTTTGAATGAATTGAGGGCACATGTAGGAGTGTAATAGTCCAAGTAGTTCCTAGAAAAGAGCTGAGTTTTGTTTTTGCTGGTCTACGAAAAAAGTAATTGTTACGTTGTTAAATTTCGGGCTCAAAAAATATGCTTGTTCAGTTTTATAAAAAAGTGATTTCCAATTTAGTCGAGGACTTGTTTGAATGAATTGAGGGCCCATGTAGGAGTGTAATAGTCCAAGTAGTTCCTAGAAAAGAGCTGAGTTTTGTTTTTGCTGGTCTACGAAAAAAGTAATTGTTACGTTGTTAAATTTCGGGCTCAAAAAATATGCTTGTTCAGTTTTATAAAAAAGTGATTTCCAATTTAGTCGAGGAATTGTTTGAATGAATTGCGGGCCCACATAGGAGTTTAGTAGTTCAAGTAGTTGCTAAAAAGAGCTGAATTTCGTTTTGGCTGGTCTACGAAAAAAGTAATTGTTGCGTTGTCAAATTTCGCGCTCAAAAAATATTCTTGTTCAGTTTTATAAAAAAAAAGTGATTTTCAATTTGGTCAAGGAATTGTTTGAATGAATTGAGCGCCCACGTAGGACTTTAATAGTCCTAGTAGTTCCTAAAAAAGAGTTGAGTTTTGTTTTGGCTGGTCTACGAAAAAAGTACTTGTTACGTTGTCAAAATTCATGCTCAAAAAATATTCTTGTTCAGTTTTATAAAAAAGTGATTTTCAATTTAGCCAAGGATTTGTTTGAATGAATTGAGGGCCCACGTAGGAGTGTAATAGTCCAAGTAGTTTCCAAAAAAGATCTGAGTTTTTGATCTAGACTGCTTTGAAAAAAAAAAGGTTTTTGTGCGTTAATGTTCCGAGATATCCGAGAATTTGAATTTCCTAATTTTAGCAAATTTGACTTTAACGTTGGTCAAGGTGTTGTTGAATTGAAATGAAACGTAGGCTTCATTTCACTATAGGTGGGTTGTTAGAAAACAAGAAGACTTTATATAGGATGCATTGGAAAAAAATTAAGGTTTTGAGGCGTTCCTTTCCAATTTTTGCGAATTTCTATGTCCTTTTCAATTGGGTAAAGGACTTGTTTCCCAAAACAATCGAATATTCTTTTTCATGATTTGCTCTGGTCTTCCTGCCGCTTAACATGACTCGCAATTATCAGCCCAAAATTTCTAAGCCTTTCCAGGGCTACAGATTTGATTTTGCTATTCAATGAGAAGTCCAACTTGGGTACTTCCAATTTGCAAGATGGTGTTCTTTGGTTCAATCTGTATTGCGTTACTTGCGATGCTGGCGACCATATTGTCATCTGAGCTATCGTAGTCTGATTTGCATTGCGGGTTATAAATCATATTTTGTATGGCGTTTACCGTTTGGTCAGTTGGAGTTTCTTCAACAGAGTTAACATTAGATCGGATTGGTTTATTTGATGATGACTTCGGTTTCCTGCACACTCGCAAAAAATGGTTTTGTAGACCACAGTTATTGCAAGTCTTGCCTCTCGCAATACACTTGACTTTATGATTAGCTGACCAAGTTAAACCACAGTTTCTGCAGAGTTGATTTGGTGGTCGAGTAAAACTAGATGTAGTCGGCCGTTGACTCGGTGGTCGAAAAGATCGTTGAGGAATTACTGCATTAACCTGCGGAGCAGATTGCGAGTTTGTAAATTTTAGTTGATTTTTTGACCTAATTCCATATTTATGGCCAAACGTATTGCTTGGGCTGGTTCTAGAGTTTCTCGCAACAATTCCCGTTGAATTTCCGGATCTAACAAATTTGCAATAAATAAATTTCTGATAAGAGTATCTTCTTGACTCCCGAGCTCACAGTTTTCAGAAAGTTCATTCAATTTTCCAAAGAGATGTTCGATAGACTCTCCTCTTGTCTGTTTTGTGGTGAGAAGTACGTAGCTATCAAATGTGATATTGCGCTGACGAATAAAAGCTGCTTCCATGATTGTCCAAAGTTCTGCTGTTGTTAGACTGTCCATCTTGAGGTGTGGGTTTTGGCTACAAACAATTCGACGTCCTTCGGTGCCCAAACTGAGATATAGCATTGACACAGTCTATCGATCGGCCTGTGCCCATGGTTTATCTCCACACATTATTCCTATCTCCAGTTGTCTCTGACACCGATTTTCCCAGTTCATATTTGATTGAGCGTTCCTCGCCAATCTTCCCTCTCCGATTGTGCAGATGATCCTGTTATCGTATCCTCATAGATAAGTTCAAGTGGTAGTTGTACTGTTTCGGGTTTGGGTTCCAATAAAGTGTCTAGTGTAATATTTTCCTTCGCAAGAAGAGCTAACTTGGCCTGCATCTGCCACTTTTCCCATTTCAACGGAGGGTCGGCACTAGGTTTATCCCAAAATGGCTCAATGCCAAGTGGGGTCCACTTCTGAGTTGCTGACTGCGCCATGTCGTACACAAATGAGATTGCGTACTTGATCTTGAGTCGCGAGTGGCGATTATGTTTTATGTCCTAACTTGCGCGGCGAGTGCGCTTTACACAATTTCTAAATGAATCCGCTTAGCGAATCGCTTGGTAATTATTTGTCTACTTTACTTGATTAGTAAAGACAGTTAATGAAGAAAAAGTTAAATTGAGCAACTGTACGCGAAGTGCAAAACTAAAAGAGTGAGAATTAAGGCAACTGGTATTACAGAAGTCATAACAAACATGAACAATAATTTCACGCTATGGGAGATGGGAACAACAGACTAGCATGTGAAATAACATTGACTTGTACACATGCCCTTCAGGAATAAGTACACTAAAATAAATTAAGTACATCGTATAATAAATTTACTGCACTGAATTAATTTATGATGTATGACAGGTACGGTACCTTAATTTTGAAATATCTCCTTGTAGAGTGAACCGATTTTGAATTTGTTTGATGATTTGAACTCACCGTAAGCCGTACTTTAATCACTGTAGATTTGGTTTAGTTTCATTCAGGCGTTATTGAGAAATAAGTGTGTATTTTAGCGAAACGTTAGTCGCTTTAGGCCATATTTGGACTTTGGTACCGTACTTAGTTTTGCTAATTTCTCATCCTAGGGTAAAGCGATTTTAGATCTGTTTTTTGATTTGAACTCAGCGTAAGCCCTACTTTAATCCATATAAGTGGCGTTTTCTTTTTGTCGGCTGTTTTTGAGAAATTGGCCCGGAAACATACCGCTATTTTCCCATTTTTGTTGACCGGTGTGATTCAAGTTTCTACTTGTAAAGTTTAGTCAAGGACTTGTTGATTGAATTGAGGGCCCTCGTAGGAGTGTAATAGTCCCAGTAGTTCCTAAAAAAGAGCTAAGCTTTGTTTTGGCTGGTCTATGAAAAAAGTACTTGATACGTTGTCAAATTTCGCGCTGAAAAAATGTGCTTGTGCAGATTTATAAAAAAGTGATTTTCATTTTGGTCAAGGACTTGTTTGAATGAATTGAGGGCCACGTAGGAGTGTAATAGTCCAAGTAGTTGCTTCAATGGCCTAAATTTTGTTTTGGCTGGTCTACCCAAAAAGTATTTAATATGTTGTCAAATTTCGCGCTCGAAAAATATTCTTGTTCAGTTTTATAAAAAAAAAGTTAATTTCAGTTTAGTCAAGGACTTGTTTGAATGAATTGAGGGCCCACTTAGGAGTCTAATAGTCCAAGTAGTTTCTAAAAAAGAGCTGAGTTTTGTTTTGGCTGGTCTACGAAAAAAGTACTAGATACGTTGTCAAATTTCGCGCTGGAAAAATATGGTTGCGCAGTTTTATAAAAGAAGTGATTTTCAATTTAGTCAAGGACTTGTTTGAATGAATTGAGGGCCCACGTAGGAGTGTAATAGTCCAAGTAGTTCCTAGAAAAGAGCTGAGTTTTGTTTTGGCTGGTCTAAGAAAAAAGTACTGGATACGTTGTTAAATTTCGGGCTCAAAAAAAATGCTTGTTCAGTTTTATAAAAAAGTGATTTTCAATTTATTCAAGGACTTGTTTGAATGAATTGGGGGCCGACGTAGGAGTGTAATAGTCCAAGTAGTTGTTAAAAAAGACTTGAATTTTGTATTGGCTGGTCTACCAAAAAAGTACTTGTTACGTTGTCAAATTTCGCGCTCAAAAAGTATTCTTGTTCAGTTTTATAAAAAAGTTATTTTCAATTTAGTCAAGGACTTGTTTGAATGAATTGAGGGCCCACGTAGGAGTTTAATAGCCCAAGTAGTTCCTAGAAAAGAGCTGAGTTTTGTTTTGGCTGGTCTACGAAAAAAGTACTAGATACGTTGTTAAATTTCGGGCTCAAAAAATATGCTTGTTCAGTTTTATAAAAAAGTGATTTTCAATTTAGTCAAGGACTTGTTTGAATGAATTGAGGGCCCCCGTAGGAGTGTAATAGTCCGAGTAGTTCCTAGAAAAGAGCTGAGTTTTGTTTTTGCTGGTCTACGAAAAAAGTAATTGTTACGTTGTTAAAATTCGGGCTCAAAAAATATGCTTGTTCAGTTTTATAAAAAAGTGATTTTCAATTTATTCAAGGACTTGTTTGAATGAATTGGGGGCCCACGTAGGAGTGTAATAGTTCAAGTATTTGCTAAAAAAGACTTGAATTTTGTATTGGCTGGTCTACCAAAAAAGTACTTGTTACGTTGTCAAATTTCGCGCTCAAAAAGTATTCTTGTTCAGTTTTATAAAAAAGTTATTTTCAATTTAGTCAAGGACTTGTTTGAATGAATTGAGGGCCCACGTAGGAGTTTAATAGCCCAAGTAGTTCCTAGAAAAGAGCTGAGTTTTGTTTTGGCTGGTCTACGAAAAAAGTACTAGATACGTTGTTAAATTTCGGGCTCAAAAAATATGCTTGTTCAGTTTTATAAAAAAGTGATTTTCAATTTAGTCAGGGACTTGTTTGAATGAATTGAGGGCCCCCGTAGGAGTGTAATAGTCCGAGTAGTTCCTAGAAAAGAGCTGGGTTTTGTTTTTGCTGGTCTACGAAAATAGTAATTGTTACGTTGTTAAAATTCGGGCTCAAAAAATATGCTTGTTCAGTTTTATAAAAAAGTGATTTTCAATTTATTCAAGGACTTGTTTGAATGAATTGAGGGCCCACGTAGGAGTGTAATAGTCCAAGTATTTTGCTAAAAAAGATTTGAATTTTGTATTGGCTGGTCTACCAAAAAAGTACTTGTTACGTTGTCAAATTTCGCGCTCAAAAAGTATTCTTGTTCAGTTTTATAAAAAAGTTATTTTCAATTTAGTCAAGGACTTGTTTGAATGAATTGAGGGCCCACGTAGGAGTTTAATAGCCCAAGTAGTTCCTAGAAAAGAGCTGAGTTTTGTTTTGGCTGGTCTACGAAAAAAGTACTAGATACGTTGTTAAATTTCGTGCTCAAAAAATATGCTTGTTCAGTTTTATAAAAAAGTGATTTTCAATTTAGTCAGGGACTTGTTTGAATGAATTGAGGGCCCCCGTAGGAGTGTAATAGTCCGAGTAGTTCCTAGAAAAGAGCTGGGTTTTGTTTTTGCTGGTCTACGAAAAAAGTAATTGTTACGTTGTTAAAATTCGGGCTCAAAAAATATGCTTGTTCAGTTTTATAAAAAAGTGATTTTCAATTTAGTCAGGGACTTGTTTGAATGAATTGAGGGCCCCCGTAGGAGTGTAATAGTCCGAGTAGTTCCTAGAAAAGAGCTGAGTTTTGTTTTTGCTGGTCTACGAAAAAAGTAATTGTTACGTTGTTAAAATTCGGGCTCAAAAAATATGCTTGTTCAGTTTTATAAAAAAGTGATTTTCAATTTATTCAAGGACTTGTTTGAATGAATTGAGGGCCCACGTAGGAGTGTAATAGTCCAAGTATTTGCTAAAAAAGATTTGAATTTTGTATTGGCTGGTCTACCAAAAAAGTACTTGTTACGTTGTCAAATTTCGCGCTCAAAAATTATTCTTGTTCAGTTTTATAAAAAAGTTATTTTCAATTTAGTCAAGGACTTGTTTGAATGAAGTGAGGGCCCATGTAGGAGTGTAATAGTCCAAGTAGTTCCTAGAAAAGAGCTGAGTTTTGTTTTTGCTGGTCTACGAAAAAAGTAATTGTTACGTTGTTAAATTTCGGGCTCAAAAAATATGCTTGTTCAGTTTTATAAAAAAGTGATTTCCAATTTAGTCGAGGACCTGTTTGAATGAATTGAGGGCCCATGTAGGAGTGTAATAGTCCAAGTAGTTCCTAGAAAAGAGCTGAGTTTTGTTTTTGCTGGTCTACGAAAAAAGTAATTGTTACGTTGTTAAATTTCGGGCTCAAAAAATATGCTTGTTCAGTTTTATAAAAAAGTGATTTCCAATTTAGTCGAGGAATTGTTTGAATGAATTGAGGGCCCACATAGGAGTTTAATAGTTCAAGTAGTTGCTAAAAAGAGCTGAATTTTGTTTTGGCTGGTCTACGAAAAAAGTAATTGTTGCGTTGTCAAATTTCGCGCTCAAAAAATATTCTTGTTCAGTTTTATAAAAAAGTGATTTTCAATTTAGTCAAGGAATTGTTTGAATGAATTGAGGGCCCACGTAGGACTTTAATAGTCCTAGTAGTTCCTAAAAAAGAGTTGAGTTTTGTTTTGGCTGGTCTACGAAAAAAGTACTTGTTACGTTGTCAAAATTCATGCTCAAAAAATATTCTTGTTCAGTTTTATAAAAAAGTGATTTTCAATTTAGCCAAGGATTTGTTTGAATGAATTGAGGGCCCACGTAGGAGTGTAATAGTCCAAGTAGTTTCCAAAAAAGATCTGAGTTTTTGATCTAGACTGCTTTGAAAAAAAAAGGTTTTTGTGCGTTAATGTTCCGAGATATCCGAGAATTTGAATTTCCTAATTTTAGCAAATTTGACTTTAACGTTGGTCAAGGTGTTGTTGAATTGAAATGAAACGTAGGCTTCATTTCACTATAGGTGGGTTGTTAGAAAACAAGAAGACTTTATATAGGATGCATTGGAAAAAAATTAAGGTTTTGAGGCGTTCCTTTCCAATTTTTGCGAATTTCTATGTCCTTTTCAATTGGGTAAAGGACTTGTTTCCCAAAACAATCGAATATTCTTTTTCATGATTTGCTCTGGTCTTCCTGCCGCTTAACATGACTCGCAATTATCAGCCCAAAATTTCTAAGCCTTTCCAGGGCTACAGATTTGATTTTGCTATTCAATGGATCAAAGCTGGATCATCAATAAGGCTGGCCTCGAGAAATTTTAACGTACCTTATTCAACGCTAAGAAGAACACTGAAAACTAATGTTGAGAGTTACGCGTTAATTAAAGTCGGTCGACCTTCATCCCTAACCGATTATCAGCAAAGAACTATTTTCAAGGCTCTTACATTTCACTCAAGCACGTTTTCACAGTTACGCAAGAAGATATTTACTTTTGTTGGAAATATGAACGTCAAAATGCCAATTAGTTGGAAAAAAAACCAGACAGCTGCGATGGACTGGATGCTCTCATTTCTCAATAGACTCATTAGTTTGAAAATGTTTGTTAAGAAAGGAAAAAGCTACCATGAAACGCAGTTTACAAGCGTTAATTGTGTAAGGTTAATGAACAGGTCTTTAGTCAATTTTGTTTGTGAAAACTGTTGTCTCTGCACGTGCAGGAATTGCTTTGCTCGTGAAAAGTATCAATGCTGTCCAGTCGATTAGTTAGCTATTTTTCATCTGACTTCGGGTGATTTGTCAATAACTCTTGACTTCTGGCAAATTAAAATGTTCTCTAAAATTTAAAATGTTGTCTAAAATTTAAAATGTTCTCAACAGTCTTTCAATTTTATTTATTCTAGATGTTCTCTGATTTCCTCCAAACTTTGAAATTGGTTTATCTTTCAGGTTTGCTTTGTATTTTATCCTCTGAAGCAACTTTGACTGAATCATCTGGTCGCCTGACTCTTCAATAAAATCAAGTGAGTTACATCTCTTCACAATTAGACAATAATATTTATAATACGCTGATGCTTGTTTTGAAAGAAATTAACTCCTTGAGTTTCCAACTTCCAACGGAACAAATGATAGATTTCCTGTTTTTTGACATGTTCCATGGAAGTGCAATGAGCTAATTTCTTTTAAGTTTTTCTTGTGTTCCCGCGGTAGCGCGGGAAACGTTTATTGTGCTTATATGGTTTTTATAATTTCTCTGTTGTGCTTTAGCTCTTCAAAATGAGGTATGAAATGTATATCAAATGTTATTGGTAGCAATAACAAAAACCAGACAGAATATAAAAAAAGGGAAGTGGCTTCTTGAAAGGTAAGCTATGTTGATCTCATCGTGTTATTTTTTGAACTTTTTTTAACCTGTTTATCTAGATTTTTCAACGTTAATTAAATTGCCATCGGCAAAATAAATAATTTTTAAATCTGTTATTAATAGCCGCACAGCGATAGCTGGGGGCTATTATTGGCCTTCTCTTGGTTTTTTATTTCGTCGTCGCGATTTTTGTTACGACCATATGACGTCACAATCGCTTCAAATCTGTTTGAACATCTCTTTTTGTTCATTCGTTCATGCAATTTCAACTGAAGTGCGTGCGTGACGTCATTTTTCGCTCTTATTGGATCAATTTTTTATTCATTCGCGTGATTAAATTTTTGTCACACGACTTACCTCACTCTCAAAAATGACTTCCTCTTTTTGAAATTGTCTTTTATTTACTTTAATTCAAATAGAGAAGGTCAAATTGGTGTGTGTCACTCTAAATGAAGGTTATTTGAGAGCAACTCATAGAGGCAGCAATAACTTATACAGATTCTTAATCAAATATTAACATCTCAGCCTTCAATGAAAAGACTAATTTTTTTGTTCTGTTTTTTTACTGTTTTCTTTTGAGACTGCAGATCTACGACGCTATTACGGCTATTTTCTGGCAATCTGCCAGCTATGTTTCGCAACTGGCCTTTTATCATTTTTGCGCTTTTATTAAAACATTTCTATTGTATTTTTTTTATTTCTTTGAAATTGTTTAGAATGAGCTCTCAACTTTCAAAGAACAATAGCAATAACAAAAAATTCAACGTTGTCAGACCGAAGTCGATACGACAAGCTAGTAAAGTCGATCCGATCGAATTTCCGGCCAATCACGCCTTCCTTGTCTACTTTGAGTGTGACGGCAAGTTCTCTCTTGTTGAGCCTAATCACAGTAGCTGGCCAGTTCATCTTCGTAGCTCTGATAAGCTGTCAATGCATTACACTGACGTTGAATTTAAAAGCGCTGAGAAACCGGGTACATCCGACACCGGAAAAGTAATTACTAACGGTCCTGAAAAAGATATCGAACGGGTTGGCGATCACACGAATCTACAAATAGACTTTGGAATTCAGCCAGAGGATATGAACTTGACCGCTGTCTTTCAACGCGTCTATAAGGAGTTAGAGGATGAGAAAGGAAATACTTTGCCGTCGACACAAAATTCGAAAAAGGTGCGAGAAAATGCTGCCAAATCGATCTTAGTTAACAATAATGAGCAAGAAACCGATGAACTCGAACCCAATGACGAATCGGACGAATCAGATAACGACGACAACCCCGATGAACCCGTTTTTCCTAATGCCAACACCCAAGATGCAGGTGTGGCAAAAGATGTGCCTGGGTTGACCTCTACAACACTGGTTAATAAATTTTGTCGTAACTCAAGCTCAGATTTTTACCGTTTCTCAAAAAGTTACATTCGATTATGATGGTCTTTAAATTGCGTTCATGATTTTTCATAACTCTCCGGTTAAGAAATCAGTTGGTAGCAACTGAATTAACAGCGAATTTTATATGTTTTTACGACGTGCTTGTTAGTCGCTTTGAAAGAGTTATGGAAAGAATTGAGGCGAGACTTGATAGAAACGATAAATTGCTCGATGAGGAGACAAAATTTGCGAGAAGAGCTTTAGATGAGATCTACCGACCCTCTGAAAATACGGTTCCCCTAAAGAGGAGAAGCGAATACTTAGACGAGGCTAATGAAGAGCAAAATAAGCCTGAGTTGTTGTACGGTGAAATCAACTTGCTGGACCAGGGTGGAGCAACTCCAGTTGATCAAGCTCACAACATAGCGAAAGCTCTTTGGTCTGCTGAGGAAAGAATCAAGGTGTGTATTGATCCGAAACGAGCATTGAGTCAGAATTTCGATAGGGAGGCGTCTGACGAGGAGAGGGCGAAGTTGTATCGTCAAGCAGTAGAAATGGTTTTTGCTGACAACTTCTCAGAAAAACTCTATAATAAGACTTTGCGTTTGGTAAATCAGAGATTTTGTGAGAAACGTGTGCAGCCGAAGGTAGCTTCTGCTTGATATGTTTCCCGGAAAAGATTAGGAATGCTGAGTAGCAGTAAATTATTCTTTAAAGTTGCAGTTTTGTCACTTGATTTTTTAAGTTGCTTTGTTCCTAATTTAACGGTTGAAACGTCTAATGTTGTTTTTTTTTGTTTATAACTGCAAAGGATTGGCTGAGCGTTGCTTTATTGCTGTCTCTCAACAAAAAGCTCGTTTAAAAACGCTCTTAACTATTTTATTTAAGTGTAGAAAACTTGTGCAATTGAGGCCGCGGCTGACTGGTTCTAGATTAAAAAATTGCAAAAAAAATCGAATTGTCGAAAGTTATTTAACGTCTATTTTTTTCAGAAATTATATTTTTTGCGTGCTGCATATAGAGACCGATTAGCCAGTCTTTCGCAGCGTTATCGGCAATTTTCTTAGTATTTTCCGATATAGTTCAAGATTTTTTTGCAAAAAATATACTTCAGGTCATAATGGAGAGTCTCATTGAAAACTTTGAGCGAATTGTTTTGTCCTTTGAAAACCTGGAGAGGAGCTTGAGAAAAAGCAATATTGGCGAAATCGAATCATATAACCGGCTGCTTGAGGTCTCGGAGCGCCTTTCGAAGTTGGTAAGTTCAATCAATTTTTTTTGCCGCAATGCCTTCCAATTTTTTGTTATAAGTGAAAGCGAAACGCCGGTTTTTAATTTTTTAGAACGACGATAGAGCAAAAGCTGTAAGAGGGAATCGTGACGCAAAACTTGTCTACGAAGGTATCAACCTTCTTGATTATAAAGGACGAACAATTATGGTGCTGTTGGTCGTTTTATTTCGCGCAAAATGCTCAGCAAAGAGCAAAGGATCAAAACATGCTGGTTCGGTCAACGATCGAACGAGATGCACGAGGGACGTGAGATCGCCTCTAAAGAAGATGAATACTATTTCAAAGGTTTGTTGTTGAATATTTGAAATAGGTTTTCCAGTAAAAAATAATTGATTTGTTTTAGAAGCTGTCCAGCATTTATGTGGTGATAGTTTATATGCACTGCGAAGAGCAAAGGATGCGGCAAACTCCTTAGGCCGACATGAGCGTAATCGGAAAAATTTGAAACAATAACTCTTGTTCCATCGAGAAATTTAGTTTTCTCTGTCTCAGCTTTTTTCATTACTTTAACTTGATTCCTCATTTTGAAACTGCTTTTCCTCATCCAGGACTTGTTTTCAGAGAAAAACATGTCGGTTCTTGATCCCAGCAAATTCAGAAAGTACTTTTCTGTTGCTAAACAGTTTGATAATTTTCCTCTCTTGTGGCAAGATGTCGCTTCAATAGACAAGCGATTAACAGAAAAGTGGGTGAACTTTGACAACATTGTAGCACAGAGTGTCCGCCTTGATACAATACAAGAAAATGATCATGGGAGAGACGTGGAAAGCTTCCTCGATTCAGAACACGGCAAAAGTCTCCGGTCAGTTAGCTTTAATAGAGTAAATTACCTTGAAAACAGTTTTTTATACCCCATTAGGCTTGTTTGCAAAATCTGATATCACACATCGTGAAGAAGTTTCTGGAATCATAGGTTTTTTGTTAGAAGTAATGCCAGACGAGGTGATTGAAGGCTTCAATGATTTCTCCATTATCACAAGTTAAAGGATAGGTATTGAGTGGAAGATGCTAGGTCCCATATCCTTCATAAATGCATCCTGTAAACCAAACGTTGCTTAGGTTAAAGTGCGTAAATTAATGGTATGTGTACCACTTAGAGATATAAAAGCCGGTGAGGAGCTCACGGTGTTTTATGGAAACCATTATTTTGGCATTAATAACATCGAGTGTTTGTGTCCACATAGAATTGTGCATGGTAACCCTTTTCCGGAAATTCCTAGAAAACGGAGAAAGCCTAACGAACAGTCAAATGAAGTTGCTGATTTTCAAACAAGATTTTCGGAACAGGGGTTACCTTGCAGGGCTAGAATTGTCTTCTCCGAATTTTTTGAGGAAGAAATAAAAGATAGTTTCCTTACATATGAGGCGGTCTTTTGCTCACTTGATATGTCTGAGTCTGCCGACGCCACCACATGTACCCTAAGCGCTAATTTAGTTCCCGAGCCGCTTGATGTAGAACCGTGTGCTGTAGAGCCCACGGCTCCGGAAAGTTCCGAAACTGACCAAACAGTTCTTTCTTACTGATTCTCCCAACGTTCTAGAAGCCAATAGATATTCTTCTCCTGCTCAATTAAAAAGTTTTGAGGCAAATGATGATTCCTGTGAAGCGGTGCAAACAGAGGAATCTTTAGACATAGAATTGTACGAAGGAGTGGATATTGGTTATGACAAATTCATGAAAAAATTGGAATCGGTCTGTAATCAGCATAAGTTTTCTCAATCGGCACGAAATGATGTTTTGAAGATGTTTGCTAGCACATTGCCCCGCCCTAACAAAATTTTTGCTGAATTGCCCATAATCAATATGCCACTGGTAACAATCAAAAAGTCATCTGATTATACGTATGGTTTTGTTGACCTACTTGCACAGATTGAAAGAATTGTAAACAGAAACGCTTGTTATGTTAAGAAATCCTGGTCTGCTTCCTGCTCATGGGAGTTTTTTACTGACCTTGTTTTCAGAAGGTGAACTTCAGTTAGTTTTAAACACAGATGGAGCTCCAGTTTTTAAATCCCGAAAAATCTCCATATGGCCTATTTGGGTTCATGTTTTCAACTTACCACCTGTTCTAAGATCAAGTTTGTCTAATCTGACACTATTAGGATTATGGTACGGTACTTCGAAACCAGATTTTAATCAACTGCTTTCGTATGTCTCCTTAAAGCTAAACAATCTCTGCAATTCAACTATAGAGCATCAAAAGCTTGGTCGGATTAAGTTAAGGGTGAGATCGATTATCTGTGATATGCCCGCCACTGCGTACGTTTTGTGCATGAAACAGCACATGGGATATAATAGCTGCCCCATCGCTTCATTAAACGTTATCACAAAGACAAGCGGATGTTGTTTAAAGTCAATAAGGCGTTTATTCTCCGAGAAAATGACAGTTTTAAAAAGTGTGGTATTCTAGCCGACAAACTAAAACAGGTTGTGTCGGGAGTAAAATCGTCGACGCCGTTAAATAGTTTTCTCAGCCTACCATGGAATTGCCCCGTTGATCCGATGCACCAAGTTTTTCTTGGTACTGGTAAAGTGTTGTCTAAAATAATAATATCTCTTGTGAAAGGAAAACTTACGACTTTGTTGCAGGGAAAAATTTCAAACTGTAGGGTACCCTTCGATTTTCTTCATCGACCAAAAAAATTAAGCGAAGTAAAATTTTGGAAGGCGCATGATTTCAAGTTATTTTTTTTTCATACAGGCCTCTTAGTTTTTTACCGCTTAGGCATTTCCGATTTGCACTATGTAAGTTTCTGCCGGCTGAGCATAGCTATACGATTGCTCTCAGACTTGTACTATAAAGAGGAAAATCTGGAAAAAACCAATGCGCTAATAGATTCGTTTTTTTTCTACTTTTTTGGAACTTTACGGCAAAGACTCACAATCTTTTAATTTCCATACAATGAGAAACGTTATAGAACAGGTGAGAAGGAATGGCCCGCTTTGGCTGTTCTCTGCTTTCTGTTTTGAGTCAGCAAATCATCATCTCCTCTCCGCGCTCTCAGGTACAATGAAAAATCCCGAAAAAATGGTTGACAGATTTTTTAAGCATCAAGCTTCTTACGATGAGTTTCCGCAAGCAGAAAAATCAAGTAAAATAGCATGTCTAACAAATTTCACTAAAATAACCGACCTAGTCAAAAAATTTTGCGACGAACAGAAAGTTGAACTTGTCGTCAGCAGGTACGTAGGCAATAAAAAATTTTCATCACTTTCCTATTCACGTCTGAATGACAATTTAGGCGAATGCATTATCATGTTAAAAAATGGTAATTTTGTCTTGCTTGAATGTTTTGCTAGAAAACTGGAGAGTTCCTATCCAATTTGTCTATTTTTTAAACGAGCCGAGGAAATAGACTTTGGTTTACAGGCAATTGTTTTATCATTTTCATATGCATTCAAGTTAGAAGAGGCTGGGAATCTAATTATGATAAGCGTTGATGAATTGCAATGCAAAACAATTGTTCTACCTGAGGGATCAACGTATCTTGTAAGTGTTTTGAAAGAAGGTTTCGGGCACAATTAGTTTTGATAGTCAACTTTTTTTTTGCTTCGTGAAAGTTTTTTAGATTAAAAGCGCGTTTTGAGAATTGTTTAGATTTTTTATTAGGTGTAATCCTGCAGCTCAGAGAAAGAAAGAGAGAATACCTTCATGCATCAGGAAAAACTAATCAGGGTTCATAAAATCAAAATATTTTCATTTAAATGTAAAAAATCAAACCTTGCCTTTCGAAAGAAATGTTCTGTCTGGTTTTTTTTGCTATCAAATTTGAGTTATGACTGCTTTCGTAAAAGTAATTGCTTAATAACTGTTTAGCTCAATTCTTATCATCGGCGATTCGAACGTGAGACGTCTCCGTGATGACATCGTGAACGATCCGGAACTGGGCTTTTTCGACATCACATTTTTTGCGTTTGGCGGCTTGCGGTCAAACGAACTTGGTCCCATGTTCAGCTTGGCAGCCGCTCAATATGAATATGTCATAGTAGCGTGCGGCAACAATGATCTCACTGCATTCCACAATAGGCCTGCAGCTACTCTCTCTGATGTGTGTACTAACTTGTCTGCCTTTGCTAATGTGCTCAATTCAAAAAATGTTGAGTGCGCTGTCGTCGGTATGGCTCGTCGTGGTGATATTGATCCTAGAATAGTACATGAAACGAACTCCCTCTTTCACAATTTTCTTGGAGACCGGTATATACCATGTAAACTGAGAATCAAACATATGCTAGAGAATGGTGATGTTCATTTCAATTTCAACGGCGCCCGTGATTTCCGGGCTATGCTTCTAAGAGTAATTAAAAAACGTTTTGGGCTTTGATAACATTAACTTTTGTTTGTCATTGATGTTTGCTTTCTAAGTTAAATTGAGTTTTAACTTGTTGCATTTTCTACTTCAGTTTTCATGTTCTAGTTTTGAGCTATCAGTAGAGATACCTCACCGTTGTTCGATAAATTGATATACTGTTTTGCTCCACGCATTGTGCTGAATGACTTTTTTCTGGAGCTTCTGTCCTGATTTGTTTGCAATGCTTTTTTAAGCTATCTGTAGAGATAGCTCATTTTCTCTGCTGTTATTAATTATTTTTGAGGCGCTGTGACGAAAATGTCTAAAGGCTTTTCTCCAGTTTGATTTCTTTGTTTTGAGCGTTTATTGTTGAGTGATGAGTTTTGTTAGATTGATGAGGTTTCTTTTTGTCATAATTTGTTGCTCCATTTCTGATGATTGCTTGATAATTATTCATGAGCTTGTTTGTTCCTCCTATTTGGCCTTGTAGCTCTATATGAAACTTTGTTGGTTACTTGTGTTCTATTTTCGTTTTTTCTATAATTATCTATGACGCGCTGTGATGAACAAGTTGAAAAATTCCTGTTGGCTTTTGTCTTTCTAATATTTGTTAAAATTGTTGTAGTATTGTTTAAATTGATAAATCGATTTAATAGTTATAGTTTTATGCTCCAATCTGAACCATGTTCACTAAATAGCTTCTTTTTCTGGAGCTTTTGTCTCAATGTTTTTCAAACGCTGATTTTGAGCAATCTGTAGAGATAGCTCCTCACCTCTGCTGTAATTGATTTCTTTATTGCGGGCTGTGACAAAAAGGTCTAAATTCTCTTTTCCAGTTTGGTGCGTTTGTTTTGATTTATTATTTTTGAGTGAAATATTTTGATTGTTTGATGAGTTTTTTTTTTCATATTTTTTGCTCCAATTCTTATGGTTACATTATAATTGTGCTGCAGTTTGTTTCTTCTAAATTTTTCTATGATATTAAATATCATAACAATGGTTGCTTGAGTTTGTTTACTTTTTCTGTAAATGTCTCTGACGCGCTGTGATGAACAAGTCTTGAAAACATCCTGTTTTTTGTCTTTTCTAGTATTGTGAAATTTGTAGAATTATTGAAGTTTAGTGTGTGATGCTTCAACTATGCTCTTTTCGTTGTTTATGCTGAGCCGTGTTGAAAACTTCTAAAGGTTCTTTTCGTTTGGTTTCTTTTTTTGGGCGTTTATATTTGAGTGATGTATTTTGATAGTTTGATGAAGTTTCTTTTGTCATAATTTGTTGTTTTAAATCTGATGATTACTTGATAATTGTGCATGAGCTTCTTTCTTCCTCCTAATTGGCCTTTTAGTTCTATATAAATTAACATTCGTTAATTGTGTTTCAATTTTGTTTTTCTGTAATTATCTGTGACGCGCTGTGATGAACAATCCTCTCAAATTTCCTCTTCGTTTTTGTCAATTTTCCTTATAATAATAGTTGAACTTCGTCTTGTTTTTCACTGATTTGTTGAAATCTTGTTTGTCACAATCCATTGAGTGGTTTCCTTTATCGAGGTTTGTTCAGTTTGCTGTTGCTGCGAGCTTTCAACATTTTGTTTCGCTAACTTGTTTTCCTCGTTCTGATTTGTTATTTCAACTGTTTTATTTTCGTTGGATTTGGTTTGGTTGAAAATCAATGGTTTCTTTATCGTTTGTTTTGCTTTCTGCTGGTGTTATAATCTCTTTGTTCTTTAGTTTTAGTCTTGGTCTGATGTTGTCATGCTTGTACTTCTTCCGTATCTGTCCTTCAATTTTTTGGTTTGTGGTTTTGGTTTCGTGTTTTCTTTCGTTTGTTCTGAAGCGTTTTCTATTGGATGCTCTATTGCTGAAACCTTCAGTTTTGTTCTGTAAGCGTCATCAATGTTCCGATGTTTTGAGTCGTGTTTCTCGAGCTTTCTACTGGTCTGCAATGAGTAGTTTGCTCCTTGTTTTGATTTTCTTATGCTACGCTTGAATTGTGCAATTCATTAGCTCATTTTTTTTGTTTCGATCTCGTTTGTCTTTCTGTTTTCTTAATTTAATTGTTGCTTGAGTGAGTACTTTTTTGTTTGTTTTTTTTTGCTTTTGCTGCGAGCTTTTAACATTGTGTTTCGCTAACTTTTTTTCTATTTCTGATTTGATGTTTCACCTTTTTTTTCGTTTGATTTGGTTTGGTTGAAAATCAATGGTTTCTTTATCGTTTGTTTTGCTTTCTGCTGGTGTTATAATCTCTTTGTTCTTTAGTTTTAGTCTTGGTCTGATGTTGTCATTCTTGTACTTCTTCCGTATCTGTCCTTCAATTTTTTGGTTTGTTGCTTTGGTTTCGTGTTTTCTTTCGTTTGTTCTGAAGCGTTTTCTATTGGATGCTCTATTGCTGAAACCTTCTGTTTTGTTCTGAGCGCGTCATCAATGTTCCGATGTTTTGAGTCGTGTTTCTCGAGCTTTCTACTGGTCTGCAATGAGTAGTTTGCTCCTTGTTTTAATTTTCTTATGCTACGCTTGAATTGTGCAAATCATTAGCTGATTTTTTTTGTTTCGATCTCGTTTGCCTTTTTGTTTTCTTAAGTGAATTGTTGCATGATTGAGTACTTTTGTTTGTTTTTATTTATTAACTATTTGCAGTTTAATAAATGTTCTGAGCGCGTCACAATTTGAATGATTTCTTTGTTCCTTTTGTTACTTTTCATTGATTTTTGCTGTGTTTTTTTCTGAACAGATTTAATTTGTCTTTTTGACTGTTTTGATGATTATTCCCTGATTCAATGATTTTTCTTGAATAAATACAGAGATGTGCCTAGATGATTTTTTAAAATCTGAGCACTGATTTTTGCGTTCTCAAATCGCCAAAACTAAAACAGTTTTTAAAAAAATAGTTGTCTTCAATCGGGTCAAGGAGTTGTTCAAATCGAAATAAATTGATATCCCAGACTACCAGTATTATTTAGGTTGTAATGCAAAGCGAATGGTCAGCCTAACTTCCATAGTAAAAAAGTTCGTATTTCAATCGGAAATATCGGCTTTTTCGCTTATTATTTTTTAAAAAACAATTAAATTTTATCGGATCTTAGAGTTGTTTAAAGCGAACCAAATTGATATCCCAGACTACCAGTACTATTTAGGTTGTAATGCGAAAATATTAGTCCGCCTAACTTTCATAGAAAAAAAGTTAGTTTTTCATACGGAAATTTGCTATTATTTCAAATAAATAATTTTAAAAATAGGTCTTTTTAATCGGGTCAAGAAGTTTTTCAAAGTGAACCAAATTGATATCCCTGACTACCAGTAATATTTAGGTTGTAATGCAAAAAGAATGGTCCGCCTAACTTTCCTAGAAAAAAGTTAGTTTTTCATACGGAAATTTGCTACTATTTCGTTTAAATTGCAATTATTGAATTTTAAAAATAGGTCTTTTTCGTCGGGTCAAGGAGTTGTCCAAATCGAACCAAACTCTGCATGGAGTATCCTCTGTATATATAGAGTCTAAAACAAAAAGATTTTTGGCTATAGCTTGACTAGGAAAAAGTTAGTTTTGCATACGGAAATGATGATACTGTTTAGATTTTTTATTAGGTGTAATCCTGCAGCTCAGAGAAAGAAAGAGAGAATACCTTCATGCATCAGGAAAAACTAATCAGGGTTCATAAAATCAAAATATTTTCATTTAAATGTAAAAAATCAAACCTTGCCTTTCGAAAGAAATGTTCTGTCTGGTTTTTTTGCTACCAAATTTGAGTTATGACTGCTTTCGTAAAAGTAATTGCTTAATAACTGTTTAGCTCAATTCTTATCATCGGCGATTCGAACGTGAGACGTCTCCGTGATGACATCGTGAACGATCCGGTACTGGGTTTTTTCGACATCACATTTTTTGCGTTTGGCGGCTTGCGGTCAAACGAACTTGGTCCCATGTTCAGCTTGGCAGCCGCTCAATATGAATATGTAATAATAGCGTGCGGCAACAATGATCTCACTGCATTCCACAATAGGCCTGCAGCTACTCTCTCTGATGTGTGTACTAACTTGTCTGCCTTTGCTAATGTGCTCAAGTCAAAAAATGTTGAGTGCACTGTCGTCGGTATGGCTCGTCGTGGTGATATTGATCCTAGAATAGTACATGAAACGAACTCTCTCTTTTACAATTTTCTTAGATTTTTTATTAGGTGTAATCCTGCAGCTCAGAGAAAGAAAGAGAGAATACCTTCATGCATCAGGAAAAACTAATCAGGGTTCATAAAATCAAAATATTTTCATTTAAATGTAAAAAATCAAACCTTGCCTTTCGAAAGAAATGTTCTGTCTGGTTTTTTTGCTACCAAATTTGAGTTATGACTGCTTTCGTAAAAGTAATTGCTTAATAACTGTTTAGCTCAATTCTTATCATCGGCGATTCGAACGTGAGACGTCTCCGTGATGACATCGTGAACGATCCGGTACTGGGTTTTTTCGACATCACATTTTTTGCGTTTGGCGGCTTGCGGTCAAACGAACTTGGTCCCATGTTCAGCTTGGCAGCCGCTCAATATGAATATGTAATAGTAGTGTGCGGCAACAATGATCTCACTGCATTCCACAATAGGCCTGCAGCTACTCTCTCTGATGTGTGTACTAACTTGTCTGCCTTTGCTAATGTGCTCAAGTCAAAAAATGTTGAGTGCGCTGTCGTCGGTATGGCTCGTCGTGGTGATATTGATCCTAGAATAGTACATGAAACGAACTCTCTCTTTTACAATTTTCTTGGAGACCGGTATATACCATGTAAACTGAGACTCAAACATATGCTAGAGAATGATGACGTTCATTTCAATTTCAACGGCGCCCGTGATTTCCGGGCTATGCTTCTAAGAGTAATTAAAAAACGTTTTGGGCTTTGATAACATTGACTTTTGTTTGTCATTGATGTTTGCTTTCTAAGTTCAATTGAGTTTTAACTTGTTGCATTTTCTACTTCAGTTTTCATGTTCTAGTTTTGAGCTATCAGTAGAGATACCTCACCGTTGTTCGATAAATTGATATACTGTTTTGCTCCACGCATTGTGCTGAATGACTTTTTTCTGGAGCTTCTGTCCTGATTTGTTTGAAATGCTTTTTTAAGCTATCTGTAGAGATAGCTCATTTTCTCTGCTGTTATTAATTATTTTTGAGGCGCTGTGACGAAAATGTCTAAAGGCTTTTCTCCAGTTTGATTTCTTTGTTTTGAGCGTTTATTGTTGAGTGATGAGTTTTGTTAGATTGATGAGGCTTCTTTTTGTCATAATTTGTTGCTCCAATTCTGATGATTGCTTGATAATTATTCATGAGCTTGTTTGTTCCTCCTATTTGGCCTTGTAGCTCTATATGAAACTTTGTTGGTTACTTGTGTTCTATTTTCGTTTTTTTTATAATTATCTATGACGCGCTGTGATGAACAAGTTGAAAAATTCCTGTTGGCTTTTGTCTTTCTAATGTTTGTTAAAATTGTTGTAGTATTGTTTAAATTGATAAATCGATTTAATAGTTATAGTTTTATGCTCCAATCTGAACCATGTTCACTAAATAGCTTCTTTTTCTGGAGCTTTTGTCTCAATGTTTTTCAAACGCTGATTTTGAGCAATCTGTAGAGATAGCTCCTCACCCCTGCTGTAATTGATTTCTTTATTGCGGGCTGTGACAAAAAGGTCTAAATTCTCTTTTCCAGTTTGGTGCGTTTGTTTTGATTTATTATTTTTGAGTGATATATTTTGATTGTTTGATGAGTTTTTTTTCATATTTTTTGCTCCAATTCTTATGGTTACATTATAATTGTGCTGCAGTTTGTTTCTTCTAAATTTTTCTATGATATTAAATAACATAACAATGGTTGCTTGAGTTTGTTTACTTTTTCTGTAAATGTCTCTGACGCGCTGTGATGAACAAGTCTTGAAAACATCCTGTTTTTTGTCTTTTCTAGTATTGTGAAATTTGTAGAATTATTGAAGTTTAGTGTGTGATGCTTCAACTATGCTCTTTTCGTTGTTTATGCTAAGCCGTGTTGAAAATTTCTAAAGGTTCTTTTCGTTTGGTTTCTTTTTTTGGGCGTTTATTTTTGAGTGATGTATTTTGATAGTTTGATGAAGTTTCTTTTGTCATAATTTGTTGTTTTAAATCTGATGATTACTTGATAATTGTGCATGAGCTTCTTTCTTCCTCCTAATTGGCCTTTTAGTTCTATATAAATTAACATTCGTTAATTGTGTTTTAATTTTGTTTTTCTGTAATTATCTGTGACGCGCTGTGTTGAACAATCCTCTCAAATTTCCTCTTCGTTTTTGTCAATTTTCCTTATAATAATAGTTGAACTTCGTCTTGTTTTTCACTGATTTGTTGAAATCTTGTTCGTCACAATCTATTGAGTGGTTTCCTTTATCGAGGTTTGTTCAGTTTGCTGTTGCTGCGAGCTTTCAACATTTTGTTTCGCTAACTTTTTTTCCTCGTTCTGATTTGTTATTTCAACTGTTTTATTTTCGTTGGATTTGGTTTGGTTGAAAATCAATGGTTTCTTTATCGTTTGTTTTGCTTTCTGCTGGTGTTATAATCTCTTTGTTCTTTAGTTTTAGTCTTGGTCTGATGTTGTCATGCTTGTACTTCTTCCGTATCTGTCCTTCAATTTTTTGGTTTGTTGTTTTGGTTTCGTGTTTTCTTTCGTTTGTTCTGAAGCGTTTTCTATTGGATGCTCTATTGCTGAAACCTTCAGTTTTGTTCTGAGCTTGTCATCAATGTTCCGATGTTTTGAGTCGTGTTTCTCGAGCTTTCTACTGGTCTGCAATGAGTAGTTTGCTCCTTGTTTTAATTTTCTTATGCTACGCTTGAATTGTGCAATTCATTAGCTCATTTTTTTGTTTCGATCTCGTTTGTCTTTCTGTTTTCTTAATTGAATTGTTGCTTGAGTGAGTACTTATTTGTTTGTTTTTATTTGCTTTTGCTGCGAGCTTTTAACATTGTGTTTCGCTAACTTTTTTTCTATTTCTGATTTGTTGTTTCACCTTTTTTTTTCGTTTGATTTGGTTTGGTTGAAAATCAATGGTTTCTTTATCGTTTGTTTTGCTTTCTGCTGGTGTTATAATCTCTTTGTTTTTTAGTTTTAGTCTTGGTCTGATGTTGTCATTCTTGTACTTCTTCCGTATCTGACCTTCAATTATTTGGTTTGTTGCTTTGGTTTCGTGTTTTCTTTCGTTTGTTCTGAAGCGTTTTCTATTGGATGCTCTATTGCTGAAACCTTCTGTTTTGTTCTGAGCGCGTCATCAATGTTCCGATGTTTTGAGTCTTGTTTCCCGAGCTTTCTACTGGTCTGCAATGAGTAGTTTGCTCCTTGTTTTAATTTTCTTATGCTACGCTTGAATTGTGCAAATCATTAGCTGATTTTTTTTGTTTCGATCTCGTTTGTCTTTTTGTTTTGTTAAGTGAATTGTTGCATGATTGAGTACTTTTGTTTGTTTTTATTTATTAACTATTTGCAGTTTAATAAATGTTCTGAGCGCGTCACAATTTGAATGATTTCTTTGTTCCTTTTGTTACTTTTCATTGATTTTTGCTGTGTTTTTTTCTGAACAGATTTAATTTATCATTTTGACTGTTTTGATGATTATTCCCTGATTCAATGATTTTTCTTTAATAAATACAGAGATGTGCCTAGATGATTTTTTAAAATCTGAGCACTGATTTTTGCGTTCTCAAATCGCCAAAACTAAAACAGTTTTTAAAAAAGTAGTTGTCTTCAATCGAGTCAAGGAGTTGTTCAAACCGAAATAAATTGATATCCCAGACTACCAGTATTATTTAGGTTGTAATGCAAAACGAATGGTCAGCCTAACTTCCATAGTAAAAAAGTTCGTATTTCAATCGGAAATATCGGCTTTTTCGCTTATTATTTTTTTATAAAACAATTGAATTTTATCGGATCTTAGAGTTGTTTAAAGCGAACCGAATTGATATCCCAGACTACCAGTACTATTTAGGTTGTAATGCAAAAATATTAGTCCGCCTAACTTTCATAGAAAAAAGTTCGTTTTTCAATCGGCAATATCGACTTTTTCGCTTATTATATTTTTAAAAAAAGTTAAATTTTATCGGATTAAGGAGTTGTTCAAAGTGAACCACATTGATATCCCAGACTACCAGTTTTATTTAGGCTGTAATGCAAAAAGAATGGTCCGCCTAAGTTTCCTAGAAAAAAAGTTAGTTTTTCATACGGAAATTTGCTATTATTTCGTTTAAATTGCAATTATTGAATTTTAAAAATAGGTCTTTTTCGTCGGGTCAAGGAGTTGTCCAAATCAAACCAAACTCTGTATGGAGTATCCTCTGTATATATAGAGTCTGAAACAAAAAAATTTTTTGCTATAGCTTGCCTAGGAATAAAGTTAGTTTCGCATACGGAAATTTGCGAATTTCGCGATTAGCGAATTTTAAAAGTAGGTCTTTTTCATCGGGTCAAGGAGTTGTTCAAAGTGAACCAAATCGATATCCCTGACTACCAGTAATATTTAGGTTGTAATGCAAAAAGAATGGTCCGCCTAAATTTCCTAGAAAAAAGTTAGTTTTTCATACGGAAATTTGCTATTATTTCGTTTAAATTGCAATTATTGAATTTTAAAAATAGGTCTTTTTCGTCGGGTCAAGGAGTTGTCCAAATTGAACCAAACTCTGTATGGAGTATCCTCTGTATATATAGAGTCTGAAACAAAAAAATTTTTTGCTATAGATTGCCTAGGAAAAAAGTTAGTTTTGCATACGGAAAATTGCGAATTTCGCGATTAGCGAATTTTAAAAATAGGTCTTTTTCATCGGTTCAAGGAGTTGTTCAAAGTGAACCAAATTGATATCCCTGACTACCAGTAATATTTAGGTTGTAATGCAAAAAGAATGGTCCGCCTAACTTTCCTAGAAAAAAGTTAGTTTTTCATACGGAAATTTGCTATTATTTCGTTTAAATTGCAATTATTGAATTTTAAAAATAGGTCTTTTTCGTCGGGTCAAGGAGTTGTCCAAATTGAACCAAACTCTGTATGGAGTATCCTCTGTATATATAGAGTCTGAAACAAAAAAATTTTTTGCTATAGCTTGCCTAGGAAAAAAGTTAGTTTTGCATACGGAAAATTGCGAATTTCGCGATTAGAGAATTTTAAAAATAGGTCTTTTTCATCGGTTCAAGGAGTTGTTCAAAGTGAACCAAATTGATATCCCTGACTACCAGTAATATTTAGGTTGTAGTGCAAAAACAATGGTCCGCCTAACTTTCCTGGAAAAAAGTTAGTTTTTCATACGGAAATTTGCTATCATTTCGTTTAAATTGCAATTATTGAATTTTAAAAATAGGTCTTTTTCGTCGGGTCAAGCAGTTGTCGAAATCGAACCAAGCTTGGTATGGAGTATCCTCTGTATATATAGAGTCTGAAACAAAAAGGTTTTTTTGCTATAGCTTGCCTAGGAAAAAAGTTAGTTTTGCATACGGAAATTTGCGAATTTCGCGATTAGCGAATTTTAAAAAAAGGTCTTTTTCATCGGGTCAAGGAGCTGTCCAAATCAAACCAAACTTGGTGTGGAGTATCCCCTGTATATATAGAGTCTGAAACAAAAATATTTTTTGCTATAGCTTGCCTAGGAAAAAAGTTGGTTTTGCATACGGAAATTTGCGAATTTCGCGATTGGCGAATTTTAAAAATAGGTCTCTTTCATCGTGTCAACGAATTGTCCAAATCAAACCGAACTTGGTATGGAGTACCCCCAGGGTAGGTAGAGTATAGAAAAAAAGGAATTTTTGGTAAAACTTGCCTAGGAAAAAAGTTAGTTTTTCATACGGAAATTTGCGGTTATTTCAAATAGATTAAGATTATTGAATTTTGAAAATAGTTCTATTTCGTCGGATCAAGGAGTTGTTCAAATCGAACCAAACTTGGTATGGAGTATCCCCTGTATATATAGAGTCTGAAACAAAAAGATTTTTTGCTATAGCTTGCCTAGGAATTTCGCGATTAGCGAATTTTAAAAATTGGTCTTTTTTATCGGGTCATGGAGTTGTTCAAAGTGAACCAAATTGATATCCCAGATTTCCAGTACTATTTAGGTTGTAATGCAAAAAGATTGGTCCGCCTATCTTTCATAGAAAAAAAGTTAGTTTTTCGTACGGAAATTTGCTATTATTTCAAATAAGTATTTTTCAAAATAGGTCTTTTTTATCGGTTCAAGAAGTTATTCAAATCGAACCAAACTCGGTATGTATTATCCCCTGTATATATAGTGTCTAAAACAACAAGAATTTTTGCTATAGCTTGCCTAGGAAAAAAGTTAGTTTTTCATACGGAAATGTGCGATTTTTTTCGAATAACTTGAGATTATTGAATTTTAAAAATAGGTCTTTTTCATCGGGTCAAGGACTTGTCCAAATCGAACCAAACTCGGTATGGAGTATCCCATGTGTGCCTAGAGTATAATGCAAAAAGAATTTTTGCTATAGCTTCTCTAGGAAAAAAGTTAGTTTTTCATACGGAAATTTGCTATTATTTCAAATAAGTATTTTTCAAAATAGGTCTTTTTTATCGGGTCAAGAAGTTATTCAAATCGAACCAAACTCGGTATGTATTATCCCCTGTGTATATAGTGTCTAAAACAAAAGGAATTTTTGATATAGCTTGCCTAGGAAAAAAGTTAGTATTTCATACGGAAATGTGCGATTTTTTCGAATAACTTGAGATTATTGAATTTTAAAAATAGGTCTTTTTCGTCGGGTCAAGGAGTTGTCCAAAGTGAACCAAACTGGGTATTGAGTATACCATGGGTGCTTAGAGTCTAAAACAGAAAGAATTTTTGGTATAGCTTGCCTAGGAAAAAAATTCGTATTTCAATCGGAAATATCGAGTTATTCGCTTATTCTATTTTCAAAAATATAGAAATTTTATCGGGTCATGGAGTTGTTCAAAGTGAACCAAATTGATATCCCAGATTTCCAGTACTATTTAGGTTGTAATGCAAAAAGATTGATCCGCCTATCTTTCATAGAAAAAAGTTAGTTTTTCGTACGGAAATTTGCTATTATTTCAAATAAGTATTTTTCAAAATAGGTCTTTTTTATCGGTTCAAGAAGTTATTCAAATCGAACCAAACTCGGTATGTAATATCCCCTGTATATATAGAGTCTGAAACAAAAAAATTTTTTGCTATAGCTTGCCTAGGAAAAAAGTTAGTTTTGCATACGGAAAATTGCGAATTTCGCGATTAGAGAATTTTAAAAATAGGTCTTTTTCATCGGTTCAAGGAGTTGTTCAAAGTGAACCAAATTGATATCCCTGACTACCAGTAATATTTAGGTTGTAATGCAAAAACAATGGTCCGCCTAACTTTCCTGGAAAAAAGTTAGTTTTTCATACGGAAATTTGCTATCATTTCGTTTAAATTGCAATTATTGAATTTTAAAAATAGGTCTTTTTCGTCGGGTCAAGCAGTTGTCGAAATCGAACCAAGCTTGGTATGGAGTATCCTCTGTATATATAGAGTCTGAAACAAAAAGGTTTTTTTGCTATAGCTTGCCTAGGAAAAAAGTTAGTTTTGCATACGGAAATTTGCGAATTTCGCGATTAGCGAATTTTAAAAAAAGGTCTTTTTCATCGGGTCAAGGAGCTGTCCAAATCAAACCAAACTTGGTGTGGAGTATCCCCTGTATATATAGAGTCTGAAACAAAAATATTTTTTGCTATAGCTTGCCTAGGAAAAAAGTTGGTTTTGCATACGGAAATTTGCGAATTTCGCGATTGGCGAATTTTAAAAATAGGTCTCTTTCATCGTGTCAACGAATTGTCCAAATCAAACCGAACTTGGTATGGAGTACCCCCAGGGTAGGTAGAGTATAGAAAAAAAGGAATTTTTGGTAAAACTTGCCTAGGAAAAAAGTTAGTTTTTCATACGGAAATTTGCGGTTATTTCAAATAGATTAAGATTATTGAATTTTGAAAATAGTTCTATTTCGTCGGATCAAGGAGTTGTTCAAATCGAACCAAACTTGGTATGGAGTATCCCCTGTATATATAGAGTCTGAAACAAAAAGATTTTTTGCTATAGCTTGCCTAGGAATTTCGCGATTAGCGAATTTTAAAAATTGGTCTTTTTTATCGGGTCATGGAGTTGTTCAAAGTGAACCAAATTGATATCCCAGATTTCCAGTACTATTTAGGTTGTAATGCAAAAAGATTGGTCCGCCTATCTTTCATAGAAAAAAAGTTAGTTTTTCGTACGGAAATTTGCTATTATTTCAAATAAGTATTTTTCAAAATAGGTCTTTTTTATCGGTTCAAGAAGTTATTCAAATCGAACCAAACTCGGTATGTATTATCCCCTGTATATATAGTGTCTAAAACAACAAGAATTTTTGCTATAGCTTGCCTAGGAAAAAAGTTAGTTTTTCATACGGAAATGTGCGATTTTTTTCGAATAACTTGAGATTATTGAATTTTAAAAATAGGTCTTTTTCATCGGGTCAAGGACTTGTCCAAATCGAACCAAACTCGGTATGGAGTATCCCATGTGTGCCTAGAGTATAATGCAAAAAGAATTTTTGCTATAGCTTCTCTAGGAAAAAAGTTAGTTTTTCATACGGAAATTTGCTATTATTTCAAATAAGTATTTTTCAAAATAGGTCTTTTTTATCGGGTCAAGAAGTTATTCAAATCGAACCAAACTCGGTATGTATTATCCCCTGTGTATATAGTGTCTAAAACAAAAGGAATTTTTGATATAGCTTGCCTAGGAAAAAAGTTAGTATTTCATACGGAAATGTGCGATTTTTTCGAATAACTTGAGATTATTGAATTTTAAAAATAGGTCTTTTTCGTCGGGTCAAGGAGTTGTCCAAAGTGAACCAAACTGGGTATTGAGTATACCATGGGTGCTTAGAGTCTAAAACAGAAAGAATTTTTGGTATAGCTTGCCTAGGAAAAAAATTCGTATTTCAATCGGAAATATCGAGTTATTCGCTTATTCTATTTTCAAAAATATAGAAATTTTATCGGGTCATGGAGTTGTTCAAAGTGAACCAAATTGATATCCCAGATTTCCAGTACTATTTAGGTTGTAATGCAAAAAGATTGATCCGCCTATCTTTCATAGAAAAAAGTTAGTTTTTCGTACGGAAATTTGCTATTATTTCAAATAAGTATTTTTCAAAATAGGTCTTTTTTATCGGTTCAAGAAGTTATTCAAATCGAACCAAACTCGGTATGTAATATCCCCTGTATATATAGTGTCTAAAACAACAAAAATTTTTGCTATAGCTTGCCTAGGAAAAAAGTTAGTTTTTCATACGGAAATGTGCGATTTTTTTCGAATAACTTGAGATTATTGAATTTTATAAATAGGTCTTTTTCATCGGGTCAAGGACTTGTCCAAATCAAACCAAACTCGGTATGGAGTATCCCATGTGTGCCTAGAGTATAATGCAAAAAGAATTTTTGCTATAGCTTCTCTAGGAAAAAAGTTAGTTTTTCATACGGAAATTTTCTATTATTTCAAATAAGTATTTTTCAAAATAGGTCTTTTTTATCGGGTCAAGAAGTTATTCAAATCGAACCAAACTCGGTGTGTATTATCCCCTGTGTATATAGTGTCTAAAACAACAAAAATTTTTGCTATAGCTTGCCTAGGAAAAAAATTCGTATTTCAATCGGAAATATCGAGTTATTCGCTTATTCTATTTTCAAAAATATAGAAATTTTATCGGGTCATGGAGTTGTTCAAAGTGAACCAAATTGATATCCCAGATTTCCAGTACTATTTAGGTTGTAATGCAAAAAGATTGATCCGCCTATCTTTCATAGAAAAAAGTTAGTTTTTCGTACGGAAATTTGCTATTATTTCAAATGAGTATTTTTCAAAATAGGTCTTTTTTATCGGTTCAAGAAGTTATTCAAATCGAACCAAACTCGGTATGTAATATCCCCTGTATATATAGTGTCTAAAACAACAAAAATTTTTGCTATAGCTTGCCTAGGAAAAAAGTTAGTTTTTCATACGGAAATGTGCGATTTTTTTCGAATAACTTGAGATTATTGAATTTTAAAAATAGGTCTTTTTCATCGGGTCAAGGACTTGTCCAAATCAAACCAAACTCGGTATGGAGTATCCCATGTGTGCCTAGAGTATAATGCAAAAAGAATTTTTGCTATAGCTTCTCTAGGAAAAAAGTTAGTTTTTCATACGGAAATTTGCTATTATTTCAAATAAGTATTTTTCAAAATAGGTCTTTTTTATCGGGTCAAGAAGTTATTCAAATCGAACCAAACTCGGTGTGTATTATCCCCTGTGTATATAGTGTCTAAAACAAAAGAAATTTTTGATATAGCTTGCCTAGGAAAAAATTTATTATTTCATACGGAAATGTGCGATTTTTTCGAATAACTTGAGATTATTGAATTTTAAAAATAGGTCTTTTTGGTCGGGTCAAGGAGTTGTCCAAAGCGAACCAAACTGGGTATTGAGTATACCATGGGTGCTTAGAGTCTAAAACAGAAAGAATTTTTGGTATAGCTTGCCTAGGAAAAAAGTTCGTATTTCAATCGGAAATATCGAGTTATTCGCTTATTCTATTTTCAAAAATATAGAAATTTTATCGGGTCATGGAGTTGTTCAAAGTGAACCAAATCGGTATCCCAGATTTCCAGTACTATTTAGGTTGTAATGCAAAAAGATTGATCCGCCTATCTTTCATCGAAAAAAGTTAGTTTTTCGTACGGAAATTTGCTATTATTTCAAATAAGTATTTTTCAAAATAGGTCTTTTTTATCGGTTCAAGAAGTTATTCAAATCGAACCAAACTCGGTATGTATTATCCCCTGTATATATAGTGTCTAAAACAACAAGAATTTTTGCTATAGCTTGCCTAGGAAAAAAGTTAGTTTTTCATACGGAAATGTGCGATTTTTTTCGAATAACTTGAGATTATTGAATTTTAAAAATAGGTCTTTTTCATCGGGTCAAGGACCTGTCCAAATCGAACCAAACTCGGTATGGAGTATCCCATGTGTGCCTAGAGTATAATGCAAAAAGAATTTTTGCTATAGCTTCTCTAGGTAAAAAGTTAGTTTTTCATACGGAAATTTGCTATTATTTCAAATAAGTATTTTTCAAAATAGGTCTTTTTTATCGGGTCAAGAAGTTATTCAAATCGAACCAAACTCGGTATGTATTATCCCCTGTGTATATAGTGTCTAAAACAAAAGGAATTTTTGATATAACTTGCCTAGGAAAAAAGTTAGTATTTCATACGGAATTGTGCGATTTTTTCGAATAACTTGAGATTATTGAATTTTAAAAATAGGTCTTTTTCGTCGGGTCAAGGAGTTGTCCGAGGTGAACCAAACTGGGTATTGAATATACCATGGGTGCTTAGAGTCATCGGGTCAAGGACTTGTCCAAATCAAACCAAACTCGGTATGGAGTATCCCATGTGTGCCTAGACTATAATGCAAAAAGAATTTTTGCTATAGCTTCTCTAGGAAAAAAGTTAGTTTTTCATACGGAAATTTGCTATTATTTCAAATAAGTATTTTTCAAAATAGGTCTTTTTATCGGGTCAAGAAGTTATTCAAATCGAACCAAACTCGGTATGTATTATCCCCTGTGTATATAGTGTCTAAAACAAAAGAAATTTTTGATATAGCTTGCCTAGGAAAAAATTTATTATTTCATACGGAAATGTGCGATTTTTTCGAATAACTTGAGATTATTGAATTTTAAAAATAGGTCTTTTTGGTCGGGTCAAGGAGTTGTCCAAAGTGAACCAAACTGGGTATTGAGTATACCATGGGTGCTTAGAGTCTAAAACAGAAAGAATTTTTGGTATAGCTTGCCTAGGAAAAAAGTTCGTATTTCAATCGGAAATATCGAGTTATTCGCTTATTCTATTTTCAAAAATATAGAAATTTTATCGGGTCATGGAGTTGTTCAAAGTGAACCAAATTGATATCCCAGATTTCCAGTACTATTTAGGTTGTAATGCAAAAAGATTGATCCGCCTATCTTTCATCGAAAAAAGTTAGTTTTTCGTACGGAAATTTGCTATTATTTCAAATAAGTATTTCTCAAAATAGGTCTTTTTTATCGGTTCAAGAAGTTATTCAAATCGAACCAAACTCGGTATGTATTATCCCCTGTATATATAGTGTCTAAAACAACAAGAATTTTTGCTATAGCTTGCCTAGGAAAAAAGTTAGTTTTTCATACGGAAATGTGCGATTTTTTTCGAATAACTTGAGATTATTGAATTTTAAAAATAGGTCTTTTTCATCGGGTCAAGGACTTGTCCAAATCGAACCAAACTCGGTATGGAGTATCCCATGTGTGCCTAGAGTATAATGCAAAAAGAATTTTTGCTATAGCTTCTCTAGGTAAAAAGTTAGTTTTTCATACGGAAATTTGCTATTATTTCAAATAAGTATTTTTCAAAATAGGTCTTTTTTATCGGGTCAAGAAGTTATTCAAATCGAACCAAACTCGGTATGTATTATCCCCTGTGTATATATTGTCTAAAACAAAAGGAATTTTTGATATAACTTGCCTAGGAAAAAAGTTAGTATTTCATACGGAATTGTGCGATTTTTTCGAATAACTTGAGATTATTGAATTTTAAAAATAGGTCTTTTTCGTCGGGTCAAGGAGTTGTCCAAAGTGAACCAAACTGGGTATTGAGTATACCATGGGTGCTTAGAGTCTAAAACAGAAAGAATTTTTGGTAAAGCTTGCCTAGGAAGAAAGTTAGTTTTTCATACGGAGATTTGCTATTTTTTCAAATAAATAATTTTAAAAATAGGTCTTTTTTATCGGGTCAAGAAGTTATTCAAATCGAATCAAACTCGGTATGTATTATCCCCTGTGTATATAGTGTCTAAAACAAAAGGAATTTTTGATATTGCTTGCCTAGGAAAAAAGTTAGTATTTCATACGGAAATGTGCGATTTTTTCGAATAACTTGAGATTATTGAATTTTAAAAATAGGTCTTTTTCGTCGGGTCAAGGTGTTGTCCAAAGTGAACCAAACTGGGTATTGAGTATACCATGGGTGCTTAGAGTCTGAAACAGAAAGAATTTTTGGTATAGCTTGCCTAGGAAAAAAGTTCGTATTTCAATCGGAAATACCGAGTTATTCGCTTATTCTATTTTCAAAAATATAGAAATTTTATCGGGTCATGGAGTTGTTCAAAGTGAACCAAATTGATATCCCAGATTTCCAGTACTATTTAGGTTGTAATGCAAAAAGATTGGTCCGCCTATCTTTCTTAGAAAAAAAGTTAGTTTTTCGTACGGAAATTTGCTATTATTTCAAATAAGTATTTTTCAAAATAGGTCTTTTTTATCGGTTCAAGAAGTTATTCAAATCGAACCAAACTCGGTATGTATTATCCCCTGTATATATAGTGTCTAAAACAACAAGAATTTTTGCTATAGCTTGCCTAGGAAAAAAAGTTAGTTTTTCATACGGAAATGTGCGATTTTTTTCGAATAACTTGAGATTATTGAATTTTAAAAATAGGTCTTTTTCATCGGGTCAAGGACTTGTCCAAATCGAACCAAACTCGGTATAGAGTATCCCATGTGTGCCTAGAGTATAATGCAAGAAGAATTTTTGCTATAGCTTCTCTAGGAAAAAAGTTAGTTTTTCATACGGAAATTTGCTATTATTTCAAATAAGTATTTTTCAAAATAGGTCTTTTTTATCGGGTCAAGAAGTTATTCAAATCGAACCAAACTCGGTATGTATTATCCCCTGTTTATATAGTGTCTAAAACAAAAGGAATTTTTGATATAACTTGCCTAGGAAAAAAGTTCGTTTTTCAATCGGAAATATCGAGTTATTCGCTTATTCTATTTTCAAAAATATAGAAATTTTATCGGGTCATGGAGTTGTTCAAAGTGAACCAAATTGATATCCCAGATTTCCAGTACGATTTAGGTTGTAATGCAAAAAGATTGGTCCGCCTATCTTTCATAGAAAAAAGTTAGTTTTTCGTACGGAAATTTGCTATTATTTCAAATAAGTATTTTTCAAAATAGGTCTTTTTTATCGGTTCAAGAAGTTATTCAAATCGAACCAAACTCGGTATGTATTATGCCCTGTATATATAGTGTCTAAAACAACAAGAATTTTTGCTATAGCTTGCCTAGGAAAAAAGTTAGTTTTTCATACGGAAATGTGCGATTTTTTTCGAATAACTTGAGATTATTGAATTTTAAAAATAGGTCTTTTTCATCGGGTCAAGGACTTGTCCAAATCGAACCAAACTCGGTATGGAGTATCCCATGTGTGCCTAGAGTATAATGCAAAAAGAATTTTTGCTATAGCTTCTCTAGGAAAAAAGTTAGTTTTTCATACGGAAATTTGCTATTATTTCAAATAAGTATTTTTCAAAATAGGTCTTTTTTATCGGGTCAAGAAGTTATTCAAATCGAACCAAACTCGGGTATGTATTATCCCCTGTGTATATAGTGTCTAAAACAAAAGGAATTTTTGATATAACTTGCTTAGGAAAAAAGTTAGTATTTCATACGGAAATGTGCGATTTTTTCGAATAACTTGAGATTATTGAGTTTTAAAAATAGGTCTTTTTCGTCGGGTCAAGGAGTTGTCCAAAGTGAACCAAACTGGGTATTGAGTATACCATGGTGCTTAGAGTCTAAAACAGAAAGAATTTTTGGTAAAGCTTGCCTAGGAAGAAAGTTAGTTTTTCATACGGAGATTTGCTATTATTTCAAATAAATAATTTTAAAAATAGGTCTTTTTCATCGGGTCAAATCGAACCAAACTCGGTATGGAGTATTCCATGTGTACCTAGAGTGAAAAACAAAAAGAATTTTTGGTATAGCTTGCCTAGGAAAAAAGTTCGTATTTCAATCGGAAATATCGAGTTATTCGCTTATTCTATTTTCAAAAAAATAGAAATTTTATCGGATCAAGGAGTTGTTCAAAGTGAGCCAAATTGATATCCCAGACTACCAGTACTATTTAGGTTGTAATGCAAAAATATTGGTCCGCCTAACTTTCATAAAAAAAAGTTCGTTTTTCAATCGGAAATATCGAGTTATTCGCTTATTCTATTTTCAAAAATATAGAAATTTTATCGCATCAAGGAGTTGTTCAAAGTAAACCAAATTGATATCCCAGACTACCAGTACTATTTAGGTTGTAATGCAAAAAGAATGGTTGGCCTAACTTTCCTAGAAAAAAGTTGGTTTTTCATACGGAAATTTGCTATTATTTCAAATAAAAAATTTTAAAAATAGGTCTTTTTCATCGGGTCAAGTAGTTGTTCAAAGTGAACCAAATTCATATCCCAGACTACCAGTACTATTTAGGTTGTAATGCAAAAATATTGGTCCGCCTAACTTTCATAAAAAAAAAGTTCGTTTTTCAATCGGAAATATCGAGTTATTCGCTTATTCTATTTTCAAAAATATAGAAATTTTATCGGATCAAGGAGTTGTTCAAAGTAAACCAAATTGATATCCCAGACTACCAGTAAAATTTAGGTTGTAATGCAAAAAGAATGGTCCGCCTAACTTTCTTAGAAAAAAGGTTAAATTTTCATACGGAAAATTGCTATTATTTCGTTTAAATTGCAATTATTGAATTTTAACAATAGGTCTATTTCGTCGGGTCAAGGAGTTGTCCAAATTGAACCAAACTTGGCATGTAGTATCTCTTGTGTACCTAGAGTGAAAAATTCAAAAGAATTTTTGGTATAGCTTGCCTAGGAAAAAAGTTTGGATTTCAATCGGAAATATCGACTTTTTCGCTTATTATATTTTAAAAAACAGTTAAATTTTTTCGGATCTTAGAGTTGTTCAAAGTGAACCAAATTGATATCCCAGACTACCAGTACTATTTAGGTCGTAATGCAAAAAAAATTGGTCCGCCTAACTTTCATAGAAAAAAGTTCGTATTTCAATCGGAAATATCGACTTTTTCGCTTATTGTATTTTAAAAATTGGTTAAATTTTATCGGATCTTAGAGTTGTTTAAGGTGAACCAAATTGATATCCCAGACTACCAGTACTATTTAGGTTGTAATGCAAAAAGAAAGGTCCCCCTAACTTTCCTAGAAAAGAAGTTAGTCTTTCATACGGAAATTTGCTATTATTTCGTTTAAATTGCAATTATTGAATTTTAAAAATAGGTCTATTTCGTCGGGTCAAGGAGTTATCCAAATTGAACCAAACTTGGCATGTAGTATCTCTTGTGTACCTAGAGTGAACAACAAAAAAAAATTTTGGTATAGCTTGCCTAGGAAAAAAGTTCGTATTTCAATCGGAAATATCGACTTTTTCGCTTATTATATTTTAAAAAACAGTTAAATTTTTTCGGATCTTAGAGTTGTTAAAAGTGAACCAAATTGATATCCCAGACTACCAGTACTATTTAGGTCGTAATGCAAAAAAAATTGGTCCGCCTAACTTTCATAGAAAAAAGTTCGTATTTCAATCGGAAATATCGACTTTTTCGCTTATTGTATTTTAAAAATTGGTTAAATTTTATCGGATCTTAGAGTTGTTTAAGGTGAACCAAATTGATATCCCAGACTACCAGTACTATTTAGGTTGTAATGCAAAAAGATGGGTCCGCCTAACTTTCATAGAAAAAAAGTTCTTATTTCAATCGGAAAAATCGACTTTTTCGCTTATTATATTATATTATTATTATATTATTATTATATATTATATTATTTTATCCTTTCTTGCGACTCATTCAATCAAGGTGCTTTATTTTGTCATTGTTTTAGCTTCTTTATGATGTATGTTGATGTGTAGTTTTGTCTCAGGTTTTTGTTAGAAAAAAGAGCCAAAAAAAATTGGTACCTTTTTAGAAATCCTATAAAAAATCTCGAAATCGATTTATAGGTTTCTAATTGGTACACATAGTTACTGAGCTCACGAACCTTGCTTGCTGAGACAATGTTTTATGTGTTATATGTTGTTCAAGCCCCTTATGGGCGTTTTTAAGTTTGGGGGTCATTTTTTACGTTTTTGAAAGCTTTTTATAGCTATGTTGGTCTTGCAAGAGCATTGGTTTTCTGTCTGGAACCTTTCTGGAGCGACGGATGCCTGGCAAGAGTCTTACAAAGTCGACGGTTATCTGCTAAAAATCTTGCAAGAATAACGGTTATCTGGTAAGAGTCTTGTAAGAGCCCTTACAAGATGACGCATAATCATACAAGAGTCTTGCAAGAGTCTTGCAAGATCTTAGCAGATAACCGTCCCAATTTGACAAGGGTTTGGTTTGACCCAAGTTGACAAAATTTAATACCAGAAAAAGTCTTTCAGTTTGGCCTAAAAATTACTTTCACTCCTTTTGATCGTGCCTGTAAATAGTTTTTGATCTTTTCAAAACAAACTCCCTCATCCCATATTACGCCTAATACAAAGAAGTTTAGCGTCGATGAACTCATCGTGGGGTGGGGGCACTACAAACAATCTTGAGCAACAAAAAGTGAAGAGCTCGCTTTTCTGTCCGATATTCCAAGGCTTTTCTTCGCACATATCTCCTAGATTTCTAGTTCTACGACACCTATTTCCCGATTTGCTTTCTGTTGCAAATTTTGAGTTTGACTGGAGATTCTGTCTCCCGTGACCAGCAGATTCTCTTATTGCGCTTGCTTAATGTTCTTGTTCCGTCTCTTCGTCGAAATAGCTATATCACATGAATACCATTATCGTCTCTTTAGTTTAGGTATTCGCATCTGAAGGGTGCATCGGACGTTTGACCTTTTTGTTTTCTGTTTGTTTTCTGTTTTCTGTTTTCTGTTTTTGTTAGAAGTGTTTCCCCTTTAAATCGCTCTTTGAGTTTGGCTTCGTGGGAAACGAGTTTCTCCACTGTTGACTTTTTCGTCTGTTGCTGCGGTCTTCGGTCTGAGTATACAACCAGTAACGTACTGCGACTTAGCCAAGTTTGGCGCGAAGGGAGAAATGTCAACGTTGACATTTCTCCCTTCACGCCAAACTTGGCTAAGTCGCAGTAACGAAGGCTAACCGCGGGTATTCGACGTTCACATATCTTTGATGTGGTTGCTGTAGACTTTTTCATTGTACCCGGTGTAAAAACATCAATTGATTGTTTGACACGCTAAAATTTTCTCGTGTGAATTACACAAAAAATCTTGTATTTTTACGCGATTTCTCATGCGGAAACGGATACGCAATGTGCGAAGAAAACCCTTGTAATATCGCAGACAGAAAAGACAGATCTTCACTGTTGCTCAAGATTTTTTGTAGTGGCCCCACTCCCACGATGAGTTCATGGACGCTAATTTGTCATGTGAGGTGGAATGTGGGATAAGGGGTTTTGCTTTGAACAGATCAAAAACCATTTATAGGCACGATCAAGAAGAGTGAAAGTAATACTTAGGTCAATCTGAAAGACTTTCTCTGGTATTAAATTTTGTCAACTTGCGTCAAACCAAATGGCTACAACTCAGATGATGGACTAGACTGAACTGACCGAGTCCTTCAGCAAGACGTACAAGAATCTTGGAAAAACCGGTATGTTATGGGACAGTCTAAATTACTGGGGTGGGCCAGACTAACAGACTGAACAAAGTAAGTTATTGTTCTCAACCCGAAATATGCATCATGATCAGAAAAGACGCATGTGCCACACAGGACTGAACGAAACATGATGGTTCGCAGCTAGAACGGCTTTTTTGGGTGTTTATCAACCACGGCATAAATTTCCAATCCATACAACTAACGTATAGTTCTTTGAGCTCACCAGACTCTCTTTTTAAATGACAAAAACAAAGAAAAAATGTACCTCACCCCATTTTTTTAATTTAAAGTATTATTTTTTGGTTTTAATCACTAAAACGATCCCAATGTACCATGAAATTATCATTGATAGATAAGCTTTTTCTTCTAAGGAAACTGGGTCCGGGAAAAATTTGTTTTTTCTATAAAAATTGCTTCATTTCGTCATACATTCATTCAATTGAAAAATCAAGTAATATTTCATCACACGAAGAAAATTTTCTCGTGTGAAATCACACGAGACGCATTTTTCACACAAAAACTTGTGTGATTTTTCATCACACGAGAAAAAATTGTGTAACTTTACACAAGAGATTTTTAGTGTTTCTTAACGGACTTTTTGGGAGTTGACAGTAATTTGCTTTGAACTGAGATATATTAAATGTTTTTCTCTTCCAAATTCAAAGATGATAAACTGTATTTGTTAACGCTTTTGTGAAGTGAGTGGGGTTATTTTTCAAATTATTTTGACGTTTGATACCAGCGTATCTACGTTTGATAGTCTGGATCATTCTTTCGACAAACATTACAGCTTGATGGTTGTTTACCTGGGCTTCAATTAAGTTTATGTTGTTTTATTGCAGAATGTTCTAATATATGTTCCGTTTAAGCTTCTACCTTCATATTATATATGCACTCTTCGACGAAAAGTATTATTTAATCGCTTGACGTATCCGATTATACCTTTGCCGTTGCTAAATTACTGAATCTGTCAATTTCAACTAGTATATAGACTTCTTGGTTCTGATCATCGAGTATCGGTCTCGCGAAGTAAAGTTGTAATTCTTCATTCGGTACCTTATTTTTTACAAGAGGTTTCTATTTACATTTAGGACTTATTGTTTTTGGGTTCTTACCTTTTAGGGTACAATGCGTTAATTGGTGACAGCATTCAATAAAATCATTAATTTTGCCACTACGCAAACAATTAGGCATTACGCAAACAACGTTCAAGGATTTACCTATTTTCAAAATTGTTTCTCGAGTTTTATTTCTAGGATTTATTAAGTATTTGCTCGAGGCTCAATTTGCAGACTTTTTTGTTCTTGATAATCTTTAGTTGCAAAATATCTATCTCTCTACAAGAAATCAGTATCAGTATTGCGTGGACGTTTTCCTGAAACCAAAAGCCGGTTAGGTTTTTAGTTCATCTATAATAAGCGTACATATTGCCGATAGAGATAAATCAGATAAATCACCTCAGGAGAAAACAGACAATATCTGTAATTTCGCAAATAGTAGTTTTCATATATCTGCAACCTTGAACATAATATGTATCCCCACACGCCCCCCCCCCTCTCCCCAAAAACAACTAGAAAAGTTCAAAAACAAAAATTGCTGACCAGGAAATGCAACAAAACTTTACAACAAGAAAAGACAAGCAAACTCCCGAAGCCTAGGGTGTCAATATCATGGCTTAGCAGACGCTGTGTGTCCGATAATGATAACGTTCATCTAAAGGTTTAAGCCATATCTTATCCAAGGCCCATTAAGAAAAACTAAGTTGACAGACACAATTGCAAACGAACCGCATGTGAATGTGTACGAGTGCTCAACCCATGCTTGATGTCAGTTTGGATGGCCAAATACTGCATTGTTGACCAAATATTTGTAACGGTGAGCAAAATGAATACATCAATAGATTAAAAGTGGAAGTGAAAACATCGAGGCAGAAATTGAGGTCAACAACAATAGAAATAATATAAATTGTTGTTTCTGCGTAACCGCAGTGGAACAGCAGCAGGCAACAACCGATTCGAGGTGTTTGGGTGAATTGCGGTGAAAACGGTGAATGGGGTGAAAAAAAATAATTCACTGCATTTCTTACAAAAAACCACCGCAATATTCACCACATTTCTAATAAAAACTCACCGCATTTGCTTTCCAATGTTTACTCAATCTAGTTTAAATTCACAAGAAAAATCAAAGACGTCAGTGACAGTTGGTGCAGTGGAATAAGCAGTTGAAGGTATGCAGGAGGTCAGAGGATCAAAACCATGTAAGGAATACTCTTTTTTGTAAGAATGCTGATAACGCGGCTAAAAAACTAATTCACCGCAATTCGTCGCATTCATCGCAAAAAGATGCAAGAAATACGCGGTGAGAATTATTTTTTCCACCACATTTCACCGCATTTCTTACAAAAAATCACCGCCAAAACTAGACCCGGGCGGCAGCCTGTTCTCAGCTAGTCTTTTCCTAATTATTCTCTACTTTTCAGACTGCTCTTTTTTTTATCAGCATTGCTCTTTTTGGGTGATTATGGCCACTTTTTTTGCGTCTGAAACTTTCACTTGGTACCTTTCACTTCCGTCTAAAATCAAATAAATGAAATCAAAGCAACTCTAGAAAAGCCTAATTCCACGCCGTCACCATCAAACTCCATCAGAACACAAAAAAAAACATTGAATTCCAAATAATTTCAAAAACGTGAATATGATGATGGCATCAGGTTTAGACAATTATCTGATGTATAATCCAAAAAACACAGAGAAATATTTTAAACAGATCGAAATTAAGTAAAAAAGAAGTTAAGCATTTACTTGTGACGTGCACGGTCAACGACCTTAAGCGACTGCAAATATTTACCGAAAGCAATAAGCGTACGTTTATAGTAAAACTATACAACGACTAAGCCAAACGACTGATCAAATTATTGTTAAGAAATCGGAAATACTACTAAAAACCAGTCTTAACAAGTAAAAAATTCAAATCTGAAGAACGAAATAATGAAAATAAATTGCTTCAAAAATAAGAAAACAATGGAATGAAACAGATTTTAAGCCAGTGACAACTGACCAAACAACTTACACGAAGATACTAAAACCACAGAAAAGTGGTTGCTAAAAACAAATGAATCTGAACAAAAAATAAATTTTACATGCTGTCTAAATTCTTGTGTTTTCTTGACAATCACTATGTTACGGAAATAAAACGGTCTTGCGTTTCTGAATAGGTTCTATCAAAAGCCAATATCTTCCTGTTAGTGAATAAATGGGGATCTGTGAAAACTAGAATGCCAGAAAGAAATTAATTGAGTCAGAGAACAAAATGGGACGTAGAACTGACACAGAAGTACTCCTCAATCGAAGAAAACTGTATAAACCCTGTGTTTCTGTGCAAGCAACATAACCTGGTCCAGTAGACCGAGTGTTGTTGTGTTGGTCTTGCATTGCTGATTGGTGGAAACGACCTATCTGTACGACAAAGTAATGGTTAAGTGACTCTGCTTGAAGTCACTGAGAATTCTGGCATTTATCGAGAACCGCGGAGCGGTTCGAGATAATAAGTCAGAATTTCGAAGTGATTTCTGCAGAGTCATTTAACCATGTTTAAAACACAAAACGCGCACGTTTTAAAATGAGGAAAGTAAAGGGAAGTCAACTCGTGGCTAAGCAGCAACTTCTGGCATTTTGACTTCAGGCATTGCAGACTTTCGGCGTTTTGAAATGTGCACGACAGAGTTTTAAGACTACATCTCAGATAAGTCACCTCAATAGAAAACAGATGATGTCTGTAATTTAGCAAATAGTGGTTTTCTGCAACTGTGAACATATTAAGTATCTCCTGACGTCCCCCCTCTACCCGTAAACAACTAGAAAAGTTCAGAAACAAAAATTTGCGGATCATGAATAGCAACAAAATTTTACAACAATCAGGAAAAGACAAGAATACTCCCGAAGTGCAGGGCGGGAACATCATGGCTTAGCAGATGCTGTGTTTCCAATAATTATAACGTTCATCTAAAGGTTTAACTCGGGTCATATTCGAGACCCATTTAGAAACACAAAGTCCTGTATGTCAGTACAATTGCAAACGAACCGCATCTGTACGTGTAAGAGTGCTCAACCCATGCTTTTTGTAAGTTTTGATGACCAAATACTGCATTGTTGACCAATTATGTGTAACGGAGAGCAAAAAGAAAACATCAATAGATTAAAAAGTGGAATTGAAAACATCGAGGCACAAATTGAGGTCAACAACAACGGGAATTAAAATAGTTGTGGCTTCTGCGTAATCAGAGCGAAACAGCGTTAGGCCACAGTGGCCTGATATCAGCTGCCCTTTTTTATTATTCTCTATATTTGATACTGTTCATTTAATGAGCAGCATTGTTCTCTTTGGTGACTATGGCCACTTTTCACGTCTGAACTTTCACATGGTTCATTCCACTTCTGTCTAAAATCAAATAAATTATATCAAAGCAACTCTAGAAAAACCTAATTCCCCGCCATTACCATCAAAACCCGTCAGAACACAAGAAAAAACGTTGAATTCCAATTAATTTCAAAAACGTGAATATCATGATCGCATCAGAGGCGTTGTTATCTAGAGCGTTTCCTGTGGTTACAATCCCATTAGTTGTTGTAGTTTTGGACCTGGCCATGAGTATTTTGATGGAATATCAACACTGCACCGCCAAACAAGATGCCGCTAATTTATCAACTGTTCACCCTCATCCGCCGCTGACTGTGCAGGTCCTGACATCCTCTTAACTATACGACCCACTCCCTTCACTGTAGAATTTTCATGGCAAAGTCCCAACAACGTTTTCCAGGACAGTATCCAAAAGTACAACAACAACGCAGACCACTGGAGAACAAAAATTTATCTTTTGCACTGGAAAAAAAACAATTTATAAGATTGTTGATAACCTGAATTAGCTACTCTAACCAATAGCCAAAAAAGCAACACTCGGAGTTGGCTCGTTACGCGACCATGTTTTTTCAATTTGATATATTGCACCGCAACAAGCAGAGCAACGGCTGTATTGTCAGTTAAACCATTAGTAAACGAATCGAGATGTGGAATCAAAGACAATTAGATGAGCTTTTTTCTGAAAGTAAAACTCTTCAGCTCCGACTACCAAAAACTTAAAACAACAAGCATAATAAAATGCGCCACTTCAACCGCCCCCTGCATCAAGGTAAAATCTCAAGCACTATCCGTCAGCTAGACTCAGATGATGAAGGCGAAATTCTATCTCTCAGTCAGTCAATAGGGTAGTCCGCTGTTCTGGCTGTTCTCAAAGAAAAGAAAAAGCTGCAGGCGAGCCAGACCAAGCACTAAAACTCGATAACGAAAACCCCAATCTTACTGATTATCCATCAGTCTATGAAAACATAAGCGCAGAAAAGGTTAAAAAAACTGCTTTAAAAACCTATGGTAGCCTCTGACACTCATGCTTTAATGTTGACGAATGGTGTTGTCTACTTACTACACTTGTCACATCCTCAGCCAACCTATGCAAAACTACTAAAAAAAACTAGCGTACCGAAAAGCTACCAAAACTTAAAATCCGCATCAGTTAGCCGCTTACAATGCATGTCTTCTAATTACGCTCGACAAAAAAACTCTGGCGTCAGACCTATAGGAATAGGACAAGTTTTGCGGAAAATAATTAGGTGTTGTATTGCAGCGTGCGTCAAACAAGATCTGCAAATTTTAGGAGGCCATACCCGGCTGTGTCTTGGGTAAAATGCGACATAGATAACGCACTCACACACTGAGATCTTGTTTTAATGAAGGCAATGACGACGCACTAATACTAATTGATTCTAAACATGCTTTCAACCAATTCAATAGAAAGTTTGCAATTCTCAACATCTCCAAGCTGTATCCTTCACTTGCAAAGTTTGTGAATAAATCTAATCAAGCATCATCTAAGCTGTTTGTTCAGAAAAACGTAACTTTGTCTCAAGAAGGGAAAACTTAGGGCAATCCCCCTTGCTATGTCAATGTACAACATAGCCATGTTACCGTTAATTAGTTCTGTTGAAATAAAACAGACGTAGTGTTGAGAAGATGGCTCTGCTGCAGGCAAACTAACGAAATTGCACAATTTTTATTGCCTTTCTCTCAGTGGTAACCCTTACGGCTATCTGTTGAAGACCTAAATGTCAATTAGTCGAATAGAGTCGAATAAAGGTTAAAAAAACTGCTTTAAAAACCTATGGTAGCCTCTGACACTCATGCTTTAATGTTGACGAATGGTGTTGTCTACTTACTACACTTGTCACATCCTCAGCCAACCTATGCAAAACTACTAAAAAAAACTAGCGTACCGAAAAGCTACCAAAACTTAAAATCCGCATCAGTTAGCCGCTTACAATGCATGTCTTCTAATTACGCTCGACAAAAAAACTCTGGCGTCAGACCTATAGGAATAGGACAAGTTTTGCGGAAAATAATTAGGTGTTGTATTGCAGCGTGCGTCAAACAAGATCTGCAAATTTTAGGAGGCCATACCCGGCTGTGTCTTGGGTAAAATGCAACATAGATAAGGCACTCACACACTGAGATCTTGTTTTAATGAAGGCAATGACTACACACTAATACTAATTGATTCTAAACATGCTTTCAACCAATTCAATAGAAAGTTTGCAATTCTCAACATCTCCAAGCTGTATCCTTCACTTGCAAAGTTTGTGAATAAATCTAATCAAGCATCATCTAAGCTGTTTGTTCAGAAAAACGTAACTTTGTCTCAAGAAGGGAAAACTTAGGGCAATCCCCCTTGCTATGTCAATGTACAACATAGCCATGTTACCGTTAATTAGTTCTGTTGAAATAAAACAGACGTAGTGTTGAGAAGATGGCTCTGCTGCAGGCAAACTAACGAAATTGCACAATTTTTATTGCCTTTCTCTCAGTGGTAACCCTTACGGCTATCTGTTGAAGACCTAAATGTCAATTAGTCGAATAGACGAGATTAATCTTTCCCATACTGATTTCGAAATTACCAGAAGTACACATTTTAGGCTCCGTGACTGGTGATAGCCCATCGCGTGCTAATTTTGCCCTTGCTTCATTGCTTAAAAGTTTTTAGTAGAAACTCTCATCAATAGCGCAAACATCGCAACAGAAAAACAACACCTTAACCAAAGGCGTTGATCAGAAATTTGCCTACCTCGACAAAACAACGACGCCATAACCAACGCCCTGAAATCCATGGAAACAACTCTGAATGAGAAACTTGTACCAGCCATAACCGGTCTTGAATCCTGAATGGAAGAGGCCGACGTATTTACTACGTATATTTTAATTGAATATTGCTATCCCTACTGCAAGTACACGTTAATACTTCGACTCGATTGATCTACTAGCACCCCAAACAACCATAACCCTATCCGTACTGAGCTCAAACAAAATTGCAGGGAACAGGACATAAAAATGGCCTGAATTAAGGAAGAGAAAACCAAGCAAGATATTCTGAAAGAAGCAATGAATAAACAGACAAAGTACTTTCTGGAACTCACTTCACGAAAGGGCGCCGCTAGCTGGCTGAACAATCTGCCACTCAAAAAGTACAATTTCTGCCGAACAAAGTTAAATTTCCGAGATAGAAAGCCGTACCATGTGGCCGCGAGTTAACAAAAACGCCAAGTACAGGTCCATGTGATGAAAATTGCAGAAGAACGCCTGCCCTCCTTTAAACAAAAGGCGGGTGTACTCACAGTCGCCATAACGAAACCAGGGACACGTTCGCAAGTTTGATGAACGGGGTTTTTTATAATGTTGAAATAGAGCCAAATCTTCAGTCGCCTCGAGAAGAAGCCACACAAAAGCAGAAGTACTGATGACGACACCTGACTGGACATCAAAGCGAATTGACTCTGGGAAACTTGACTCTCTAGGACTTTTTTCGATTCTCTAGGAAGTTTTCAACCCCCTCGCATCTTCATGTCCAAAACCATCAATGATACCTAATCATATTGCAATCAGCCTAAAAACTAAAATACGAGACCCGCAATATCGAGGTTGAAAACAGTTCCCTCAATCCTCTAGTTTCTGCCTGCACTGGTGGTGCTGGCCCCTCTGCCACCAAAGTGGCCGGAAAGAAAAACGAACGATACTTAGATACCATCAACTTAATCCGATCCAAGTTAAGTTTCGCACTCATGCGAAGCTGTCTCTTATGTTTCAGGGGATGTAGAGCCCTCAAGAAGTCTTACACGCTCGCCGATTATTCTATGTCTGCAATTGTTGAAGAGGAAAGGCTGCACGGTTCATAATTCACTCGCCTCTAATTCTTGGTTTTCTTAATATACTTGACTACCTCCGAACTAATTTTACCAGACAATGCTAAAAGGAGCTATTTGATTCAGCTTAGGTTAATGACTTTTGCTATAAATCCATTGTGTTTACCATCTGTTTGACTTTGCTATGATCAAACACTTGATTTCTGTTAAGTTCTGATGCTTCTTTTTTTCTTAATTTACTTTACCTGCATATACATATACCTAGGTCATATACAACATTGGATAAGATTGGCTCTAGTAATGAGAGTCTTTATTTTCATTGGGTACTACAAATGCAAAGACCCCAAGTCGCTCGACAAAAAAACTCTGGCGTCAGACCTATAGGAATAGGACAAGTTTTGCGGAAAATAATTAGGTGTTGTATTGCAGCGTGCGTCAAACAAGATCTGCAAATTTTAGGAGGCCATACCCGGCTGTGTCTTGGGTAAAATGCGACATAGATAACGCACTCACACACTGAGATCTTGTTTTAATGAAGGCAATGACGACGCACTAATACTAATTGATTCTAAACATGCTTTCAACCAATTCAATAGAAAGTTTGCAATTCTCAACATCTCCAAGCTGTATCCTTCACTTGCAAAGTTTTGTGAATAAATCTAATCAAGCATCATCTAAGCTGTTTGTTCAGAAAAACGTAATTTTGTCTCAAGAAGGGAAAACTTAGGGCAATCCCCTTGCTATGTCAATGTACAACATAGCCATGTTACCGTTAATTAGTTCTGTTGAAATAAAACAGACGTAGTGTTGAGAAGAAGGCTCTGCTGCAGGCAAACTAACGAAATTGCACAATTTTTATTGCCTTTCTCTCAGTGGTAACCCTTACGGCTATCTGTTGAAGACCTAAATGTCAATTAGTCGAATAGACGAGATTAATCTTTCCCATACTGATTTCGAAATTACCAGAAGTACACATTTTAGGCTCCGTGACTGGTGATAGCCCATCGCGTGCTAATTTTGCCCTTGCTTCATTGCTTAAAAGTTTTTAGTAGAAACTCTCATTAATAGCGCAAACATCGCAGCAGAAAAACAACACCTTAACCAAAGGCGTTGATCAGAAATTTGCCTACCTCGACAAAACAACGACGCCATAACCAACGCCCTGAAATCCATGGAAACAACTCTGAATGAGAAACTTGTACCAGCCATAACCGGTCTTGAATCCTGAATGGAAGAGGCCGACGTATTTACGCCTTACCGATGAGCTTGGGTGGGTTGAATATTGCTATCCCTACTGCAAGTACACGTTAATACTTCGACTCGATTGATCTACTAGCACCCCAAACAACCATAACCCTATCCGTACTGAGCTCAAACAAAATTGCAGGGAACAGGACATAAAAATGGCCTGAATTAAGGAAGAGAAAACCAAGCAAGATATTCTGAAAGAAGCAATGAATAAACAGACAAAGTACTTTCTGGAACTCACTTCACGAAAGGGCGCCGCTAGCTGGCTGAACAATCTGCCACTCAAAAAGTACAATTTCTGCCGAACAAAGTTAAATTTCCGAGATAGAAAGCCGTACCATGTGGCCGCGAGTTAACAAAAACGCCAAGTACAGGTCCATGTGATGAAAATTGCAGAAGAACGCCTGCCCTCCTTTAAACAAAAGGCGGGTGTACTCACAGTCGCCATAACGAAACCAGGGACACGTTCGCAAGTTTGATGAACGGGGTTTTTTATAATGTTGAAATAGAGCCAAATCTTCAGTCGCCTCGAGAAGAAGCCACACAAAAGCAGAAGCACTGATGACGACACCTGACTGGACATCAAAGCGAATTGACTCTGGGAAACTTGACTCTCTAGGACTTTTTTCGATTCTCTAGGAAGTTTTCAACCCCCTCGCATCTTCATGTCCAAAACCATCAATGATACCTAATCATATTGCAATCAGCCTAAAAACTAAAATACGAGACCCGCAATATCGAGGTTGAAAACAGTTCCCTCAATCCTCTAGTTTCTGCCTGCACTGGTGGTGCTGGCCCCTCTGCCACCAAAGTGGCCGGAAAGAAAAACGAACGATACTTAGATACCATCAACTTAATCCGATCCAAGTTAAGTTTCGCACTCATGCGAAGCTGTCTCTTATGTCTCAGGGGATGTAGAGCCCTCAAGAAGTCTTACACGCTCGCCGATTATTCTATGTCTGCAATTGTTGAAGAGGAAAAGCTGCACGGTTCATAATTCACTCGCCTCTAATTCTTGGTTTTCTTAATATACTTGACTACCTCCGAACTAATTTTACCAGACAATGCTAAAAGGAGCTATTTGATTCAGCTTAGGTTAATGACTTTTGCTATAAATCCATTGTGTTTACCATCTGTTTGACTTTGCTATGATCAAACACTTGATTTCTGTTAAGTTCTGATGCTTCTTTTTTTCTTAATTTACTTTACCTGCATATACATATACCTAGGTCATATACAACATTGGATAAGATTGGCTCTAGTATTGAGAGTCTTTATTTTCATTGGGTACTACAAATGCAAAGACCCCAAGTCGCTCGACAAAAAAACTCTGGCGTCAGACCTATAGGAATAGGACAAGTTTTGCGGAAAATAATTAGGTGTTGTATTGCAGCGTGCGTCAAACAAGATCTGCAAATTTTAGGAGGCCATACCCGGCTGTGTCTTGGGTAAAATGCGACATAGATAACGCACTCACACACTGAGATCTTGTTTTAATGAAGGCAATGACGACGCACTAATACTAATTGATTCTAAACATGCTTTCAACCAATTCAATAGAAAGTTTGCAATTCTCAACATCTCCAAGCTGTATCCTTCACTTGCAAAGTTTGTGAATAAATCTAATCAAGCATCATCTAAGCTGTTTGTTCAGAAAAACGTAATTTTGTCTCAAGAAGGGAAAACTTAGGGCAATCCCCTTGCTATGTCAATGTACAACATAGCCATGTTACCGTTAATTAGTTCTGTTGAAATAAAACAGACGTAGTGTTGAGAAGAAGGCTCTGCTGCAGGCAAACTAACGAAATTGCACAATTTTTATTGCCTTTCTCTCAGTGGTAACCCTTACGGCTATCTGTTGAAGACCTAAATGTCAATTAGTCGAATAGACGAGATTAATCTTTCCCATACTGATTTCGAAATTACCAGAAGTACACATTTTAGGCTCCGTGACTGGTGATAGCCCATCGCGTGCTAATTTTGCCCTTGCTTCATTGCTTAAAAGTTTTTAGTAGAAACTCTCATTAATAGCGCAAACATCGCAGCAGAAAAACAACACCTTAACCAAAGGCGTTGATCAGAAATTTGCCTACCTCGACAAAACAACGACGCCATAACCAACGCCCTGAAATCCATGGAAACAACTCTGAATGAGAAACTTGTACCAGCCATAACCGGTCTTGAATCCTGAATGGAAGAGGCCGACGTATTTACGCCTTACCGATGAGCTTGGGTGGGTTGAATATTGCTATCCCTACTGCAAGTACACGTTAATACTTCGACTCGATTGATCTACTAGCACCCCAAACAACCATAACCCTATCCGTACTGAGCTCAAACAAAATTGCAGGGAACAGGACATAAAAATGGCCTGAATTAAGGAAGAGAAAACCAAGCAAGATATTCTGAAAGAAGCAATGAATAAACAGACAAAGTACTTTCTGGAACTCACTTCACGAAAGGGCGCCGCTAGCTGGCTGAACAATCTGCCACTCAAAAAGTACAATTTCTGCCGAACAAAGTTAAATTTCCGAGATAGAAAGCCGTACCATGTGGCCGCGAGTTAACAAAAACGCCAAGTACAGGTCCATGTGATGAAAATTGCAGAAGAACGCCTGCCCTCCTTTAAACAAAAGGCGGGTGTACTCACAGTCGCCATAACGAAACCAGGGACACGTTCGCAAGTTTGATGAACGGGGTTTTTTATAATGTTGAAATAGAGCCAAATCTTCAGTCGCCTCGAGAAGAAGCCACACAAAAGCAGAAGCACTGATGACGACACCTGACTGGACATCAAAGCGAATTGACTCTGGGAAACTTGACTCTCTAGGACTTTTTTCGATTCTCTAGGAAGTTTTCAACCCCCTCGCATCTTCATGTCCAAAACCATCAATGATACCTAATCATATTGCAATCAGCCTAAAAACTAAAATACGAGACCCGCAATATCGAGGTTGAAAACAGTTCCCTCAATCCTCTAGTTTCTGCCTGCACTGGTGGTGCTGGCCCCTCTGCCACCAAAGTGGCCGGAAAGAAAAACGAACGATACTTAGATACCATCAACTTAATCCGATCCAAGTTAAGTTTCGCACTCATGCGAAGCTGTCTCTTATGTCTCAGGGGATGTAGAGCCCTCAAGAAGTCTTACACGCTCGCCGATTATTCTATGTCTGCAATTGTTGAAGAGGAAAGGCTGCACGGTTCATAATTCACTCGCCTCTAATTCTTGGTTTTCTTAATATACTTGACTACCTCCGAACTAATTTTACCAGACAATGCTAAAAGGAGCTATTTGATTCAGCTTAGGTTAATGACTTTTGCTATAAATCCATTGTGTTTACCATCTGTTTGACTTTGCTATGATCAAACACTTGATTTCTGTTAAGTTCTGATGCTTCTTTTTTTCTTAATTTACTTTACCTGCATATACATATACCTAGGTCATATACAACATTGGATAAGATTGGCTCTAGTAATGAGAGTCTTTATTTTCATTGGGTACTACAAATGCGAAGACCCCAAGTCTTTTCCGTTTGCAATCTTGCTTTCACCTTGGATACACTTTAGCTGACTTTGAACATGTACTCAGAGTTATTGAAGGTTTCAAGCAATACGCATGTTTGATTTGCGGAGACTTCAAAGGTCAACTGGAGCCTAAATCACAGTGCAGATGAGTACGAGCAATCGGTGATTGAAATGTTTGAAAGATATAACTTTCACCAAATAGTGGATTTTAGTACTTGTGGAATGAACACACCAGATCTTGTGTTTGAACGTAAAGTGGAAAATACGACTGCCAAGATTGTTCTTGTCTTCAGACAACTGTTTGACGTTTCAGATGACGAACCGATGTTAATATCAATTAAAGAACACATAGAAGAACGCAAAACCTCTTTCTCCAATTGTTTCAGCTTTTGCGACGCCAATTACGATCCGAGAAATGACTTTGTTCTCTTTCGAGGCTACATGCTTCACTAACATCGATCGCATGATTGAAGAGTTTTATCATTACATTAAATCCTTAATAGAGAAACATTGTCCCAAACGTACTCAACATAGACAGCTTGTGCCTCCCTGGTTTTCTAGGGAGACCTCTCATACTATGAAGATGCTGAGCACTACTTGGCGAGCCCCACGCAAGAAACCAAACAGCTTAGTGCTATCGGAAAAAATTTTGAAACTAGAAAATATGTTACTGGAGCTTGAAGAAGAAGATAGGTGTCAGTATCAACAGAAGCTTGTGACTACTCGTGATACGACAGTGATCTTCAAGCACTTAAAGAGCCTTAGAAAAACAGTAACTCTACCCAAAATAATTTTTCTAGAGGAAGAGACTGCCGATTCCACTCAACAGAAAGTAGACCTGCTAAATAGGTATTTTCAGTCTGTACTTTCTGAGAAAACCAAAAACACAGTAGCCGATGACCTTCTGGACCCAACCCTAATGAGTTTTAATATCAGCTTAAAAAGAATAAGAGCAATCTTAACAAACATTGATGTCTCAAAAACTCGAGTTCCATATAAAATTCCCGCCTTTTTATTGAAGCAACAGGCTGAACCACTCAGTCTATTCTTGAGCGCAGCCTTTAGGAACATCAAAAGATTGGGAAAAATCCGGAACTGTTGGAAAATTGGTGCTCTGTCGCCCTTCCATTGAAGGGCTGCAGAGCAAGTGTCAAAAATTACAGACCTGTGGCATTGCTGTCTATAGTTTCGAAAGTACTCGAACGATGTATGTGTGATCCGGTCGAAAAGCATTTCTCGGATCATTTGTCAACATGGATTTGTGAAAAAACGATCCGTTGTGTCGAACATGCTCTGTTTTTTCAACGACGTTCAAGTTGCTTTGGAATGAAACCCAAATTCGGTGTATTCCTTATACACCGACTTCTCAAAAGCATTCGATAAGGTCCCACATGCCGAATTTTTGATCAAAGTAGGGAGAACTGGACTGGGCGGGTGTGCACTTAGTCTTCTCAAGGACTATTTATGTAACCGTAAACAAGTCATGATGTGATGGTGTCAGGTCGGACCTTCTACAAGTATCAAGTGGTGTTTCGCAGGGGTCCATTTTGGGCCCCTTACTCTTCTGCCTCTTCTTAAATGATTTGCTAACTTCCTCGACATCCAGCACCCCATATCTGTATGCGGATGACGCAAAGTTCTTATTTATTGACAAAAGTAACCAAGAAATTCAAAAAGAAGTTGACAGAATCTCACTTTGGGTATCCAGGAACAGAATATCACTTGCTGCTGAAAAATGTTGTTAAATAGCATTTAAGGGACAGTCCCTCAGCCTTACGATGAATAACACTACATTAGAGCAATCCACGAAGGTGACTGACTTTGGAGTGCAGCTTACAGGTACCCCGAAAGCGGCAAAGCACCTCGAGTCTTGGCTTGCGAAAGCTAATCGAACTTTTTGTTTTCTGAAGAGAAATTTATCGAAGAATATGGAAACGTGAGTGAAAATTTGTTCTTACAAATCTCTAATTCCACCCTTGATTACTTTTGCTTCAAGCACTTGGCACCCATCGCGTGGAAGTATGAGACTAATGGAATGCTTTCAAAAACGTGCGTTGAAGTGGATAACGGGCTATAGGAATGCGTAGTACTTTGAAAACATGGTATCCCTAAGATTACTTCCGCTTCCTATGTTTTTGCAACTCAATGATTTACTTCTATTGTCTAAACTGTATCATGATAAAGAAAACGCACTTCCATTGTTAGAAACCTATGAACACCAATATGGTAGAGTTAGCAGATTATTCAAAATTCCAAAACTGAGAACCGAGAAATTCAGAGAGAACTTTTTACTTTCGAACTGCCAAAGTTGCCAACAATATGCCTGAAGAGATAGACTTTTCCCAGCCTTTGGGACTCAAGAGACGTATTCTGTCATTCATGTAGGACCGTCTGATGTTGAACTTCAACGAAAGAGTAGTGTGTACATGGACCGTTTTCTGTGATTGCTCCAATTGCAGAAAGTAGTGGAATCAAGACCAAAACTTCTATGGGAGCAATCCCCTCGGCTTGATGCCGAAAAGTCACAACAACATATTTGAACCCGCAACAGCACGTGATATACTTTAACAAAGTTATTTACTATCTAATGGCACGTACCCTGTGACGTAGTGGATAACGTACTGGGGGCACAAACGGAGAAGGTCCAAATGAACACGTAATGTAAACCGAAGGCCAAATTAGCCAGTTCACATATTCGTATATCGGGGTTATTGCTGAACTGTTTTTGAGATAAATGGGTGGTGAGCAGAGCACAACTGGAGGTCGCGTTGTTGGATATCACATATTACGTGTACGTATTTTATAGCTATGTTTTAATTTCATACCTGGAGAATTATCTGTGGATGTTCCAGCTGCATTAATACTAAAAGACTCGATTTTTGACTGAAACTGCTTAGCGACTTAAAACTCCCCTGGACTTGACCCTAAATACTGATTTATTATTATTATTATTATACCTATATCTGTTGGAACCTGTTTAGGTGCAACCGAACTCTCCTGCTTCAAAAGCGGGCTTGGAAGCCTTCTTTGACTTCATTGTTACTATCGGTAATAATAGATTGGTAAGTAGAAATTAGGTTTGAAAATGGATTTCACTGGGCTAACTTTCCTGGTTTTAAGAATCGAGATAATGAGAATTTGAAAGAAATTCTCCGTAATCATGCCGAACATCCTGTGTCCATGGGTGTATATAGCAGCAAAACACAAGATATGCGAGAGATAACAATCACTCCAAGTGCTCTTTGGGGCGGCCAAGGACTGCTAGGAGTTAGCATCAGATTTTGCTCCTTTGAAAATGCCAATGAAAACGTTTGGCATGTTGTGGTAAGTTCAATGACAGATATAAACAATGATGTTACAATTGCATCATCTACTATTATATATGCAACATAGAATTATGCTTTTTGTTTTTTTTAGGATGTGAAACCTAGTTCACCTGCACAATTAGCTGGACTGCAATCAGATACGGATTTCATTATTGGATCAGACACTCTACTACATGAAGTAAATGATATCGCTTTTTGTTCGACTAAAAGATTCAATGCTGAGCAAATTATGTTGTTGCAGGTATTTGGAGGAGTAAAGCATTTCTAATATTTTCCACTTTTCACAAGATAGACGGCTGTAAAGGCCTCGGATATGCAAAAAAGTCAAGATTCCTTATGCATAAGGAATCTTGACTTTTTTGCATATCCGAGGCCTTTACAGCCGTCTATCTTGTGAAAAGTGGAAAATATTAGAAATGCTTTACTCCTGATGGTTTTTTCCTGATGCATTTTTCTAAACGATAGTTTATGTAACAAATTGTTTTGTTATATAAACTTGTTAATAAGCAACAAATTATTTTGTGAAATATATCTACGAGCTTTATTTAGCTCAGACGCCAGTTTATATAAACTATTGTTTAAACAAAAAACTTAAGGAATCTGTCACAATATACGAGGCCTTCACAGCCGTACATCTTGTGAAATGTTGAAAATAATAGAAATGCTCTACTCCTGATCGTTTCAAATAGCTGTAATCGATAACAGCGAGCTGTAACTTGACTGCTCTCGGTTTTACGACTCGAAGGAAGATGGGTCATGGTAACTAATTGCTCCCAAACGAAGTTTGTAGCAATTATAATAGTCCTGTGGTCTTTTTTATGCGATTTTTTGCTTGACCGATTTTTCGTCTGACCCATTTGACTTTTCGACCTCAAAAATGGGATAAACAGGTAGCGCTCGGAGGGCATTAAGTTCTCTTAGAGCGCTAAGCCCTGCTATACTCTATGAATGCGATTCACCAAAACTCTTAATCTAATTAGTTTGACCCCCCTCAGTCAACACCCCCTCCCCCCCCCCCCCCCCGTCAGCCCACTCCATTACCCCCACCAACATCCCTAATACTAGCATTCCTAAGCCCCGGCTGGCTACTACCGATGCCAACCGCGCACCGGTCGTTTGAGAGCAATTCGCCCGACGTTAGTCGGTTATGTTCTATGTTTTTAATCGGTGGAGATGTAGAACATGATGTAAATGTTAAAACCGCACGTAAAAAATTACTGCTATTCTTCTGCTGTTGAACAAAATTGAAGAGAAGAGATAGTAGTGTTTCTGTTCATGCCAGTTTTTGAAAGATGCCAGATGTGAAAAATTGTTCCCAAGGGATCAACAATTTTGTCCTGTTCGTTTTTTTCACACCATTTTTGTTTCGTAATTCCCTCAGCTAAAATGGCATTTCTCGCGATAACAATAAGTAAATGTACTTTTGGCAGCAGTTTTGACCATTTGAAGCTAATATTAGACTCAAAATGAAAGTAAGAGCTATTTTTTCATGTTTTCAGGTTTTTTCATTTGCTTAAAGGAAAATTAGTCGGTTGAAATTACAGTTTGTTGTGGTTTCATTTTTTTTATAATTTTCAGTTGTTTCTAATCAGAAAATGCATTAATTTCAGTCAGTTTTTGACCTTATTTTCAACGATTTTTGAAGTTTTTCTCATTTTTCTCTGCTTTTCTGTGTCATTCTGTTCTCTGATACTGTTTTTCTTTTGCATTTGTTTATTGAGAGCTATTCTAGTGGTGCTGTTATTAAGAGGAATGAAGGCTTGATTGGTTCATTGGACAATTTTTGATGATACAAATGAAATATTTTTTGATAGCGCCACTTGCTTCCGCAGACCCCACTATTTGTCAATAAGACATGTATTTAACCAAAAAGGAAATTAAGTCGATGATTCTAAGTTGTTATTCGGGTTCTGCGTCATACGATAATTTGCAGCCAATTTTATTGAAAACTTTTTCAGCTGCCATTGTCCCAGTTGTTTCTGAGATATTTAACAAAACTATAGATGAGCAAGAGTTTCCAAAGAGCTGGAAGAAAGCAATAATTAAACCTCTGCATAAAAAAGAGTCGAGAATCGACATAAAGAATTACAGAACAGTGTCAATGTTTTGCGTACTCCTAATTTTTTAGAAGTAATTGTATAGAAAATTTGGGGATCGTTTATTGAAGAATTTAGACAAACGCCAGCATGGTTTTAGGCCCAAGCATTCTACAATCACTCAAAAGTTCACAAATACACAATCACACAAATACTGTGGAAAAGTTCATCTTTATTTAAATGCTAAGCATTAAGCATTTATCTCGATATTGTAAAGGCGTTCGATAGAATAAATCACAATGCAATTTTGCTGAAGCTTATGCGTTTTGGATTTGATAACTTGTTTCTCAAGTTTTTTGCAGATTATTCATCAAATAGAACGCAGTGCGTATATATTAAAGATGAGTATTCATCACAGTTAACTGTTACGAGTGGTTTTCCACGGGGTTCAGTGTTCGCGGTTTTTATGTTCGCTGTGTACATTAACGACCTTCCATCTCTAATGGAGAGCAGCAATATCTGTTTGCTGATGACACAAAAATTATTGGAATTCAAATGAATTAATTTTCGCTACAAAATGATGTAAACAAAGCTAGAAAATGGTCGAAATAAAACAGATTTGAATTCAACATGGCAAAGTTTGAAGCTATATGTTTTGATGTGAAAAAATTAGATCAGTGTAGTGTCCATTTGTATGTATACGATACAGAAATAACATGCAAATATTCGGTGAATGATCTTGGTATATTTTTTTTACTAATAAGTTGAATTGGGATAGTCATATCAGTCAGCGGCTGATGAAGGCACAACAAAAGCTTTTCTTGAAGAGAAACGTTCCCTTTTCTATAAATACGAGAGTAAAATTAAGTTCATACAAAAGTTACCTTTTATCAGGTTCTCCTTTACGCGTCAAATGTTGTTCTCGAATTGGCCAAATTGCAGAAAACTAGAAAAGATGCAAAGACGAGCGATCAAGTGGGCTTTGTATAAAAAGTTTTTTACCGATAGTGACTACAATCAGAGCCTGATTTACCGCTGTTGCCAATCAGTTTTCTTTTGGTTCAAAATGATCTCCTTTTGCTGAACAAAATTTACAACTGTGATACTGCCCTCAAGTTTGATGATTATTGGAAAGTTTTCAAGGGACCGCGTGGTAACCGTTCTGCAGCAAAACAATTTTTGAGGACAATTTTTAATTGGGCGAAATCGGTCAAATTGGAAGAGTATTTTGTTTTGAGATTTGTAAAATATGCAAATGTTCTCACCCAACGAAATGACATCTCAACTTTTGACTGGACATGTCCAACAGCATTTTTTTGGGAAACAGCTGAACTCTTTTGAAATTAAAGGCTGTTAACTTAAAGTACTGTCAGTATCCTGTAAATTGGTCCTGTTTGTGTAACTAATTAACAAAGTGATTCCCGTATCGCGGGTACCAAGTCAATTTAATATATTTGTGCTGGAGTCACAATTTTTGAGCACTGAAAAGTGATAGCAGATTTTTTGCTCTTCTCATTTTTTTCGCCAGTTTTTGTTGAATATTAAAATTAACAATTTTTTGTTGGGTGCCTAGGTTAAATCAAGTTTAATTTCGATGCGGTTCGAGATTCTTCAGCTATGTTTGTTACGTTGTCAAGGTGTTTGTCAGCGCTATATGACGTCACGCCCTTCTAATTGTCTTTTGTTTATTCCTTCATGCGATCTCTCGGTACAAGAACAAATGATCTTCAGTGATTTCTATAAAGTAGCGACTCAATACTTTAATTATAATCAACACGGCTTTCATAAAACGAAATTAGTTGTAGCTAAAATTTTCTCGATAGCTAATTATTTGCGTGGGCTCTCCGGTGACAACAGTGAAGCATCGTCTTGAGTTTTTGAAGCTATAATCTGAGCGTTGACATATTGGCGTATTTTAGGTTTTTTACAATTCAAAGAATTTGAATTGTATTGGGGCGCTGTGTGATGTGTTCACACATTTTATTGTATTGGGGCGCTGTGTTTTTTAAGATGTGTTCACACATTTTTCAATGACTTTGATCTATCAAAACGGGATAAACAGGTAAAGCCCAGCGGGCATTAAGTTTCATTAGAGGCCCAAAGTGGGCTTTAGTAGTCCTTCAAGTGCTTAGAGTGGTGCAGCTTCTGGGATGGCCTTAATTTAAGGTTAAACGGTTATTTTTAGGAGTTTTGGGGCTTAAAATGTTGCAATTTTTCATGTTTTTTTGTGATTTTTTTGAGTTTTTTGAATAGTCTTAGAATGAAGTTTTTAAAAATTGATGAAGGCCTTTTGTGAGACAAAATTACATGTTATGACGATTTTATGATCTTTATGTTTTGAAACTACAAACACGCAAAGTGATTCTAATATTTGCAATTTTTTTCAAGTTTTTTGAAAGTTTTTGTCATTTGTGAGTTTTTCCATATTCAGGGGCCAGGGAATCTCCTTTAAGGTTTGATAATAGGGCACTGCATGGTATCCTAAAGTTTTTGTCAATTTTGATATTTTTCCTTTCGCAAGTGCCAGAAAACTTATTCCACGGTCTGGTACAAAGTTACTGCATGGTTGTTAGTTTCAATGGATTTGTTTTTAATAATTTAACCTTTCGAATTTTGATAAAATTTGCATTTTTTTCAAGTTTTTTCGAAACATTTGTCTTTTATTCAGTTTTTCTTGCCTCAGTAGCCAGGTAACCTCATCCAGGGTTTGATAGTATGTTATTAAATAGTTGCTAGTGGGCAATTGAATGGTTTTCTACATTTTAATAGAACGAATTTCTACTTTTTGAAATTTGAAATTTCTAAAAATTATTGCCTATCCATTTTTGAGCGATTGAATTTTTTAAGGCTTGGAATTGGGTTACTGGATAGCTTCTAGAGTTAGAAATAATTCTGAAGATATTAATACCACAATTTTTAGCAACACTTCACTAAAATTTGCAATTGATATTATATTTTTTTTTAATTTTACGGTCATTTTCGAGTTAATCCAGCTTCAAGTGCAAATGATTTTTTTTTCAGATCTTGCAGATTTAATACTGCACCGATTGCAGAAACAAAAATCGGTTTTGAACATATTTTTGATATAGATATATTTAAAGGGATCAGTTTCTGCGTTAGGGGTAAAAGCTGCAAAAGCTAGTTTGTTTGATTGTTTGTTTCTCAATTTTTTTAGATGATTTTGTTTGTGTTTTGGCTGGCATTGTTCAATTGATCTGCTGGTCAGATACAGTAGTTCTAAGTTTTTCATTGAATTCTTTGAATTGTTTTTCAGGACTTGTCCTGCTATGTTTTTTTTTTTCGTCGGTTGAAGCTCTTTCTTATTTTTTTACGCCTGAATATGCTATTAACTGATCTCATCGATGAAAAAATTTTTTTTTCTGGACCTTGCATGTAAAAGAAGAAAATCGTGCCGGTAGCATGAGCTTCTTTGAAACGATACAGTTTTTCTTTAATCACTTGAGTTTGGAGATGACATTGCCCTCAGATACAGTTGTAAAATTACCATCAACATTTGCATGTGGGGAATGTAGCTCATGCTCTACATTGTTCAGAATGTGGCTATCCTATCCCACGTGTACAAATATGTACGGTACTTTTTGTCAGCCTACTCTGTGAAGTATCTGATGTACAGCCCTGTCTGCGGACTTCGCAAATCGAATTGCCGCAATTGATGACGATGCTAGATTTGTTATCAAAGAAACTGGGCTTTTTGACTCTCGTTGCAGTATTTTTACTAGGACTATATTGGCACTAGCTCTGTTTTGGATTCATATAAATTTTACCGAGACCATAAAAAATTACGTACGAAGAATAATTGAGGTCGAGAAAGCCACCTGCTGTCCGTTGTTCTTGTTTACTAGAGATGGTCCTTCAACGTCTCAAAAATGTCCAGATGTTGGCTGCAAGAATTGATGAGATTGATACAACGGAAAAGAGTTAGCTGTTCGCTTTTGCGAAGACCCTGGCCCTGCCTCCAGGGCGCAGGGTCAATGCTCCGGCGTACCGTCGTCTTGAGATATCTTTATTTTGTGTATGGTACTATCGTTGATGTTTGACTGCTGTCTGGATTTAAACATGTATTTGAGGTTGACTTGCCGCCCCAATTTAATTGACAACCCTTTAACTTTGCGCTGAAGATTATTGCAAAAATGCCGGTTTTTAACCAGAGAATTTTTCTTAGAAAAAGTACAAGCTATTGAGTACAATTTGTTTATGATTTTTTTCTTGTTTGCTTGTTTTTGTCTAACTTCTATTTTGCTTCTATTGAAATTCAGAAATACGAAAACGTACAAAAAAATATTCTGATGTTTATTAATAGCCGCCATCAGCCTCTCAACGGCTATTTTTGAAGCGCTTTCCTATTTAATTCGCTTTACGTTTTGATCACGTTAAATTAGAATTTTTAGGCGTAGACCCTGACTGACCTCACTCACTGTTTCAATTAAAAGGATTGTATTTTTTTCACTCGTTGAATTGCGCTATGTAGTGAATGTGGGCAAGGTCAAAAAAGTATAATCAAAAGAAACGGAATAAACTGATACATCCGGGTCATTAAGTTATAGCGCATTAGGTTATCGAAGTTCATTCGAGCGGTTGCTAGCTGGCATTAATTAAGATTAAAAGATTTCGTTTTGTTGCCGAATTTTTTAGAATCTAACTTACACTTCGTGCCAAATTAGAAGACTTTTTGATTCTGTCAATTTCTCTCTTCTTTGTTCCTTTACTGTATCCATCCCGATGTCAGTCAAGGGGGTCAGCCACGGATATTTTTTGGTAGTTTGCTGACTATGTTTGCTTCTTCATGGGGGAAGTGAGTTCTATGTCTTTTGCTTACGTACATTTTCAAAATAATTTTTCGCATTTTTAAAAATTTTCTGTTCAAATTCTCGTATCAAACAAAGACAGCAATCTTTAATGTTTCAACATGCATTGCATCAGTCTATGAATACGGTACCAGGCTTTGTTTTTGATATTCTTCATCATTGTTAATGAAATAGAAGCAAATTAATGCTAGTTTTTGTCATCAAGTGTTTTTGTGGTTGCTTACTCGTTTCTATGTACTCACTTGAACTCTCTGTGAAAAGGTGTGAAAAGAGGCCTTCATTAGTGTTTGCTTATTATTGAAACGTTTTAATGACATTCATTATCTGCTTGTTTTTTTTTTGAAAACTTTTGACATCGGAAGAAATTTGGTTAATTCGACGGTTTTTTTTAACAATACGCTGAAACGGCTGTTATTTCAAGTGTGTCTTATGTAGACATGTTCTCCTTTTCTAAGGTTTTTTTCGTTTTAACTCGTTTTCAGAGAACTGCGAGAAAAGGGATATCGAAATTCAGACCTAGCCATTTCTAGGTCTTGTTTTTTGTTTAGTCAATTGAATGTCTTTGAACTGTTATTCAGGACTTGTTGTTTTTTATTTTTTGTCTTTGACTTTTTTGTTACTTGGGTCTCGCTAACTTCAAGTCAGCTTTTCGTTCATTCATTTGTGCAATTTTTATCTGAATTGACATCATATTTCTCTCTTGTTGGAGCGAGTTTTTTGTCATTCACATGAATAAATTCTTTAACTTGCTCCTGACGTATCTAGCTCTCGAAATGACTTTTCCTCTCTATCAAATCACAACAATTAGTGGAAACAATTTTGTTCTGGTGTTTTCGGATCACCTTCTTTTCTGGGTATTTTGAGTCCTACAGATCTATGAAGCTATAGTCTGCTAATCTGCCGGCTATGTTTAATTTTGTAGTTTTCATTTTTTTCACATTGCTGTTGTTCTGATAATACGTTTTGCCATTCATTCGTTCCTGTACGTAGTGGCTCAGGCTTTCTTAAAATATGTGTATTCGTTGGTCAATCTTTTGTGTGATCTTAATGATAACTTTGTAAGCGTTTTTAGTTTTTTCCAAAAAATGTAACTGATTTACTTAGATTCATTGAGTCTATTGACTGAAGGTCACCGGAATATATTATTATTATTAATAGCCGCCCTCATCTTCTCAGCCGGCTATTATAGCGCTCCTATTTTTTTTTACAATCCAAGAATTGGATTGTATTGGTGCTCTGTCTTTTTGTTTTATTTTTGTAAGATGTTTTCACACCTTTTTATGACTTTCAAAACGGGATAAACAGGTAAAGCTCAGCGGGCATCAAATTTCATTAGAGGCCCTTAACCGCGTTTTTAGCAGTCTCTCAAGTGTTTAGAGTGGTGAAGCTACTGGGAAGGCCGTAATTCAAGTTTAAAAGGTCATTCAGGCGTTTTTGGGCCCAAAATGTTGCAAATTTTAGCATTTTTTGCCATTTTTCCAAATTTTTGTTGGACCAGTCTCAAAATTGAGCTTTGTGAAGTTTGATAATGGTGTTTGGTATGAGGTTATTACGTTTTATGGCCATTTTAAGAGCTAGATGTTTTGGTACACCAAACATAAACACGCAAATTTATGCAAATTTTTAACAAATTTATCAATATTTTTGAAAATTTTTGTCATTTTTTGAGGTTTTTCAGCCCCTGGTGTCAAGAAGCCTCCTCCATGGTTTAATAATAGGTTATTGCACAATTTCTAGTGGTAATGGAATGGTTTTCAACATTTTAACATCATAACTTTTAGCAATTTTTTGATAAAAATTGCAATTTTAAGTTTTTGGAAATTTGTCAATTTTTAGGTTTCTCTAACCTCAAAGCCCAAAGAATATCCTCAAAGTTTTGATAATAGTTTTCTGCATAGTTTTATTGGTAATGGGGAATGTGTTTCAAAATTTTGCTATTTTGAATATAACGATTTCTTAAAAGAAAAATGCTTTTTTTAAAATTTCTGTAAATTTAATATTTTTTCTTCACTGACCAGGGATCCTCCTTCACGGTCTGCAAGTATGTTACTGCATTTTTTCTAGCTACAATAAAATGGTTGTCAATTTTTTAATATCAAGTATTTGCAGGTTTTTTTACGTTTTCAAAATTTTTGTGTTTTTCCTGCACCAGGGGCCCAAGAACCTCCTCCAGAGTTTGATTATAAGTTACTGCATGGTTGCTATATGTAATGGAATGGTTCTCAATACATTAATGACACGATTTTCAGCAATATCTTGATAAAATTTAAAATGTTTCTAAATTTTCTGAAAATTATTATCATGTTACAAGTTTGTGGATCATTATGAGCCAGTGAAACTATTCAAGCCTTGCAATCGGGATAGTGGATGCTCTCTGGAAACAATGAAAGAGTTCTGAAGATAATAATATCACAATTTTAGCAAGATTTTGTTGTTTTCGATTGTTTTCAAATGTTTTGATTGTTTTCAAATGTTTTGAATTTTTTTGTCATTTTCTGAGTTTAACGACCTGACCGGCCCACGAAGCTTTTCTAAGTCTTGCCGATGGGTCACATGGCAGAACTCCAGAGACTAAAAAATTGTTTCCATCGATACTTCTTTCAACTTTGCTTCTCTAAGTTTTTTTGAAGCCTTTGTCATATCTCACGAGTGTTTCTACCTTTAGCGGTAAAATAATCTCTTTCAAAGCTTATTCGTGAACAAATGATCATTTTGAATTGTCATTTGTGGCCTTCAGGTTAAATTTTGCAACAGTTTTAGCAATTATTGGTTTTTCGTTTGATTCTCTTAGGTTCCCAACTTTTGAGATTTTATCTTTTTGGCTGGGATTGTTCAAATGATCTGCTGGTGAGGTACATTAGGGCTGCTTTTCATTCAATTCTTTGGATTGTATTTCAGGACTTGTCCTGCTATGTTTTTTACTTCGTCGAATAAAAAAATGTTTCGCTTTACCTCATTTTGCCGCCTTTTCAACATTTTGCGTGAAATCTTTTTGACTTCTCTGGGCTAGTTTCTCTCTTCTCTCATTCTGCTAAAAGTGATTTTGAACATCAGTTGCTCAGCAAAGCAATTCAAAATGAACAGTCAGTATAAAAAATTGAAGTCAGAAATAGAAACGGGATAAACCCATAAAGCCCAATTTTAGATGCCCCCTATTTGAACGTCGGTCCTATAAGTATTAGTTACCTCTCTCTAATGCTTATTGTTATTGATAGTAGCCCCTGTAGCCTCTCTCTAAGAAACAGAAGTATGCTCAACTACGAAATGCCATCAAAATAAATCGGACTTAAAAAAATGTTTTTGTACGAAAATCTTTTTTTTTCAATATCTTCTGTTATTTCAATCCCAGTCATGCTTATTGGAATCAACGGCGGCTATTTTCCGGCAATCTGCCGGGTATGTTTATAATAGGTTTACGCACCATTTATAAACTCAAAAGTGCTTTCAAAATCAAAATTTAAATAAAAAAGTTTTCAGTTTTTTGCGATAATCCAATTCATGGGGTATTAGTTTCATCTCAAAAGGCAACTTATTCCATTCGAAAGGAACAGCAAAACTGAAGGATCTTCGCCCATTATAGATATAGATTAACTAAATCCGGTGATTCTTTATTACTTGATTGTCTGAATTGTTTTTCTTTTGAAATGAGGCGGATTTGCATTAAGATTTAGAATTCAGAACCTACTGATGACTTCATAAACCAATGCTGGTCTGTTTTGAAGCTATGAGTAGGAATATGGCATATAGTTCGACTGAATCTAAGCAAAAGTTTGACTTAAATCATTTACTAATAGTTATTAGACGGAAGTTGCACATTTCAATTTTACATCGTCAAGGCTAATAGTGCATTTTGAATTTCAACGTCTTATGTTAACACTGAGTAGAACATAGGGCCTTGTTTTTTTATTATATTTCATGTATTATCTGTTTCTAGCCGGATGACATGTACACATTGATTGAGTCGAGTGACAGGAAGTCTCTGAACTTCTTCGTGTACAACTCAGAGAGTGATGCGTGCAGAGAGATCACCATCACTCCCAACAGTGCCTGGGGAGGAGAGGGAATGTTAGTTAGCACCATCTTTATTAATTAACTGCTCTCGTAGAGAAGCAATTATTGTAAACGTGTGTCTTTTTTATGCAAAATTTTCGCTTGACCATTTTGACTTTTCGAGTGACTTTTACGCCCTTGACTTTTTGCGTTATGTGTGATCTAAAATACTCTCTCAATCACAATTTCAAGCAGCTGAATTCAATTGGCGGCAATTTAATACTAAAAGTCAAATGAAAAGTGCGCCGACACTGGTGCCATTTTTTACTTTAAATCTCAATAGTGATATATTTTAACCTCTAATGTGGTTATTTGAAGCCCACTATTAAACTTATTAGTCCCATTTAGGCTCCTCCCCCCCCCCCCCCCGCCTGAAGCAGTCTGCAATTGATTAGAGCTCTCACTATTCGTTCGATAGCAATTCTTTCGTTGTTTAGTCGGTTATGTTTGATAAAACTCAGCGAGTATAGTGGGTGGGTTTCATCTCTATACCAATTTGCTGAACTGAGCGAGTGACATTGGAGATTGGAGCAAGCACTGAAATAAATTTTTGGATGAATATATTAATTGCTCTTGAAGCATTGCCACAATTAATTTGAGACCCCGCCACTTCTTCGAGAGCAATTCTGTTGAAGGACGTCGATTATGATTTTATTTACAGCTAAAAAGATGCCACGATTGTGGTAATAAAAATCATGAGCTATCTAATTTATTTTCCAGTTTATAATGTTATTTTTATTTGCTCTCGAGCTAAGCTTGTAGCCGTGTCTCTTTAATGCAAAATCGATTGCAGAGTTTTATCCATCAAGTTTCTCCTAGACATGACTTCTTGATTTTCTCGTTAACCCCCAACCCCCCCCCCCCCCGGGAGTGAAGTAGGCTGTTATAGAATCGCGTCCGGCTAGTCGTTGTAGAGCAACCCGTTCGACGTTACTTGGTTATGTTCGTTTCTCATAACAAATACGTAGTTAAAAAAATTGGTCTTAAATTTTCCTAATTTCATTAAAAACACCAAATCGTACATTTTGTCCATTCTAACAAGCTAATCTTGGTGTAAATTGAAAATCGTTTAGTTTGAGATGACAGTAGATGACGTTCTAGTTGTAATAGAGTGTTTAAAAGACAAGATCGTGATTGAACTAAATGCACTAAATAATTAGTTGTATAATATATTGATATATACTTTCTAAGAGAGTGTCCCATTCTAACGGAGATAAATGATACAATTTCAGACGAAGATTTAAAATATGTTTTCAGGCTTGGTTGTGGCCTTGCACATGGCTACCTGCACCGGATTCCCCTCAACAGGCAATTCCCAAAGACGGTGCATATTGCTGACCCTGGTTCGGCTAGCAATCAGACTATGAGTGGTGAGAGTTACCCAGAGGCAGGGTCCCTGGTCCCCCCACAGCCTGCAAGTGGTGATGGTGCTAATGCAGCTACAGTTGAGATGAATGGATATCAAAATGTTCCTCTCAATGATGGCAAGTGATACTGTTTTTTCGTCAAATAGCAGAAAGGTGTATATATTTTTTAAATAGTAAAAAAATCAGGATAGTAAAAAATCAGGATATTATATAGTAAAAAAAATTATAAATATTAAAATCTTATCGACCATTTCTGACAGATATTAACGCGTCCTTCTTTTTGCACCTTTATAAAGGCATTTTCTACTTCCGGCGAGTAGAGTATTCGTTTCGTTTTAATAAGCCCTCAGTTATAACCAATGGATACTTGTGCTATTTGCCCATTGGAAGAGCGCAAAGTATGTCGCTTATTTTTCTCCAAAAAGGAATAATAAAGTGAATGCATTTTCTTAAAAATTGGTCGTTATCAAAGCCTGAGTTTGCTTCTATTTCCTGGTGTAATAGCAATATTTTTCACTTCGCAGTAATTGGAATTAATTGTTTTTGCCCAAATAATTTCAATATTTTGCTCTCATCATTATCCACATTCTCGGCAATTCTGTATTTTGTGAAACATGACGTGAATGTGAAGTATGCATTTACCTGATTTCAGGACTAGCTCAACCGCCCCCGCTACTCTCGCAGTTACCCGCAATTCCTCCCTTCCCAACACCCCCAGTGCTAAACCCACAACTGCTCACTGGCTTCCCCAACATACCAGCATCAGTGCCTGCTATGCCTACACATCCACAACAACCTTTGGCTGCTTCTGAGCCACCCAAGTCAGAACCCGTCTCAGCTAGCCAGCCAATGACAAGCCAGGCTCTGGATCCGTCATCACAAGTCAACAGTACACAAGCAAAACAAGAAACGACAGTTCCAGCTGCAGCTCCTATGATGCCGCCCACGATTGATTTCTCAAAACTGCCCCCGCTCAATTTTCCCCCTGGAATGAACCCGCCGCCTATGTTTGCGATGAATCCTGCTCCGGGAATGCCTAACTTGGGCAACCCAGCGTCTGCAAAGTAAGAGCAGTAGTTGAATTGCTTCGACCTAGCATCTGTTTCACTGCTCTCAAGCGAAGTTTAACAGTTATTCTGGTACTGTCAGGCTTGTACGCATTTTCCTCTTTTTGGCCTGACCTCTTTTGCAGTGACTTTTTCCACCATCAATTCGTGTTTGATTAGCGGCAGCATAGCCAAAGCAAAGCGAGAATTATTAATGGTTTCATCGTATTGATTTTTTAGGTTTTTTCTAAGAACCGAATTAAGTCTGCGAAACGAAGTGTTCTTTTCTGAGCGTCTGTTTCTTTGTTCGGTCGAGGGCAATGAGACATCCATATGCCCAATTTAATTGACTGTGTTCAAATTTTTACCCAAATTTAATTAATTTACGCCTGTTGATCGAAGCAATTTTTAGGTACCAATTGATTGCAGTTTGTTCGTATTAAACAATTTTTGTTGAGAAATTTGACAGGAGTTTGAGTAACCCTTTCGATCAATCAATTTCATGTAGTTTGTCCATTTTTCTTCCAAAATAGTGAATTCTTCAAAATAGAGAATTTCAATCTTTTCAAACGCAAAGAAGAAACACGTTTGTTTTTAATAGCCGCACAGCGATAGCTGGGGCTATTATTGGCCTTCTCTTGGTTTTTTTACGACTCGAAGAGGAGTATTGGTTTTCTTAAGGTTTTTTTTACCGGAAGTACTATTCGTTTCAGACGCTGTTTTGACCTAAAAGCGAAAGTGAGAAAAATTGCCGTGTGAACTAATTTTTTCTGAGCGAGAGAAGTTTTTTGATCATGCGCTGCGTTTAGTGAATGACTTTTTGACTTTGAAAAGTAGTTTTTGACTGAATGGCACATATAGATAACCGTTTTTAGCCGTTTTTTCGTCTGAGTGGCCCATTTTTTTGCTTGTAATTTGGTTTTTTGTAGAAATGATTTTTATTCGATGCTATATTGAAATGTAAACCTTGAAAATTAATAGCACAGTGTTTTGCAGAGCCTGAAAACGCGTTTCAAGTTCAAAATTGGCATAAATTTCTATATTTTTTAATTAATTTTTGGCTTTTTTCCTATTATTTTCTTCATTTTTGGATCTTTTAGCCGTCTTTTTGTCAAAAATCAATCAATATGACATTTTCCCGTTGACAATTTATATACTCAATGCCTCTTTTTACCTCGATGTAATTTTGTTTTAAAAAATTGTACATATGCTACTCCCATTTTGTTAGTTTTTTTCCTATTTTTCTCAGTTTTTTGTCTGTATTTTGGTTTAATTACTAGAAATATTCTTTTTGTGCAACATGAGGGGCTTTAATTTCGTTTCAATAAAAACGTCAATATTTTATTAGCGTTAAATTTTTGAAAAACAGTTAAATTTTTTTATAAATGCATTCCTAAAATTTTTTTGACCTTTTTTTGCAAAATGTTTCAATGTTTCGTATGTTTGATTTCTGCTTTTTCTTTTTTTGATCGGTTCAGGAGGATAGATTTTTGTCTCGGATTAATCGTTGTCTTTTCTATGTCTCGAATGCTGAAAAATGAAATGGTGTTAGTTTTTCTTTTTTTTAAATTTGATTTTTAAACTTTCAAAAATTTAAACTTTGATTTGAACTTTCAAAAATCAAGAATTAGTCTTTGTTACGGTGTTCCTTACATTGTGTCCGTATTGTTCACATTTTAGCTTGTATCATTCTAGCTCTGTCCTGACACCTACATTTATACTGGTTATATTGATTTTTTTAGTTATTAACAAATTGAATGATTTCGGCTTTTTCTTAGATTTTCGTCATTTCTTTGGGTTGCAATTGATTTCATTCAACATAAGGCAGCACTAAGAGTTTACTAGAAAGCCTTTTCAAGAATTTCCACTTTTTATTTTTTTAGTTGTGTTTTTCCGACCTTGGTATTGTTCTTAAACATTTTTTTGCCTTTAAATTTTACTCTGTTGCTTTTACATGATTATTTTAATTTTTGAATTAGTTTGAAATCATGTTGTCTAGCATATATACAAGACGAAAAAAGTATATGTTGTTTTTGTCTTAATTGCAGTGATGAGAAATTCTAACTGTAGTAGTTTTCTGATTCTTAACTTTGAGCATTATTTTTTGAAAAATTTAATTTAGTTTAATTAAGTTATTATTATCTGCCGTTTGCTTTAGCGATCTTTTTGGGATTAGAATTATGAATTATTTGAGGGCAGTGGATAGCCCTGTCAGCTTTTTGAGACTAGCAGTGTTTTGACTATCCTATTTATTTTGCACGGGGGTTAATTAGTGAATGATTTATTAAAAAAGTTAATGGTTTCAGCTGCAATTAGGGTTTTTGTCAAGTCTTTACGCTTCGAGTCGCTTCCGGAATTCTTCCGGCTTTGTTTTTTATTTCGTCGTCATGATTTTTGTTACGACCATATGACGCCACTTTTTGTTCATTCGTTCATGCAATTTCAACTGAATTGCATGTGTGACGTCATTTTTCGCACTTAGTGGAGCGAGTTTTGTTCATGCGCGTGATTAAATTTTTGGTCACCCTTGACTTACCTCACTCTCAAAAATGACTTCCTCAATTTGAAATTGACTTTTATTTACTTTAATTCAAAGAGATAAGGTCAAATGGGTGTGTGTCACTCTAAATGAAGGTTATTTGAGATCAGCTAATAGAGGCAGCAAAAACATATATATTGTTAATCAAAATATAACAGATCAGCCTTCAATGAAAAGACGAATTCTTTTGGTCTGTCTTTTTTACTGTTTTTTTAGACTGCCGATCTACGAATCTATTGCGGCTATTTTCTGGCAATCTGCCAGCTATGTTTAGGTATTCTTGTTTTATATGAAATTATTGCTTTTCTCATTTATTAGTCGAGTTTAAGGGCTGTTTTTTTAATTATTTGACTTTAATTTTTTTTGCAGTTTTATGGGAGGTTTCATTAGCTATCAAATCATTGAATTATTATTCTTCTGGGCGGCGGCGACGTTAGTCGGTTTTATTTTTTAAATGTTACGTTAAACAAAGAATCAAATAAGTTCTCATCTCAATAAAGAACAAGAAGAAAGATAGTTTTATTAGCTAGATCCTATGTTCTATATTTGGTGTTTGCCTATTTTTTCGTATATTCTCGCATATTATTAAGCGTCAGTTTCGCATATTCTTGGTGTTGATTAAATCCATACGCAAATAACATTCACACCTGCTTTGTAGTATATTTACGTCAGCACGTACTTCACTTCGTAGAGTATTGACCAATTGTACACGTTCATAATCAGAAAACTTTTCAAGCACTTAAAGGTATATACTGTGTTTTTTTTAAGAAGATGGCTCGTGCGAGACTGTGAGTAGCACAGAATGTTCCAACATACGTCTCAAGTTTGTTCAGTCTGTTCAGAGGAATTTTCTTTGTTCAGAGGAAAAACTCTTGACTATTGGTTTTGCAATGCTCAATTTGCAGCAAACTTAGGAGCAACTTTAATTACTTTTTATAGCTGCGAAGCTGTAAGCTGAGCGAAGCTATATTGCGGTGCTCTTGGTATTTTTACGACTCGAAGAGGAGTATTGGTTTTCTCTCGGTCTTTTTTTTTACAGGAAGTAGATTTGTTCACGCGGCATTTTGACCTAAAAGCGAAAGTGAGAAAAGCTGTCTTGGTGAACAGATTTTCGCTAAGCGAGAGAAGTTTTTTGATCATGCGCTGCGTTTAGTGAATGACTTTTTGACTTTGAAAAGTAGTTTTTGACTGAATTGCACATATAGATGACCGTTTTTAGCCGTTTTTTCGTCTAAGTGGCCCATTTTTTTGCTTGTAATTTGGTTTTTTGTAGAAATGATTTTTATTCGATGCTATATTGAAATGTAAACCTTGCAAATTAATAGCACAGTGTTTTGCAGAGCCTGAAAACGCGTTTCAAGTTCAAAATTGGCATAAATTTCTAGATTTTTTAATTATTTTTTGGCTTTTTTCTTATTATTTTCTTCATTTTTGGATCTTTTAGCCGTCTTTTTGTCAAAAATCAGTCAATATGACAACTTCCCGTTGACAATTCATATACTCAATGCCTCTTTTTACCTCGATGTAATTTTGTTTCATAAAATTGTACATATGCTAATCCGATTTTGGTAGTTTTTTCCGATTTTCGTCAGTTTTTCGTTTGTCTTTTGGTTGTAATTGCTACAAATAGTTTTTTTGTGCAGCATGAGGGACTTTAATTTCGTTTCAGTAAAAATTCATTAATTTTTTGGCGTTAAGTTTTGAAAAAACAGTTAAAACTTTTTCATAAATGCAGTCTTAACTTTCTTTGGACAAAAAAGTTCTTTGACCATTATTTTTGCAAAATGTTACAATGTTTCGTATTTATGAATTCTGCTTTTTCCCATTTTTTGTTCTCTTCAGGAGAATAAATCTTTGTATCGGCTGACTAGTTATCTTTTCTATGTCTTGAATGCTGAACAATGAAAGTTGTTTTTTGTGTTCATCGCAGTGATGAGAAATGTAATTATAGGTGTTTTCTTATTCTTAAATTTGAGCTTTCTTTCTTGAAAAGATTTAACTTAGTTTTTAAGATTATTATCTGCCGTTTGCTTTCGCGATCTTTTTCAGATTAGAATCATGAATTATTAGAGGGCTATTGATAACCTTGTCAGCTTTTTCAGACTATCAGGTTTTTGACCACTTCATTTATTTTGGATTTTTTAACGTTACCAAACGTTTTCAATGATATAAAATTTTGCTGCATTTTGTTTCTCTTGTTGACAGTGGTTTAAGTTTCACCAATTTTTAGAGCAGGCCTGGGGAGGTAGTGAGTTAATGGTTTAATACAAAAGGTAGTGGCTTCTGTTGCAATTACGGTTTTGTTAGTGAAGTTCTGACGCTTCGAGTCGCTTCCGGAAGTCTTCCGGCTATGTTTTTGTTTTTTGTTTCGTCGTCTGACGCTCTTTTTTCGTTTTACATTTGTTCACACGGCAAAGCTGGAAAAGTCAAATTTTCTGAATGACTTCTTCCTCTCACTAACGGCATTTGCGCGCGTGACGTCATTTCTCACTTGCTTTAGCAGAAGTTTTTAGGTTATTTGCGTGATTAGATTTTGATCATACGTGACTTACCTCACTCAATAAAATGACTTTTACACTTTAAAACTTAAGTTTAATTTGAATTTGTTTAAGGTCAAAGGAACTCATTTGTGCAGTAAAGGTCCCTAATAAGAGGCTTCTGCGAAATGAATTTTAACAAGCTTTATTAATTTATCGCTGAATGTTTTTCACCTAGTTTTTTTGAGCGGCGTCGATTTTTTTTTCAATTTAGATCTGTATCTGTTTCTATCTCTATTATATGGCACGCAGGTCTATTCTTTCGCAGCTATTCCGGCAATCTGCCGGCTATGTTTTTTACTATGGTAACTGAAATAATTCTCAGCGCTCATTTTGAAATGATATTGAAAGTTGATTTTTTAAGAGCACTCAGTCCCAAAAAATTATCTTCAACAAACACAGACTGTAATTTGCAAAATTGCAGCGATCAATTTATACTCTAGAAATAGCAAACACATAAGTGACCGATCTTTTTCATCTCATTATTTAGTCACAAGAAACTGTCAAATTGATGAAATCTTTACCAACTAGTTAGACTGGAGATCTCCGAAAAAATGTAACCAAATATCAAGAACTCATCAAAAATTCAGAGTTGTTAATTATGTCGTTTTTTCTTTTTATTAAGATTTCTGTTTGAAATGATTTTCAGCTCATTTGTCCTTTACTGGGAAAATCTTTAGATTCGAATTATGTGCATCAATCTTAACCAAAAATTGTTTTTCAATTTTGACGTGATAATTCGTTGAAAACTTATGGAATTTTCTCGCTTTTTTCTATGTTTTGTATTTGGATGGCTGATATTTTCTGATATTAATTAAATCACACAGTTGTGTTGATAAGTCTTTTTTGATTAGTCGGTCAATTTTGACTCAACTGGAGAATGTATGGTTTAAAGTCAACCCAGCCTAAATTGACTGTTGCAGTGTTGACAAAGATTTTTTGTTTTTTCAACTGGCTGATTTTTACGGTTATTGTTACCCCAAGGAACAATTTGACTACTCATAGTTAGATAGGAGCCTAAATTAATCAGAAGATTTGCTTTTGGTTGGTATTTTGCAGCAATTTTGAGAAAACTTTAGTACCTCAAAAAAACTCCCTGTTTTATTATTTGAAGTAAGAAAATATAGAGGACTGTTATTGTTTCTATTTAATCGGACTGCTTATCTTAATAGGACCAACTAAATATCGCAAACATCTCAGTTAAGTCAAGTCAAATTGAGGAGGTTGAAAATTAAGAACTTTTTTGTTCTTTCTGTAGTTCCCGTTCCAGCCGATATGTTTCTGAATGTCATTTAAAACACCAGTTCTGTGATTTTATCATATTATTTATTAAATTGGCGGCAGATTACATTGAGGAGGGCTAGAATGCACAGTATTAATTAAGCGCAAAACTATGCAAGATAAATGTGATTTTTCTTAGCATTTTTCTTGGTTTTTAAGCGAAATTATAGTACTGATTTTTTCACGGCTTGTCACTTTTCAAAATAACCGTAGTTTTTGATCAACCGGAGACCAACTGAGAGCTCAGTTTTTAAATTCATTTGAATCATTAGGAACAAGCAGCAGAAGTAAAAAATGCTTCTGTCTTGCCAAATTGTTTTTCTCGTATCAACTTTCTCATATTCGGGAATTTTTGGTGAAACGAATTTAGGTTAAAAAGAAATTTGGTATGTTGTTTTAACCACCTGCAGAACTGGACAAAATTAAATTTAATAAAATTTTTGATCTTTTGAAGAAGTATGATTCTATACGTTTGTCGTTGCATCAGATGTTCGATGATATAGAAGTCCTAACTTGAACAACAATTAGTTTTTTGAGAGGCCAGAGAAATTACCCCGAACAGTTAAACGAACTGTTCATCTCATGTGTTTTATATATTTCTAGAAAATTGTTTTCTGAAGTATTCTTTTTTCTCTACGATGCGGAAGCAAAAAGTGAAAAATTGGCTGAAGAAAAAAAAGCCGACCTCTCTTGTATATTCCCCCATTTTGAAAAAATGGTGGACAGTAATTCTTCATCCGGCTATTTGGACACATATGAAAATTTTTGGGGCTAGGGTCTTAGATAGAACTGGAACTAAATATAGCCTTGAAATTTATTAGTTAAGGACTTCGTTATGTTAAGTTGTTATGGGTTTTTTTTAATAATATCCCAACAAAGTTAGAACCGAATTTTGTAGTCTTGTTTGTAATAGTTATGTAAAGTGTTTGCTGGCCGTTCTTGACTTTTCGATTAACTTCTACATCATTCACTGTTCTGCGTGATATAAGTTGCTCATAATTGCCCTCAGTCCAACCAGGTTTTAATAAAAATTGAGCCCCCGCTAGCTGTTAGTCCCTTGTATTATGCGTTAATCAGATTTTTTCACGTGCATATGAACTTTAGAGTGAGCACTTGACACTAATTTTTCTACATTGGTTTGTATAATTAGGTTCATTTAGTGTTTTCCTAAATTGGGGTGATTATGTCTGCTCACATTTTTACTAACAAGTCAGCGAATCTATCAAAATCAAAATGAATGGTTTGCTTGAGTGCCCCCTCTTTGTGAAATCTGGATCCATTCATATGTCGTTCAACTGGACAATTTTTTTGATGTTGAGTAATTGCTGATGAGTTTTTTTATTAGGTAAATTTAGTAATAACATCAGACGACCTCCACTTTTAGTACCACAATTCGCGAAACAAATTAATACGGTTTTTTCTATTGAGAAGAATGATCTTTTCCGTATGTGCTCTCCGCTAGTTGGTGCATAATATTTGCACCCCCCAAAAACACGTCAATATTTTAGATAGTGATGTAATGGCACGTGCTCTGTTAGAGGGGTGCAAAACTACTGGAGGGCATAAACGGAAACGATCCCAGAAAGATTTGAAAAAATATTCAATTATGTATGTGAAGCCGTAAATGCAATTGGTACCAATATCGTTGATAAGATAATTCAGCTTAACTTATTTATTAATTAACCTTTGGCATTTGAGATAGAAAACTTTCAAATTTCTCAGATAGTCTTTTGAGAATATTCGATTTTTCTATTATCTTCGAAAATTCCGATTTGCGAAATTGTTTTACAAAAGAGCAAAATCGTTCCTAGGTCAGGCGCGACTCAGTGCCACAGATATTCTTACACGTGTTGAAATAGGTTTAATGAAATGAAGTTAAATCAGACTAAAAAGTCATTCCCAACTCGGTAGGTTCTCACTCGGAATGCAAAACTCTGGAATGGCCTAATTGTTGTGATAAACTTGTTAAATTGTCTCCAATTGCATCCGGGAGGCTATTTATTTGTATTTCAGCTCTAGGTTGGACTATTACACAATGAAAGAGGAAGGATTTTTGATTGGTTAGCCGCATTATAGGGGATTTTGGTTTCCAGCGGAAAATTGATTTCGTTGATGTTGTCAGTGAGTTTTCACTGTTTGTCAGTGAGATAAAAACGAGTTTTGAATGTATCCGGCTGATGTTAATTTGCTTTTATCGTTGGAGCCAACTGTTTGCATAAAGCGACTGGGATTTTTCTTTTTCCATTGAAGCAGATAAGTAAAACAATTTTTGCAAGACCAGGCCTGTTTCAAACCGTCTGGTAAATCTCCACACAAGAACCTTAAAAAAATCAACAGAAACATGATTTAATTATATGGCATGACGTTCTGAACAAATCAATTACTAGCCACCGTAGCAACAATAATACTCGCAAAGTATCGACGAACTCCTTGCAAGGTGGTAGAGGTTTCAACATCACTTCAAGGCAATTGTTTATAACAGGAGAATTGGAACTCCTGATTTTTTTGAAAGACTGCGAATTACGAATGTGCTTAATTTCGTTGAAAAAAACACTTGCCTTCCAGTCGAAAAAAAAGATAATTTGGACTAAATCATGTTTCTGTTATCCCTAAACGCAAAAAAAAATTGAAGAATTTAACGCTCGAATTCGTGGAAAAGAAAATCGAAAACTTAAAGACTAAACTTAATATGAAACAGAGGGAAGACAAGAAACTCAATACGTGCAGACTGAGGTGCTTTTTTGACCCTTTATGAGCTTGTCTCTTAGGTAGCATTTTAGACTTTGGTGTCTTACTGCGATCTTGAGGGCGAATCTCGAGGCTTCGTTTTTTTTTCAGAGAAACAATCAGTGTCATTTTCTAGTTACAACTCTTCCCTCAAGTTTAAATACCTTTGTTTTGTTGTCCTATATTTATATAGTCTGTTTAATTTTGCTTTGTACATTCCCTTATGTTTGCGACAATGAGTATTGAAGAAGCAGAAATCCACAATGGTTTGGAAGCGTTTACGGTTGAGAATAATAAAAACCAAGATGTCGTTCCAACTTTGAAATAGCAGTGTAACACCGGTTGTTAACCCGAACAACAAGCGTTCATGCAATGTTCTGAGGCCTGCAGAAAATACGATCGGCGATTTGGATTGAGCTATTATTAGTATCCAACTTGTATTTGTAGCCTACGGTCTGAACTAAGAACAACGATAGGTGAAATAGTGGACGATAAACTAATGGAAGATTTGGAGTCTCATTTTGTTTTTGAGAATCGAAAGGTTGAATTATTGGCCCTCTGAAGCATAACTGCTTGAAAGTTATATCAAAGTATGACGTCAAATTTTGAAACCTACCAGAAATTAACGAAAGTGGTCAGAAGGAGTCTTACCGACAAACAACTGCTGGTTTAAAGTTAGCTAACGAAATGGGGTTAAAATTGGATGAGAAAAGTAATCAATGGCTCATCGGCTGCCATCAAAGAATAGTGCGCCATCTAAACCTTTAATTGTTAAATTTACGCGGAGAGTAAAGAAAATTGTATGGTTACAAAACAAAAACCCAAAATAATGCCGAATTGTTGATGATATTACCAAAGCACGTTTGAGTTTCTTCCGATTGACAAAAAGTGATATGCAAATAATTTCTGCCTTGACAGGGATTAGTGCAATTTCTGTGAATGGAAACCAGATGGCTTGACTTGCAAGATCAACAATCTCTACCAAGGCGGAGTCAAATTTGATTATAGACCTGAAAGTTTGAAATGCATCCTCAGTTGAGCCGTAAGAATGAACCATTTCTGAGTGAAATAAGTGTTTTCTGAGGGGACGGAAAAATGACATTTTAATAGCGAGATGTGTAAAAGCCATATGTAAACCAGAAATTTGTATTAATGTTTTTCATCTGAATGATAGATACTTAAGAAAACATTCTGGCGTTTTAGAAGCTTCAGTGCTTGCTCTTGAAGAACTTCCCTGGGTTTTATGTCTCTGTGGATCCTGGTTAAGCAATCGTAATGATAAAGACTATGCTTGTAGCAAGGTATACTGTATGCAACCTCAAACAGAAAAATTAAAGGAGGCGGTGTTATAATTCAATTCCGATCAGACTGCGATGTGATCAAAATACGTGATAATATTTTTAGTGAAGCACTTGTCGGCGAAGTGATTGACCGCGGCTCAAAGTTTTTCATTAGCGTCATATATAACAAGCCTTGAGTATCAAAAAAATTTTCATAAGTGTTTTCATAATTTGAGAGAAAAGAGTGCGTTCGCTTAACCCGTCTCTTGCTTTTGACATCTTTAAAGGCTCATTTTTGAGAGTAACTAATAGCTTTGCTTCTATAAGACAAGCACAAAAAAGTGATTTTGACAGGACCAGAATGGTGGAACAACCTAAGAAGAAAAAGAAACATGCAAAATCGGAAGTGGAAAAAGAACACGGACAATAATTCTATGCTAGAAAAGGTTCAAATTTTTGAAAAGGTTTCAAATTAGAATAGCGTAAAGCCAAAAAACTTATCTTATCAAATTCAGATCTTGTATTGGTAAGAAAGGGCAGTTTTATAAATTGTTAAATGATTTGAGTGTCAGGGTACTGGATACTTCACAATTGCCAATATTTGAAAGACTTGCAAAAGAGAGTCAGCCAACTGCCCTAGAGACTGCAATGGCATTCAATAAGTTTTTTCCCAACGTTGGTTTTGACATAAGCAAGCACCTGGCAGTTAAAAATGCGCCTATTCTTAATAGTGGTCACCACTAAATTTTTAAACACCGAACCACAAACAAGGATTATAAGAAAATAAGTAGTATTGGTAATAAATTGTCCACTGATGAAAACTATGAGTCCCATTTTAGATAAATTATCGGCACCATAAACTATCGATTATCTAACTGTTTTAATCAATTATTCATTCGATGATGGTATATTTCCTGCGCATTTAGCGAGAGCAAGAGTTTTTCCACTTCACAAATGTGGATGAAAAATAACAACAGGCTCATTTATCTATTTGTCGTATGGAGCTAAAGGGCAATGTTTAACCGTGTTTATGCTTACTTTGAAAAATTTACTCTTTTCTTTAACAGACAGTTTGGTTTTCAAAGTAAACAAAAAAAGTTGATGCACTTGTTGAATTCACTGAAAAATTGGGAAGCCAAAACAATAAAAGTACTGTATACACTTTTTAGATCTAAAGAAATCTTGTCACCCAATTGATCATGGTTTGATACTTCGAAAGTTAGAGTGCTGTGGATTTAGAGGAAATGCTTTAAAATGGTTCGTATCCTTTTTCAAAACAGGATGACACGTATTTGTTTTTATGGTATGTTCTGAAATTGGGAGCAAGTAAAAAGTGGTGTTCCTCAGGGATCAGTTATTTGTCCTTTTTTAACTCCATATAAATGATTAACCTTTAGCCTGCAAAAATCTTGATGTCATTATATTTGCTGATGATAACAATTTGACAGCTGCAGGAGTGCAGACAGCTGATGTTGAACAAGATCTGTTAAAACGATTAGTGGCTAAGCTCTAATAGATTGGGTGTTAATGTAAGTAAAATAGTGTAGATGAACGTCAACTAACTCGTTTGTCAGCCGGTTTGTCAACTAAATCGTTGATCAGCTAACTCTAATTGTCGTTCAACTAACTCGGTGAACGACAATACACTGTTTTAAATTCCATGACAATCAAAAAACAGTCAGTTCAATTACCTCGGTGTTTTGTGTCAACTCAGTTATGTTTCGCTAGGCATATTGAAGAAAGTTGGATAAGACTGAGCAATCATTGTGGTATAGTTGCAAAATTAAGACATTTTGTGCCAAGGAGACGATTAGTACTATTATAATTCAAATGTCAATCCTATTCCTCAATATGGAATTTTAGTTTAGGCTTGCTGCAGCTATTCTTCCACTTCTATATATCTTTTGCAAATGAAAATTTTAGAATTCATTCATTTTATAAAAAGGTCGACACTTGTGAAGACATTCTTCATAAAAACGCTTCGATCATTTTACGATATGCATATCTACAATTTGTCTTAATGTTTTAGAGTAATATTAATAGTGAGAGCTTTTACAATGAACTCTTCGATCCGTACATCGCAGAACAAGAAATAATTCAAAAAGCAGCTAATTAACTGAAGTTTTCATTGTGCAAACGAAAAATAGAACGTTATTCAATCATTTCTCTCTGTATTAAACTCTCTAGAGATTTCAAGAAGATTCAAATTTTTGTCAATGTAAAAGTTTCTGAACCTGGTGTGTAACCACCAATTTGCAAGGTGTATTTTTGAAGTCTAGTTTATGTTTCTTTGTAACGCTGATTATTACGGTCTGGGGTACATATTCACTGTCGCATTACCGAATAAGATTACAAAAATGAGGTATAGCAATGATGTAAACAGTTCTGATAAATGTTTTTGACTCAAGGGCAGTCTGAAAAGGTGTGAATATCCTCGTTGGCTATCCCCCTCCATCGTAATGCTTATATTACTCATAATCCCATATTATGCTTATTTGGAGAAATTAATTCCTTCTTTCTGTTAAAGTACACCAAGTATTGTATATAAATATCGGATTTTGACTGATTAACACTCTGTTATGTTTGAATTCTTTCACATCGCTATCATTGATCTGCTTTTTACAGATTTTTATATTTATTATATTATTAATAGCCGCCCTCATCTTCTCAGCCGGCTATTATAGCGCTCCTATTTTTTTACAATTCAAAGAATTTGAATTGTATTGGGGCGCTGTCTTTTTTAAGATCTGTTCACACATTTTCATGATTTTTGAAGTCAAATTGGAGTAGTGATTTTGGTCACGCCGAAACATGAAATGGAGCGAAAAAGCGAGCGGTTTTGCGGCGTGAATTTTTTTCGCTCTAATTTTAAAGTAGAGTGAGAAAACGGTGTTTGAACAAAAATTCGGTTTCTCGGTAGTGGTTTTTTGTTCACATGCGGCAATTTCACTCTGATTTTTACTGTTTTTTCGATTTTTTGGATTGGATTTTTTTCTAAATGGTTTTCCCAATCCATTCACAGCTCATTTTAGGCCTAGTTTTTTATTTGAATTAAATTTTCATTTCTCGCTGGGGGTTTTTCTGTTCACATGCTGCATTTTGATATTGATTTTCTGTTTTTTTCTTATTTTTTGATCTCATTTTTTTTAAAAAATGGTTTTCTGAATTCACTCATAAACCATTCTAGGTCTAGTTTTTCTGTTTAGTCAATGAAATTTCTTTGAATTGTACATGAGGACTTGTCCTGCTATGTTTTTTTACTTCGTCGAATAAAAAATGTTTCGCTTTACCTCATTTTGCCGCCTTTTCAACATTTTGCGTGAAATCTTGTTGACTTCTCTAGGCTAGTTTCTCTCTTCTCTTATTCTGCTAAAAGTGATTTTGAACATCAGTTGCTCAGCAAAGCAATTCAAAATGAACAGTCAGTATAAAAAATTGAAGTCAGAAATAGAAACGGGATAAACCCATAAAGCCCAATTTTAGATGCCCGCTATTTGAACGTCGGTCCTATAAGTATTAGTTACCTCTCTCTAATGCTTATTGTTATTGATAGTAGCCCCTGTAGCCTCTCTCTAAGAAACAGAAGTATGTTCAACTACGAAATGCCATCAAAATAAATCGGACTTAAAAAAATGTTTTTGTACGAAAATCTTTTTTTTTCAATATCTTCTGTTATTTCAATCCCAGTCATGCTTATTGGACTCAACGGCGGCTATTTTCCGGCAATCTGCCGGGTATGTTTCGTTAATCTGTTGGCTATTGTGTTTGTCGGAGCGAGGCCAATAGTTGTAGTTAAATTGATGGACATATTTTAGAGCTGCATTTGGATAGTTTGAGCAAAAAATCGGTAACATTTTTGTGTAATTCTTTTTGTTCACAGCATGAAACAGCCGCCTATGCCCAATTTCATGGCGGTCCCTCCCCAGCTTCCTGGTTTCCCACCCCTCAACATTCCTGCGAGCAGTGGAGGAGTCGTCATGCCCACAGCTTCTGACGTCACTCAGTCTCATCAGATGCAACAGCCTCCTTACTTCATGGGTGGAGCACCTCCCGTGAGTCTTTATCATCCTTACAGTTCATAAAATAAAGTCTTTTTCAAAATTTTTGATTTTTTTGCCATCAATTTTTTGTATAAAAAGGTCTTTTCTTAAAAAAGTTGTTGGAAATTCAAAGTTTCTTCCAATCTCACATCGGCGGAAAGAGCAAGCGCTATATGCAGAAGTCGATTTTTCGTTAATTTGTTTTTTCACTGGCCGGTTTTTGAAAATTTCCAGTAGTCGATTTAGTGTAAAAGCTCACTAAGTAGAGAGTATTCAGATTGGAGATTTTGATTTTCAGTTTCAAAATATCTAAATTTCACTTAATTTTGACGCTAATCTTAGCCAATTGCCTTTTTTTCCTAAATTATTGTAAACATTTTTTTTCTATAAAAGATATAACTGCAATTTTTTATATTTTTATACAATAACTGCGATATTGCCTTTATACGTGTCTTTCTCACTTTCTCTTTGTCTAAATGTTAAATAACTGCGTCGGTAGTTAAGTTGGTCATCGTTGAGCTCCTCTTTCTACGATCTAAGAGTTGGATGTTCTGTTTTTGAAATATCTGCTCAGCTCGCCATAATTTGAATAAACGAGAATAAGGTAAACGGAGCCCGAGGGCAGTTAGCCGAGGTGTGGTAATAAAATTGGCTTTATTATTTTGACCCCACTTTTGAGGGGAGGAATATATGCTCAACTGGGTTTTTTTAATTGTTCTCGAACAAAATATGATGCAATTTTTGTAAAATTGTGTCTTTTTATGCAGACTTTTGGCTTGACCGTTTTGGTTCTAGAACGTTCATTCAATTTTACTTTTTGAGTTCCTTTTCACGCTTAACTTCTTGATTTTTGCGTGACCTAAATTGCTCTAATTCAGAAATTAGGTCTGTTGCTAAAGCTCAAGTGGGTGTATGATTAGGTTCTGCAAGGCCCTGCTAGCCAAGTGGTTAATGTGTCATGCTAGTACGCCAGATATTGGTGGTTTGAAATCCTCGTTGGGGGGGATTTTTTAAGTTATCTATTCTACAGCCCCCTCTGAATTACATTGTCCGGCTTGCCGTTCCAGAGCAATTTGTCGGGCGTTAGTAGGTTTATGTTTCTCAGTCAATTGATATATTCACGATGTATTTTGCGTAGAAAGCTAATAGTGGCATCATTAGATAGCTCGTCAAGCGTTGAAGTTTTTCAATCTGAGGTTTTCAAATTTCGCATTTTTCGAGTTTTTTTGTGGTTCACATTGTTGTTAACATTAGCCTATTTATACTTTTTATGTTTACTTTTTTGGTTTTTCGCGCTCCAATTTTGTTTGATTTTGCATAAAAAATAGAATTTGTTAGTCGGTTATGTTTAATTTATAACCACCGTCAGCCTGTCAACGACTATCGCTTAGGCTCTCTGCTTTTAATTCACTTTACCTTTTGATCACGTTTTTCTTTTTTACATAAGTCATGTTTTTCACGTTTGACCCGTGATTTACCTCACTCACTGTTTCATTCATGGATCTAAATTTCACGCATTGAATTAAGAAATGTAGTGAATACGCTCATAATCAAAAGAAACAGGATAAACTCATAATGCCCGGTCTTTAAGTCAAAGTGCATTAAGCTATCAAAGTTCTGTAGAGCGATTGTTAGCTGACATTAGTATTGAACTTAATAGCTTTCAGTTTAGAAGCTGAATTAATTATAGTTTTAGAATTTAAATGAATCCACACACCAAATTAGAAAATTTTTCGAAACTTGGGAAAAAATTTATTTCATTTTCTATCTCCTTTCTTTTTCTGTTTCAGTCCCGATGTGCGTCAAAGGTGGCTATTTTCCTGCAATTTGCACGCTATTATTAGCTTGTCTTTACTTGCGTTAGTTGAGTGTCAGTAAGGATAATCTAAGTTTTTGAGAAGTTTAGGTCAGTTGATAACTGTTGATATAGTTATATATAAAAAGATATTTTGTTTTTACTTGTTAAGACGTGGTGTCTCAAACGAAGTGTCTTTTATGCAAAATTATGTTTGAAACAATTTCAGTTTTTTATGCTTTAAGTTCTTTAGCGGAATTTAAACTCCTCTCTCATTCACTATTTAAAGGAGCTGAACTCAATTGGCGGCACGTTAATAATGAAAATTGCGCCAATACAAGATTAAATCCTACAGAGGCTTAATTCCTACAGGCTTAAGCTTGGAAAATGGTGTCATTTTGTAGTCTGTCGGGCACCTGAGACGGGATTACTGGTTAATTTTTATAGAATGTTCTTGATTTTAATGTCATGTTGTTTCAGATGAGTGGAATATTTGCTCCGATTCCTCCTCCGTCCTCTTCTTCAACCTCTTCAGCTCCCGGTATTGCCCCACATCCAGCAATGATGACGTCAGTAGGCATGCCCATGGTCCCTCCCCCTCTCCAGGCATATCCAGCACCCTCTCTTACCACCACACAGTGAACAAACACAATCAACATCTGACAAACAGGCTATGTTGAGGTATCAGCTGCAAGATATTAAATTCGGGAACTTGGATTGATCTTGGAAATAACTGAACGAATTGTAATTGCATCTTTTTCTCTCAGCGGAAACCCTCTCATCTGATTAGGCACCTCCGGTAGTAAATATTTTGTAGTGAATGAATATTTGATTGTTTGTTCATTCGCAATCTCTGAAGGGAAGTCTGCAAATGTCTGGAGAGAAAAAGATCAAGATCAATATACGTTCCATTCATGGCCAAATTGTACAATGAAAAAAAAACTTGTGAAAACTGTATGAAAGTGCGTATTTAAAAATTTTATGAATTGAGCTGTCAACTTTTTTGGGACGGGGAAGTATTAATGGCTATTCATGCCCGTAGTTGAAAAACCTTGACTCGAATAATAGTAAATTGTGAACAAGATATAAATCATCATAGTTTGGACTGGAAGCCATCAATTGATCTGTTTATCTGCCATTCATTAGTAAATTGACACGTAGTGAGAAACAGATTTCTGGCTACAACTGGTACTCAATTTTTAATTGCTGGTATTCTTGATTCAATTTGATCCTCCTTAAAATCGGTAAACTTGGCATTTGATTTTTTGTAATTGATGAGGACAATTAAGATTCAATCCTGAAATAGAAAAGGACTTTACTTCAGAAATTTTGCTAAATTCGGAACGCAAAGTCGATACTAGTATTGGGAATCGGAAAAGCGTGTCTGAGCTGGTGGCTTAAGAAGGCGTGTGCATAGAGGCTTTTTTCTCTTCCGAAAGGGGGTATATTTGACGTGATGTCCAATAATAAATGAATGTACAATACCATCTCTAGGCATATCTTCTTTGAGATTATATATTATCAGAACGCGGTGTAAATACAGTTGACCTATTATGTATTTGAAGAATTTATGCTTTTAATAAATTACACTTTAAATTGTAAATTATACTATGTCTCAACTGTTGGTATGATCTTGTTGTTGTTATTATATCATTATCCTTTCGGGAGTTTGCAAGTTAATTTTCAAAGCCTAATTTTTCTCAGTTGCAGAAATTAGAAAGAATCTTTTTCTGTCTCGAAGTTCACTTTTGTGTACAAGTGACAAACGCTTCAATTAGCCTTAAATTTAATTCTCGAATACCTTTGTTGATTGCTTACAAACTGGTGCAAGCATTTATCTCTAAATGATAGGTTAACGGCTGTAGTGTAAACGGTTATCGTCAAATTCGAGTACTTTTACTCAAGAAAAAAACGTCTTTTTTGATCGGTAATTCGTTAATGTATTTGAAACAAGAAATGAATTGCGTAAAAACAAAGTGCATAGGTCAAATCGCTGAAGATCAGAGAGATAGAGTGGTGTTCTGTCCATGCTATGTTTTTGAGAGAGCAAGAAAAGTAGATGTGAAAAAATTTCGTATAGCGAGCAAATTTTTTTTGATCATGTGAGGCATTTTCAAAGCAGCTTTTTAGCATAAACTCCATGTTTTACGTTTTTTAGAGGTTTTTGTATTGTTTTTAGATTTTTATAGCATTTGGGGAGATCTGTGGTTCAAATCAGATGTTGTGTGGTTCCGGTTGGCTTTCGATCTAATTGTTATTAATTGCTCTTGAACGAAGTTCATAGCAATTATTGTAAACGTATGTTTTTTATGCAAAATTTTTGCTTGACAATTTTGACTTTTCGAGTGACTTTTACGCCCTTGACTTTTTGCGTTTCGCGTGATCTAAAATTCTCTCTCAGTCACAATTTCAAGCAGCTGAATTCAATTGGCGGCAATTTAATACTAATATTCAAATGAAAAGTGCGCCGAAACTGGTGCAATTTTCAACTTTAAATCTTAATAGTGGTATATGTTAACCTCTAATGTGGTTATTTGAAGCCCACTATTGAAGTTCTTTGTGCCATTTAGCCCCACCCCACCCCACCCCACCCCACCCCCCCCCCCCCCCCCCCCGACTGAAGCAGGCTGCAATTGATTAGAGCTCCAACTAGTCGTTCGAAAGCAATTCTTCCGATGTTTAGTTGGTTATGTTTTTGTACTTCTTTTCGGAGTTTTGGGTTTCAATAATCGTCTCTTAATCTCGTATAGTCAACTTTTAATATATTGCTGCATTATTTTAAGTCGATTTCAATCAAATATTTTCTGGCGTTAAACGTATCAGAATTTAAAATTCAAAAAAGAAATTTTCCGTGGTCGATTCAGCACAAACTATCGTGATTAAATCTGATCAGACTATATGACCTCGTTCTTGATTCCTCGTTTTTTTATGTTTCAGTTGCTCCCGAGCTTCCCGAAGAAGTTGATGACATCGTTGGAGAAGCCCACAAACCTCTCGAGTTCCGAGTTCCTTACGCGGGAGGCAAGCCCAAACCGACTGCCGAACTCAAAAAGGACGACGAACCCTGTGACGACTACGATATTGAGGTGTTAGATGACGAAGTCGTGTTCCGACTCAAAGACCCGAACATGAACCATTCGGGCGATTTCACTGTCAAGTTGAAGAACCCGTTCGGTGAAGCAGAGACCAAAGCTAAATGTTTAATGTTTGATTTTGAATTGTTATTATAAATATAGTTCAGTTAGTTTAAGCAAATTTTGGTCGATCTTTGTCTTTATTTTTTATAATTATTTGCTCAGTTTAAGCTTCCCGCTAAAGTTTTCCACATTCGATCTCAAATTTGGAACTATGTTATAAGGTCAGGGTACCTTCCACTGAAATAAATACAAATACGTAAATTTTTTTGAAAGCCTTTTCTCGCTCTTTGCATTTTTTGTTTAATAAGTTTATACCAGGTAATGGTTGGGCAAGTGCCTAAACAAAAGCAGTAATAAAAATTATTTGCCAAATAATTGATGGGAAATAGCATCTTAGCGTTTATTGTAGATGTTTTCAAATTTTTTGTCGGAAAAAGATTTTTCCTTTTCCTTGCTTTTCCTTATCCTTTTCTTTTCCTTGCTTTTCTCTATAAGAACTGCTCTGTCGCTTTTTCTCGCAGTCGGCAGTCATTTATTGATTGGCAACTAACTGTGATGTATGGTTTTTGCAGTTCGTTGTTTTGGGGCAGCAATTCTCGAATTTTTTCGATTAGTTTATCAATTTTTGCTGTCAGTTTTTTTCTTGAATAATTCGCCTGTTATTGTTTCATTTATATCAGCATAATTAGTTGTGAGGCTCATAATGTTAGTTAGGGTTGTCAATTTTGTACTCCAAGTTGTTTGGGGAACTCTTCCGAGTGTTGTTATCGATAGTTTTTGGAGTGTATTTAAAACAAGATTGTAAACGTCAATGCCGCACGTAAAAACTAAGTAATTAAGTAAAACGGCTGAACCAATTGAAGAGCAGAAAGTGATTTTCTGTTTATGCTGTGTTTTTGAGAGAGCGAGAAAGGTTTGAAAGTTTTTTTGCTAAGCAAGAGAAATATTTCGATCACTTGCGGCTTTTCGGAAGCAATATTTTGTTAGTTTTTAACTTATTTTAGATTTTTTGCATTTATCTCTTACTTTTGCTGCTAATGTATAGTTGCTCAATTTAATTCATTAATTCTGCGAGTCGTCTTCATCTTTAAGTTTAGCCATCAAGATAAAAGTAGGCATTTGAACTAGCGAATCAATCTCCTTGAGTTTGTAAAGCTCCTTTTATAGCAAACATGCAAGACTCAGAAATTCAGAAAAAACTGTTAAAAGAAACAGTTGATCCTGGTCAGGCATTACTTTTGCCAATCAATATGAAACTCGGTCACCAAAACCAACTTCAAGTCTCTCATAGCCAATCCACTCCAAGTAAACGCTCTTCTACTACAACGTTAATTTCGCAACCCAAATCCACGACAAAATTTTAAACCACAAACTCGATATACAAATCAACTCTGTCTAAACTGCGGTCTCCCTTGGTCTATCAAAAACAGAGACAAATACATTGCAAAAGTCAAGACCAGCAACCGTTGTGGCCTCCAAAACCACTTTGCTCGGGTGTTCCAAAAGACAAAATCTAACCATACAAAAAACTCCTCGTTCAGTTGTAGATGTTTTTCAGACTGAAGTTGAAACTTTAAGGTTGTTTCGATAGCGTTTTGAAGGTTTTTGGCTATTAAAGGGAGTTGTACGCTATTCGAATATTTTTATAACTAATTCACCGGTTTTAAGGCTATCATAGCAATTTCCGGTTTATTGTATTGCTTATACTTGTCACTGAATGTTAGTTTATTGCTCGTGGACAGTTCCTATTGTACATCAATTGTCAGTTCTTTGTTTCTAAGCGAAGTGTTTGAGTTTTAGCAAAGAATTGCAAGAAATTCTAATTTTTCAAATTTTCTAGGTTTTCGTTTTTTCAAAAATAGAGACCTTTTCGTGCTTTTTAGGATTTGTCCGAATTTGTGAAAGCAATAATATTGTCTCGATTACTTGAAACATTTTTCACTTTGTAATTGTACTTGTACATATTGAAAATTTGGGTCTTTTCCATCCCCCCTCTCCCCTCAGCTTAATGAGCGCATATTCTTTGCGCCCCCAGACGCACTTGCCAATTTTTACAATGATTTACTATGTAATGGCACGTGCTCTGTAACTGGGGGCGCATGACCTACTGGGGGGACACAAACGTAAAAGATCCAAAAATTCAATTGAATTTTTGTTCTTTTTTTGATTTCAAGTACTTTTAGCTAAAATTGTTTTCTTTAATCAATTAAAAAATAGTCTTCTCTCTTCTTTAATGTTCACTGCGAGCAGAAACTAGAAATACTACAGGCTGCTTTTTGGCAAAGGTATCTTTGAGTCTTTTCTGGAATTCTTCCGGCTATGTGTTCAAGACCCCTTCACACATTTTCGCAATTTCTGAAGTCAAATTGAAGCGATGATTTGGTCACTTCGAAACGGGCTGTTCTTAATCCAGTCGCAGTCCATTCAAGGTCTAGTTTTTAGTTCAGTCAATGAAAATTCTTTGAATTGTAGTTCACGACTTATCCTGCTATGTTTTTTTACTTCCTCGAACAAAATATTTTTCCCTTTACCTGATTTTGCCACTTTTTGACATTTTGCGTGAAGTCATTGCGTGATTTTTCTTAGCTTGTTTCATTGCTTGCTCATTCTGCTCCAAGTGCTTTTAAGCAATAGTTGCTGAGTAGAGCAATGAAAAATAAACAGAATCAGTATCAAAACATGGAGTCGAAAATGGAAAAGGGGAAGCCCAGTTTTAGATAACTGCTACTTGCAATTTGTTCTTAAAAGTCTTAGTTACAATCTCTAATGCTTATTGGTATTCCTTAATTACCACCCAGCTTTTTGCAAGCGAGAAGTTACAGACTTCCATGGGAACCCTTGGCGTAAAATAACGCGAATAAAGAGAAGGGTGAATTGTTTTTTTAATGAAGCTCCAATTATGGAGTGATTATTGTAGGTGTTTTTATGCTGATTTAATTATACCTTTTACATCATCTCAATTTTTGTATTGTAATCCACATTTCAGCAGACAACTAATTGAAATTTTGGAAATACTAAAGACGAACAAGCTTTTGATTATAAACTACTGATGGAAACACCTTGTATGATGTTGGACTGCAATTACGCAAAAACGAATTGTTATTAAAGCAATTACATAATATTGTTAGTTATAAATCTTATGGAATTTTTGATAGAAACAAGCAGTTTTTAAGTTTCTCATCATATGTGGAATATTATTTGTAGAATTCTTTACTGGTACAAGGAAGCAAACTATTTACTATTGCTTAGAAAGTGGATAATAAGACGAAAGTATGATAGAAATGCGGTTAAAAGTTACCGCTGATCACAGATATAATGCAAAAATTTTCAGTCATTGAGATAATTTCAATATTTTAGTCTACCAGATAGCTCAATAAATGCAAAAAGAAAATTGTACTATTCCAGTGTTTTTTTCAGGTTGCTCGATTTGGGCCAATAATTTTTTTGTTCCAGTAAGTGTAGTGTGCAAATAATGCATGTCTGTGTATTGAAACCAGAGAAAGTTCTCCCTTGCCGTATGGCTCACTCAAGAACGAGATCGCCTTCACCGCAAATTGTTGAGGGTCAGATCGTGCAAATCCTATAATTCCGTGGACAGCTCCTAGATTCATCATTCCCAGAATGTGGTGCCAGTCGTTTTTTCTGACTTTTCAGCAACTAATTTTCTGAGATTCCATGAACTTTTTTGCCAGGCTTTGGATCCGTTATACCCAAGCACTGCCGTGCTCAGTCGATAAGGTTTTGCTCTCTCACTTGATCATCCCACTCTCGTAGAAACCCGCCAATTGAGCTGCACGAGATGCTGCTTCAAGTTCCAGTTTGAGAATGCTGATTCCTTTGATGTACCTCAAGTTCGACCTGCTGGTGATATGCCGCGTTGATTTCGTCCCCATTGGGTTGGTTGTTTTCATGTTGACAACGGCCTCTGCTTGTTTGCTTCCAGTCAACAGCCGTCAGCAGCGGGCCACCAGTGTTTGCCAGGTTCCCCAGTATTGTAAAGTTTTTTTTGCTCCTTTATGAGAGTATTGAGTGTCCATCATCCTCTGTCTCTTGCATCAGTCATTGAGGGGCAATCCACATAGATGTATTGGGAAGTTTCCTAGGCCGTTCTACAGAGACTGAAGCTATCATCTTCGCTGGTCCCTATTTTTATGCTGCCAGTATCTTAACTCAGGATGGTGCCCACTACATTTCCAGCTGATACATGTCTGTTAATCCCATGTAAGCGTGGAATCATTGTTCATGCTGGTTCCTCCATCGGTTCGACAATTTTCTTTAGTAAGGGATGTTGCACTACAGGGAGAGAGAGAGAGAGAGAGAGAGAGAGAAAGAGAGAGAGAGGGAGGGAAAGAGAGGCGGAATTGACTTCTGATTACAGCTTTTGCTGCTTCAAAAGTCTGGCTTACATTTTGTTCCATGTTGCTTCTAGTATTCGCTGCGTCGTCAGCTTCTTCGTTTCCCTGTACCCCAAAACGGCTAGGAAAACAGAAACCTGAAATATTGACGTCAGGGTTGTCGTGGAGATTCCCGAAAATTCCTCCTGCTTGGTTCTTCGGCGTGTTGCTCAAATTTTAGCGTTTGCTTTCTTGGTAGAAAAGGGACATGCAATCCGTGATGTCAAATGGGGTCTCTTCTATGTTGGTCGCCGTTTCAACTGCTTTACTCATTGCTTGGGTCTCGCTTGAAACGGCTATATCCAAGGCCAGCTGGGAATTAGTGCTTTTTCGGTAATTGGTTGCAACTTGGGATAACATTTGCCGCCCCTCCACTGGTGTTCTGTCCTTGGCTGATCCATCTGTGAAGATCTTTGTTCCACCTCGTTGATTGATTATTTTGTCTTCTGTCTTCTGTCTTGGTCACATTGGTTTTGGTAAAATGGAGATTGTTTATCTTTTACCATGGCGGCGGTAGTTTGAGAAAGGTTCTTATTAAGTTTTGGACAAATACTTGGCTCCACATTTCTTTTATTTTATTCCCCCAGTCATTTTTTTCTTCTTTGTCTCTGTTCTGTCTTCTTGGCTGTCTTTATTCTTCGGTTGTCATCTTGAAGTCGTATAACTCGTTCGTATGCTAATAATGCATTCTGACAGACTCTTGTTGCAAGTGGTGGCAGGTTACTCTCGAAGAGAATAGCTTCGTTTGGTGTCTTGTTCAGGCTGCCGGTGATCACTCTACCGGCAAAAGGCTGGGTTGATTCTATTTCTTCTCTTTGTTTGTCCTACTTAGCTAGGGGTGCCAAGCTGCGCTAGCGTACTTTACAACCGAGTTGCTATGTAAGTTTGTCTTAGTTGCTATCTTTGGTATCCCCACGACGTGTTTTCGAGTTCATTCAGTGCCCTACATCTTTGTTTGACTGTTATCTGTGAGCTGCGTTGTCTTAGATGCTATCTTTGGTAACCCCACGACGTGTTATCGAGCTCAATCAGTGCCCTATGTCTTTGTTTTACTGTTATCTGTGAGCTGCGTTGTTTTGTTGTGACTGAAAGCTGTCTGTCATAGGTGATGCCCAGGAATTTTGGATTCTCGTCGCTCTTTTTAAATTGTTTTCTTAGTAGAGTTCTTGGTTTCCGTGTTGCTTCCTTGGTTACAGTTGTGAAGAAGCTGGTGGTTGCCTTCTCTACTGATATCTTCAATTTTTCCTCCGAGCTCCCTCGTCAACACTTTTCAACAATTTCTACGTCTCCTTCTGGGCCTATTCAAGCGATGGTTTTGCTGTATACAGAGCGACATCATCAGCGAATAGGCTGGCATAGGTACTTGTTTCCAGATGTATACAAAAAATAGCAGTTTATTTAAAACCTTCCCTTGGGGAACACATTGCTCCATGGGGTTCCTTTTATTGTTTTGTTCCCGTTCACTGTCACGAATGCAAGCCCGTTACTGATCCAGTTCTGTGTCCATCGCAAAATAAATATGTTTTGGGATCTTCAGTTCTACCATTTTGTTGTCTCGCCACACGGTGTCAAAGGCCTGACTGTAATCGATCAGTGTAACGAGGGTTCCTTGCATTGGATTCGGGTGGAACCAATCGCTAATTATTTGGGAAACGTTAAAAAACCTGTCTTCGGTGCTTCTTCTTGCTCTAAATCGGGCTTGTACTTGGTTCAACAGATGCTTGGTTTATAGGAAGTGCCAAAGTCTATCGGTCGTTGGATGACAGATGATAGGGTTATTGGTCTGCAACTGCTCACAGTTTAACGGTTTGCCTTCTTCTTATGTATCGGTCTTATATCTGCAAGTTTTCAGTTCTGCGTTGTTCTCATATTCCTCCAAGACTCATTGAACATCTGCAGTATGTACTTCAGAGCTTATCGTCCCAGTTGAACGATCATTCTTGGATGTCGATAATTCGGTGCAGCGCGGTGATTTGTTCTTGCATGTTGAACTGCTCGGTATATTTGGTGCTTGACTGTCGCTTTCAAAGCTACTGTCGCTGCAGCAAGCAACGCCGAATTTCAACTGTAGGAGTTTTTTGGAAGTCTCAGAGCCGCTGCTCGAGTTTACAATGGTGGTCGTCTTATATCAGGTGACCATAGGTACAACACTGCTTTTGGGTTCTGAAGCTCGTTTTTGTTAGCTTCGGGTGATCTAGCATCCGCTGTGTTTTTCCAAAGCTTCCGAATATATTTTCTTCCTCTTTGTCGGTTTACAAAAACCAAAGCCTATAATATTTCTGGCTATCAAATAATACCAAGGTTGATCTTTCTGAAAGGAGCATATACTTTAAAAGGATCTATGTTAAACCTCTACCTTAAATCTCGTATTTAATTTAAATATGTCTATGGTCAATATGCTGATCATCAGCATTATCATCAGTTATCTTATGTCACTGGAGATTTTGAACGATTTTTTCTCCTTTTTCCCCAAACTTTATCAGCTAGAATTGGATTTTTTATTCTGTGAAGAAATTCGATTTAATCTTTATTTCTGAAATGATTCAAATCCAAAAGTTAATAACAATTTTTGTTGACATATTACAGTACAATTTACAAACAATATTCTATAATTATAGTAATTGGTGGAGGTGGGTACTCTAAGTTTTTTCTCTCCGAATGAAAAGGGATTCCTATTTGGAATGAGTTAAGACTGGCTCTATTTTTCAAGGTAATTTTTTTGTAATCTGTGTGAGCAATCCTTTTTTACTGATCCAGTGGACTTTTTTAAATATTTGTTGCGCTGTGAGCATATGACTTATAGCTCCATTAGTTACATATACAATAAGGGGGCTACAATTCTGTAGGGGGCTATAAGGAAAACACCCGCATTTTAATTGTAATGAAATTTCGTCAATAGAGGGAGAGGAACATTTTGATCCATTTTTGAGGCAAATGAACGCAAACATGATGATCATTAACGATTCCAAAAAGCGTTAGCTTGAAGTACATCAAATTTGAGAAGCTAATTAAATTAATTTGAACAGCTTTTTCTTCAGTTTTATCATTTTTAATTGATCTGAAATTTCAACTATTTAATTGTCCAAACTCGTTAGTTGATTTTGTTTTTAAATCTATTTCAAAGTTTTGCAGACTTTTCACAATCGGCTTTTCAACGCCGTTCTTATTGAAAGATAAGACACTAAAAATAACCAGTAAAAAACTGTCCTCATTGTAATTTAACTCTAACTGTATTAAATTACCAAATTTAACACATCTCGAAATAACGAAGTCGAACGAAGAACTAATTGAGAGACTTATGTCACTTTATATTTTAACTCAAATCTTCGTTCAAGTTAATTATTGCAAGATCAAAACTAATAATAATAACATTAATAAAACAGATCTTTTCCGTTTGTGTGACCACCCCCCCAAGCTTAGTGCGTGCATATTTTTGTATCCCAAGACGCACGCGGCCATATTTTTGCATAATGCTTTACTATGTAATGACACGTGCTCTGTAACTGGGGGGTGCATAACGTATTGTGGGGGTGGAAGCTCAAAGATTAGAAAAAAGGGCAATTGTTTCCTTTTTCTCCCCGACAACATTCTCCTAAGCTTTTGTGAGCAAACAGCTCACAAATTCAAAACTAGATTTCACGCCAAAAAGTAAATCAAATTTAGGTTTTTAATAGACAAAAGGAGATAATAAAGACTAGTTCTAGTCTTAGAGGGAAGTTTAATATATAAAAAATTTCGAATTAGGTTTGGGAGCTCTTTTTTTTTAGAAAATTTTGCATTTTTTTTTGTTTTTTCAAGTCACCTAGAGACTACTAGACACTTTTAATATCGAAGTTACTTTAATGACAAACCTCTTTTACGATCAAATGAAGCCCAATGAACAAAAAATTTGTTTCGAAGGGATCACTCATGTTTTTTTTGGACTCGTATCTCAAATTTCGTAATTTCAAATGAAATTTTGATTTATTTTTTGAGGTTTTTGCTAAAGTTTTATAATCCTATGGCAAAAACTTGTTGACTAAAGGTGCAATAGAGTTGCTAATGAGCATTAAGTGAACCTATCTATTGCTGTGAGTGGACAGCTAATGGCTGTTAAGACTTTGAAAATAAATTTCCGAAAGTTTTTTAAAATTAGTAAATCATAAACTTATTTTTTTGAACTGTAAGTTCGTCTCAGTAAAACAGGATTGAACTCCTTCATACCACTGCAACACAAGTTATTCTCATTGGCGGCTTTATCAAACAACTATTGGTTATACGTCTTCAATGCCACAAGATTTCAAATTTTTAAAAAAATTTTTTGGACATTTCGTTTTATTGGTTCATTTTGAAATCTTATCACGTCATCCTAATATTGATGGCTACATCTTCCTTTAGTGAAGACGTCCAAAGGATCATAGATAAAATTTTCTGAGAAAAAAAATATGGTTTAAATGGCTTCACCACTTTCTTCTCCCATTTTTCTAAAGAAATTTTGGTTTTTGCCTGTATTTGTTGTTTTTTTCATAGTCATAAGACATATTGTGATGTCTTATTGATTACCTAGGCATCATAAACACCCTTGTATTCACATAGTTGCATAGCTGAGCGCATTCATTGAATTCCTATGAAAAATTTTGAGTTTATTGGCTGTTAAGACTTTAAAAATATTTTTTTTAATGTTTTTTTGAACATAAATCAATCTTAAGCTTATTTTCGTGCATTGTAAGTCAGTCTCGGTAATGACAGAACCGCTTTTTTCTACATCAGCAAAAATTTGTCTAGTTAGCGGTTTTGTCCTCTAGCTATTGGTTTTTTTGACTTCGGTGCAGGAGTTTTCATAATTTTTATAATTTTTGGATTTTTCTTTAGTAATTTTGGTTCCTTTTGAAATCGTATTACATTATTATCATTATATTACCAATGTTTATCTTTCTGAGAAGAACATAAACTCCAACCCCTTCTGAAGTTAACCTCTAATTTAAGTCTCATCTAGTTTAAATATGTCTATTTCCATTATGCTGGGCATCGCGGGGTACTTTCTGTCATAGTATGTTTGCCTTATTGTAATGTTTTGCATTTGCGCAGAAATTCGATACATTCTTTATCCGTGAAGTGGCTGTTCATACGGATCCAAATGTTAATAACAAATTATCGATAAATCAGTCATAAAATACTGCCAATGTTCTATAATTACATGAATTGGTCGAGGGGTCTATAAGTTCTTTCTCGTCGAATGAAAAGGGATTCTTATTTGGAATGAGATACGACTGGCTCTATTTTTCAAGTTATTTGTTGGTAATCTGTGTGAGCAATCCTTTTTTACTGATCCAGTGGACTTTTTAAATATTTGTTGCGCTGTGAGCATATGACTTATAGCTCCATTAGTTACATATACAATAAGGGGGCTACAATTCTGTAGGGGCTATAAGGAAAACACCCGCATTTTAATTGTAATGAAATTTCGTCAATAGAGGGAGAGGAACATTTTGATCCATTTTTGAGGCAACTGAACGCAAACTTGATGACCATTGACGATTCCAAAAAGCGTTAGCTTGAAGTACATCAAAATTGAGAAGCTAATTAAATTAAATTGAACAGCTTTTTCTTCAGTTTTATCATTTTTAATTGATGTGAAATTTCAACTATTTAAACGTCCAAGCTCGTTAGCTGATTTTGTTTTTAAATCTATTTCAAAGTTTTGCAGACTTTTCACAATCGGCTTTTCAACGCCGTTCTTATTGAAAGATAAGAAACTAAAAATAACCAGAAAAAAACTGTCCTCATTGTAATTTAACTCTAACTGTAATATATTACCAAATTTAACACATCTCGAAATAACGAAGTCGAACGAAGAATTAATTGAGAGACTTATGTCACTTTATATTTTAACTCAGATCTTCGTTCAAGTTAATTATTGCAAGAACAAAACTAATAATAATAATATTAATAAAACAGATCTTTTTCGTTTGTGTGACCACCCCACCCCCAACCCCCTCCCCCCAAGCTTAGTGCGTGCATATTTTTGTATCCCAAGACGCACGCGGCCATATTTTTGCATAATGCTTTACTATGTAATGACACGTGCTCTGTAACTGGGGGGTGCATAACGTATTGTGGGGGGGGGGGGGGGGGGGGGCAACGGAAAAGATCCGAGATTACAAAAAAGGGGCAATTGTTTCCTTTTTCTCCCCGACAACATTCTCCTAAGCTTTTGTGAGCAAACGGCTCCTTCATGTTTGTGCTGTCCCCACATACATCTAGTAAGTGCTGCATACTATTTGAAGACCCAAGTTACAAACAGAACAGATCCAGGAAAATATATTAATTTTCGACAATACAGTTAGAGTTAAGTCAAAAATCGGATCTTTTCCGTTTGCGCCCCCCCCCCCCCCCCCAGCTCAGTAGGCGCATATTATTTGCATCCCCCAGAAGCGCGTGCCATGTTTTTACATAATGATTACCCATGTAATGACACGTGCTCTGTAAGTGGGGCGCATAACTTACTGAGGGGGGGGGGGGGGCACAAACGGAAAAGATCCCAAAAATCATATTAAAAAATATTTCGCAGCAAAATAATTCGCTGTGGGGTATATTAATCGACCTGTCATGACATTTTACAGTGGATATGATTTTGATGCGAATTCCAAGTTTCTTAGTGACTATTTTGGTGATGTTTTTACCGTTCTGGGAGACAACAACATCAGTCTATTAGACAGAGCAGAGGAAAGAGAGACCTTCATTGCCCTCCTCATAACAATGAAAACTGGCACCACAGAATTGGCCATCGATTTGATTGTTATGTTCGTTTTGGTTAGTAAAAAAATGTGAATCTAAAACCAACATTATTCATATACCATTGGAAAATGAGTTTTTATTGTTTTCATCTAAGAAAGGAGCTTGATATGGGGTCAACAGTTTTCCCTTGTTTTAGAACTCAATTTTGAAAATACCATGCTTGACCGAAAATTGATAATAAAAGACCATGTTTGACCCAAATTGCCTTCTAATTCGCCCAAATAATTCATTAATCTGAACATAAATTTTTGCTTAAACAAAGGGCTGTGTTCGAAATAAATGAACTGTTGGCCAGTTAGTCGACGATTGTTGTTGAGACAATTTTGCGCTGAAAAAGACGCCGCTTTTTAATTGTTTTAATGAAACTAAAATTATCTGAAACTTCAAAGATAACTTACTGGAAATAATTTAAAATATAAAACCAGTGAAGAAATATAAGTGAAGCCTGACATGAAACAGTGAAATTTTCAATATAGAAAGAGATAAGAAATTGTTAAAGATGGAAACAAGTGCTTCGTTATTCCGATTTCACTTAGTGGAGGGGAGGGGGGACTACGCGCTCAGCTGTTTTTTTGTTGCTTGTTTACTGAGTTTTGAAATACCGATATTTTTGACATAGAAACACATGGGCGAAATCATTTCAAAGCTCAACGAGCTAAGACTTGTAAGTTAAAACGAGTTTTCATGCAACTAAGTTTTCATCAAATATTTGTAGTTTGTTTTAGTTTTAATTGTTTTTTTGTTATTTTTGCTTGTTTTGTAGCCTAGTATCATTCACAAAAGGTCATTTTGACACATTTAAAGGACACTCGTTGACTTATGCAATAATTTTTTTGAACAGCTTAATTTTTATGATTCCCACATTCGGTTTTCGTAAAAATTTGGTTAATTTTTTAATTGTGCATGTATTTTTTTCTTTTTGAGGTTTGATTATGAAACTGGATTAACCAGAAGAAACTTTGGTCCTCTAAAGAGACCTAAGGTGAAGTTAGAGTTTTTAGCTATTGCTTTCTGTCTTTCATGGCTTTGACGTTATTCGCATGCGTGATTATTTTAGTGATTTTACGAGTTTGGCCTTTAATTAATTCTTGGATATTCTCTTCTTGTCTCTCTTTTGACTTGTGTATTAGTTTCAACAATAACAGCTCTGAACTGCTTTATTGTGAATCTGTTTTGTAATGTCAGTTTTCAATAATTTTTTTGATACCGTTTTTCTTTTTCAAAAAAAAAATGGTCTTTTGAATCTTTTACTTCTGTTTTTTTTGTTATCCTGTCTGTTGTTCTCAATCAAACCAGGTCTTATCAGATTCGTAATACCAATACAACGGCCTCATTTTGTAGATGAAACTTATGAAAATTGGGTTGAAAGCATTTACTTTTAAAAACTTTTAGTGAAAATTCCAGTTTTGCTTGTTTTTCTAGGTGTTCAATTGCATTTTGTTTTCTGTATTTTGTCGCTAACTGAAGTTAAGAAACAATGGTTTTTGTTTTCAATTCCTAATTAAAACTATTTTGATTATTTAAGTAGCATTAAGTGTTTTATAATTTATCTGCACTAATTTTCAAAATTTTTTTGAGTTTTCAAGTGTCTATTTTTTTATCCGGTTATTTTTTCCCGGTTTTAGGTTTTCCGCATTAAAATTTGATTGGTGATAAAAACGGTGATTTTGGTCCAAAAATATGTTTTGTTGGGATAAGTATAGCGTGAATAAATTTTGAGGAAAATCGTGTACCATTTTTTCTGACTTTTTCAGCTGATTTTGTGTATTTCTGGCTCATATGTTCTGCTCACCCTGATATTGCCGTGAACAAATTGAAAGTCGACTTTGTGCTTACCTTTTCTTTGAATTCGATTTTTTGACAATCTGTTTTTGTGTCTTTTTCTAGATGCTCTCCTCTATTTTTCTTTCTGTTTCATATCATCGAATGATGCGACCACAAGCCAAAGACCAATTTTTAAATGAATCTGAACTCTCACCTGCTGAATTTGTTTTCTGGAGAAAGTTTGGTATGAAATTTTGCTCGGTTTTCTGGCCGATCTATGGTCTGATATTTTTTGTTTGCGCTTCTAAAACTTAATTGTGAATACAAATCTAAATAAATTATAAAGGGGTTACCTAAAATATTATTTGAGAATGTCATTTTTGTAGTCTGGCGGAATGAGGTTTATACCTGACCAGATTCTTGCTTCACTAAATCAAGATTTTTTTATAGATTGATTTCTTTTTTAAACTAAATGTGAACTACTTCACTCAGTTCAATTTTTGTTCAACCTAGTGATAGTAAAACCACAACAGTAAAAATTTCACTGCTTTGTCCTAAATTTTGAATACTTCAGTTTTTAATTTGCAAGGCAAGATATAACTTTTTTAAATCTCTTCTTGATTTGGTAGATTTTCAAGCCAAAAATGTGGATGAGCATTGTCGAAACATTAAGTGCAAGTGCATTTACTGCGTCTCTTTGTTTCGGTGAATACTTTGTTTGCAGAAAAAACAACGTAGATTGACATTTATAACTTTGGAACGGAATAAATAAGTGTGTGAAGAATACGTAAAATTGTCACTATAAAAGATCAAAAAAGATGTTGAGTACAATTTATACAATTTTAAAAAAAAACATTTGTGTTCTTTGTAGAAAAAGAAACAAAACAAGATTCAACCTGATTATTTTTTGAATTGGGGTTTCAATAAAAATCACTGACAAGTCAAAAGCCATGAATTTTCCTTGAACCTTTAATCAATCTTTCGTAGATGTTACGGAGGTTCTGTTACTTATGAAATATGGAAGTAACTCAGATGATACGTATTGATAGAGATCATGGAGTCATATTCAATGTGCAATTTCAAGAACTTAGTGCAAAAAAAACATTTTGACGCGAAAATTTTTATTGATATGTTATCATGCCGATAAATTATTTTACAATTTGCTACGAAATATAGATTCTGAATTCTAAAATTGTAATTAAATTAGCGTTGTTGCACAACCTGTTGTTCCAAAATTTATTTTGGAATAGCGGATTGTTTACGCAAGGCTTCCTTTCTTTACTTAATACCAATATTGATCTTGTTCCAAACGTCCTACAGAAATATGAGGAGTGTACTATATTGAAGAGGTTTTCGGTATTTTCTTTCCATCTGAAAATCAAAACCTTTGTGAAAAGCGCTATTTTGACAAAATTGATTTTTCGATACTTTTGATCTGTTTTCTGGTTTACTTGCAGTTGTCCAAAAAAGCAGCTTCCCCCAGTTCCAATTTCTGTTCTCTTGTGCATACATACAGGATCTTTCGAAACGTAAAATTGAGATTTCTTACCATTTTAATGATTAAATTAATAAATTTAAAATTTTCTGAAAAATCGTATCGTCTCAAACTTGTAGCTCTTTGATAGGTGCAAAATAAAGCACAAAGTTTAGGTGTTGGACAGTCAAAAAAAGTACGAAGAAAGTCACGCATGCTGATTATGATTAGCAACAGACAAAGTTTTTTTTTAAATTTCACTTTTTACTGTTCTCATAAAAAATTTCTACCCTCTACAATATTCGAGTAGAAATATTTCAAGTCATCGTAGATTAGTTTCGGATCAAAGTTAAAAATCGTTTTAAAATCAAACTTAGTTGCTGTAAGCAACTATATTCGCATGTGTTTTATTCATTAGTTTTAATACAAACTATTTGCTTCTGATTAACTCTCCGTTCAACTTATGTCTTGGTATGAATTCAGAAAAACAATTGATACAAATTATCTTTTTTTTCCATTCAAGTTTTTGCTTTTTTTGCCTTTGCACTGTTTACACAGAACGAGGAAAATGGTCTTGTAATCTCAATTTCAAAAACTGTTACAAAAATACTTTTTGTCAAAACATCAGAGTTCAAATTCAATTTAAATTTCAAATAAAGCCTTGCTCGGAGATCCGATATTGTATCTTCTGATGACAAGTCAAGTTTTCTACAGATGTCTATCTAAAAGATGCAAACTAAAGCTCTGAGCCGGAATCAAACATTAAGCTGTTAAAACATTAAACTGTTAAAACATTAAAAAGAGTTTTCATTTTTTTGTTAAGCGTCAACAAATAAAAGTTTGAAAATACAATTTAATTTCAAGTAATTTCCGATTGCACTTGAGGTCTGCAGCTCCGTCAAATTTACGTCACAAGTATTCTGTTTTTAATCCCAATCCGAACAAGCTGGTTTTCTAATACCAGGTATCTGACAACAAACCTAAGATGTTTTCTTGTGTTACTTATTTTGTTTTTTATTTCTTGAGCCATTTTTAACTCTGGGTTTTAAGTCGCCTTGAAAGTTTATTTTTAAGAAAAACACCTAAAATTTTTACCTTCGAAATTTCTACTCTGTGTGTTCAATTTGCCAGAGTGTTTATTTTTAATTAACTTTTTTAGTTAGATGTATCGAATTGCTATCTACTTTGAATCATATTTTATGCCCGAATTTGAGTAGTTTCAAGTGATGGCCCATCAAGAATTGAAATTAATGTTTGGCCAGCTTACTCAATTGCTACTCTTGAGAACATATAGGAAACAAACTACAGTGGCATTAATGAACTACCTTGGGGAACCCCTCGGTTAAGTGATAATTGCACGATGTTTTCTCTGTGGACATTTGTTACTTGAAATCAATTTGTTTATTCTTTTATTGTCAACTAGATCAAATTATTTTAAGCGCAAAATTTTATTTAAAAATGAACTTGATGGCTTTGAAATGTACGAAATAAGCAACACCGTCCAAACTTTTTTGATCATTTTGGCCTCTGATATATTTAGTAAAAAAAATTATCGCAAAAATGGTTGACTGGGTTTTAATGACGTTACTGACATATCCTTACTTATATGTTGTCTTTGAGATAATGAGTTGGTTGCAATGGTATTTAGAAAAGCTCTTGAAAAGCTGCGACTAATTGAGACCGGGCGATGGTTGATTTTTTTTTGTGTCCTCTATTGGTGAGCAGTAAGCAATTCTGTTCGCATGTTTTTTGTTCATTACTTTTGATTCAAACTATTTGCATATGTTTGCCTTTCCGTTCCATTTCTGTCTCGGTATGAATTTAAAAAAATTGATAGAATTTATCGTTTTTCCTTCTTATTTTTGTTTTTCCTTTGCCGTTGCACAGGACGAGGCAAGTCGTCTTGTTATCTTAATTTCAAAAACTGTTACAAAAATACTTTTGTCAAAACATCAGAGTTCAAATTCAATTTAAATTTCAAATAGAGCCTTGCTCGGAGATCCGATATTGTATCTTCTGATGACAAGTCAAGTTTTCTACAGATGTCTATCTAAAAGATGCAAACTAAAGCTCTGAGCCGGAATCAAACATTAAGCTGTTAAAACATTAAACTGTTAAAACATTAAAAAGAGTTTTCATTTTTTTGTTAAGCGTCAACAAATAAAAGTTTGAAAATACAATTTAATTTCAAGTAAATTCCGATTGCACTTGAGGTCTGCAGCTCCGTCAAATTTACGTCACAAGTATTCTGTTTTTAATCCCAATCCGAACAAGCTGGTTTTCTAATACCAGGTATCTGACAACAAACCTAAGATGTTTTCTTGTGTTACTTATTTTGTTTTTTATTTCTTGAGCCATTTTTAACTCTGGGTTTTAAGTCGCCTTGAAAGTTTATTTTTAAGAAAAACACCTAAAATTTTTACCTTCGAAATTTCTACTCTGTGTGTTCAATTTGCCAGAGTGTTTATTTTTAATTAACTTTCTTAGTTAGATGTATCGAAATGCTATCTACTTTGAATCATATTTTATGCCCGAAATTGAGTAGTTTCAAGTGATGGCCCATCATGAATTGAAATTAATGTTTAGCCAGCTTACTCAATTGCTACTCTTGAGAACATATAGGAAACAAACTACAGTGGCATTAATGAACTACCTTGGGGAACCCTTCGGTTAAGTGATAATTGCACGATGTTTTCTCTGTGGACATTTGTTACTTGAAATCAATTTGTTTATTCTTTTGTTGTCAACTAGATCAAATTATTTTAAGCGCAAAATTTTATTTAAAAATGAATTTGATGGCTTTGAAATGTACGAAATAAGCAACACCGTCCAAACTTTTTTGATCATTTTGGCCTCTGATATATTTAGTAAAAAAAATTATCGCAAAAATGGTTGACTGGGTTTTAATGACGTTACTGACATATCCTTACTTATATGTTGTCTTTGAGATAATGAGTTGGTTGCAATGCTATTTAGAAAAGCTCTTGAAAAGCTGCGACTAATTGAGACCGGGCGATGGTTGATTTTTTTTGTGTCGTCTATTGGTGAGCAGTAAGCAATTCTGTTCGCATGTTTTTGTTCATTACTTTTGATTCAAACTACTTGCATATGTTTGCCTTTCCGTTCCATTTCTGTCTCGGTATGAATTAAAAAAAAATTGATAGAATTTCTCGTTTTTCCTTCTTATTTTTGTTTTTCCTTTGCCGTTGCACAGGACGAGGCAAGTCGTCTTGTTATCTTAATTTCCAAAATATCCAGAAATATGAGAAGTGTACTATATTAAAAAAAGGTTTTCGGTATTTTCTTTCCATCTGAAAATCAAAACCTTTGTGAAAAGCGCTATTTTGACAAAATTGATTTTTCGATACTTTTGATCTGTTTTCTGGTTTACTTGCAGTTGTCCAAAAAAACAGATTCCCCAGTTGCAATTTCTGTTCTCTTGTGCATACATACAGGATCTTTCGAAACGTAAAATTGAGATTTCTTACCATTTTAATGATTAAATTAATAAATTTAAAATTTTCTGAAAAATCGTATCGTCTCAAACTTGTAGCTCTTTGATAGGTGCAAAATAAAGCACAAAGTTTAGGTGTTGGACAGTCAAAAAAAGTACGAAGAAAGTCACGCATGCTGATTATGATTAGCAACAGACAAAGTTTTTTTTTTTAAATTTCACTTTTTACTGTTCTCATAAAAAATTTCTACCCTCTACAATATTCGAGTAGAAATATTTCAAGTCATCGTAGATTAGTTTCGGATCAAAGTTAAAAATCGTTTTAAAATCAAACTTAGTTGCTGTAAGCAACTATATTCGCATGTGTTTTATTCATTAGTTTTAATACAAACTATTTGCTTCTGATTAACTCTCCGTTCAACTTATGTCTTGGTATGAATTCAGAAAAACAATTGATACAAATTATCTTTTTTTCCATTCAAGTTTTTGCTTTTTTTGCCTTTGCACTGTTTACACAGAACGAGGAAAATGGTCTTGTAATCTCAATTTCAAAAACTGTTACAAAAATACTTTTTGTCAAAACATCAGAGTTCAAATTCAATTTAAATTTCAAATAAAGCCTTGCTCGGAGATCCGATATTGTATCTTCTGATGACAAGTCAAGTTTTCTACAGATGTCTATCTAAAAGATGCAAACTAAAGCTCTGAGCCGGAATCAAACATTAAGCTGTTAAAACATTAAACTGTTAAAACATTAAAAAGAGTTTTCATTTTTTTGTTAAGCGCCAACAAATAAGTTTGAGAATACTTTTTCAACAAAAACTAAACATAATTAGCGTCAACCCGACTATCAGAAAAGAATACAACTGCTTTTTTTTATAATCAGGCTATAACAAACAGTTACTTTTATAATTATTTATAAGGAAACGTACATATTATCGAAACGTTGAAAAAAATTTCTTTTGACCACAAAAGATTTGTAGACTTTTTCGCTCTCATTTTCATTTGCATATCATTCCACTTAATAAATAATAAGCGATTAATTTGTAATTTTGCCTTTTGAGTGAGCTGATTTCAGCGTGCCAGAACAAAGTACTTGTTGGTTTCATAAAGAAAAATTTCATGTTATTAAATAAAAAGCCATTTGTATCATTTTTACATTAATATTAGTTTATTTTTAATTTCAAGTAATTTCCGATTGCACTTGAGGTCTGCAGCTCCGTCGAATTTACGTCACAAGTATTTTGTTTTTAATTCCAATCCGAACAAGCAGGTTTTCTAATACCAGGTATCTGACAACAAACCTAAGATGTTTTCTTGTGTTACTTATTTTGTTTTTATTTCTTGAGCCATTTTAACTCTGGGTTTTAAGTCGCCTTGAAAGTTTATTTTTTAGAAAAACACCTAAAATTTTTACCTTCGAAATTTCTACTCTGTGTGTTCAATTTGCCAGAGTGTTTATTTTTAATTAACTTTTTTAGTTAGATGTATCGAATTGCTATCTACTTTGAATCATATTTTATGCCCGAATTTGAGTAGTTTCAAGTGATGACCCATCAAGAATTGAAATTAATGTTTAGCCAGCTTACTCAATTTCTACTCTTGAGACCATATACGAAACAAACTACAGTGGCATTAATGAACTACCTTGGGGTACCCCTCGGTTAAGTGATAATTGCACGATGTTGTCTCTGTAGACATTAGATGAATTAGATGGCTTTGAAATGTACGAAATAAGCAACACCGTCCAAAATTTTTTGATCATTTTTGCCTCTGGTATATTTAGTAAAAAAATTATCGCAAAAATGGTTGAATGGGTTTTAATGACGTTACTGAGATATCCTTACGTATATGTTGTCTTTGAGATAATGAGTTGGTTGCAATGATATTTAGAAAAGCTCTTGAAAAGCTGCAACTAATTGAGACCGGGCGATGGTTGTTTTTTTCTGTGTCCTCTATTGGTGCGCAGTAAGCAATTCTGTTCGCATGTTTTTTGTTCATTACTTTTGATTCAAACTATTTGCTTCTGTTTGCCTTTCCGTTCCATTTCTGTCTCGGTATGAATTCAGAAAAAAAAAATTGATAGAAGTTATCGTTTTTTCCTTCTTATTTTTATCTTTCCTTTGCCGTTTCACAGGCCAGGGAAGTCGTCTTGTTAACTTAACTTCCAAAAATGTTAAAATTAGTTTTAACCAAAACAACCCAATTCAAAATCAAATTAAATTTCAAATAAAAAACTTGCTCTGCGATCCGATATTGTATCTTCTGATGATTAGTCAAATCTTCAATTCGTCTACGGACGTCTATCTAAAAGATGGAACTTTAAGCTCTGAGCCGGGATAAAAAATTTGTTCTAGCATTGAAGTGTTAGAACATTAAAAACAGCTTTCATTTTTTTGTTAAGCGTCAACGACTAAAAGTTCGAAAACTTCAAAATACTTAGTTTCACTTAAGCGTACTTATTATTGAAACGTTGAAAACAAAAACTGTTTTTCTGACCATATAAAAAACTGTGTAGTCTTTTTCGCTCTCACTTATTTTTGTGAAAGTATTCTATTGTTCAAACAATAAGCGAATAATCTCTAGTTTTTCCCTTTGATTGAGCTGATATCAGCCTGCCAATCGAAATTTTTGTTGGTTGCGTAAAGAAAAAATTCGTGGCATAAAATAAAAGCTATTTGTATTGTGCTTACAGCAGAAATAATGTAACTTTATTTTTAAGTAGATTTCGATTCCATTGCAGGTTTGCAACTCGGTCAAATTTAGGTCACAAGTCTTTTGTTTTTAATCCGAACAATTTTTCTGATCACATCGAAAGATTTGTAGGCTTTTTGCTCTCACTTTTATTTGCAAAATATTCCATTCTTCAAAAATAAAAAAATAATCTCTAGTTTGGCCTTTTGAGTGAGCTGATATCAGCCTGTCTGAACAAATTTTTTTTTTGGTTTCCTAAAGAAGATTTTCGTGCTATTAAGTAAAAGCTATTTGTTTTATACTTACAGCAGCATTAATTTAACTTCAATTAAAGGTAATTTTCGATTGTACTTAAGGTCTGCAACTTTGTCAAATTTAGGTCACAAGTATTTTTTGTAAACCAACCAGATTAAGCTGGTTTCCAAGAAATTTAGATTTTTACTTTACGAAATACTATAGGTCTGAATAGTCAAGATGACTTAATTTTTTCAACTATGAGCCGGAATAAAAAAAATCTGTTCTAACTTTGAAGTGTTAGAACTTTAAAAACAGCTTTCATTTTTTTGTTGAGCGTCAACGGTTAAAAGTTCAAAAATTTTAAAATAATTTAAAAAAAAAATAAAGATACATAGCGTCAACTTGACTATAAAAAATATTACAGCTGTTCTTTAAATTGCAGTCATGCCATGACAAACAGGTTATTTTCGTAATTAGTTTTACTGAAACGTACAAATAGAATCATTGAAACGTTGAAAACAAAAACAATTTTTCTGACCACATAGAAACCTTAAGAGACTTTTTCGCTCTCACTTCTTTTTGTGAAAGCAATTTATTGTTCAAACAATAGGCGAATAATCTCTAGTTTTGCCTCTTGAGTGGGCTGATATCAGCCTGCCAATTGATTTCTTGTTGGTTTCGTAAGGAAGACTTTCGTGTTATAAAAAAGCTATTTGTATTATGCCAACAGCAGAATTATTGTAACTTTATTTTTAAGTAAATTTCGATTCCATTTGAGATCTGTAACTCGGTCAAATTTAGGTCACAAGTTTTTTGTTTTTAACGCAAACGAGCTGGTTTCCAAGAAATTTAGATTTTTACTTTACGAAATTCTATAGGTCTGAATAGTCAAGATGACATATCATTTTTAACTACGGGTTTTCAGTCGCCGTGGAATTTTACTTTCAAGACAAACACCGAAAATTGTTACCTTCGAATTTTTTTTACTATAGGTGTTGAATTTGCCAGAGAGTTTACTTTTAATTAACTTTTTTAGTTCGATGTATCATTTTTATCTACTTTGATTGATATTTTACACTCTCTTTTGACTATTTTCAAGTGATGATCCATCAAAAATTGACATTATTGTTTATCCATCATACTCGACTGCTACTCTTGAGATCATATACGAAATAAACTACAGTGGCATTTATAAAGTACCCTGCGGTACCCCTCGGATAATTGAGCGATGCTGTCTCTGTAGACAACATTTTTTACTTGAACTCAATCTATTCATTCGTTTGAACTTTTGTTGTCACCTAGACAAAATGGTTTTAAGCGCAAAGTTTTATTTAAAAATGAATTAGATGCCTTTGAAATGTATAAAATAAGCAACACCATCAAAATTTGTTTGATCATTTTTGCTTCTGATAAATTCATCGCAAAAGTTATGGCAACAATGGCTGAATGGGTTTTAATGACGTTTACTCACATATCCGGACTTATTATTTGTCTTTGAGATTTTGAGCTATTAAGTTACAATGGTATTTAGAAAAGCTCTTGAAAAGCAATGGTTAATTGAAACCGGGCGATGGTTGTTTGTTTTCTTTGTCGTTCTATTGACATGCAGTCAGCAATTATTTTCGCATGTTTTTGTTCATTACTTTTGATAAAAAAAACTATTTGCTTGTGGTAACCTCTCCGTTCAGTTTCTGTCTACGTATGAATTCAGAAAATAGTTGATAAATATTATGGTTTTTCCCTTCCAATTTTTGTTTTTAGTTTGATTTTGCACAGAACAAGAATATTCGTCTTTTTATCTCAGTTTCCAAAAATGTTAAAAATTACTTTTAACCAAAACAACACAGTTCGAAATCAAATCAATTTTCAAATAAAAAATTTGCTCTGCTATCCGATATTGTGTCTTCTGATGATTAGTAATATCTTCAAGTCTTCTACGGATGTCTATCTAAAAGATGGAACCTGAAACTCTGAGCCGGAATAAAAAAAATCTGTTCTAACTTTGAAGTGTTAGAACTTTAAAAACAGCTTTCATTTTTTTGTTGAGCGTCAACGGTTAAAAGTTCAAAAATTTTAAAATACTTTTTAAAAAAAAATAAAGATACATAGCGTCAACTTGACTATAAAAAATATTACAGCTGTTCTTTAAATTGCAGTCACGCCATGACAAACAGGTTACTTTCGTAATTAGTTTTACTGAAACGTACAAATAGAATCATTGAAACGTTGAAAACAAAAACCATTTTTCTGACCACATAGAAACCTTAAGAGACTTTTTCGCTCTCACTTCTTTTTGTGAAAGCAATTTATTGTTCAAACAATAGGCGAATAATCTCTAGTTTTGCCTCTTGAGTGGGCTGATATCAGCCTGCCAATTGATTTTTTGTTGGATTCGTAAAGAAGACTTTCGTGTTATAAAAAAGCTATTTGTATTATGCCAACAGCAGAATTATTTAACTTTATTTTTAAGTAAATTTCGATTCCATTTGAGATCTGCAACTCGGTCAAATTTAGGTCACAAGTTTTTTGTTTTTAATGCAAACGAGCTGGTTTCCAAGAAATTTAGATTTTTACTTTACGAAATTCTATAGGTCTGAATAGTCAAGATGACATATCATTTTTAACTACGGGTTTTCAGTCGCCGTGGAATCTTACTTTCAAGACAAACACCGAAAATTGTTACCTTCGAATTTTTTTTACTATAGGTGTTGAATTTGCCAGAGAGTTTACTTTTAATTAACTTTTTTAGTTCGATGTATCATTTTTATCTACTTTGATTGATATTTTACACTCTCTTTTGACTATTTTCAAGTGATGATCCATCAAAAATTGACATTATTGTTTATCCATCATACTCAACTGCTACTCTTGAGATCATATACGAAATAAACTACAGTGGCATTTATAAAGTACCCTGCGGTACCCCTCGGATAATTGAGCGATGCTGTCTCTGTAGACAACATTTGTTACTTGAACTTAATCTATTCATTCGTTTGAACTTTTGTTGTCACCTAGACAAAATGGTTTTAAGCGCAAAGTTTTATTTAAAAATGAATTAGATGCCTTTGAAATGTATAAAATAAGCAACACCATCAAAATTTGTTTGATCATTTTTGCTTCTGATAAATTCATCGCAAAAGTTATGGCAACAATGGCTGAATGGGTTTTAATGACGTTTACTCACATATCCGGACTTATTATTTGTCTTTGAGATTTTGAGCTATTAAGTTACAATGGTATTTAGAAAAGCTAAAGAAAAAAAGTAGTAGAAATTATCGTTTTTTCCTTCAACTTTTTGTTTTTCATTTGCCTTTGCACAGAACGAGGCAGGTCGTCTTGTTATCTTGATTTCAAAAAATTTCAAAGTTAATTTTTGCCAAAACACCCAGTTCAAAGTCAAAGTAAATTTCAAATAAAAACTTGCCCTTCAATCCAATATTGTATCTTCTGATGATTAGTCAATACTTCAATTCTTCTACGGACGTCTATCTAAACGATGGAACCTTAAGCTCTGAGCCGGAATAAAAAATCTGTTCTAGCAAACAAGTTACTTTCACAATTATTTATACTGAAACGTACATATTATTGAAACGTTTAAAACAAAACCAGTTTTTCTGGCCACATAGAAGCTTTTGTAGATATTTTTGCTCTCACTTTTATTTGCAAAATATTCCATTCTTCAATTAATAACGAAAAATCACTAGTTTCACCTTTTGAGCGAGGTGATATCAGCCTGCCAGAGCATTTTTTTGGTTTCGTAAAAAAGATTTTCGTGTTATTAAATAAAAGCTATTTGTTTTACAGTTACAGCAGAATTAATTTAACCTAAAGTAATTTTCGATTCCGCTTGACGTCTGACACTTGGTCAAATTAAGTTCACAAGTATTTTTTTAACCCCAACAAGCTGATTTTCCAAAAAAAATTAGATTTTTTTAAGAAATACCATAGGGCTGAGTAGTCAAGATGACGTAAAACAAACTTAAGATGTGACTGCGTGCTGCAAAATTGGTTTGAATTTCTTAAGCCATTTTTAATTATGGGTTTTAAGTCGCCGTGGAAACTTGTTTTCAAGACAAACAACTAAAATTGTTACCTCTGAAATTTCAACTGTGGGTGTTCAGTCTGCCAGAGTGTTTACTTTTATTTAATGTTTTTAGTTCGTTGTTTCAGTTTCTATCTACTTTGAATGTAATTTTATGCTCTAATTTGATCAGTTTCAAGTGATGACCCATCAAAAATTGGAATTAATGTTTAGCCATCATACTCAACTGCTACTCTGAGACCATATATGAAAAAAACTACAGTGGCATTGGTAAAATGCCTTGTGGTACCCCTCTATTTAAGTGATAATTGCACGTTGCAGTCTCTTTAGACAACATTTGTTACTTGAAGTTAATTTTTTTTAATGTTTTGAACTTCTTTTATCATTTAGACCAAATCTTTAAATGTGCAAAGTTGCGTTAAAAAATGAATTAGCTACTTTTGAAATCTATAGAAAAACGACACCGTCAAAATTCTTTTGATCATTTTTGCTTTGAAGTATTCAGTACAACATGTTGTGGCATCAGTGGTTTAATGGGTTGTACTGACGTTTATTGGCATATACTGACTTATTTGTTGTCTTTGAGATTTTGAGTTAATATTTATATTGGCACTTAGAATAGTTCTTGAAAAGCAGTGATTAATTGAAATGGGGCGATAAATTTAGGTTTTTTTTCTGTGTCGTTCTCTTGATAAGCAGTAAGCAAATACGTTTGAAAGTTTTTTGTTCATTACTTTTGATACAAACTATTTATTTTGAAATGCCTCGACGTTTAATTTCTCTCGTGGCATTAATTCTGACGAACATTGATAAAAATTATCAATTTTTCTTTAAAGTTTTTGTTTTTCCTTCGCTTTGCAGAGAACGAGGCAAGTCGTCTTGTTATCTCAATTTTAAAAAAAAGTCAAAAATCTATTTTTCACCGAAGCAACCCACTTCTAAATCAAAAGAAATTTCAAATGATAACCTTGCTCTGAGATCCGATGATTTATCTTCTGCTGACAAGTCAAGTTTCTACGGATGTTTTTTTTAAAAGATAGAACCTGAAGCTCTGAGCCTCAAGACTATAGTTAGCAACAGACAAGTGTTTTTTGAAACTTTTGTTTTTGGTTCTCATCAATTTTTTCTATCCCCTACAATTTTCTTTTGAAATAATTTTTTTGGCGTAGAAAAAATTTAATGTCGTCTTTGGTGAGTTCTGGATCAAAATTAAAAATTGTTTTGAAAATTAAGCTTAAAAAAGTTTTCTACGGATGTCTATCTATAAGATGGAACCTGAAGCTCTGAGCTGGAGTCAAACATTGAGCTGTTTAAACATTAAACTGTTCAATTATCAAAAACAGCTTCCATATTTTTGTTAAGCGTCAACGGTTAAAAATTAGAAAACTTTAAAATACTTTCTTCAACAAAAAATAAACTTATTTATCGCCAACCCGACTATCAGAAAAAGATTCAACTGTTTTTTAAAATACGGTCAGGCCATAACAAACAGGTTATTTTAACAATTACTGATACTAAATTGTACATGTTATTGAAACGCGGGAAAAAGCATTTTTTCTGACCACATGGAAAGATTTGTAGGCTTTTCGCTCTCACTTTTATTCGCAAAGTATTCCATTCTTCAAAAAATGAACGAATAATTTCTAGTTTGGCCTTTTGAGTGTGCTGATATCAGCCTGTCAGAACAATTTTTTTGTTTGTTTCCTAAAGAAGATTTCCGTGTTATTAAAAAAAAGCTATTTGTTTTATAATTACAGCAGATTTAATATAACTTTAATATAACATTAATTAAAGGTAAATTTCGATTGTACTTGAGGTCTGCAATTTGGTCAAATTTAGGTCACAAGTATTTTTTAAACCAACTGGATTAAGCTGGTTTTCCAGGAAAATTAGATTTTTGCTTTATGAAATACCATGGGCAGAGTAGTCAAGATGACTTAACACCAGGTCTCTGAGAACAAACCTAAGATGTGATTGCGTGTTGCAATTTTTGTTTTATTTTCATTAGCCATTTTTAACTTTGGGTTTTAAGTTGCTGTGGAATCTTACTTCCAAGACGATCACCTAATATAGTTACCTCCTAAATTTCAACTATGGGTGTTCAGTTTGCCAGAGTGTTTACTTTAATCTTAAAAAACTTTAATCTTTACATATTTTGCGTCAACCCGATTATCAGAAAAAATTACAACTGTTTTTAAAATAACGGTCACGTCATAACCAACAGGTTACTTTAAAAATTAGTGATACTGAAACGTACAATTTTTTGAAAGATTGAAAACAAATCAATTTTTCTGACCAAAAAGAACGCTTTGTTGACTTTTGCGCTCTCACTTTCATTTGGATAGTGTTCCATTTTTTAATAATAAGCTACTAATTTTTAATTTTGCCTTTTGAGTGAGCTAATTCCGGCCTGCCAGAACAAAGTACTTGTTGGTTTCGTAAAGAAAAATTTCGTGTTATTAAATAAAAAGCCATTTGTATCATTTTTACATTAAAATTAGTTTAACTTTGATTTCAAGTAACTTCCGATTGCACTTGAGGTCTGCAACTCCGTCAAATTTACGTCACGAGTATTTTGTTTTTAATCCCAATCCGAACAAGATGGTTTTCTAAGACCAGGTATCTGACAACAAACCTAAGATGTGATCGCGTGTTACTTATTTTGTTTTAATTTCTTGAGCCATTTTAACTCTGGGTTTTAAGTCGCCTTGAAATTTTATTTTAAAGAAAAACACCTAAAATGGTTACCTTCGAAATTTCTACTCTGGTTGTTCAATTTGCCAGAGTGTTTATTTTTATTTATCTTTTTTAGTTCGATGTATCGAATTGCTATCTACTTTGAATCATATTTTATGCTCTAATTTGAGTAGTTTCAAGTGTTGACCCATCGAACATTGAAATTAATGTTTAGCCAGCTTACTCAATTGCTACTCTTGAGACCATATACGAAAAAAAAACCCGCGTGCGAGAACAAAGTTTTTGTTGGTTTCGTAATGAAGAATTTCGTGATATCAAATAAAAGCCATTTGTATTGTACTTACTGCAGAATTATTTCAACTTTAAATTCAAGTAAAATTCGATTGCTTTGGAGGTCTGCAACTTGGTCAAATTTACGTCACAAGTTCTCCTATAACTGAAATTTAAGTCAAATTGTCAAACCAACATTTTAGGTGTTTTGATGATGGCTTTTTGCAGGTAACAAAATCAAATTGGAGAAAGTGTTAAAAACGTTAACCGTTTCAGGAACAAACTAGGTTTGGATATATGGAAGGAAAAATGGCTAATCTGATAAAAAGAACAACGTGAAAAAATTGATGGCATCTCTTCGATACTGAAAAGCTCTAAATAAGCTCTAAATGTGAACAATCAACAATGCAATCCTAGTAATTTTCCTTTTTGTTTTGATGCCCTCAAAACTTTCAAACATTCCGATGGAATTAATTTTAGACGAGAGAAAAACCCTGCAAAAAGCTGAGAATAGCTTCACTGGACAACGTATAAAAGGACTTCAGGAAATAATATATGAGAGTTATACTTCATGGGATTAGGCATACTTTTCAAGAAGCAAATATTGGTTCTGTTTTCCCATCCTCAGATCAAGTAGGCACCAGCTGACAACAATCCAACCTTAAACTTTTCATTTTTGAACATATATTAGTATTAATTAGGTTAAAAGGCCTCAACGTAGACCCCCAAAGAGAACTTGAGAAATGTTACGATAGCGCAACTTATGTTAAATTGTTGCAACATTTCACTGGTGAAAAATTTGCTTGCTATATGTTCTTTTTTCACAATCAGCAACCAGGCTGTCCGTAGTTTCTATTGCAGCTATGAGGCTAATATAAAGTTCGAATAGGTTTTGTGTTGCATTTAAATGTCTCAGATTGTACAAAAAGGAAAAAATCCATTTTGTTGATCTGGGAAGCAAAATGTCATGGGCTGTATCGCTGTTTAATTGCTGGTTAATAAACAATGCAATAACTGTTTTTCACAAAACAGTTTACAACCCCTCAACAAATCCAGGCCGGGCTATATCTCCTTATATATAGCCGTATGGATAACCGTTCCGCCAGAAACATTATAAATTAGCATTACTTCTGCTTCAGTCGGAAGTCAAATCATTTTCCAGGCAATTGATCAGTATTGGGGATTTCAATAGACATTTTAAAGGACCCAGAAATTAATCAACATTTTGGCTGTTAGAAAACATTTGCAGCTTTCTGGGTTATATTTAGATTTCAGCTTGCTATCTCAATCAGTCTTCGTTAAGGCCCTTCCTGGGTCCGCAATCATGCTGACTGCCAAAGAGGCTAAGTTACAGGTACTTATTGAACCCGAGGAAATTTTTAAATCTTTATCGCTATGTTTAAATGCTCAGTCCTTTTGAAAATTATGTCAATCAATGAGCGGGGAAAACAGAATTGATAAATTTTTGATGTCACAACGAAATAGTGGGATGTCAAAAGTCTATATCTCCTTGTATGGGCCGTAAATCACTGGCGAAAAATCACCGGCGAAAAATCACTGCCGAGGAATTACAACAGGAGGATGGCGCCTACAAATTTTTCAAAGATGTTTCTTTTGGTCGAAAGGAGAGTATTTCCGTTGTTGATTCGAACTGCACTTAAAATAAGAGCATTGATAGGCCCTGAAAAAAATTTTTAATAATTTACATTTGAATCATTTTTTTTGCTTCGCCAAGTGTTTTCAGCTATCTATTACAATTTAAACCCTTCTTCTCTGTGTACTTCTTTTGTACGGCTTGCTTATTATTTTATTTCAAATAAATCAAAATTTTTCAACTTGTGTCGATATAAAGTTTTTTCATTCTGTCTGATAGCAAAATTTTTCATCCTGTTGGGTTAACTCAATTACAGCCATTCACAGGTCCGCGAAAATTCTGATAGCAAGAGACGCAGGTTTGTAGGCACCTTGGAAACTCCAGAACCCTTAAGCGGGGGAGTTCTCGTTAAAAATTGTGTTAACTACCCAGTTTGAGGTCCAGACCCAAATTTTCTTCTGATCAGACTTTCCAGACAGAGGTTATCTCTGATCAGACTTTCCAGACCGAAGGAGTTCTGATCAGACCATCTCCAGACCATGGTCCAGACTCAAATTTAGACCATTGTCTAGACATTAATCCGACTATGATCAGACCATATTTCAGACGCAAGTAGCCTCTGATCAGACTTAGTCGAGACCATCTCCCCAGCTGACCACTCTGATGAAAAACTGTCCAAATGGCCATCATCAGTCCTACCACCCATTACCCTCAACACACATTTTCTAACTTTCTTTCCCTGTCAGGTTGAACTCCCCTTTCATTTAGCCTTCTATTCAATCGACAACCCTAACCCCCTCGCTTGAATCCCAGCGTCAACACACACACACACACACACGCACACTCACACTCTAACAACCAAAACATATCAGAATCAGCTACCTACAAACTCTCTAAAAGCTTCATTAGATGCCATTAGATGTTCTTTCACATCCTGACTACCTTAGCCTTATCTTCATTCTTATATGTAAAAGCTTGTTAGTTCCTCTGGAAAAGTTGATGAATCGGGATCCAAAAACTGTATCTTCAACGCATTTAAAAAGACATCGTCTCAATTGCTTCTCTCAAAAAAGCTATTAGAGCATCGAGCAAGGCTTCCCGCAAAAATGTTTGCACTATGGTTTTGACTCCATCAAATGTAACAAGCAATCGAGTAATGGGCTAGTCTCCCCAGTGCTAATTGTCACATAATTAATACAACTAATCAAACCATGTTTCAAGACCTCTGATCATCGGCCTTCCTAAGAAACTCATTATTCAACAAACTTCCATGAAGTGAAACTCCTTACCAGGCGCAATGAGAAACTTTAGGCAGACTAAAGCATCACAGTACATATACACCTCTAGCTACAGAGTAAATGTCATTACATAGTAAATCATTATGTAAAAAATGGTACATCTTTCAGCTGATACAAACAACATGAACCCAGTAGGCTTAGGGCTTAAAGGGAAAAGATCCAAAAATTGCTTTTCAGAATTTTATTACGGCAAGGCCAAGAGACTGTCAGCCATTCCCGTTTCACTTGCTGTATCTTTCTTTTCTTCGGCCGCTGTGTTTTTTAATATCAGTTAAAAACATTTTTTCCCTTTAAAGTTACTGCTCCTTCAGTTTTGGATAACGCATTGATTTTTACTTAGAATGGAAACCAAGTGCTTTGTTCTCTCTCTCTCTCTCTCTCTCTCTCTCTCTCTCTCTCCCTCTTTAATCACTGTAGCACACATGCACGTCACTGTCCAAAAGACGGATACACCAACATGATAAATAAAAAAGTTCGCGATTCCTTTGGGATTTTGTTGAATGGGGTCTGTCATGATGTCGAGATCGAAACTCATCTTCAGCAAGAGGAAATCTTTGCCCCCAAATCACTGATTAGATATCAATGTCAACGGACTTTGTTAATCCAGTTTAAAAAAACACACTTTTTGTTGAAATATACTCCATCAAAAGAAAGATTACCTGTGGGACAACACCTCGTTGAATGTTCTGGTACAGCAGATAATGTTGCCTGGGAGATTCTAGATGTATGTCACGGGGTTGAAAAACTAATGAAAATAGAAGCGATCTACACCAAAAAGCTGAAACCGCAACCGACGAGTCCAAATACCATGGCTATATTCCAAATACCATAATTTGGCTTTTGAAATTTAACAATTATTCTGGTACATGTTAATTCGAAATTATATCAACCCCTTCAAAAAATAACAACAAGTAGGAGTAAAATTAGAAACTTTTTTCAGAAAAGGAAAACTATACAACCGGGATTTTCGGGATTCCGGAGTAAAGATTGAATTAATTTCGATTTTAAAAAAATAAATAAATTGATGTATATGTGATTTTAACTGTAAACAAATTCAAAAACTCCTTGTTATTTATATTGATTTCTCAGAACTGAATAGATAGTGTCAAACAAAAGTTTAAATACTTATTAAATGGTTTTATTTGATTGTTAAAACTGACGATGAACGCAGTATTCGAAAACGTTCGTTTTTCAAACCAATCTATATGTTAACAGACAATTGCTTCTTCTGCAAAACATATTTTGTTGTTAAATGTTTTCGACCCTCTAGCAAAAAGTTGCCCTGAAAATTGTAGCGAAAGCTGAAGAATCTTGAATCTATTAAAAAGAGCAAATACGAACAAAGTGTAATTGTTGTTGAGAAAGCAATATCTTGTCAACTGGTTGTTGCATGATCTGGTAGAGCTGGACCGCCAGCGTTGAAGGTGCCGAAAGCAGGCATCAACTCTCTGTGCATTTAAGGCTCCAGGACACTTAGGCGACACAAAATTGTTGATTATTCAATTGCAGCAAATGTTGATTAGGGGAGGATGGTAGTTTGACACATCTAATTGCGCCATTAATATTGTTTGTGTTCTAGTGCTGTCTGTCTTTTTTTACATTTTTCTCAGCTGATAATGTTTTAATATTTTCATTTCAACAATAAATTTGAACATTGCAACATGCTTTTTGACGAAGTAGTGCTGAGAGGGTCTCAGATCAACCAAAATGATTGGGAGGGGAATTTCCTGATTAAAGAGATTTCTTTGAGCATTACTAGATTAAGTTACGTGAAATCTATTCAACTAGAGATCAAGAACGTTCCATTCGATTGTCTCCTTGGTTTCTAGATGTATTTATTATTAACAAATTCTTTTCATTTCTTTTAGCTTCAAAATGCAGTTAAAAGAGGAGCCACTTTCACCTCTTGTTTCTTGCTCTTAATTTGTAAAGAAAAATTGTTGTTTTCGTAGTTTTTGATCTTTTGAGTGTTGACGGGCCCTGATTTCTAATGAGATTTTAAAGTAGCTTGACGGAATGAAACTTTAGACTAATTGCATTCTGTGATTATCGTGCATTCGAAGAGGTTATGATCAGACTTAAGTGCGCTCAAGTCCGTCTATGATGAGAAACTCAACTGCGATCGAAATGGCCATGATCTGACTATAGTGCGTTCAAAGCGCTCCTGATTAGACCCAAATGCGCTCCAAGAGGTAATGATCAGACCAAATTGGGATCGATGTTGCCTCTGATCAGATCCAAGTGCGCTCGAAGAGGGTAGGATCAGAGCAAATTGCGCTCGATCTCGACTCGGATCAGACCCAATAGCGCTCGGAGAGGTTATTATCAGACCCAATTGCGCTCGAAGTGGCTTCTGATCAGACCCAAGTGCGCTCGAAGAGGTTATGTTCTGACCAATTGCGCTCGAAGAGATTATGATCAGACCCAATTGCGCTCGGATTCGCTTCTGGTCAGACACAAGTGCGCTGGAATCCGCCTATGATCAGACTTTTCAGACCAAATTAGCCTCTGAACAGACCATCTCCAGACCATGGTCCAGACTTTCCAGACCGAAGGAGTTCTGATCAGACCATCTGCACACCAACGTCCAGACTGTAGAGCGCTCGAACTTCCGTCCAGACCCTGTAATTTCGGTTTGGGAACACACGGGTGTGCGCTCGACTGGGTCTGATCATAAACCAATTTGGGTCTGGACCTCAACCTGGGTCATGGGCTGGCATAATTAGTGGTCATGAGTTTTTGATGTCTGACGCTGATTAGTGTGAAGCGCTTTTGGTCCCATCGTATAGGCCGTAAATCATTGGCGAGATAAATTTGTTAGCGGGAACGGGAGGAATACCTCAAAATGATTTTATAGAAGGTAGCGAGGGTGATTTAATTCATATTCTAACTGAACTGAACTGGGCAATAATAATTGAACTGATAATAACAGCAAAGATCGGTTGCGAAACAAGTTTTCATTAAATTAATCAAAAAATCTCATCCTACCTCTTTTGGGGCTAAAAAGTTGACCCAAATTCAGTTTCAAAAAACAGATTTGATATTGTATTTCAGTGCATAATTGCATTTGTGTCGGCTATACTTAACCTCTATTTTGTCCTGTGTTTCTTGATTGATGCCGAACTTAGAGAACTACAGAACTATCCGATATTTTTAACAACTCTCATCGACTTCTTCGCATGCGGATTTGGATTCTTGGGAAACATGATTTCCAAAGAATTTTTTCGACTTCATTTTTCAAGCTACGGTAGCAAAGTGGAGAACGCGTTGTCGGCGGAGACGGGTCTATTTTACTACATGCAGCTGCGAAGGCACATCCGAGAGGTTTTTGCTCCACTTGTTGCGAACCATATCAGGAATCTTCTTTTGTTTTTACACGTTTAAAGAACTCTTGTTGAAATCATCAAATACCAATAAAAAACTTGTCAATAAACTGCACAATATTTCTCAGAACAAGTTACACCAAATTTGCGAGGAAAAAATTGAGAAAAAAGAAACGAAAACCGCAAAAACGGTCATAAGCAAAACTCCTTTTTTTAAATTACTGCCATCAAAGTTACAAAAATACCCAAATATAATTCTAAAATTTGGAACACTTCAAGCTAATTAATGTTAAAACGCGGCTCATATTGTTTTTGTGTTAACAATTGACCAAAAGCCAAACCACATCAATGAATATGAACAACAGAAGGAAAAAAGATTCACAAAAAAAAAACAAATTGTTCTTAATTAAAAGGTTAGGCTGTAAACAACAAAAACTACAAACTTTGAACCCTAAGCATATTGGAAAAGGATGGGACCGACGAGGTCTGATACTAATCAATTTGATACAAGTTTTTTTGAGAAAGAAAAAAACAAACAATTACTGAAAAACTCCAAAATTAACTATTTTTCAATAACAAGTCAAAGTCAAAAGATTAAAAGTCCGTAGGACAAAAACTAAGCGCACAGAATATATTCAAAAACTGGCATGTCGACCAAAAATTTAATTCTCAATTTAGATTGAAAAATTGGATGGAGATGTCTCAAAGAGTGAGGTAAATCACGAATGCCCAAAAAATTTATCTTACAATTTACCAATAATCTTTATTAACAAACGGCGAAAAATTACCTAAAGCGCTAAAATTTAAATACTGAGTGATATAACAGGAATAAAGTGGCTGTTTGATTTTTTGCAGATGATTGTATTCAGAAACGAAACAAAAAACGTTTGACAGGTCCTCAAAGACAAAGCAACCAAAGTAGCGAAAAATCTATTGACTTAACTACGGAAATTATAACGACAACCTCAGACTTTGAACAAGACGCTATGAAAGCGATAAACGAAAAAACAACAAAAAAGAAAAAATCTTTCTAAAAATTGTTTTAAAAATTTATGATTGGCGTCGCATGAAAATAACATATCAAATTTGCTGTATGGCACAGAAACAGGAAACAATGAAAATCAAAAAATAAATAGACATTCATCAAATCTTTTCGAAAATTAGAGAAATTTATGTACAGAAATTGAACCGTCTATAAAAACTGTTAAGGAGATCGTAAGTCTTTCTTTTTTATAAGAGAGCACTCGGCAGTTTTTTTAATTACACTTATAGACAAGTTGCCAAACAAATTTAAGGCAGAAAAAAGACAAAAAACAAGTGAAAGCAATGTTAAAAAATATTAAATACGATAAACAAAACAGATCTCTTACAAAAATAACATTCGTTCTGAACTGAGAACAATAATTTTTTTTAATTTTTTGTCATGATGGGACAGATGCAATTGATTAAAATTAACATTTAAACCTTTTCTAGACAACAAATAACGAACAATTACGACAAAGCTAATAGTTCACAGTTTTCCGATAAGAATAAAACCACTAAAACTACTCATTTTTACTTTGGTATAAAGCATTTCAAAATGAAGCTGTTAGTTATGATACTAAGTCAAGAAACCACAATGAGAAAGATAAATAAGTGCGGAACACGAAATTTCATTTGTTTCTGAAAGCAAGCAAAATTGAAATCATATAGAAAACTTAATATGAACTAATGTTCTTATATGAACTAAGTTAAGCCTTTTTTAAACCAATGAAATCTGCTAGCATTGAGCTTAGTGTCTACGCAATGAGCACTATAGGCCATTATCTGGAAACATTAGACACATCCCATGGGCAAAATTACCCAAAACTACTGAAAATTTTCGTAGAGCTGCTAATTTTGATATTAATGGTAACACGACGAAAACCACGAAAACCATTCAAAGATTTCTAAATGTTTTTTTTTATGAAAGGTTGTGTCGAGGACATCAAAAATAATGGCTACTTATTGATCGATTCCGATTATTGCATATATTCATCATCTAACAATTTTAGTGCTATACGCATATTTTGCATAGAGCATCACAAAAAAACAGCAAAAACAATTTACATTGCGGGAAGGGAAATAATATAACAAAACCAAAAAACTTTTTAAAACACAAGTTTATTGCTCCACTTCAGAAGTTTTCAAGTGTAAATTTTAGAGGTGATTTTTCGCTGCAATTTATATTCCGGTGTTATTTATATTACTGCTTATTTTCATAAGTTGAAAAATTGCTTATTAAGTTGAAGAAAAATTTTAACTCTTCCTAAAATTAGATAGCACCAATGTAAATCCAAATTTTTTTGGTTTGTAGAAAGACAGCTTGAGATCAAAAACACGGCCACTAACGTTATGTGGGTGTTACAAAAACCTAATTGTACCAAAGATTAACAGAGACTCCACAATAGATCGAAAATATCGAGTAAAAAGAACGACATTGCGATAGGTCGAATTAATTTAGCAAAACTGTCAAAACTGCTGTTCCTTATTTTTTGCTCGTTATTATAAGTTCACTTAGCCCTTTTGTCAGCCTAGGCAGATTGTTTGAACTTTTATTAGGATAGTGCTTTTAGGGTAGGGAATCGTTATCAATTTTAGCTAAAAACCTGATTGTTGGTTTATTATTTTTGGAAAAAAAATGACAGATTATCAGGAAAATAGCAGTCAAAATTTCGCAAAAACATCAGCTCAAACGAAAGACTTAACATCCATGTCTCATTTTAAAAAAGAACGCATTATTGTCATTCAGAGCTTCTAAAATTAATTTAGCCATATAAAGCAAAGTTTGAGTAAATTTTTGACCTTATAAAACAAACTTTCAGCAAATTTTTGACCATATAAAACAAAATTTGAGCAAATTTTTGACCATATAAAACAAAGTTTGATCAGATTTTTGACCATATAAAACAAAGTTTGTGGAAATCTTAGAAAAAAATGACCAAAATAGTGAAAATTGGCCAATATTCACTAAAACGTTAAATTCCAACTCTTCAAAAAAAAACAAAATATAAAAAACGGGATTTCCTCACACCTCACTACGACGAATATATTGATCGTCCAAAATTGAATAACACAAAAACCAGTTGAGCATATAGTTCCTCCGCCCACTAAGTGAGGAACAAAAATCTTTCATCAAAAGCTGTAAAACTTCACAGAGTTGGGTAAAAACAGGAAAAGATTCTCTTGATTAGTCCATTCTGGTTCCGTTGTTGGCCCGAATTATTGGCTCAAAGGCTCAACGAGTATGGCACGGGATTGTGTTCTATTGTGCTGGCATACGAGCGATATGTTCTCATTTGTTTTCCCACTAAAAAGGGATCTTTTCCCATATCCATTCCTTGTCAACTCTCCTTTGTCTCTGGTACCATAGCATCTCTCTTTGGTTCAAGAGCAACGGGGGGGGGGGGTCTTCAAAAAGATTAAATATGAACAGTAACAATCATTAAAAAATTAAGTAACATTTAAAGCGTTAAATGCGGTTAGTGTTCAAATTATGTAAGATCAATTCTGAAACTCATAGCGTCGGTTTTGCATTCTTCAACGCATTCAAGATATCCATCGGAATATAATGCTGAGAAAACGTACAGCTTGAGAGATAGATCGTGTGTGCGAGTGTGTGTGTGTGTGTGTGTGTGTGTGTGTGTGTGTGCGTGTGTGTGTGTGTGTGTGTGTGTGTGTGTGTGCGTGTGTGAGGGGGTGTGTGTGTGCGTGCGTGTGTGCGAGTGTGTATGTGTGTGTGTTTGTGTGTGTATGTGAGAGAAAACATGTGTGCGTGTGTGCGCGCCCGTGTGTGTGTGTGTGTGTGATAGAGGGTGTGTGTGTATGTGAGGGTGTGTAATTTTTGTGTGTGAGAGGGTGTGTGTCTGCGGTTGTGTGTGTGCGAGTTTTTTTTGTTTGAGGGTGTGTGTGTTTCGTGACAGAGAGAGGATGTGTGTGAGTGTGCGTGTGTGTTTTGTGTGTATGTGTGCGTGCGTGCGTGTGTGTGTGTGTGTGTGTGTGTGTGTGTGTGTGTGTGTTTATCTCTGTGCGTCTCTCTCTCTCTCTCTCTCTCTCTCTCTCTCTCTCTCTCTGTGTGTGTGTGTGTGTGTGTATGTGTATGCGTTTCTGTGTGTGCTTTTGTGTGCCAGCGTGTTTGTGTTTGTGTGTGTTTGTGTGCGTCTATGTCAATGTGCGTGTCTCTGAGTTTGTGATTGCATGAGCGTTTTTGTGCGTGTATTATTGTGTGTGCGTGTGTTTTGTACGTGCATGTTAGTTTCTGTGTGTCTTTGTGTGTGCGTGTGTGCTTGCATGCGTCCGTGTTTATGTGTGCGTGTGTGTTCTTGTGCGTCTTTGTGGGTGGATGGATGCATATCTCCACGTGGTGCCCCCTGGACGCCCTGCAGCCAGCTGGTTGACGAAGTGCCTTTGCCGCGGCCCGAGCTTGTGCCAAAGCTCAGTTTGGAAGTGGCGACTCCTGTCAAAGCAGCCAAGAAACCACAATGCGCACACGAAAAAAGATTACTCCATTAAAAGTACGTGCCCAGCGGGAACTGGGATGCCCACGTCCGCTGCAGTGCGTAGACAAGTAAAGACAGCGAACTCACCCTTCACGCCAGCGCCTGAGAAAAAGAAAATCACACTCGCAAGTTGGAATGTTCACACTCTTTTGCGGCCTGAAAGCAAACCCTTGCTCACTGACAGCCTCTGTAACCGCGCTAAGACAGTGGCATGCCTCCAGGAAACCCGTTTACCGGGAGACAATGCATGCGTCATACAAGACTCAAACGGTATGCCCTCATACAGACTCTTCGCTTCAGGTGAAGAAAAATATGGCCTTCACGGTGTCGGCATTGCAATTCAGCTGAAACTAGCCAACTGTGTGATGTCCTGGCGCCCCTTTGGTCCCCGCCTGTGCCATTTGAGACTCTCTGCAAAACCATTTCCCATCTTTCTTATTTCTGCCTGCAGCCCCACGGAAGACGCTGACCCATACGTCAAGGAGACCTTCCATATGCATCTCAATGATCTCTTAGACTCGATCCCAAAAAAAGACTTTCTGCTGCTAGCCGGTGTCTGGAACGCCAAGCTAAGCACCCCCCCCCCCACTGACTGAGAAAGCAGCCATCGGAGATTTCACTCTGGGTGGCAGACGACTCAGATCATAAGATGCTCTTGGCCAAGATCCATTTCAAGCTGAAAGCCAAAACCAAGAAGGTCCGCCAGAGCAACCTCGACGTGTCTTCCCTTCAGATCCCAGCTGTCCTTGACGGCTACAGGGACTCTCTCGGCTCGCTTCTCCCAGCATCTCTGGATGACATCGAGACGGCGTGGTCCTCAATCCGCAATGCGATGTCAGCAGCTGCAACGAGATCCCTACCAAAGAAGGGACCCGCCCATAAGCCCAGGCTATCACACGAGTCAACGGCCAACCCATCGCTGACAGCAATGACAAGATCGAAGCATGGGCAGCCTATTTTGAGTCACTCCTCAATAATCCTGTCAATGACTCAGCAGATATCAACCTGCGAGGCGAGTCTCTGATGCCCTTGCCAAAGCCGCTGATTCCGCCCCAAGTATTGCAGAGGTTACCCTTGCGCTCAAAGCACTGAAAACAGGCAAAGCTGCTGGCACCGACCAGCTGCCTCCCGAGTTTTTTGAATTTGCAGCCGACGAGCTCGCACTACCTGTCTCGGCTCTATTCGGGAAGATATGGAAAGGTACAGACAACCCCTGTGATTGGAAAGATGCCATTATTGTCCCTGTGCTCCAAAGGGAGACTAGACCCTCTGCTCCAACTATCGGGCATTTCTCTCATGGACATTGCGTTCAAGGTACTTGAAACAGTTATGCGCAAGAGAATTGAACCAACCTATGCCCCCCTTGCGCGCAAGAATCAGGCAAGCTTCAAACGCGGCGTTGGTTGCAGAGACCAAATTTTCTCCCTTAGACAAATTCTTGAGCAGAGAAACCAGTTTCACCGCCTCACATCTGTGGCGTTTGTCGTTTTCAAAGCAGCCTTCGACAGCGTTAACCGTGATTGCATATGGAAGATTGCTGCAAGCCTTGGCCTTCCCAACAAAGTGATATGTGTGCTACGTGCGATGTACACAGAGAGCCGGAGCCAAGTTAGAGTGTAAAACGCGACATCGCAATCCTTTGACATCAAATCCGGTGTTCGTCAAGGCTCTATTCTGGCCCCTTTCCTGTTCAACTTATTCTTCGACCATATCATGATCTCCGCGATTCGAACTGGTGAGTTTGATGTCAGCCTGGACGACACCGCCGTGGCAGATCTTGACAACGCTGGTGATATCGCATTAGTCGATGACAACATTTATGACATCCAAAGACTTCTTGATGCCCCTAATATTAAAGCCAAGTCCTGGGGCCTAAAAATTAACGTAAAGAAGACTGAATTGTGCAGCAACCAAGAAGACGCCCTCCTCTCCTGCAACGGCATCCAACTCAATCTGGTTGAACATTTCACATATCTGGGGAGCTCGATCCAACTAAACGGCGATATAGCCCAAGAAGTGAAGTCCCGCATAGGCAGAGCCGCCCAGAGATACAAGAACCTCGATAAGTTCTGGTGCATGAAAAACATCCCGGGCTCCCTGAAGATCAAAGTCTACAACGCTTGTATCACCAGTGTGCTTCTCTACTCCTGTGAAACCTGGCCGCTCCGCGCCTCAGAGCTCAAAAGACTGATGGGATTCGACAAGAGGTGTCGGCTAAGAACTCTTGGAGACCCCACAGTTACGAACAACCTCGACGTCTTCTCCATCAAAAGTATACGCTTGGGGTGGCTTGGTCACGTCTTAGGATGCGCGAGGACTGTCTCCCCAACGCCACCCTTGAGTTTGTCAAGGGGCCCTCTTGGAAGCGGCCACCTGGTGGTGTAAAAACCATCTGGAGAAACATCGTGTGCGAGGAACTGAAACAACATCTCAAACCCCAAGGGATGTCTCACAAAAAGAGGAATGAAGAGTGGTTCACTATTGCCAAAGAAACCGCTGTGCGCCAGCCGCAATGGAGAGCTCTTATCCGTGACAGTTGTGGCGCGTAGTAGTCGACCCCGACTGAAAAGCCCGATGATGATGATGATATCTGTGTGTTTGTACCTGTTGTGTCTCTTTGTTTGAGGGATTGTGTGTGTGCTTCTTTGTGTGTCTGTTATAAGTCTCTGTTTGTGTCTCTGTGTTATGTAAGTTATTGTTGTGTATGTTTGAGAGTTTGAGTGTGTGTGTGTGTGCATCTGCGTGTTCTTACGTTTGCGTATATGTGTGTGCGCGCGTCTGGTTTGTGCTTGTCTGTTTGGGTATGTGTGTGCTTGTTCACATGTGTGCTTTTTTGTATGTTGGTTTGTTTGAGTTTCCTTATTTTTGTATGTCTGTTGGCGTGTTTTTGTGATTAATTGTTTGTGTGATCACGTGCTCGTCGGTTTGCTTGTTTATATTTTGCATTTTTGGTTTTTGAGTGTATTTTTTTGTATGTGTGTGTGTGTTATCTTCGTTTGTGCGTGTGTGTTCGTTTGAGCGTCGTCGTATGTGTATGAGTTTGTTTGCATGCAATTGTTATTTGTGTTTGTCACGTTCTTTTTGTGTTGGTATATGTTAACGTGATTTTTCGTGTTCCTAAGCGTGCGTGTTCGTGTCTGTGTGTGTTTGTGTGTATGTGTGTTTGTGTGTATTTGCGTATGTTTGTTTTTGTGTTTGTCTGTGTAAAAGAATCTGTTTGCATATTTGTGGGTGTTTCTGTGTGTTTGCATGTGTGTGTCTGTATGTTTTTGAGTGTATGTGTTTGTGTGTGTATCCATAATTGTGTGTATTCGTGTAAGTTTGTGTTTGTGTGCGTTTGCATTTGTATGTTTGCGCGTTTGTTTGTGTAAGCGAAACTGTTTGCATGTGTGTGGGTGTTTGTGTGTGTGTGTGCTGCCGGTGGTGGGCGTCTGTATTTGTGTGTGCGTGTGTGTTCTTCAGCGTGTGTGTACTTTTTTGTGTGCTTGTACGTGCTATTGTTGTGAGTGTTCGTGCGTGTGTGTGCTCGTTTGTATGTACGTTTGTATGTCTCTCTGATAGATCCTATGTTCGAGTGCGTGTGGTGTGTATTTGTGTGTGAGTGATTGTGCATCTGTGTTCAAGGTTATGTGTGTGTTTGTGCGAGTGTGTATGTTTAAGTTTTCGAGCGTTTTGTGTGTGTGTGTGTGTGTTTGTGTGTATGTTCCTGTGCGATTTTGTTGTTTCTTTTGTTTCAGCGTGTTTTTTTGTGAGTGTGCTTGTGCGTGTGTGTGCTTGTTTGTGTGTGCTTTGTCTGTTTGTTTCTGTGTGCGTGGTTTTGAGTGAGCTTGTGTGCGTTTGTGCGCTTGCTTGTTTTTGTGCGTTTTTTGTTTTTGCGTGTAGTTTTGTGTGTGTTTGTCTTTGTGTGTGCGTGTGTGTGTTTGTTTCAGAGCCGTCAGGTGTGTATGTGTTTGTTTAAGTGCGTTTGTTTGTTTTTGTATGTGTAGTTTTCTGTATGTGGGTGTGTTTGTTTACATGTCCGTTTGCGTGTGTGTTTTAGTGCGTTTGTGCACGTGTGTGCATTTTTGTGTTTTTGTGTTTTGTATTTGTGCGTATATTTGTGATCAGGCGGTTTTTTGTGTAAGTATTTCTCTTCGTGTCTGTTTGTGTGTATGTGTATGTAAGTGTGTTCGTTTGAGCGTCGTCGTGTGTTAATGAGTTTGTGTGTGTGTGTGCGTATGTTTGTTGTCAGTTGTTTGTGTTTCTGTGTGTGGCTAACGTGCACGTGTTTGTGTTTTTTTATTTTTATTATTTTTGTGTGTGTTTTAGTGTTTGTGTTGGTGTTTGTATTCAAGTGTGTGGCCGATTTTGCGCATGTTCCGTGTAAAAGTGTTTGTTCAAACGGTTGTATTTGTGTTTGTTTGTGCGCGTGTGGTTTTGTGTATGTATGTTTGTGTTTTTTGTACCGGTCGCTTTGCGTTTGCGTGTTTGTGAGTCTCCGAGTGTCTGTATGCATGTTTGTGCGTGAATATGTTGGCTGGTTTTTGCGTGTGTTGGTTTACGTGTGTGTTTGTGTGTGTGTGTGTGGGTATTTGTATGATTGTTTGAGCGTATGTGTTTTTGTGTGTGCTCGTTTTTGTGTCTGTTTTCATTATTATACGTGTGTGTGTTTGTGGTTGTTGTATGTGTTCTTGTGTGTCTTTTGATTTGATTGTTTGTTAATGTTTTTTGTGTATTTTAGTGTGTGGGTCTATTTGTGAATTTTTGTGTACGCATGTGTGTTTGTTTGATCGTTTTTTGTGTGTATTTGTTATCATGTATTTGTTTGTGTGTGTTTTTGCGTGTTGGTCTATGCGTGTTGTGCCTGTGTGCATGCATGTGTGTGTGTGTGTTCGTATTCGTGTTAGTGTGTCATTGTGTGTGTCAGTTTGTGTATTTGTATATACATATACATATATATATATATATATATATATATATATATATATTTATATATATATATATATATATATATCTATATATATATATATATATGTTTGTGTGTGTGTGTTTGTGTTTGAGTATCTGTTTTTGTGTGGTGCGAGTGTTTGTGTGTATGTTTGTGAGTGTTTTTTGAGTGTTTGCGTTTTTGTGTACAGATACAATATATATCAGTATGTGTACATGTGGTCTTGAGCTTGTGTATGTCTCTGTGTGTGTTTGGTTGTTTTTGCTTTGTGTGTTTGTTACTACGTTTGTGCATGGGGTTGGGGTGCTTAGGGGTCTGGGATGGTGTAACAGAAAGGATCCCTATATAGGACGACATCCTGTCACCCAGTCGAAGAATCAAAATCTACTCACTTTTGACATCAGTATTACTTGGTCTGTTTCTGACCGATTCATGCTACAGATACTACCGTGAAGAAGCTATATGCAACAGAGCCCCGGGCTGGCATTTATTTCCCTCTTACCGAACTGGATTAATGCTTCCTTCCGTTATAAGCTCCATCTTATTCTCTGTAATTCCTTGCATGATATGCGTACGTTACTACTTCTCAATTGCCAGGGTTCTTTTATCGCGAGGCAAAAAAATGGGTCGCAACTTGAACTTGGTGTTGGCTTTCACCTCCAGTTGTACGATTTGGGCTATTACTTCTAGGTATCTTTTCTGCTAGCCCAACACCCCCCCCCCCCCCACCACCACAACCCCAGCTTAATTTTGCATCCTCCCTTTGCACATGTTGTTTAAACATACTGTGAAAATTTAAACATTTATTCGTAAAAGTTTATGAACAAAACGCATTTATTAAAAGCTATTAGCGCAGCTATCGTTTGGAGGTATTGCCTAATTCAACGAGAGTGAAAATTTGTTTTCGGGAAAATATTCTAAAAGTGTCTTCAATCTACCTAGACAGTTGTTGAAATGAAGTGCAAATATCGCTTTCACAATTCGTCAAAACTTAGATTTTGGGGGTTGCAAAAATTAAGGCTATATAGAGCTACTCGGGGGGGGGGGGGTGGGGTGGGGGTTCGGGGTTTTAGCAGAAAATATGCACTTTTAGCATGAAAATATGGCACGATATTTACATGTTTACAGTTTACACGACTCGTTCTTTCAGTGAATTATACAAACATCCTTTGGCGGTGAACATTTTGGCAAGTCAAGTCTTTGCTCTGATTGGCTGCTTCACTTCTTTTTTTAGCCCTTACATTCTGCTGGTGGTCTTGAAAAACTACAGAAAACCTGCCAAGAAATTAGCAAAGAAAATCTGCTGCAAAAAAGGACTACAAGAAACTGATTAGGTAAAATTATAATAGTTTTTTCTCTATTTTGCTGTCTTTTCCTACTCATACTACCCTAGATGAAATTGAAGGAGTTTTTGGTTATCTTAAAAGATTCTTGCAAATATTTTTGCAGGACAATGTTTGTCTTGCAAGATTTTGCATTACAATACATCATCTTGCAAGATCTTGCAGGATCCTAGCTAGATCTTAAAACATAGCAATCAAAATCTACTGGTGTAGCTGACAGTGATTCTCAAATTCAACTAAAAATCTTCCCCAGCGAATTTTCCCTGTTTATTTATCAAAGTCACTCCAAATAAACTTCAGTTCACAAGCAATTTTTACTGGATAAAAAAGGACAACAAGGAACTGCGGTTGCTTAAAGATGTTGGTTTTACTAGAAAATATCCCATGTAGCCAAATTTAAATGGAACCTGTAGCAAACTCCAAGCGTTAATTATTTCTGGGAAATGGTAAATTCATGTCTTTCGTGTAATATATGTACACTCGCCTTCTCGACTGATGACGGCTGTGCTCAGACGTTGCGAAGACACCACTAGATCCGAACAAGCGTTGAGCAGAATTCTAAGACTAAGGATAAAAGCCAATATTTCTTGAGCTCTCACGGGTCAGTTTAAAAAAAATAATTTGGAGGCTTTTTAAAAATGTTTACACACGTTTTACGAAAGGCTATCCGTGCAGCCACTATTTATCCCCCTCCACTGTCCGCTAATGGGTGGCAGGCACCCACTCGCACACCATAGACAATCAGGCAACCAGATCTGATTTACTTTGAATGATTAAAATTATAGGTGACGTCTTAACAAATAGACGTACCAAAATGTAGAAATTTCAAAGAATGTGATTGGTTGAGAAATTTAAAACACTGTACCTTTATGCGTTCAATTAGCCTAAATTGGACATAGCCTAATGTTAGATTATAATTTTTACCGCATCTGGCCATGCCTCGCGGGCCATGGCCATGCCTCAGCGGCCCGTGGGACTTGATATGAATCTATCACAACCGAACGTGAGACCAGTTTCCCCCAAAAATGTATAATTGTTCTATTTCGGCTTATCGCGATTTCTGAGCAACTTTACGTTAGCACGCATACCCTATTTTAAAATATAGAGAAAGTGTTGAGCAATCAGCCAATCAGAAAACAATATTCTTATTTCCTCAGTTGGGATTGGCCAGCAGTAAAATTTCTATATTTTGGTACGTCTGCCATTTTCACTAGCGCCAAAATTATAGTTCTTGAATTTGAACCAATCAGATTGCTTGACTAACCAAATTTTAGCTCTCAGTTGAGATTCTCAATTTCGCTTAGTAGGCGTTCCGCCGCTCCCGTTCAACATAGTCTCGGCTCCAAGATTTCAAAATTTGCAAAAACCGTGCAAAAAATTATATTTTGTTTGAAAAAGGGCTGCTTGTTATCTAGAAACTAGCATTCAGATATTAAAGTTGTATAGCTGTGAGCAATTTAAATATAAGTTACGTAAATTGACGATCAGTTAGCAAAAAATTTGCCCGAACTACTATTGAGCTGTATTACAACAATTTAATTTCTATTCTCGCGTCATCTTTAAAGTTTGATATCATACAGATTAATTGTAGAGGCTGATTACACTGAAATATTGTAGTTATACTGATTTTTTGTCTTTCACTTTTCGTTTTCAAAACAATATGCAATTTTCAAACATAAACAGACTAACTTTGGAGGAATTCCTCTCGAACAATTGGCGATGCAAATAATTTAGAAGGCCGCATAGGTTAGAAAAACTTTTAATTTGTTATAGTGCAAAAACTTCCGACTACGGAGAAATCCCAACATCTTGGATAAGAGTATGTTACTAACTCCCACGCAAAAAGACCTATGTACGGTCACCTCTCACAATCGGTTTTATTTTTGCAACAGATTTAATTTCTGAATGCACGGAATCCGAAACATTGCCGGCAAATTGTCGGAAAATAGCCGGCGTTGACCCGCTTGACGCACATTGCGATTGAAACAGAAAAAAAGAAAAAAAATAAGAGATGGAAATTGACGGAATTTTTCTAAGTGTCAAAGTGATCTTATTTGGTGTGTATGTTCAGCATGTTCCGTTGAGTTCTAAAAAAACACTTATTTCAGCTTCTAAACTGAAGTCTATTAGGCATAAAACTAATACCAGCTAGCAATTGCTTTAATGAACTTTGATAACAATGCATTTTAACTTAATGACAGAGCTTCAAATGTTTATCCAGTTTCTTTTAATTTTGCTTTTTTCACTTTGATCTATTCACTACATTACGTAATTCAATACGTGAAAGAATTTAAAATCCATTCAGTTGAAACAGTGAGTGATGTATGTCGGAAGTCAAGCGTGAAAATTGCAAATTTCGTTCAAACGAAAAACGTGATCAAAAGGTAAAGCGAATTAAAAAAACATAGCAGGACAAGTCCTGACATACAATTCAAAGAATTTTTATTGACTAAACAGAAAACTAGACCTAGAACGGACTATGAGTGAAATGGGAAAACCATTTCCTAAAAATCTGATCAAAAATTTTTTTTTTGTTATTTAGAACTTATATAGGCCTCTAGGAAAATTTAAACTAAAAACATACCCGGCAGATTGCCGGAAAAAAGCCGCCATTGATTCCCATAACTATTGGGATTGAAAGAAAAGAAAATATCAACAAAAATTTATTTTTGCATAAAACACTTTTAAGTGCAATTTATTTTGATGTCATTTCGCAATTGAACATACTCCTGTCTCTCAGTTAGAGGCTACAGCGTCTAGTATCAATACCAATTAGCATTATAGATAGTAACTAAAACTTATGAGAACAAAGTTCAAGTACCGGTCATCTAAAAATGGGCTTTATGGGTTTATCCCGTTTCTATTTCTGACTCTGATTTTTTTTATACTGATTCTGTTCATTTTGAATTGCTTTGCTGAGCAGCTGCTGTTTAAAAGGACTTTGAGCAGAATGACAGAAGAGTGAAACTAGCCTAGAGAAGTCAAAAAGACTTCACGCAAAATGTCGAAAAAGCGGCAAAATGGGTAAAGCCAAAAAAGGTTCGACGAAGTAAAAAAAATAGGAGCGCTATAATAGCCAGCTGAGAAGATGAGGGCGGCTATTAAAAATGAAACCATTTTTGGTGCGTTTTTACTTGACTTACAGTGAACAAAATTACACTAAACAACCTTGCAGTGCTAAAAATGCTGAATGAGAGAAGAGTTTAACATGTGAAAATCAAATGGTCAGGCGTGACTAAAGTTAATCCAAAAGTCAAATAGGTCAGCCATTTCGTTTCACAAAAAAAAAGATACACACGACTACAATAACTGCTTCCAACTTCGTTCGAGAGCAATTTAGAACTTCTATATCTCAAGTTACGTCACAGTAAAAAAAGTTTTTTGTTAATACTTTTAGAATTATGTACAGTTGGTATAGTGTATCATCATTTTCTCATCGCCACAACAATACACCTGCTGTTTATCTGGCTTTAATCTTGGCCAGAACAAACAATTTGAGAAAGTAGCACAGACTAACTCTCCATAAATCATCTAAACATTATTTTTCATAACTTTCAGTTGCTGCTTATCACTGCACGCACTAGGAAGATTAATAAATTAGATCACCAAACACAGCAGAGCTGTTTGTTTATTTGTCTGTCTTTAAATCAATCACTGCAACAACTTCAAACAGGGATAAATGAATATGAGATAAAGCAAAGCACATATTGATTTGTTTATTTATACTCACACAACCAGGTGAGAGAGAGAGAGTAATTGAGTTTTGTTGATTATTTATGAATAAGCTATGTACAATTATAACTGAGGTTAACTAGATAACCTTGTTAAGAGTTGAGTGTGGGTTTCTATATAGTATAACACACACTCAAACCATACAATTAATGTTTTGCAACCACTACGGCGGTTTAAGAGCACGATTGAGTTTGTATGTTTGTTTCTCCGCAGCTGTTGTTCTTTTTGACGGAGAAACGAGATATTTGTTCAGAGTTTTCTAGAATTGACTAAGGCTGAAGTTCTGATGAAATTACAGGTTGTTCACTCCTGTGATATCTCTGAAACATAAATATAGCTGAATAAGTCCTGAACACTTTGCTGAAATTATGTGTAATGATATCTTACGGTTAACTAACGCACCATTGATGGTTTTTCTAGAACGTTCAAGTATTAAAAAAATTGGACTTAAATTTTCTCTCACAATTTTTCACAACAAAAACTGATTCGGGAAGGTAGCTTTGAAGTGCTGAAATTGTCAGAAAAGATAAAGTAGATTAATTTAAAGTAATAATTTTGATGTTTTTTTTAATAAAACATCATCAGAAAAATGAAAAAACATCGCGTGCCTTTTTTCTGAAATCACCAGCCAGGCATCGAACTTTTCAAAAGATATATTTTAAGGGATGTTTTCCGTTTGCGCCCCCCCCCCCCCCTTAGTGGGTTCATATTATTTGCACCCCCAGACGCGCGTACCATACTTTAACATGATGATTTACTATGTAATGGCACGTGCTCTGCAACTGCAGGAGCATAACGTACTGGGGGGGGGGGGGGGTGCACAAACGGAAAAGATCCCTTTTAATTATTTGTAAGATTATATTAATTATAAGCACTGACCACTAACCATTGATGAAGAGACGGGCAGAGGTGACAACTTGTCCTAACGCATTTGTAGCATAACAGCTGTAGGTTCCCTCATCCTCCACCATGGTCTCCGGGATGGACAGCTGTGCTTGACGACCATCGAATGTCATCAGGAGTCCCTCCGAGTCGTCCTTGATGAGGAGACCGTTGAACTCCCAATGGACTGTGACTCCTGGGTTGCCTTCGAAGATGGCGGTGAAGAGTGCCGAGGCACCCTCCGTCAGTTCCAAATCCTTACAAGCCACAACTACCTAAATTTCATTCATTTTTTGAGAAATATATCAAATCCTATTTTTTTCACCGACTCTGGTAAGAGTTTTAGTTTAAGTGTTCAATTTATGAGTTGTCCTTGAAGGAAATTAACTTCTACTGCGTTATATCAACTTATCGCAATCAGAGATCAAAGTTAATTACTTTGTTTATAGGCGCTCCTTCTATTAAAATACACAAAAGTGTTCCATTGAAACTTAAATATATCCTCGGAATTCGGGTGTTTCTTTTTTTTTCGTTCATAATTGTCAAAAATGATCAAGTTTGAAGAATATGTTTACCTGAGGCGGTGAGCGCGTCATTAAGTACCCGTTTAGGTCTGGACAATCCCTGGGCTGTACCCTGAGCTGACACGTGTTTGTTCTAGATTGACCGGCGGGGCTATTTAAAATGCATGCATAGCTCCCTGCATCGGTGTCCAGTACGGGACTTATCCTAAGCAAGATCTAAACACAAACAAACAATCAAAACAAACAATGATAAACATAGCTGGCAGATTGCCGGAAAATAGCCGCGATAGACGCTTCTGGCCTTCCATGAATTGAAACAACTAAAAAGATTAGATAGACAGATCGACCACCAGTCCTTTAACAGACCACTAGACTTTTTGGGTTAGATTCGGACTGTTGATTTCGGACTGTTGGGTTAGATCCTGACACATAGGGTCTATAAGGAAAAAGCCCTAAAACAGTTTTTTTCAAAATTGCTATTCGAAATCAAAAACTCAAGACATACTCAAGAATTACGGCATATAAGTTTGGCACAACTTAGATGCACACTATTGATCTTTAACTAGTAAATGTTCATAAAACTTCAAGTTCCATAAGTGAGTTCCGAGTGAGTTAAGTCACGCAATTGACCTAAAAGCAGAAATGACGTCACGCACATCACAAATTTTAACTGCAAAACAGTAGAAATCACTGAAATCATAGAAAAAGTCAATTCCAAGAAGTCAGGTCGTAAGAATCATCGATGGAGACGACGAATTTAAAAAACATAGCAGGACAAATCCTGAAAAACAATTCGAAGAATTGTATAAATTTATGACCTGACAATCTTCTGCTCCGCTTTAAAAGGCAAATGAGAGCTGTAAGTAAGCAATAAAACAACGCAAGAACAATAAAAACAAGCAAGAATAAAAAATCAACTTTTATTCTTTGAAAAAACAGAATCAACATCAAAACAACTGTTATGCAACTATATTCCTCTATTTGTCAATAGGAACCTGTCATTAAATGTCGATGAGTCCTCTAACTAATATTAAACGACAAGTCAAAAATAACCAAAATTCGCAATAAAACTCGCTGAAACTATTTGAAAACACTTAGTATAAAATTCACAGAATGGAAGAGGTACTGAAGGATGCATTTATGGCAATTAATTGAGTCCTCAATGGCCACAGTTGAGACCTGTCATCAATGAGATTAAGTGATAAGACAGCAATAAGTACAACAAATACTAGCAACACCAAAAAAAATCGCTAAGATTTTTTTAAACGAACAATCGTATTAGCCAGAAAAATCAATAGCTATGCACTGAAAAAAGTTGTTTTAATCAATGCGTTTTCAGCAAACAATGAGATTTGTCAACACTGAGACTAAGAGTTCAGATGACAAAGTTTAAAAAAAACTCGCAACTCGCAAAATTCGATAATTATTATTGAAAACAATTAGTGACACAATCATAGAAAGAGGTAGTTTTGATTAAGTCGATAACTTAACCTCTATTAGCACCATCAGAGACCTGTCCCTAATGACATTAAGTGAAAAGACATCAAAAAGTACAATAAATACTTGCAGAACTCACAAACTAAAAATTTTTGAAAAAAAAATAGTGTCAAAGTCATGATAACCACTAGCTAAAAACTGAAGCCATTATTCAGGTTCCTCTACGCCTAATTAACAACCAATCAGACCTGTCATTGATGAAACTAAGTGATAGGACAACAAATAATTTAGAAAAAAAGGCAAAAATCTAAAAATCACAAAAATTTTATGACAACAAATAGTGGCAAAGTCATAAAAAGTTTTAAAGCACAGGCAAATATGCACAATTAGAACACATATGAAACGTCTGAAATGCACTGAAGGAGAAGAAACTCTGAAAACAGATGTCAAATTGACGCACCTGAAAAAATGCATCTCAAAAACCGCCAAATTGTTCAAACACCAATTTCTCACACCACTTTAAAAGTATATTGAAAAAATCAACCTCAAACCTGCTCGATTTTTCGCTCTCTTTAATATGTCAGTGCGACCAAAATCACCACTCTAATTTGACTTCTCTATGACGTGGAAAAGCCGAAAAAAGCATGAACAGATCTTAAAAAAGACAGCGACAGCGCACCGATTCAATTCAAATTCCTTGAATTGTAAAAAATCACGATGTCGCCAATAATAGCCGCTATCACTTCCCGGCTATTACACATAAAAATTGATCATACAGATAGATACACAAAAAAGCTGAATGCATAAATTTCTAGGAGGGCGGGAATCACAAAAAAATTGAGTAATATTAACCAAATTGATGTAAATACCAAGACACAATAAAAAGCCCATTTACAACTAGAAATCCTGCAAATTTACACAATCTTATCGTACGTAACATCGGGGTTTTTTGTGTGAACACCGATTGCAATTTTCACACGAAAAATTGTGGGTTCATTCATCAGAGAAGAAACGAAACGTGTGATTTCTTTCTCGAAAGAACAGAAACTGCAACAAGTTATCTAGTCATGGTCTTCTTATGTTTATTGAGTATAATACCAACAAGGAGGCTCGGTAATGAGCGTTTGCAAATAATGTTCCGACCCCGCTCATCTACAATTTTCACTTGATCGTCTACCAAATGAGGAAGAGATGAAAAAAATTAACATATCAACATATCGTTCAACAGACTAATAAATGAATAAAACAGTCTACTTCAGAGGGCCAATGAGAACTGTGACTACCATAATATGAAGACCAGAACAGACGGCAATAAAAATCAAACGATTACGATTATTAGTTACGACCAAAACTGGTTGTCCATTTTTTTGAAAACCATTATTAACCAAATCAAAATGGCATCAGATAAAATTTATACTCAAGAAGATTAACCTCTACTTCATTAGAAAAAAATTGGGACGTTTTCTCAATGCGCCTTGGTAACAAGTCGACAAGAAATGAGCAAAAAGGCAAAATTTAAAAAAACACTGCTTTTTTGAAAAGAACTAATATCAAACTGATTAGAAACATTATGCATCAAATGAAATAATTGAAAGATTTTTTTTATACCTCCATAGAGAGCAATCTAGAACTTTCTTTATCCAGGATATGTCATACGACAACAAAAATAGGCAAATAGAAAAAAAAATTGCACGAAAATTTGCACGAAAATTTGAAGGAAAACGATGTCCCAGCCAATTAAACATTAAGCTGTTCACAAAAACATCAAAAAATTTTGAGTGGGTTTTATTCAATTGGCAGGATGACCACCCATAATTGTGATACTGTGAAAAGAAAACTAAAACCTACAAAAATGGGCAATTAGGCAAAAATCATGAATATTTTATGAAAACCGGTTGTACCATGGGCAAAGACTATTTAAGGAAAATAAAGCGATTGTTAGGAGCAAATTGTAGTTCAATAGATAGGGGATGTGACTCGCAAATATAGACGCTAAGCTGAAAAAATAACAGAAATAAGATAAACAGATCTCAGGAATCCGCTGTCTTTTTTTTTAAAAAACAAATTTTTTCAAAATTCAGAGCCAGCATAAGCTTTCAATTTGTAGAGTAGACAGTTGCCCTGTAATTAGTGAGACTAAGTCATCAGACTATAAAATAACAATAAATACAAGCTGAACTAAAAAATTTCAAACAGTTTTACAAAAACAGTGTTGAAGCCATTCAATTTACAAAATATTAACCGCAAGAAAATTAAATCACTATTGCCTGAAACAAATTGTCTAAGCCCTGAAGACAGCAGTAAAAACGTTTAACGAACAGAAAAATAATAGTTTGGTTCAACAAAGAGATCTCTCATAATGAGGCTAAATTTCAAAAATGATACAACATTGTGAAATACAAAACGCAAACCAGAACAAAAAGGTACAAGTTGAAGAATACTTTGCTTTTTTTTTTGAAAAAAAAATGAACTTGAAAGTTAATAAAACAATAAGCAACAAACCGATATCAGTTATTAAATTTATTTATGTACCCATAGTTGTACTCTGCCAGAGAACGGTGTCGCAGCCCTTAAAACCATATGTTATACAGACAATAAGTATTTTCAGTTCCGAAGTTTTTCTCATTTAAATTGTTAAGTATTGGGACAATTTACCAAAGAAACAAAAACAACAGCAAAAATGGGCAATTATGCACTCAGTTTTGCATGAAAGCTCGTAGTACCAAAACCGAGAGAATCTTCTTTTCAAACAATCCACCACAAAATTAGTTTTTTGGATTCTATAAGAAAGAATGCTTGACCTGTACAATTTGAGCAGAAGCTAAAAGTTGACAGAAATATTATAACAGAAAATCAAAAAATCACTGAAATTTCTTTAAAACGAATACATTCAATGACATAGGAGACATTTGGTAACAAACTGATTGCATGGTACAGGTTCACTTATATCTAACGAAGAATCCATTTGGGACTTTGAATGGTAAACTTACTACTCAGGCTGCAGAAACAATAACATCTGAACGCAAAACACAATAATTCAGTTATATTTTACAAAAACTCTTCTTCAAAGCCACAAAAAAATAATGTTCTCTGAAAACAAGATATATCTAATTTCTGCCTAAATTTTACGTAAATAGGAACTGTAATTAATGGAGCCGTGAACAAAAACTTCTGTCAGTAATAATATTAGAAGAACACGCAAAATATTTTAGCAAAGTTCCCGATTGTAAGAATCCACAACAACATCAAACCTATGCCTGATTTTGCCGCGCGACCAATTGTTGCGCGAAATACTTTACATATTAAAAAACAATGATGAATTTGTATAATTATCGAGTTGAATTTTCAATAAACGGCAAAATTTTAATTCCCGAAGACTTTTATAGGGTGCCGACTTTCAACCAGCCCCTTTTTGGAGTTTAAAGAGATTGTTTCAGCGGTGTCTAGGTCTGCACTTTCGTCAAACTCAAAAACAAAGTGAGCCAATAAAGCATATTTTGTGTAATTTTTGACGAAAAGTCTGAATTTTGAAACTTTTATCACAATTTTTAGCCAAAGAAACGCCAATCAAATAATTCAGCAATGCTCTTCTATCTCTAACTGTAACAATAACACTCTACCGTTATCATTTTTGATTTGTTTAAACCATATTAGCAAATTTGTGCAAAATTTTAGCAAAAATTACGGAAAATGTGAATAAAAACTTTCGAATATTCACAGAAATTTAAAACTCGATAACTTCCTGTAAAAAACCAAATTCGAAAAAAAAATCTTTCTAATTCCAAATTCAAGGATGTACGTGATTTTTAATGATACCGCTCACAACTCTCTGCGATGAATATATCGATTTGCCAAAATTGTCTGAATAAAAGAAACCCATTTGAGTATATAGTTCCTCCATCCCCACTAAAAGTGGGGGTCGGAACAAAAACTCCCCTTTCATAACTAACTTTGGGCTAAGGTCAGCAATAGATAACGTCATTGGATGAACTACGTTATCTGTTGCTGAACCTAGACCAAAGTTAGTCGCAAATACTTCAAGCCTTTCATTAAAGGAGAGTTTTTGCTATTATCCTTTTTTTCATTTTAAGGAACGAAATTCATTATTCCTGAAGTGTCTTATAGGGTTTCAATGTGATTAAACATGTATTTCTTTGAAAAAACTTACATCTCAAAGCACACTAAAAGCTTATAAAAGATTTCAAGAATGGTGGAATTCGTTCCTTAATTTGAAAACGGGGAAAACTAGTGTTGACAATGTTGACAGACCTCGCCCCCCTGGGGCCCCTCGGAACTAGTCATCTGCACTCTGCCTCCTTGCGATAGTTGTACATTGTTGTGGAACCAGCACACCTCCGGGAAAGGCTTCCCAAAGATTTTCAGCTCGAACAGGGCGGTGGATCCAGCCACAACGTCCTTATCCTTCGGCTGCGTCACAAACGACGGCTTCATAAAGTCTAAACAAAACAGCAATAATGTCACCGACATTTTAACGTAAATTACGTCATCATTGTCATCAATGGCATTCAAATGACCTCTACACGTGCTAAAGTCAATCTAGTTCAGTTACATCAGTTATATTATTAAGCTGTCTAAACTAAGCCCTAATCCAAAAGGAACCCGTATTTATAACATTATTACAAAATTTTTGACAAATTTTTTACTCTGCAAGATCTGAGAAAATTCTGACGAAATTCTTAGACTCTTGGCCATTAATGGCCTGCATATTATCGTATCTAAAAGGTCAATTTTACACGAAAAAGGTTTCCATAGGAGATATTACGTGATAATGATTCCTTCTTATGAGATATTACGGTGACATGACCCGATTGTTAAAAATTGACGCACGCAATATTCTATCAATATGCATCGAATAAAATAATATCATATTTGGTCAAAGCTATACGCTAATATTACCAGTAAATTACCATTAAAATATCAACTGCCCCTAAGTCTTCTATGGCGAAATAAATGAAAATTTAGAATTTTTATGATATCAACAATTTTTTCGCCATCTAAAGCCATATTTATCAAAATTTCCTAGATGACAACAAATTTTTTATTTGAGTAATCTTAGACATTAAACTATAACTGATTTCGGTTTCTTGGTAAACGATAGAATGTCAGCCTAATTAATATCTATCCATTAATCCTCTGAAACGAAACTTTTCAAATGCACATGTAAAGAAAAAAATTTAATAATTAATAAAAAGTATAATATACAAAATCGGCAAAGACATAAATTCATCGAACACACTCAAAGATCTTCAAAGACTTTTTCCTATCGTCAATTTCATCAAGATTTCAGATTTAATTAAGATTTAATTGTTTCAAGCTTCGTTTCAGTGGGTGCTAATCTATATCTCTAATAAGTTAAAATTTTATTTATGCTAAGATTGTGTTAGAAATTAAACAGTTGATACGTTCAATAATATTATGTTAGGTTGGAACAACTGCCTGAAATTAAATAAACATTCAAAGCAACAGCATCCAATAATAAATTATTAGCTCGTAACAAATATTTTGCAAAATGATACGAACCACGGCCGATTTGTGTTGTGTAAGCTGAAAAATCACAAGTTAATTGGAACTGATTATACTGAATGGTGTGAACGAAATAAATTTTATGTCAAAATGGTGCACTATTTTTTAAAAAAATCTCTGAACTCATTTGATTAAAAAAACTTTGATTATGAAAACGAAGAACGGTAAATCGAGCAATTTCAGATTAAAGTGCATAATGTAAAATATATTATATATTGCTTTTTGCATGATAATGCAGCCAAAAAGCAGTTCGCCATTCACTCTAAATTCACTCCAAAAAAATTGGGATAGTCAAAGTCTTATATTTGTCGAAAACGTATTTTTTTTCTTTCATTTGAGAAGAAATGAAGAAGTGTTAAACTAATGCTTTAAAATAATTCTGAGTTTTCAGTAAATTTTTCAATTGAAGTAAAAAAAATTGGTAAGAGCTGAAAATAATGAGAAAATATATACTAACGCAACTTATCTATACAGATAGTGTTAGGCTTGAAGGTATTCAATTACCGATTATACACTTTTTCGCATTTCTTTCATCCATATTTCGAAACCGTAAAGAAACAAATCAAATTTAAACCAATGTCATTACAAAATTTTCCCTTTTATAAAACCGTGAGCAAATTTTATATATTATTGGCGAAGGGAGAGTTGAGGAAACAAAATTCAGTTTTTCATAGCTTTTCAGTTATACCGAATCAATTTCTATCCGCAAAAATAATGAACTCCTAGTATCTGCCTGCCATGGAAGGTTGAAGAAACAATAAACCAACTTTTTCCCCTGTCCCAACCTCTGTGAAAATTGAGAAAACAAAATTTGTTGATAAACTTATCAAATTGATCATTGTCAAAAAATTGAAGTAATTTCCATCTTCGGAACTTCTTTATTCGATGAGATGATCTTTTATTTGTAACAGAAAGATACCATGAATCTGCTTACATGATGATAACAAAAATTGTCCCTTCGAGACTTCTTGCTTCATTGTGAGAATAAAAAAAGCCACTAAACAAAATTATAGTAGTTTTGAACTGAATAAAGTCTCGACAAAATTTGAAATTAAGTAGCAACAAAATAAAGTGAAAAAAGAAACGTATCACCATCCAAAAACTTAACCTTCGTTAAAAAACACTCCCTTATTGAGAGGAAATAAATTTTCAAAGAAATGTATGATTTAGTAGCCCCATTATAGTAGTATTAGGAGTCAAACACAACCAAAATACCTCTGGCATCTTCCAAAAAGCTATTTGTCCACGATTTAAGTCACTACTTTCCATGGTCGTTTTGCATTTACTTAGCCTATATCTCAATTTCTCAATTTTATTAAGAATGATCTGAGACATGTGCCTTTTTAAATCTGCAATTATTAATATGAAGAATTTTGTCTAAATAAAAATTGGTTAGATTTTCTTTGATTTCTGCTTAATTGGCACCTTGTTACCAGTTGTCGTTAAAAGATAGCTCGAAAACGCAAATCGTGGAGAATGGTTTCTCAAATTATAACTAAATTCGTCTTACTGTCACTGTTTTCCACGCTAGCTTAGAACTCTAATCTTGAAACATGGACCGTGAAAAACCCCCAAAAAATTTAGCAAAATTTGTTTTCTTGTTCGTTTCGCGGCACTGCGTTGCTCACAAAAGTCGAAAAAAATTCTGAAGCTTGACTATCATGTTTAATTGCGGCGCGCACCAAAATGGTCTTCACAAATTTTCCATAGCAGTTATCCTTGATTTTTATGACAAGGAACCAAGTTTTTTTGAAAATTAAAAACAGGGAAACAAAAATAGGAAAAGTAGAAATAGGGTTTCATTTATAGTTGTGTACCCCACTTAGGGCGGTACCAGACCCCCATATTTTGCGTTCAATCGAAATCCAGTATGTGTAAAAGAATATATCACATTGAATTGCGAATGCGGGTGAAAGCAGATTAGATCTAAATTTAAATTGGAAAAGATGGAAACAATTTTTTCAACTGAAAAAAGGTTTAAAAAATCCCTAGATTAATCACAAAGTCCGCATAGTAGGCCTTTTCTCATTTTTGCGTTTTAATCAATTGAAACCATTATCATCAAAGCTTATTATGAAGGGTTTCAACAATTTGAAGCAACCCTTCCTACAAAAAATATTAAAAAATTTTCTTAAGCTTAAAAGACATTTAGTGTGCAACTTATGAAACTGAAGCATATATAATTTGTAGCCCCTAGGAAAACTACTTCATGAAATTTACTAACCAGATTTTGTGGTGAAGCCATACCTTTTCCTCAATAACTGAAGCATTCTTCGCTACTGTTTAGATACGTAAATTAAGTATAAAGAAATTTGAAGTAAAAAATGATATAGCTCAACATATTTGCCACAAATTGTAGCAAACAACAGTTATAGGGGTTAACAAAAAATAGTTATTAATTTTACACCAGGAATTTCTAGCAGTAAACTTGTTAAGCTGAGTTAAGAAAAAGTTATGAGTTCTTTGTTAAGTAAGTGACGAACACGGCGTGATAAAATGCTGAAATAAGTTAGCAACACCACTTACCACCAGCAATTGCGTCTCTGTAGAAAAGACAGAAATTGAAAATCGGTAACAAACAATAACAATATTCAAGGTTTTTTATTAAAAAAAACACTTAGAAATTAAACAAGTGGTTTTAAATTGAGAAATTAAGTTAATAACATATTCTATTTAACATCTATTCTGAGATCAATTTGTATCAAATATTTCTTTCAATTCTAGCGATTTCTGTTCTATTGAAACCGTTTATTCTTATGAAACTAAATTTGAGCTTTAAAATATCTGAAAAATGGCTCTTGCGTAATAGTTTCATGAACAAAAACCGAGATATATTGACTGCCTTGTATTAATTGCGCAGCAATTGTCTAAAGTCATGAAGCAGAAGAAATAAGAATGTAGAAATTTCTGACTCACCTTGATTTGAATCCCGACCCGTCAGCACCTGAAAGACAAAAATACGTCATAACAAAAACAAAGTTATTATACAATAAAGTTGTCTAGGCTGATAATTGTATGATAATACTAATGGAGCATTCAAAATCAGGTTCAAATTAGTAGTTATAATTTTTACTCTGAAAAAAGACTGATCAGTTTATATTTTGACATGAACATGTGTAAAAATGTCTATATACAGTTCTGCATTTACACTGGTTCAGTTCTGAAATACTCTGGGTCGTCAGCCCGGGCATTACATTGCAGGCTGTCATGGGGTATATCAGTACTGATTCATGAAACTACCATAGAGATGCCATGAGATGCATTACTGAATCATAGTAACTTGAGAGTTTTTTGATCTAGCAGTAACTGCAGAATGTAACCCTAGTCAATTTTGTTTCAGAATTTAGTATGTATACAATTTTTTTCGTTCCCTTTAATGTTCATAAATATATCATGAATTATATTGAAAATTTCAAAAGTTATTTTAAAATTTTGGGTGATAATCTGATGTCACATAAATGACTTTGGGAAACGTCTAAACAGTTGCAACTAATATGATTAAGGACAATAGCTGTTCCTCGCGGTTTTTATTCTCCAACAAAGATTCAGTTTTCTTCTTCATAAGTATCTTTGCTGATCAGTTGAGGAGCGATATTTCAATTTCAACACGATTTTATATCCTTATATAAGTGGAACAAATTTCATTCAAAATTAGGAATAAGTATGTTTTGGGGAAAAGGATTCTGAGTTAGAAGTTTGCGTGGTTGAGAGTTAAAAGTTTGTGGGGTACGGTGAAAGGATATGATGATAAAATATAGCGGGTGGGGGTGGGGGGGGGGGGTAAATGAATGGGGGTGAAAACAGGTAGAGCCGAATTGAGTACTAACTGGCTAGTGCAACTTTGACAGTTGCGACTGCCATTCTCTCTCCGTATGAGTTCTGTGCGTGACAGATGTACTCTCCCTCGTCCTGTGGACCACAGTGGGAGATTACGAGACCATAGTAGTTGCCATTGTAGATGATCCTGTGCTTCAGACCCTGTCTCAGTTCCTGCTGCCTGTGGTGCCTATAGACAACAATAACAATATACCAAAAGTAAACAACAACAACAATATACCAGAAGTAAACAACAACAATATACAAGTGGTAATCATCAACAATATATCAGCAGATATATGATACAAACCAAAACATAACTGACTAGGGTCGGGCGAATTGCCCTCCAAGGACTGGCGAGCGGTTGATTTTGTCAGTAGGTAGCTGCGGCTTGAGGAGGCTAGTTTTAGCTTAATTGAGAGGGTGGATGGGGTGAGCTTAGGTGTAGAATGAGGTAGTGTTTGTGTGTGAGTGGAGGGGGGGGGGGGGGGTGGTTTAAATTGGCGGGGAAGGAGAAAATGGGGTGGAGGTTTGACATACCAGTAGTGAACAGCAAAATAAGAGTAGAAATAAAAAAAAAACATAGCTGGCAGATTGCCAGAAAATAGCCGCAATAGCTTCGTAGAGCTGCAGTCTCAAAAAGATAGTAACAGAAACAGACCAAAGAGAAATTTCTTTTTGTTAAATTCTGAGATGTTATATTTTCATTACGAATCCGTATAAGTGAATGCTGCTTCTACCAGCTGCTCTCCAATAACCTTCATTTAGAGCGACACGCACTCACTTGACCTCATCTCTTCAAATTAAAGTAAAGAAAGTCAATTTCCGAGCCAGGAAGTCATTTTTGAGAGTGAGGTAAGTCATGCGTGACCGAAAACTTAATCACGCAAATGAACAAAAAAACTCGCTCGGATAAGATTGAAAAATGACGTCACGCAAGCAATTCAGTCGCAATTGCATGAGCGATTGAACAAAAAAGCAGATTTAAAGTGATCATGACCTCATATGGTCGCAACAAAAATCTAGACGACGAAATAAAAAAAAACATAGCAGTACAAGTCCTGACGTACATTTCGACGAATTTTCATTGACTAAAGGAAAACTAGACCTAGAACGCACTTTGAGTGAATTGGGAAAACCATTTCCAAAAAAATCAGATCAAAAGAATTTAAAAAAACTGAAAATCTATGTCAAAATGCCGCATGTGAACAAAAAATCACTAGCCAGAAAGAGAAATCTGGTTCTAACAGAAAACTAGGCCTCGAATGAACTCTGAAAAAAATCCGATCCAAAAAAATCAAAAAAACAGTTAAAATTAAACAGTCAAAAAACCACTAGCGAGAAAGCGAATTTTTGTTGAAACACCGTTTTCTCACTCTACTTTAAATTAGAGCAAAAAAAATTCACGCCGCAAAACCACTCGCTTTTTCGCTCCACTTCCTCTTTCGGCGTGACCAAAATCACTACTCCAATTTGACTTCAAAAATCATGAAAATGTGTGAACAGATCTTGAAAAAAAGACAGCGCCCCAATACAATTCGAATTCTTTGCATTGTAAAAACCCAAAACAAAGCCAATATTAGCCCCAGCGATCGCTGTGCGGCTATTAATAACAATAGTTAACAACAGATGCATTCATTAATATATGAAAGCTGTCCAATAAGTAAAGGGTCCCGAAAGACTATTCAATAAAATGAAGACTACGTCAAAGGTCCATTAATTCTGTCTATCGGTCTACCATTTATGAATATAAAATGAATGCCTACCAAGTGACAAGAGGGACAGACAGGCCTACAATTTTGCACTCGAATCTAGCAGCCTGGTCAGTGACAACCTCCTGTTGCTTAGGCTTCCTCACAAATCTAGGGGCTGCATCACGGAAATCTACAAACAAACAAATACATCATCATCATCATCATCATCATCATCATCATCATCAACTATGGAAGGATATAAATAGATTTAATAGAACTTCAGACAACTTTAATAAATTAAAGTCGAAAAATTGCCAGCTTACGTTTAATGAGAAAACTGCTTTGAAAATGCGCAGCAAGCTCCAAGAGTTCGAAGAATAATCTTAATCTTATGCAATTGTAGATTCTCGACATATTTGGAGGCACCGTACATTTAGATGATTTTAACTTCATTCTTTTATCCGCTGAACGATTTAACTATTAAAGCTTTAAAAGTGGTGAAAAGCGACAAAAACCCTCGGGCATTACATGAATAGGCGAGAAAATCAAAAATTTGCATAGAAGCCTAGGTAACTCATATTACTAACCCCCCCCCCCCCCCCCCCCCCAAAAAAAAAAAAATACAAACTTTGTTTCTAGAGCACTTAATAATAAAACTTATGAAGCATAATGATGAATACTTACCCATGGCGCACACTCTTTCGTTTTCTTGGAAGGAATATCCAACATATCCTCTCACTTTCCTCAGAGACCCATACCAGGACAGTTTGCCCATTGCCACAAGGATATCCCGAATCTCCTAAAATATCAACAACAACAAACGATTAATTTAATCATAATTAACTCGCCATCATCGTCAATGTAACCTTCACCAAGATCTAGCGTGACCGTGCAAATGCACACCAAAATTGTAACGTTCAGAACAATTCATGACTTCCAGCCCATAAACTTTTGAATATTTAGGAAAATTTTTAAAACGATTTGCTGCAAATTTACCAAGATTTTTCAACTACCTGGTTACAAAAATTCAAAAATTATGGTTATTGTTGCTCACTAAATGAGTATATGAATCACTCGATTGCAGTTCAGCTCGCGAAACTATTCAATTATTTAAGACTGTCTTTGATCATAAACATAATTAGGCTATCTCGTGTGACGCTTAAATGGAATCGGCAAAAAAAATCGGGACAGTCCATTTTAGTTTAACAATAAACCCATCATCATAATCAGAAAATTTCGTTCACATGAAATTGTAAAAAAAATGAAGAGTTGTTCAAATTTGTCAATAATTCAAATCAGATTACTCTGCGAATGCTGTCATGTGATTTTTAATGCTTTATTCTTGGTTGGGAAAATGAATGGATTCAACCTTTAAGTTTCAGGACGTTCACGAAAAAGCATTATAATCTAACAAAATTGATGAGCAAATTTAAAGGGCAAGGGTACGTATTTAAAATGCTGCTGAATAAAAATGGGAAGTTAATATGTGCTGGGTTGTTTTGAAGGGTGCGGCAATATTTTGGGGTACAAAAACAGGTAAAAATTGTTGAACTATACGATAATTGGATGATGGAAAACGGGAAAACAATGTTTCATTTCCTCGAATAAATGAGGAAAAATTAATTCAGGCATTTAGGGGAGTGTTCAAGTCATTATCATTTGCCCAAACCTACAAACTACTAGGAATTATGTTTGGAAATAATTGATAGCAATGCGGTATTAATACTCTATCTAGCAGTCAAAGGGTTCTGATGCCTGTTATTACCTTGCAAGCCTGAAAGTGGAACAGGGTAAAATTCAATTCAAACTTAGATTAAAATTCGCTCCTTTAAAAGATCATATCTAACATGTGTGAGTGTCTATATAACCGATTCATTCATAACTCGTCTTTTCAATTCGCAAAATTGAAAAAACTCTACTTTTGAATATTTTCGATTAATTGTGATTCTAAATTTTTAACTTTCCGATTCCGATTGGTCGATTCCGATTGGTCGGAAATTTTTTAACTTTCCGATCAGCTCAATTCCGATTGGTCGAGAAATCTGATTGGACAAAATATCACCAGTTAAACTAAACATTATAATTGGTTTGTGATCGGGTTTTCGGAGTAAATTCTTATTTTTGGTTGTCGGCTAAACTCCCCGTAGGCCAATTAGGCGATCACCAGCTTCAGTATGTTCTAATGTATACAATTGCGAACAAAGAGTTTTGAGGAATCTTAAAATATAGTACACTAGTAAGTTCTGTCACGGGTTGGTTTCATTTCACTCCTCTTACCCTGAGTGGTCGGTTGTTCCAGAATATTCTGTGTTTGGCGGTTGCCAGTCTGTAGTCCTGTGGCATCCTGACTGTGCTCTGGTTCAGCCAGGGGTGTTCCAGGGCCTCTTCTACTGTCATCCTCTGAGAAACGTCCTTCTTCAGCAACAGTGTGATGAAGTTCTTAGCCTAGAAAAAAAATGAAATAAGATAAATTGGATCTATTCTGTCCCCCCCCCAGAGTTTTTTACGCCCCCAGGTACAAATTATATGTTGTTACATAGCACGTTACTATGTAAAAATATAGTACGTGCTCCTGAGGGGCGCAAAAAATATAAGCTCACTAAGGGGGGGGGGGGGCGAAACAGAATAGATCTGATAAATAATCGGTTTCGGAAAAAAAATTAAGGCAAATAACACCCGCCCAATTTTAGATAGGAAATAAAACCCAAGGAAAAAAAGCCCCCACGGAAATAAAACCCCAACTGACTGTTAAAGAGCTGCTTACTTAGAGCATTTGGCCATGCCTCGTGGGACACTGTCATGCCTTAGCGGCCCGTACAGTTTGATATCAAACTATCACATCCGAAATTATCTCGAACTATGTTCAATGTTAATATGAGCGTTTATTTCCATGCGGCGGGGGGAGGTAATTTCCCAGACCCGTGATAAGTATAAATATGTATCTGTTAGTGCTAAAGGGCTAGCGGCCATGTGTTCTGTATTTAATGATGGTTATAAATTGTTTTCAGAACACGAAAAAAAACACAAAGACTGAAAAACACCCCTCGTAACGTCCACGTAGCGTGGCATATCATTGTTGGTATGACAAGAGGTTCACAAAACAGAAGTGTATTGATTTTTTTAGTTCAATTTTGAATTAACAATTAACTTGGTTACCATGACTAAGTTTATAAAACAACAGATCACCAGTTTAATAAATACATTTTCAACAGTTCATGTTAGTTTTCCAGATATGAAATATATGTTTCTATTCTCCCCACTTTGGTCAGGTAAGAATAAAAACCCATAATTAATTAAATTTGTTAAATCAATCGTGTTTTCAGTTGGAAAAGTAAAACCCAGACAATCAGGTTTTCAATTGGGATAATGAAACCCATACAATAAAAACAACCCATAATATCATTGATAGTGATTTTTTCTAGTTCAATTTTGAATTAACTATAGTCAGTTAATTATACAAAACAACCAAGCCCCCTTATATCTAATTAAATTTACATAAGAATTTTCTTCCGGTTGCGGAAAAAACCCCACTTCATTTTAGATAGGAAATATACCCCCACTCTACTATTAAAGAGCTGCGCATTTGGCGCGCTAGGCAATGCCTGGAGGGGAACAGCTTGGAGTGCAGCATATGGCTAAGTGCTACTCATCATCCCTTATGTTCCGACCTACATCCATCGTTGCCGGATGGTGTACACGGTCCTTTTTATAATCATTGATAGGGAAGTTGCTGACCTCTTGTGAGATGTGATCAAAAGATGGGTCGTTGAAATCCCAGTTGCACTTGGCGATGTTGAGCAGGGTCTCCTTGTCATTGTCTCCCATAAATGGAGACAGACCTGTCAACCTACAAACACACAGGTGAGGTACATTCTCACTCACAATTATGAGTAATGCCTAAACTTGTACAATGAGTTACCTTGATTAAGTTTGCCTGCTTTTAAAGTCATTATGAGAACCGAAACCCGATGAAAATTTAAAACGAGTGGGTTAATCAGAACAGTTTGTCGGGGGGGGGGGGGGGGCAGACCGAACAGGTCCAACTTAGGTATGGGCCACACGGAACGACCCCCTGTCCGCGATCTATGTCCGTCTAGCCCATACCTGTGTTGGGTCGCGGATGTCATCTTGCATTGAGACAAAATAAATCATTTCATTATTTTAAATCTCAAAAATGGGCTCATGCAATAGAATTAAGACTATCTAGAATCATTAAGTAGAAATTACTGGTCAGCTAATTATACAAAACGACCACGCCCCCTTACAATTAATTAAATTTACATGAGAAGAATTTTCTTTCGGTTGCGGAAAAAAATTCACTTCATTTTAGATAGGAAATAAACCCCCACGGAAAGAAACCCCCACTCTACTATTAAAGAGCTGCGCATTTGGCGTGCTAGGCAATGCCTCTAGGGCCATAGAAATGCCTTAGCGGCACGTGGGACTTGATATGAAACTATCACAATCGAAATTCAATTTTAAAATGGGGGTTTATTTCCGTGGGTTTTTTTCCGGGGGGGGGGGGGGTTTATTTCCTAGACCCATTTTCTTCTACTAACAGTGTGTAAGTGAGCACTCCCACACTCCACATGTCGGAGTGGAATCCGACTGGTTCTCCCAGGACCACCTCTGGACTCACAAACTCAGGAGTGCCGAACATGACCTTGACTTTGTCCTTGGGGTCCAAACGGGTGGCCAGGCCGAAGTCTATCACCTTCACGTCAGTTGCCTCCGGAATCACAAACATCATGTTCTCCGGCTGAAACAACATTATATTTTCAGTGAGCGCAAAATAAGCCGAAGTGAAAGCAAGCCGAAAGTTTTGTAATCTTTCAGAAATGATACATTGTTAACCATTACAATGGAGACTGCGCATAGAAGTTGCAATTTGTAATGTATTCCAGTTCACCAGTGAATTTTCAAAATTTTTTACTCTATTAGAAATTGAACATTTCAATTATCCATTCCATCGGATCGTTGATCTAACAAAAGCTTTTGAAAATTGTTATATGAAATAGTGTATATTAGCCCATCACTTTTCGACGTTTTGAGGTAAGAATGGAATAAAATGTGACAGGTAGGTCAGCGAATGCAACCATTAATAACGATCCTAGTCGACACTCGATCCAAATAAATTTTTTTCTCGATGGGCTATTTGGAGTATCGATAGTTCTGCTCTTAGGAGTGCTGCTCCAGCCGATGCGAAAACACATGCCTGTGGAACTTAAGTAAAGGTTACGTGACTCTGCTTGAAGTCGTCAGTGAGAATTTCTGGCGTTTATCGAGAGCCGCGAAACGATATATTAAGTCAGCATTTATTCGCCATTATTTACTCACCAGCATATATTCACCATATTTATTCACCATGGCGTAGATGCAGCAAGGTCGCCGCATCACAAGCAAGTTGTGGATAGGCAGTCGCACACTACTACTAATATACCTATTATTATGATAAAAAATACAACTAGGGTACCACTTAAAAACGGAAATAAGCGCCAGTATCCCGTCAAAATTACCTGCGAATTGCAGCTCAGTGTGACAGCTACACCAACAACATATATCAAGTCAGAATTTCAAAGTAACTTCTGCAGAGTCATGGAAGTCAACTTTTGGCTGAGTATAAAGAAACTTCTGGCATTTTGACTTCTGGCACTGCACACTTTTGGCATTTTTAAATGTGCACGTGAGTGCTTTAAGTAATGGTTAAGTGACTCTGCTTGAAGTCACTGAGAACTTCTGGCGTTTATCGAGAACCGCGAAGCGACTCGAGATATTCAGTCAGAATTACGAAGTGACTTCTACAGAGTCACTTAACCATGCTTAAAACACGGAACGCGCACGTTTTAAAATGACGAAAGTCTGCAGTGTCAGAAGTCAAAATGCTAGAAGTTGCTGCTTAGCCAGAAGTTGAACTTCGTTGACTTGTCATTTTAAAACGTGCGCGTTTCGTGTTTTAAGTAACGGTTAAGTGACTCTGCTTGAAGTCACTGAGAACCTCTGGCGTTTATCGAGAACAGCGAAGCTGTTCAAGATATTAAGTCAGAATTTCGAACTGACTTCTGCAGAGTCAATTAACCATGCTTAAAACACGAAACGCGCACGTTTTAAAATGACGAAAGTCAACGAAATTCAACTTCTGGCTAAGTAGCAACTTCTGGCATTTTGGCTTCTGGCACTGCAGACTTTCGGCATTTTTAAATGTGCACGTGAGTGTTTTAAGTGCTGTATTGGAGTAAGTTAGTATTACCTTGATGTCGAGGTGTATGATGGACTTGTTGTGCATGAACTTGAGACCCTGGCACACTTGTTGTATGTAGCCCACAACCTCCCTCTCTGTCAACTCGTAGTTGTCGTCTATGATCTTCTCAAACACCTCTCCGCCCGACAAACTACACAACAAAGACAAACAAACAAGTAAACAAACGCTCATGGCCGTCTGTATTTTGCACTATTGATCACGATACTAGACAAAAATCCTAGAATGTCTAATTGTGACTGTGACAAAACTCATGAAGTGTCAAAAAGTCTATAAGTTTTTATCAAAATTGTCAAGTTTATGCTAATTTTTAAGCATACTGATTATGGTTTATTACGGAATTCTGATATCAATAGATATTTTGGTGGTTTTTCTGTTTTTCGTATATAACAAAATCTCGAAGTATGGCCATCTATAATTGACATTTTACAACCTGATAGCTTAGTACACACTAAATGTAATGGCTAATTCCATCTTTTATTAAGCTAGTTTGTTCACACAGTCGTATGAAAAAAAACTATTCACAGAAAAGCCAAAAAACAGTTCCTACATTTCTGTAAAAGGAATGATTCTGTTTCTACTTTTTTATATATATTTAACATTTTTAAAATAATAGTAATTAATGCTTGGATGATTAGTGTAATATTTTTCTTTAAGTATGTTTAACCTTTTGGTTGGTTAGAACAAAAATACTTGCTTTGAAAGAAATACAAGGAAAATAAGACTTTTGTATAATATTTTTTTCTCGTTTCAGGATTGCTTAATTTTTTAATTAGAACCAAACTTATATTATATACAATCATAATCACTAAGTGAAAAATACAACGATTTTGTTGCAGTTTTTATTTAACTGTTTTTTAACGAAAAAGTCAGTCGAAAATTTTGCTTCTAAAGAAAGACCAACACGTTAACAATAATTGCTTCAGACTTCTTCGAGGGTATTTATAAATTTACAGGCAAAATAAGACTGTGATAACTTACAATTCCATGACCATAATGATTTCAGTATCTGTTTGGAACGCATCCTGAAGCTGCAGTAACTTCGCATGTGTCAATTCCTTCATGATCTCAATTTCCTTCATCACGCTCATCTCTTCCTCGTTGTTTCCCACATCAACAAACTTGGCTGCAAATTGACGCCCACTCGACTTTTCCACGCACCTGAACAGGGGGTCAAAGGTCAATACGCTACTTAAAAAAAGTGTCTTTCTTATCATAGCCCCCACCCTCACCCCAACAAAAATTTAGCCCCCTTATGGTATGTTTGCTTGTGAGAAGGAAGCGAGAGGGAGGGGGGCTATACGTTGTATGACCACTAAGCTGGGGAACTATGATGGGAAGGGCCAAAAAAACAAATTAGGTTTTTATCAGCACAAGAGAATCGACTTTGATTGCAATTTGGCGCTGATTTAAAATTAAGTGCATCCTATTTTACACCTGAGCCTCTTTTTGCAGGTTTAGAGAACAACCAAAACTAAAAAGTTTTGGTTGGTATCTGTAATTTTTGTAGCATTTGAGCAAAAATACGCAAAACGTAGAAACATTATTCAAATATTACTCAAAATATCAAAATAATCATCAAAACATTATTGAATATTTTATAGAAAATTTTTAAAGAATTTTTTGAAAAAAAGACTGGCTCAGTATTTGAACAGGACCCACCTGTGTACCACACCGAATGCGCCTCTTCCGATTTCCTCTTTCAGTTCATAGAGGTCAGCGAATCTCCTCTGCTTCAGCATCAAACTGCTCTTCGGGATGTACTTCTTGCTCAACGAATCTGCAAATATATTTGATGCAGGAACTGGTGCTAGGAAATTTGGCCGACAGGGCGTTTAGCCCAAAAGGAAAAAATGAGAAATTTAGCCGACAGTTTCATCATAATTGGTAATAAAAGTCCATAGTTGGTCCATAAATCAGTAGTTCGGTTGTGATAGATTCATATCAAGTCCCACGGGCCGCTGAGGCATGGCCATGGCCCGCGAGGCATGGCCAGATGTGGTAAAATACGGTCCGACCACGGATAGACCTTCGTTACACGAGTTGAAAAAGCTGCGGTATATCTGTCCGCCTACAAAATAGTGTTTTAAATTGGCCAATCACAGCTTCGGAATAAATGTTATTGCTCATTTTACTTAAATTGTCGGTTAAATTTCTCATTTTTTGGTTGTCGGCTAAACGCCCTGTCGCCCAATACGGCGGCCACCGTAGGAACTAGTTGTGTGAAAGTGTGTCCGGAATATTAGCCGACGTGAAAATTAGCCGGAAAAGTCAAAAGTAGGAAAATTAGCAGAACTAATTGCATGAGATAATAAGGTAAGCAAACATAAGTAGAACGCGCAATTATCTAACTCGCTCAACGTGAAATTTACGCTTTTGGCCATGCCTCAGCGGCCTATGGGACTTGATATGAATCTATCACAACCAAACAAAATATCACGAACGAGCATATTATTCTTGCATTTACACTTGTGAGTTCGCAAATCTGATTGGATAATGACTCCTGTTCGGCTAATGTTCCATTCGGCTAATTTTCCTTTCGGCTAATATTGACGGCACCGTGTGAAAGATACCAACATCACCTCAACAATCTTACAAAATTGTCGAGGCGAATGTGGTGAATTTTAAGCAGGGTCACTGCTAAAAGTAAGCAGTAAATTTACAAAAGATCAGCACTAAAATGAGGTAAATTGTTTGTTTTCTACAGAATTCATCGCCTTTCTGGCAAATTTTTTTGCGGTGAGAAACCCTAAAACCTGGACCAGAGGTTATGAGTTTGTGAGGCAATAATGAACTGTACTGGATTATATTTGCGAGATCGTTAAAGCTAACTACATTATCATCATCAAAACTGGCGCATTCGCCACAATCAAACCAAACAAAGATGATCTAAATTTTTTTAAATTCTTAAAATAAAAAACTACAATTACTTGCTGCTGACTTCACTAGACTCTTGATCTATAATTTTCCGTTAATTCAGTTTTAATTCCAATGTTTTTAAATCTAATCATTAATTAATTTCTCTATTTTAGCAGAACCAAGGATAACATTTCATGCAACCCCAACCGAGACCCGAGATGTTAATGTGCATGATCTTACGAGATTATTATATCCTTAGAAATAATTCTGGCAAGATTAACAATGGTTCCCGGCTAGGAACATGCACACAATGAAAAGTTTACATAAATTTACTTCAACAAAGTTGAAATAAACTCATGTAAAGGTAAAGTTTAGTGTAAACCTTATGGCAGTACCCCTGAACTTTTTAAATAGTTTTAGGGTGAACTTCAGGCAACACAAAATTAGCCTAACGCTTCAGTTAAGATAAGGAGTTTTTCAGGTAAAATTAACTCATCCTTTTTTGTGTGTTTAACTTGGTTTTCTATCGATAATAAAAACTAAAACAAAACCAAGAAAAGAATCGTTTGGTTTAACATGATCACATGTTTTACAAAACTATTCAGCTGTTCATTTTGTTCGGAGGGGGATCCAAAAAACACTTGACGAATTCTTCGCTTTCGGTCGATAATAAAAAAAATCCGCACCATCCAACTGTTTGAGCCTCCTACGCTTAGCTTCCTGCAGTTCCATCTCCTTTTCTCTATCTGGCTCCTTGTGTGTAGTCACAATATAAGTCAGTTCACACGCATCACTCGCCCCGAACACGTTCTCTGCCGACACCCGGAACCTACACCAAATGAGAACACAACTTAGTGAATCGTTCACATATGAAAAGAGGATAGAATTAAAGGACAGATGCATAACCCTTCCGTTTACCCAATTTCGTGCCCTCGATATATTTAGTGGAAAAGATAAAATTAATGTTCGAGAGACAAACTTATTACTGTGATACTCTTATATTCTGTTCAGATATTTCTAAGTGTTATTTTTTGTTTGTGCTGTCAATACATGCCTTAAAAGCACCCTGTCACTTTCAAACTTTGAATGACTGAAAGTTATATCGAATGATAGACTCAAATTGAGTTAATGAATATTACCTACCTATTGCTTGTTAGCATCATAAAGACGTCATCAGACTCCGAGGAAGAGCCGAGTCTTGGAGTAACTTTGAATGGGCATTCACAACTTTGCGGTAATGTTTCTTAATCAAGTCTCATTGCAATTACAACAGTTACATATATTAGGCTAATGTACAGTTGATTTCCGCCACTCTTCATATAGTAAAATCTGGCGGAAAAATAATCTAGTCCATTAGCGGTTTTGCTCTACTGAGTTAAGTAAAATAGCCGCAATCAATTCGAATGACTTCAAATGAAAAAAAAAACGTTAGTAAAGAGTATAAAAATAAAGTTCAGAATTCGTAAACATGTGAAACCAAAGAACAACAAGGAGGCTCGGAAATGTGCTATCGCACATGTTTCCACCCCGCTCATCCACATTTTTGGCACAATTGTCTACCAAATGAGGAACAGATATAAAACCCCCAAAAAGTCAAGTAATTTTCAAAAAAAAAATGGCGAATGAACAAAAAAGTTCGCCTCCAAAGCAAACAACTCAGTGGAGTAAAAAAAACCGCATTCGACTGATGAAATCTGCCACTATTAAAAAAGCGAGTCAACACCAACAAATCAAACAGCAACAACAAACAAACATAACGTAAAATAACGTTAGATAAAACTGAAACTAAACAAAATAACTTGTACCTCAATAGAAAAGATATGGGACCAGACCATAGTAAGGCTCGGTAACAGTTAAACAAAAAAAGAACAAAAACAGCAAAGTTAAAAAAGTTGCTTATTTTTTAAAAAATATTTTATTTCAAAGTAATGAAATTCATTAGATATCAACTGAAAGCATCCAACAAATTTATGATTATCTATAGTAGAGCATTAGGACGGGTCATTATTTATTTTTTATGCGGTTACAAAAAGGACAATAAAAAGAGACAACAAACAAAGATTCAATTAAAATTTGCCAGAAAACGCTGTCGAAGTCGTAACGCCAAATTTTGCCACTCAAACTATGTTCTAAAATGACCTCTCAAAAAGACTCACAATTCCACGCAAAATGAATTCTATAAATTATTATTTTAGATTGAGGTCAAAAGGGTTTTCTTTGTAAAGGTTTTGTAAAAAAAGACAAAAAGAACCACAAATATTGAACAGCAATGAAAACTCGAAAACTCACAAAAATCTTATGAAAACTCATTTCAAAGCTCTAAAGACGCCAGTCAAAGCATAACCAACAGCAAAACAATGTTAGAGCAGCAGAAAGTTGACAAAAATTTTTTAATTAAAAAATTTTTTTGAAAGTCATTAAAACCGTTAGCTATAAACTGAAATCAGTAAATAGATCCAATTAAACATACATAGAATCAATTAAGGCTTTTGATTGTCAGAAATAGGCCGTAAGAAAACCAAAAGAACCACAATTAGAGGCAAAAACAAAAAAAAAAACGTTACGTTTTGTAAGAGACCGGCTTCGCAGCCGTTAAGACTATAAGCCCTTCACGGAAATCTTTAAAAAAGTTATTTTGGACATTCTTTCAATGCAAATCGGATCTATCTTTAATGTGATTATTCGAAAAGGGAACCAATGAAAACCTCAAATCAGGAGAAAATGCAAAAATTACAAAACTTTAATGAAACGTCGTCGTAAGAAAGCCCAGAAACCATTAGTTAAAAAAACCCTATGGAGTCTTCTTTAATTCTCTTTCGAATAAATTTTGGACTGTATATATTGAGATTAAGATATGCATGGAAAAAAATAATACAAAAAATTGGCAAGTTTCTAAACTTCGCTGATATTTTATATATTGAAATTTGTTTAAAGTCATAAGAGGCATTGGATAACAACTGAAAGCATTGTATAGCTTCACCTACAGCTCTTAAAGAACACAGTTTGATCACTAATTAATGCGACGAAATCATGAGGTTGCAAAAAGAATGACAGATGAAAGCAAAACAATAGAAATCACTAAGAGTAACACCAATAACATTGTTGTTATCAGTTTCAATAAATTTTAGTAAAATTGGCGAAAAATTAGTCAAAAATACGGAAAATGTGAAAAACAACGGAATTCCATCTGGTTTTCACAAAACTTTATACTTCGATAACTCACAGTAAAAAAACAAAGTTTAAGAAATATTTTAATTCCATATTCTACGCTGCACGGGCTTTCTAATGATACCAGTTTCATTTCTCTACGATGAATATATCGACCGGCCAAAATTGACTGAGCAAAAAATAAAACCCCGAGTATATAGTTCCTCCCACCACAAGTGGGTCGGATTAACTATATTTTTTAATGTGATAAAAACATTTCTAGTTACCAATATTGTTTATTGGGACGGTTTTTTAAATAATTGAGATACTTTAGCTTTTTAATAAAATATTTTTGGCATGGAAGGACAATAAAAAATGTGAATATATTTTACAATTAGGTTTTAATATAGTATTCTACTTACCTATACTGCACATTGGGACTGAGATAAGGGATAGTTGCTGCACAGACATGTGTATTTGCAACCCTGATCCAGTTGCCCATTCCTGTTTCCTCTCTCTTCTCAACTATGTAGGATGAGATGGGACTTCCTCCGTCATTCCTCGGCATAGACCAGCTCAGGTCCACAGACTGGGGTGACACGCTGCTCACTTTCACGTCACTCACTGGGTCGGGTCGGTCTGAGCAAACAAATTCAGCATGATCAAAAAAGCTAAGCCTTGTAAGCAATATTCACCGACTGTCTTGCATATTATTAGTGAGAAATATGCGATGCTGGAAACGTTTTTTTTTTCATATTGGCTTAGAAACTCACGCGCAAGTTTTGAAATGCCAGATCTCTGCAGTGCTAGATTTTAAAACTTGTAAATTGCGCGTTTCAAGCACGGTTACGTTACATTGGTTACTCCGGTTACGTGAGTAATCTGATATTTAACTCGAACCGCTGCGCGGATCTCAATGAGTGACTGATTTTTAGTGACTTCATCAGAGTGACCTAACCTCTACATTTATTTTTGACGAAGGTCAAAATAACCAATTCTCCATATAATAACTATTAATAACCAATTTTCTATAAAAACCAATTTCCCATACAAATTAACTAAAATTAGATGATTGTAAAATTAATTATGTATATGAAACAGTTATTGCAAAATTAGTTGATTGAACTTTCTACCAAATGCAAGCTGTCAAATATTGCCCCCCCCCAATGGAAAATTACAAGACTGTAAAAAGACCACTAAATCTCTAAATCTTCAAAAAAAGCTTGGCCTACCGTTGACTTCAATTGTAAACTGTGTCTGGTCCGAGCCCAAATCATTCTCAGCCTTCACGTAGTATGTTCCAGCATCTTTTCTAGTCAGGTGGTTGATCTCAATAATTGCACACCGCGAATCAATGTCCAGGAACATGTTGGATCCCGGAGCAGAGGATTCGCTCTTTGTAACTGTCACGGTGGGTCGAGGGTTGCCAATAATCGGGATCTTGAGGTTGAGACGGTCATTTCGGGTAAATACGTTTGTGGTCAACAGACGGTTGGGCAGTTTGATCTTAGGTGCCACTAGAACAGAAAGTTGTGATAGTCATCATAATAATGACTCAAGATAATAATATACTGTAACTTTTGTTCATGGGACGATAATCAGACAGGTCTATTGGCCTATTTCATATAAACAAGTTCTTAAAAATAAGAAACATAAACACTAAAGTAGTAATAGGGTGAGCAAGTCACCCCGGCGGGGGGGGGGGTGTAGACCCCATGTATTAAGATAGGGTATAGGAGTAATTTTTGAGAGAGGGTCTACACTAATGTATTAAGATAGGGTATAGGCGGCGTACATGTTTTAAGATTAGTAATAGCGGCCGCCACGTATTAAGATTAGTAATAGCGGCCGCCACGTATTAAGATTAGTAATAGCGGCCGCCACGTATTAAGATTAGTTATAGCGGCCGCCACGTATTAAGATTAGGAATATCCTCCGCAATGTATTAAGATTGGGGATAAATCTAGGGGTGTTCCAGGGGGTGAGCAGTAAGGTGGGAGCAGATCAGGGTGATTTTTCGGAGCCACTTGTCACGTGATTTTAGAGGTCATTTAGGGATTAGCAGGGAATTATACATGCAGCGCGCAGGGAATTGTACAGTCAGCGCGTACGTACAGGCGGGGAATTATACATGCAGCGCGCAGGGAATTGTACAGTCAGCGCGTACGTACAGGCGGGGAATTGTACAGGCAGCGCGCATTAACGGATAATTTCCCTCGCAGTAAACTTCAACATTTTTTGGTTTAACCACAGCAATGTATTAAGATTAGGTATAGCCGCCGCAATGTATTAAGATTAGGTATAGCCGCCGCAATGTATTAAGATTAGGTATAGCCGCCGCAATGTATTAAGATTAGGTATAGCCGCCGCAACGTATTAAGATTAGGAATAGCCGCCGCAACGTATTAAGATTAGGAATAGCCGCCGCAACGTATTAAGATTAGGTATAGCCGCCGCAATGTATTAAGATTAGGTATAGCCGCCGCAATGTATTAAGATTAGGTATAGCCGCCGCAATGTATTAAGATTAGGTATAGCCGCCGCAATGTATTAAGATTAGGTATAGCCGCCGCAATGTATTAAGATTAGGTATAGCCGCCGCAATGTATTAAGATTAGGTATAGCCGCCGCAATGTATTAAGATAAGGTATAGCCGCCGCAATGTATTAAGATTAGGTATAGCCGCCGCAATGTATTAAGATAAGGTATAGCCGCCGCAATGTATTAAGGTCAGTTATATCCACTAAAAATGAGAAAATTGAAAATTTTTAAAAGAATGAATTATGAAGGTACAAAAAGACAGACACAGTATTAATCAAGTACATTATAAGTAATTTTAAACACAACAGAGAGCGCTCACAATACAAAAATTGATTCAATAAATTACAAGTTCAGGGGTACAGTATGAATTCCATCAGATAACACTTTTCGTTTAGGATAAAAATATGAGAGTCCTTTCTTTGTTTGTTCATAGGTAGCGACGCAGTGGTTGATTGTCCGAAATCCTCTATTTGTAGATGTTAAATTGATGATTTCTTCCATCACTCGCCGATGTTTTTCCAATGGTCCATCTCCGGTCTCTTCCAATGTTCGTTTGTTCAGTCCTTTGCTGCTGAATTTGTACTTATCCGATTTGGCATCGTAGCAACAATATGTTTTGCTACAGAGACAAATCATTTCAGTACATCTAAATTCTTCCCTGAACAGACCTGGTTCACGCTTATCGTACTTTTTAACTTTATCACAACAAGTTCTAGGGAAGAAATTTTGTACAGCATCAGCTTTGAAAGAATCATCACAATCGTGTTCCCTCAGAGTTTCCCAATCTGCTTTTTTAGATGGACGAATGCAATCGTACAAATTATCGTGCGCTAGAGCTAAGTATAAGGAGTCAGTGTCCATTTCTAACTCTTCGAACGTGTCGACATCGCAAAATTTTTAAAAAAAATTGTAATAAAGCTCCAACATACGTAAATTTGCGTACTGAAGTATAAAAAAGCCGACTATTATCGGTTCACGGTGCTCAATTTTTGATTTTACAAGTTCAACTTCGTATAGTTCTTTTGACACACTGTTAAGTCTCTTAAACAATTTCCCGTTGATAGCTTTGTGTGTCTTTTCATCGTTCAAGTATTTTGTCTCTGTATGTCTGCTTCTGTCCATGATTTGGTAACCATAGGAACTATTCCCTAACAATTTCATTGTTTCTGCTACAACGCTTGATTCAGGATTTTCATCTCCAACTCTTCTAGCATCAACAACCGATTGGACAAAATTGTTGAAGCATTTTTTGGGTGTGTACTGAACGAAGCAATAAATTTCGGTGCATTTTAGCCCAAGACTAAGGTAAAAATTGAGTAATGGTGTTATGGCTGTTCCATTCTCCAACTTGAAGCTTGAAATTAACATGCGTTGCGGTTGCTTGAGTAAATCGTTATCAATTGCATAATCCCTCATATAATCACCAATATCTGCTCGACTAACATTATAGTTTTTAAAGATTGGTGGAAAGTTCGAGAATTTGTATTTCAACCCATCTGGAACTTCGAGATCACACTGAACGTAACCAAATAGTTTATCTTCTCTTATCTTTGTAAGTAGAGATTCTTGAGTCAGAGGTAGCTTGAATGGGAAATTGTTTCTCACGTGAATTTTTACAGATTCATCACCTTTGACAGTTTCCCACCAGTTACATTCCCATATCTCAACAACTTTATATCCTTTGTTTCGCAAATAGTATCGTCTTAGTTCATCATATTCCCGTTTCTTTAATCCTTTCTGAGTCTCTTCCTCTGACATGCTTGCTCTTGCTTCCTGACATGCACAAAAGTGAAAGTAACAACCCATTGCTTCAAAAATAGTTTTACAGTGAGCACAAAATCCGTCTACATTAAAACAATCAATCTTTTTCTGAGTTCCAGTTGTGTAGTAGCTTTCAATAGTGCAGTTAGGACGTTGAGATTGTAGGTACGACATAACCATGTTCTCAAATTTCCTCGATTTATTTTGTCTAGCTTTAAACTTCTGAGAGTCTGAATCAAACTCCCATCTAGTGTAAAGCCCAGTGGGCATTTCTTGACACATTGAGAAGGGGTAAAGTTGACTGGCGTCTATACCCACAATTGATTTGCAAATGTTTTCTGTGTTTCGAATGTAGGTTTGATCCACAATTGCTTTTCTAGTAAACACAATAGAGGGACCACCGGTCATATCTTCGCGTATTTTATCATGTAAATCTTTGTCTGCTTCAACGAAAGGATAGAATTTACTATTAGTTGATTTGTGTAGACAAATATTTGCTAAATTAGGTAGTGTGCAACCCAGTTTTAACATATCAATCCCTTTGTTATGATAGAATTCCATCATTTTCTGCATCGCTTCTAGTGTCGGGACAACATCTTTGTTATTATACCACCTGACAAAGTCTTGAAAAGTTGTCATTTGTTCGTGCTCCCACACACTTTCCAGGTAATTGTAGTTGTCGAATCCCGAGGGGGGCACTACCTTCAACCTAAGTTTTTTCAGAGCTTCCTGCTGGGAAAGTCCACTATTCAACAATTTTGTGAAATCCGTAAATTCTTTTTCCAAGGGATTGTGATCTCTCAACTTACTAAAGAAACATTCGTAAGGGGGTAGGAAAGTTACATCCAATTTGTTTGGTGAGTCGAACCATTCATAAGGGAAAAACCCTTTGGTCTCATTTGTCTTGTAAGCTTTGAGGAACGAATCTAGTGATGTTGCTCCACCAAGAAAGTTTAGAATATCGAGAAACTGAACATCGCCAAATTTAAAGGATACAAAATGATTAGCTTTTTTAATAACCGTTGGTTGAATATCGCGCTCGTGAATGAGGTAGGGTAGTAAATAAGACTTGATAAGATTCAGATCATATTTCCCGCTGTTGAATCCAAATACAGGTAAAATGCTGACATAACGTTCAAAATGTTGTTGTAGTTCGAGAAGTTGATTTTTCTGAATTTGGAGGAATTGAGTCGACATATCAATTTCTTCTTCTTCGATATATTGAAATTCAAACATTGGAGTACTCTCATCTTTCCTTCCATTTAGCTTCTCGAAAATAGAACTTACTCTGTTTTTAATTGCATTTTCAATTGAGGAAAATTTTTGCAACATTTCTGCTTTACTTCTGCTAGCTAGTTCTTCTAATGCTTCAACAAAAGATACAATCAGTGTCTTGGGGTCTCTGTTGCAAAGGAAAATAGGTTCTTGTAATAAATTAGAGGAAATTGACACAGATATTGGTTCATGTTTTCCTATCCAAGTGGTTGTATTGGTATCTTTTAGTTCATTAGATGGAACGCAGATTGATTCGAAGTCAAATACAGCCAAGTTTTTGAACAGTTTTTGTTCTTCCTCATATCCAATTCCAAAACCGTCAAGTTTATCGAACAAAGTTTCTCTCAAAGTGTAAACACTCTTCGGATAAATGTGCTGTATCCTATCTTTACAAGATTTCACGTGACGGTGGAAATTACCAGCACGCTTAATAAAGGTATCACAATTAGGACAGCGGAATCGTTTGAAAAACGTGTTGATATCATCAACATAGCAAATGTGGTTGTTGTAGCGCAGTAGATTAATGTTGTTCTCGTACATCTCAATAATTCTTCTGGCAAGTTCACCTACAAAATCCCCGTCCTCAATGTCAATGTCATAAATGAAAATGTTGTGTTTTATAGCATTTTCAACAAACACAAGGTGATCCATTGACACTCCTCTAAAGTTAATTGCGTCATGACCAGACTCGTGGAGAAAGTCACTGAACAACTTAGCTGCGTTTGTTTCCAGCTCAGCTGATCCATACAAGTGAACAGCCACAGCTCTAAACAAGCAAAGGTAGTCCTTGTAGGTTTCTCCGTATCCATTCGTAACAAGACAATTTACATCGTTTCTCTTCAACAACTGTTCAGGTATAACAGCATCTAAACATCCCATTGGGATATTGTTGAGAAGAGCACAGAAAACTGTTACATTCGTAGTTAGTGCATACCGCCATTTTGTGTTTGCCCTTTCTTGAGCACAAGTCTCAATCAAATCCAATTTCTCTACTCTATCCTGAAGTGAGACTAAGTCTCCTTTAGAACAAAGTAAATGAGACTTCTCAAAGAAGGTGTTGTTCTCATGAGCATAAAAGTATCGGTATTCGTCTGTGTCAACATTTCGTAAAATAAATCCCAGGGATAAATTTATTTTTGCAGCACAGTTAAGCTTTTCAAACACTTCCTTCAGTTTTTCATTAATTTCGCTGGGATCAAGTCTCGACAATTTAAAATTGAATACTCTATGTCTCCCATTCTTCATCTCAGTATTGTCAAAGAAGTGTTGACAGGCACTAAGTTCCTGCTGTAACTGTTCGTTGTTCCTATCCAATTCTTCCGATTCTAGTACTTCTTTCAAGTTTTCGCTGGATTTGGTTCCAACTTTGGTCGATGTTCCGTGTTTCCGTCTCTTATGTTGTTGAAGAGAATAAAAACTTGGAAATTCCTCCAAGCATATAGTGCACACTGTACTAAGCTTCTTTTCTTGAGGAGCGTGATGCTTAGCAAGGTGGTAGTTCAAGTCCTCTTTCCTCTTTGTGTAGAAATGTGGACACTTTGGACATTTTAAAGTCCCACTATCACACGATTTTTTGTGTCGAGCCATTTGCTGCTTGACAACCATTTTCTCGCACTTTGAGCATTTGACAGGTAGATTTCTATCAAGAGAAGGCATTGTATTGTTGTGATCTAAAATAAATTGAATAAGTTTTAAGTAAATTGCCGAGCAACTGTATCTGATAACAAAGTGAGAATGAATACAATTTTTTAATTTTTTAGTTACAATAACTTTTATGACTAATTATTTCCATATAAGGAAATGACGTAATTTCTATTTTTAGTAACATTACGCAATACGAAAGTTCAAGAACTTCCTACGAAGCAGTCTCAGTGTTACATTATACATTGTATTTAAATCCAGAAAACATCAAAAATGTGTAACCTTATTCCTTGGAGGAAAATCGGAAATCTTAAGTTATATTTATTTGTCATATTGCTGATTTGTGTTACTTTTTTACAAAACAATACTATTCATCCCAAAACAGACTTCTTAACAAAATCTATCTGTCAGATGCTTGCTCACTTAGAGAATACAAATATTAATGTAAACAAACTAATTTTGTAATTTCATCGATAAAACACTAAATGTGTTTTTACAATAATATTAAAACATTAGAGAAGAAAACTCCTACTTCAATTGAAGATAACTTATATACAATTGACGTTAACGTGATTATATTACAAACTACAAACCAATCAAATTTTAGTATTAAGAAACTTGTTGTAAAAGTTAATGATATCGTTTTGCTTATCTCATTCTCTCTTTTAACATTTTTTTATTTTAATAGATTAATACGTGAAATTTTACTCATTTGTGAAACATGTTGATCAAAAACCACTTACAAATATTGGAGAAGATTTACAAGAGAAAAGAAGGTATACCTGATTCATACAAAATTGACGAAATCGATGTAGATTCATACTTTTTTTTACAATTTTTTGGACATTTTCACAAAATCCAACAGAATAATCCGATTTAGTAAAGGACTTGAGTATGCAACGTTCTCTATTAAAAAATTTGAATATGAGGAGTTTATTGCGAAACAGTCTTTCGATTTATCCTCAGAATTGCATGTAAGCAAATACGAATTGTTATTCATTTTGAACTCCCTCCCCGATATATTGAAACAGTACAGAAATATTTCACAAACAAACTTTGTTCCTCTCCCAGAACCAATAACAATAACTTCTTCACTACAGAGTGCTTTGTACTTCCATTATTACAACAACTACAATGCAGTGGGAGTACTGATCAGGTTCGGAATTCGTTTACCTAACGTATATATACAGAAATTTGATTCCAAAAATGGAACATTTTCCGAGATTGATCTGAAATTTGACGAATTGGAAAAAATTTATCAAAGCTTGACTTTTTTGGTAAATTATGTCATTTCATTTCAACTTAAATAGACCATTTTAGGTAAAAGCATAGTCGGAAACCTGTATGTATCCTTCACTTCCTACCTTGTTAGAAAATTTTACCCAAATTTGGATTTGAATTTCAGTTCGTCCAGAAATTTCAAGCTAAACGTCACTTTTTCTCATAAAATCTTCCATCTTTGGTTACTGTTGTCTGATTGGACAGAGCACACTATATATAGAGGTTGTTGATTTTGACATTATCATTTGATCCAACTTCTCTGAAAACATCATCACTACTTTCTCACATTATACTAACTACTCCTCAACATTTTATCCTGCTATCGAGCTCCAACATTCACTTTCTTTTTGTTTAAAAATACTTACTTTAGTTCTAACTTTTGTTTAAATCTAATTTATATATCCTGTTCCCTTCCTAAAAAGGAAATTTGCTGCTTTATAACTTTCTCTCCACTGATTGCTTTTATCACGTTCTCGACAAGAATCTTTTCATCTATTCTCATCACTTTCTAACAAAAACCTCTTCTATCATTTATTCCAAAATGGAGTTCACCGTTCAAAATAATAACCTTCTGTACTCATTTTCTTTTACTGAGGATATTGCTCGGATAGGAGTTCGAGATTTATCAAACGGACTGTATGAGTCTCTGATCACTTTACCCATTACTGTGTGGCACATTATTGAGCACCAGCGACAACAGTTTGATACATATCATCAGGGACAGGTCCCAATCACAGAGAATCAACTCGGAACTCACGCGATGGGACACGAAGTTGCTGTTGTCAGTGGACACCACTATCCTCACGTTAATGGATCTGATTTTCCTGCCAACTACGTAGCTGGAAATATTCAGTACACATTTCCTTGGGAGGAAGGGCAAATTCCGAACAGTTGGTTCACTACACCGGATGTAGGTGCGGTATCAGGCCCGGAGGTGGAAAATAGTCTTCTCCAAATAGCTTCAAGAGCTCATAGAAGAGAACATAGCGAGTTGAGTATTGATACTAGTACCACCACGTCATTTAACGATCTGGAAAACTTTGATCCAGCGCAGTACTATGGATCTACTGACATGTCAACTACACCCTCGATGACAACCCCATCGATTGAGGAAGGAACAGCTCACAACCCTATCTTTTTGAGTGATGTACCTAATACCCCAGTCACTGTTCAACCAACTCAACTACCTGGTAGAATTGAGCGACAAAGAGGTTTCGGCAATGAAATTCAGAACTTACCAGAATATGTTATTGAAACTCTTTTTGAATGATTTCTATGTTCAATTTTGTAAAATATTTTGTATTTGTTCGTAAAAATAATAAAGTTTCTGAATACCTTTTGGGTGTTTCGTATTAAATTTACATTTTCAATTTTATAATTTTTTTATAGTTTTCCAGAATAAAAGATTAACACGAAAGGTTACTTGATAATTTAGGTACTTGGTTATTATTGAAAATTTGTTTTTCGACAATTAAGAAAAATACCGAATTTAATTTTGATATTTAAGAAAATTGTCGAATTTATTTTCGATATTTAACAAAAAATGTCGAGAAAAAATTCGATTTTTAAGAAAAAATTACTGTTACAAATCCGATTTTTAAGCTGCAAGAACAGATTCAAAACTTGTCATTTTAAAAATTATTAAAATTTATGTTTTTTGCTTAAAATCATACCGTAAAACTAAGAAAAATGAGAAAAAAGTGCACATTTTGCACGCACAGTTTGGTAACATTTTTGATTTTTAATGAAAAATCTGAGGTTCTATTTTTGACTTTTAACAAAAAATGTTGTGTGAAAATTCGACATTTAACAAACAAATCGACTTCAAATTTCGACTTTTAGAATATACACTAATAATAAAACTTTTTAGTACAAACACTTTATTACTTTCTAACTTCAAAGTACAACATGGGGTTATCAATTATTCCATGACCATCTAGTAAACAATCAACAATTTTTATTAATTCACTCTCATACTTTGAGTTCTTAAGAGACTGAATTCGGTCGAAGAAGGATGATCTCAATGTTTGTGTGCTTGCATTTCTTTGCTCAGCTCTCAGTAGATGTCTCTTGAACTTTTTTCTACTCAATCTCTTCTTAGACACGCTGGGTAGTTTTTCAACAAATTTGTTTTCCGAATTATGTTGTACCGCTCTCTTCACTTGGGTGAAAACAAGTCCTGCTTCTTCGTTTGTGCGACCAAAAAACTGATGTTTATATAAGGTGTATAAGCAGTCCACTGTCTGATATTGAAAAGATAAATCATCCAATTTTTGGAGTAATTCATTAATGGAAGATGAAATGAGAATTATGTGATAAGAACAATTTTTCAGAGGACAAAAAGTGTAATTGTGAGACGCAACAGAGTATTCACTAGTAAGCAAGTAAGGTTTATAATCCTTAACTGATACGCAAATGAACAAGGATTTCTCACAAAATTTTTTATAAAAGTCAGGTAAAACTTGACACATAACTGCTGCCATTCTGTAACCAAAGTGATTTTGGAGTGATTCTTTTAAACTACCGTATAAGGAAATAACGCAATTCAGTTCAAACGCAGCGAAAATTTCATTTGAAAAATGACACAGTTCAAGAGACAGCAACTCAGAAAAATCCGTTGTTTTACTTGTTCTAAATATTTCAAACACTATTACTCGCTAATGCAACACAGACGTGCTAAACATCAAGATAAATATGCTGCTCTAGTTCAAATGTTTGCTCAACTTAAAATTTCTGACTAAGTTTCCTTATAAGGAATTTTTGCAAAATGACGCAATTGAACTTTCCATATTTGGAAATGAAAGAAAGATAATGACATCATTACCAAATAAAGGTGATCGGAAACAATAGAGGAAGTAAAATTGCAAGTCAAATCATTCAATTAATTTCTCTCTGTCACATTAAGTTGATAAAATGTCTCTCTCTCAAGTCTCTCCGTTTTACTCGAGTGCTCCGTCTATGTTTACCGATTCTCAACCTAAAACTGGAACTGATTCGGTTCCATTTTATATAGACTTTGGTTCTAACCCAAAAAGATTTGGGAGATTTACTGTGTCCCAGATTTTTAAAAACGGACAAAATTATTCCGAACCAACTTTCCAAGTCTTCAAAAAAGATAATTCTGGAACATTTGAGAAGTACCAACAACTTCGAATAGGAGATTACGAATTCAAGAAATTCTGTTTCCTCAAGAACAATATCCTGGATGGGGAGTTGGAACTGAGTGAGCACCCGACTCAATTTGATAAGAACCCATGTATGGAGGATGTGCTGCAACGATGTCACAAAGTCAGAGAGGTCAGCATAGGTCGAAATCGACGAATATATGTGACTTTCATTCAATACGTTCAGGAGAATCCAGCCTCCATTTATGTGCAGATTCGGCTCTTTTGTCGCAAGGAAAACAATGAGTTCAAGCAGGTGACTTATGTCAGCTACACTTTGGACGAGTTCAAGGAACTGATTCAAAATTTGAATGACTTTTCTAACATTGAACAATGTACATTTCAATAATAATTGTTGTGTGATTTTGTAATATGTCTTTGTCTTCTCTACAATAAATTTTTCATTTTAAAAATCTTTGATCTGAGAATGAGTTGGGATATTGGCTGCTCAATAAACATTTTTTTGAGTCTCAGAGACAAGTCAAAGGTTTTTCACGTTAGACTTCATTACGAACTTAAAAGATATTCCTATACTGTTCTTGAAGCTCAAAATTTTCCCAAATTAGAAAATTTGGACATAGAGTCCCAAATTTCAGAATTTAAGTGGGTTATTCACAACGGATTACGCAGAACAAGTCTTATATATCGTTCAGATAAACAACAAGTTACCATTTCACAACATCGTTGGAACGGATATCAGTGGAGTTTTCTGACAAATATTGAATTAAAAAAAGAAGAGTACGAGAACTTACTAGAGCATCTCCCTACACTTTTATCTTATATTGAAAAGTTTAAGAAAACTTGCATTGACATGGATGAAGGAACGCAAAGTTGATGGATATTGTCATTCTTGTCAACATATTCAATTGCTACGGAAGCATCCTTTCAATGTTTCCCGAAAATGAAAAACGCAAAAACTGTTTTTTAGCGGCCTGTAAAATTTGGGACGAGAATATAAATTTGGAGGAAATTAACCAAAAATTTCCTCATGGAGGACTTATTGGTTATGGAAATTCCTTTTTAGATTTTTTCTTTGCTAGATTGAAAGTTATTCGATTACATGCTATACTACACGATTCTGCTGGAGCGGTTAAAGCAACTACAAACAAGGGACCAAGATACTGTTACATGTTACCAAATTTTCCAAGCTCATGTTTCTTGGGACATTTAACTGGGTTAATCTTTTGTGTCTTTATTAAATTTTATCATCCTCAAATTTTCAAAATGCTAGACTGCTAATCATTTTTGTAATAATTCAACCTAGAAAAAAGAATGTCTCTCGTTGTGTTTGATATTGAGTGCTTGGAAGGGAAAATTGTCAAGGAGTTGGGTGTTTTCAAGGATGGAATTGTATTGGGATACAGTTTCCTCCCACCCAAAGACTATAAACCTACTTTTCAAGCAAAATGGAACACTAAAAATTTACATGGGATTAATTGGAACAATGGAAAACTGGAATACACTGAGTTGTCATCAATCATTCACCAACATTGTTCACCTACAACAGAATACTTTGCAAAAGGGTTAGAGAAGTGTAATCTTCTCTCAAATTACTTCTGTAAAGATGTGGAGAATCTAGATGATCTTGGTTGTCCAAAAGTTTCCAAACTTCTCAATAACTCGGATCCTGACTGGGATTGTCGCAATTATCCGTATCGACACAAAAAGACATTTCACTGTGCAGAGAAGAAAGCTTATGCTTACGGAACTTGGACTCTGGATTTTTTTGATAACGTATAATATTTGTAATTTCTATTTGTAATTTTTATTTGTATTTGTGATCGTTTTGTAATTTATTATTTTTATTTTACTACTTTTGAAATCAGAGAGAAGTTGCATTCCCAGTTCAAAAAATTGATTTTCCCTTAAAAATAAGGTATAAATGACCGAGCATACAGATAACGGTTTAAATTTAGGTAATTTTGTCTTTGATGATAATAACCAGGAACGACAATCGTGGAAACGTTTTGGACAGACTTGTAATAGATCTCTGGTGGTTTTTTTGTCCCAATTTTTTGTTATTCTGTTAATATTAGCGTGCTGTATAGTAAGAATAACTCTTGCCGAAACCTGTGAAGAAACAACAGTTTGGATTGCTATCTTATCTAGTACAGTCGGTTATATTTTACCTTCTAAACTATGAACAAAATAATCTCTACTAAGGAACGCATTTTTATTTCATTGGTGGGACCAAGCGGGTCTGGAAAATCTCATCTTATCCATGATTGGCTAATTATTGGAACTTTTCAACCCGATTTTGATAAAATTTACTATTTTTATCAACATTATCAATCACTTTACGGTCTAATGTCCAAAAACATTAAAAACATTCAATTTATTCAAGGAGTTGACTTTGAGTTCATTCAGAGTCTACCCAATAATGGAACAAAGTATTTGCTGATTTTTGATGATTCTTGTGAAGAAATCTCAAGCTCGAAAGAATTTGTTAAAATCGCGACAGCTGGAAGACACAAAGGTCTTAGTACAATATATATAAAGCATAATCTTTTTCATCAGAGTAGGTTGGGAAGAGATATTGAGTTACAAAATACTCATATAGTTTTATTCAAGTCTCCTAGAGATGTTCTCCAGATTAACACTCTTAGTCAACAGCTCGGGTTAGGATCACAATTAAAAGATTGGTATACAAAAGCTACTTCAATCCCGTATGGTCACTTACTCATTGATTTAACTCCGAAAACAGTCGACTCTCTTAGATTTTGCAGAAACAGTGGTTCTATTCCCACTATTTTTTTTCTCCCTAAAACGAAACAAGAGATTACTTTTTTGAACGATGAACACACAACATCTCTCTACGCTGATAACGTTCCAAACGTATTCCCAGAACTTCAAGAAATTGTTCCTAAGAAATTGTCCAAAAGATTTCATTCAGTTTCTAAACGAATGCATAGTAAACCTTCTCGGGGGACAACTACAGGAAATACAAAAACAAGACGTAATAAAATACAGAGACGAAATTCATCAACTCGTGCTAAAAAGAACCGGAATAAATAAAAGAAGAGCAATTTTAAGTTCACGAAAAGGAATAGAGCTCATATCAATTTTGACACCATCTATCATTAATCGATTTTCTTGAATTGGAACAGTTTGTTTTGATTCCTCAACACCTTTACGAACAAAAATTCAAATTAGAAGTTAAAAAGTTGGACACTTTTGAGCAGAAACCAGTTTCTGTCCCAACACATTTGAACTCTAATTACAAGGAATCCAGCAACAAAACCAGATCTTTAAAGAACGAATCAATTGTAGATCAAATTTTGAATTCACCGCGAGTCAAGCTATCTCTCAACGACACAATTTTATTAGATGGAAGAGATACAGAAGCAGCTTTTGCAGATTTTATTTTTGCATTAAAAAGAAAGAACGTTGATTTTCCCGACATATATTACACAATACTTGATGCCACCGGAATAAATCCGCAAAAAGTAATAAACAAAGATGCCAAAAGCAAAGACAGAGGGAGCTGGATTCCTTTCAAAATCTGAAAAAGCCAAGCTACAAAGGCTGTATAGAGATGGAAAAGCCGCATATGGATCAATTAAAAATCTACAAAAGGCAAGTGGGTTATCCAAAAAGAAAGTTGCCTACTTTCTACACAGTAAAGATTCCTACACAAAGTATCGTCATGCAACACGACATTTCAAAAGATTACCAGCATTTGCTAAGCGAATCAATGAGATCTGGTGTCTCGATCTAGCTTTTATGGATAAATTATCGGATACTAATAATGGAGTGAAGTATTTATTAGTATGTGTTGACGTCTTTTCTCGCTTTGTTCGTGTGCAACCAATGAAGTCAAAGTACTCTACCGATGCAGTTGTAGCTTTCAAAAAAATGTTGCGTAAAAAAAGTATGCCCGCGAAAGTGTGGGTTGACCAGGGAACAGAGTTTAGTGGTGAGTTTCGAAAGTTTTGTATGGACAAGAAAATTAAAATTTACTCTACTAGAAGTGAAACGAAAGCTGCTGTAGCAGAACGAGCCATTAAATCCCTGAAAAACATTATTTATCGCTATATGGAAGAAAATGGTGACAAATACATGAGAAAAATGGATTCCTTTGTCAAAACTATGAACACAAGAGTTAATCGCTCAACAGGTAAAGCTCCAAAAAATGTAACAAACAAAGACTTTTTGTCAATTTTTTACAGAAACCCAATTAACCAATATAAACGACCACGTTTTAAAGTTGGTGAAAATGTTCGTATATCAAAAAAAGATATTCCATTCAGAAAAGGTTATAAATCACAGTTCACAAATGAAATATTCAAAATTGTTAAAGTTGCTACTTTTAAACCGCCAACCTATAACCTTTGTGGAGAACAAGGTGATGAAATTCTAGGTAAATTTTATGAACAAGAGCTTTCAAAGTGTATCATTTAAAGATGAGTTCTTTCACTGTTGAGTTGGTTTCCAATGCGTCGTTTGATTGTTACCCAAACAATACACTAAGTTCTTTCACGAATTTTCTACCTGAACAAATTAATCTTGATGGAGAATGGGAGGTAGCGATAACAGAACTGTCGTATCCTTCCTTGTACCAAAACATAACAGAGGGTAAATTCTTCTATCTAGATGAAGCAACACCAGATACAAAACCATCGGATTATTACACACTTGATCCAGGTCTATACCCCTCGATCTCTGATATTGTCAATGAAATGAATAGAAAAATTCAGGAACGTAAAAAATATGAAAAAACGCCCATCAAGTTACACGTTAACAAAATTACACAGCGAATTTCTTTGAGTCTTCCAAATCAGAACTCTTTACTTGTCATTTTTAGTGCCGATCTTTGTCATGTCTTTGGATGCGAAGAAGCTGTTTATGGTATGGGTGTTTTCATAAGTGGTGGTGGTCCACATTTTCCCAAGTTTCCTTATGACATTGTACGAATACACACCTTAATGATATATAGTGATATTGTTGAATACAATATTGTGGGTGATACAAAAGCTGCTCTTTTACGATGCATTCCGTTTATATCAAAAGTTAAGAATGGAGATATCATCTCAACGGGACAATACATGAATTATCAAAATTTTCCAAACTTACAATTTAAAAAAATTCTAAAAAACTCATTCCACAGCATAAAACTCGAGCTCCGGGACTCTTATGGTGAAAAAGTTCCTTTCAACTCTGTTGGTGTGACAAGAGCGGTACTAATGTTTAGAAAAACTTCTGACAATCATTTTTAGATTTAAAGTTGTAGAAAATGGTTGCTGATAGTGATTTACCGTATTTTCGTGGTAATTCAAGACAGAGGGGAAGAGGATTCGGAGCGTTAGCACAAACAATTGGGAGGACAGCTATTCCATTCTTGAGGAGATATGTTGTCCCAGCAGCAAAAAGAGTTGGTGCTGATTTGCTTGATATAGCTGCACCAGAAATTGGAAATGTTCTAACTGGAAAGAAAAAATTCAAATCTGTGGCTGCAGATGTTGGAAAGAAAACATTACGTAAACAGCTAGGTGGTGGAAAAATTAGGAAACGGCGCATAATTCGAAGAATTACCCCAAAAACCAGTCGACGTCGTCGAACTAGAAGAGATATTTTTTCTAAGCTAAAATGAATACTAGATCAACAAACGATAGCAACTTTCGTTATGGTCACTTTACGAACTCTTGCTTGGAGATTTTTGACAAAATTCCTATTTTGGAACCAATTGAATCTTCTCACGTTCAAGAAGTTTATCCCAGTACTTCATTGGATGAAAGCAGCATTGAGTTCGAGTTTGAAACAGATAGAAGCATATATCTTGATATGAGAGATATCCACCTTCAAATCAAAGTTGGATTACAAAAGGGAAGATTGTTTGATGACTCTATGAAAAAAGACGAGCATGGAAAAGCAGATATGGGAATGTCTTTCACAGATGATGATTTACATTATCTAACTCACGTCAACAATTTATTGCACTCGCTCTTTTCCAACTGTGAGGTGTATCTGAACAATCAACAGGTTTACAACTCAAATGGTCTCTATGGACACAAAGCTATAAATTCCAATGAATTTAACGCTTCCACAAGAAATAATTAAGGTATTTTGGCTTGTCATGGATATGAATTTGAAAAAGAACCCAGCGATTTTGAGAAAAGCCCTTTTATAGATCGAGAGGAAGAACTTTTGCTGAAAAATGGAACTACTTATTACGGTAAATTAGCAAATGATTTGTTCCAATGTGAAAAGTTACTGCTTCCAAATACAAAAGTTAGACTGAAATTGATTCGTGCAAGACCCAATTTTTACATGATCTCCTACAATCCTCACGTCTCCCTTAAAGTTCTTGACTGTTCCCTGTTTACAAGACGTGTTGTTGTTAACGAAGTGTATCACCAGACTATCAAATATCAATTAACTCATCAACCTGCTTGTTACAACTTTATGGAAACAATCGCACGCACATTTATTATTCCTTCAGGACAGAACCAGTTTATTCAGGAAAATGTTTTTAACAATGCTCCAATCAGAAGAGTAGCTATTGCGATGAACACAAATTCAGCATTCACAGGACATTTTCAAGAAAATCCTTTCCATTATCAGAAATTTGGTTTACGAGAACTAAGAATTGTTCGAGGAGGAAGAGCTATAGTATCTGTTGATACAACCAATGACTGTAGGGCATATGTAACAACAATGAAAGCAATGAATTTTAACGAAGAGATTCCCGCGTTACCACATAATCTATTTCAGAACCATTACGTGCTTGTATTTGATCTCACTTCACTTCAAGATGCTGGAGAAAGTATTCATTATCCTGAGCTCAGCGGTGAAAGTATCCGATTAGAAATGTTTTTCGACCGCCCGCTAAGAAGCGTGACAGAATTAATTGTTCTAGGAGAAAGGATGTCCACTGTTAAAATTGATCAGTTCGGAACGGTTGCTAAAAATGTCTGAAGATTTTTGCGTTAACGAAAATTTTTTCATATTTTTTTCAGTTTTTTATGGGTTTTACATCATTGCTTTCTGCATTGGAACATTTTTGGGTTATATATTATCGTCACCCAGTTGCCATTCTCTTCACCAAATAATTTCTTAAAATGGACGTTAACTGGGGGCGAACTAATTCGAACATTTTGTTTACGTTCCTCTCCTAATTTTTCTGGTACTTCTTTTTATAATTATTTTATTCTACCCCAAATCCCATAACAATTCTGTTGACAAAATTAAAAAGTCAAGCAACCTTTTATTAGAGCAAGAAAAAAAGTCCAATGATTGTTGCTTTTATGAAGAGAATGAGTCTTTTCAGCTTGACTGTACAGTTAGAAATCCGTGTGTTAATGGTACTTGCGAAATGAAGCAGAGAAAAATTGTTTGTCATGGATAACACTTCCCTGATACAGATTATTGAACGAATCCCAGAACTCAAATACCGCTATATATTGGATCGTTTCCAGGAGATTGTGTTCCAAGGCTACCCACATTCAGTTTTGCTATCATCAACACTTCTCCGAGCAGTGAAGCTGGAGAGCATTGGATAATGATTGCTCGACTCAATCGAACTTATTACTATGCTGATTCTTTGGCTCGTCCAATCACAAAATACAAATTTTTGAATAAAAAGTATCAGAAAATGATACAACAACCAGTTCAGAAAACTGATAATTTGTGTGGATTTTACACAATATTTGCAGCATTTCAACTATTTAAATTATTTCAAAACAAAACTGAACAAGGTTCATGACGTTCATGTTTTAAACTTTATAAGTAATTATATGTGAATTAGATAAATTTAATGTAAAATACGTCGAAGTGTAATAAAGTCGACAGTAATTTTTTTCTAAATTCCTTAATTCTTCGTTAGTTACTCAAATTTTTGTTGTCGACTTTATTAACTACTCGGCTAAATGTACTTTAATACTCTTTTCTTTTGTACTATCATCATGTAAACGTTTGATTAAATTTGTATTTGCATGTGCTTAATTTGTACTGTGTCTGTTATTTTGTACTTATTAGTTCAATTTTTTTTCTTTTATTTAACTTTTTTCCATGTTATGAGCGCGTAAAAGTCCACTAGTACTGTGACAATGCCAGATCAGCAAGAGGTAGTTTCGATCTACCGACCTCTGGGTTATGAGCCCAGCACGCTTCCGCTGCGCCATCTTGCTATTTAGGGTCGGCTATACCTAATCTTAATACATTGCGGCGGCTATACCTAATCTTAATACATTGCGGCGGCTATACCTAATCTTAATACATTGCGGCGGCTATACCTAATCTTAATACATTGCGGCGGCTATACCTAATCTTAATACATTGCGGCGGCTATACCTAATCTTAATACATTGCGGCGGCTATACCTAATCTTAATACGTTGCGGCGGCTATTCCTAATCTTAATACGTTGCGGCGGCTATTCCTAATCTTAATACGTTGCGGCGGCTATACCTAATCTTAATACATTGCGGCGGCTATACCTAATCTTAATACATTGCGGCGGCTATACCTAATCTTAATACATTGCGGCGGCTATACCTAATCTTAATACATTGCGGCGGCTATACCTAATCTTAATACATTGCTGTGGTTAAACCAAAAAATGTTGAAGTTTACTGCGAGGGAAATTATCCGTTAATGCGCGCTGCCTGTACAATTCCCCGCCTGTACGTACGCGCTGACTGTACAATTCCCTGCGCGCTGCATGTATAATTCCCTGCTAATCCCTAAATGACCTCTAAAATCACGTGACAAGTGGCTCCGAAAAATCACCCTGATCTGCTCCCACCTTACTACTCACCCCCTGGAACACCCCTAGATTTATCCCCAATCTTAATACATTGCGGAGGATATTCCTAATCTTAATACGTGGCGGCCGCTATAACTAATCTTAATACGTGGCGGCCGCTATTACTAATCTTAATACGTGGCGGCCGCTATTACTAATCTTAATACGTGGCGGCCGCTATTACTAATCTTAAAACATGTACGCCGCCTATACCCTATCTTAATACATTAGTGTAGACCCTCTCTCAAAAATTACTCCTATACCCTATCTTAATACATGGGGTCTACACCCCCCCCCCCCCCCCCCCCCCGGGGGTGACTTGCTCACCCTATTACTACTCACTAAAGTATCAAGGCTTAAATATTCATCGGAATTAAAATATCCAGTTTTAAAAATATACAAAATGTGAAAGAACCTAATATTAGCCTATAAGAATCAAGGAGGCTCGGTAATGTGCGTTCGCACATAAAGTTCCGACCCCGCTCATCCACATTTTTGGCATAAATGTCTACCAAATGAGGAACAGTTTTTTTCAAGAAATATGTCTGAACAAAAAAATCGCCTGCAACGCAACTAACTGAGTGTAGTAAAAAAATGTTACATAAGATTGATGAGATCAACCATTATTAAGAAAACAAGTGAAGACGAACACAAAATCAAACAACAGTAACAACATTAATTACATCCAAAATTTTGTGTCCATTTTTTTTACAAAGAAAAACTTAATAACAAAGCAAAAAAATAGTTTCAGATAAAACTGAAACTTAACCAAAATAACTTGTACTCACTAGAAAAGATATGGGACCAACACTCCATAATAAGGCTCAGTACCAATTAGACAAAAAAGAAAAAAAAGCAGCAATAAAAAGTTGGCTTATATTTTTAAAAACAATTAATTTCTGAGTAATGAAAACCATTAGATAGCAATTGAATACATACAAGATGTTTATGATCACATACGGTTTTATAGGAGGGCAGAAAGAACTGTTATCAACCAATTTTTTATGCGGTTACAAAAAGAACAACTAATGGAGACAACAAACAAAAATTCAATTAAACTTTGCGAGAAAATGCTGTCGAAGCCGTAAAGTCAGATTTTGGCCACAAGATTAATTCAATTGAGCCTTCCTCGAAGGCCAATAACGTGGTATGCAACCTCTTATTAACTCATTAATGAGAATCTGAAACAAGTAAACAAAAAAAGAGAAACAACGAAACTAAGTAATACTTTTGTTATTCGAAAACAATTATTTTTAAAGTCATGAAAGCCATCAGGTACAAAAAGAAAGATTTAAATAGGTCTTTTTGTTCGTCCAAAAGAAGCGCGTCGAGACCTGGATTTTTTTAGCATATAACTTACATCTACAAAAAAACGTCAAATATAGACAAAAATCAAAATTTAGTTTACTTTTTTTCCGAAAACCCGTGTCGAAGCGAATAAATTCATAACAATTTTTTCAGAAACTTTAAATTTTGTACACTTGCAACTTCCCCCAAGGATATTAATGTTATATGTTACGTGTAATTAACGAGACTAAGTGACAAATTGACAAAAGAGAGCCAAAACGCGAAGTTAAAAAGTCGTTTTTTTTCATTTTTTGAAAACAATTGTTTTCAAAGTCATGAAAACCATCAGCTATCTACTCAAATCAGAATATCGGCTCAATTTTTCGACCGTAAAAAGTCAAGCAAACCTCTCATTATGCAGGAATTTCATACGACTAAAAAGGCAAAGTAAAGTCTACAGTTAAAGCCAAATGTGAAAAATTCAATTAAATTCTTCGAGAAAGGGGTGTTGAAGCCATTAAAACCATAATCAATGACCTTTCTATGTTCAAATGTTTGCTTTTTTGAACGCCAATATTGTAATAAGAGAACTGTCATTATTTGATAATGTGACAAAACGAAATAAAAACGTGAAAAAGGGGCCAATGCCTTAAAATCGAAAACAAACTGTGAAATCTCGTAGTATCAGCTCCAGAAAACCAAAACTTAACGCGTAAAACCGCGAAACATAATAAATCTTAGTTCCGTAGAGCGAAAAAGCTGCAAAAGCATTCGTTCTTTGCAGACAGCAAGCTACGAAATGACCAAATTAAAAGAAAGAGTGGGACTGTTCTAGAAGCCATTGTTTATTTAAAAATCAAAAATCTTTAAAAGTCAAAACGACCATAATCTTTCCATTAAAAAGACTAAATATATTAATTGAGCCAACTAGGAAGTCAATACATTAAAAAGACTAAATACATTAATTGAACCAACTAGGAAGTCAACTGTGGCTATTAAAGGTAAGCTTTGATTTGAATTGTTCTGTTCTTTAATTAACATAAAAAAGATCGAATTTAAAAAAAAACCGACCTATTACAATCTGAATTATATTTGGACTGTAACAGTCCAAGATTGGACCAAAACCTGCCCTGTTATTGCTGTTCTTTCATTGAGAACACACAATTGTTTCAAATGTGTTAGATCTAGATAATTTATTAGTTAAAAGATCAGAAATAAATGCTGTTTTTTGATAATACTAGAGTAAAAAGTTAGCAAAACGGCAACATTTTAATTCCAGACTACTCTAAATAGAAGTGAAAGTAGGACTAGTTTCATTTTGTAGGTTGAAAGGATTGTGTTAGTTGTTTTGGGTGTGAACTTCCGGCATATTTTGTCTAAGCGGACTAAAGAAGCTTATTTCGGGCAATTTTTGATCAAAAAGGCTGAATTTTGAAATATTTACCCAAAAATTCGCCAAAAAAATCAAATCAAAATAGTGAACAAGACTTTTTGTCTCTAAAAACAAATTCAAAAGTGTTATTGTTAACAATTTTTACATATTTTAGCAAAATTGACAAAATTTTAGGCAAAAGTTCCGGAAAATTTGAGTAAAAATAACGCAAACGGTCTAATATTCACAAAAATTGAAACCACGATAACCAAAAGACTCGGATAAAACCAATCGGCAAGCCTCCGCTATTTTGAAAAGTAAACCCAACAACATTGTCTTTATAAAAAATAACAAATTTTAGCAAAATTGATGAGAATTTGGTCAAAAATCCGGAAAATGTGAATAAAAACAACGGATTTCCGTCTACTATCCACAAAACTTCAAGTCTCGATAACTCTCTGTAGAAAACGAAATTCAAAAAATCTTTTTAATTCCATATTCTACGCTGGACGGGCTTTTTAATGATACCACTCACAACTCTCTACGATGAATATATCGATCGGTGAAAATTGACTGAACAAAAAAAACCCAGTTGAGTATATAGTTCCTTCCCCCTCAAGAGGAGTCGGAACAATAAAGATTTAGTTTCCTTATTGTGAAATACTTCAATAAAAAACTAGGAAAAATTACAAGATTAGCCATATTTCGTATTTTATTCTGCCCATAATTTTATAGCTATTGTTTAAATCAAACTAATTAAACTAATAATTCATTAAGTGTTTTCGATGAAATAAAATATAAACTCAATTTACATGATATGTCAAATAATCTTCATCGTAACAAGACTCATTATGCACTAACACTTGATGATGAGTCGTGCGGTTGATGATACGAAACCAGACTTGTTCTTTCCCTGGCAGGAGTAGTCGTCTTCGTCCTCCCCATAGACATTTTTGATCACGAGGGAGTGTCGGCTGCCATCACTCGACATGCGGTACTTCTCATTAGAAACCAACGGACGAGATCCCTTCCACCTGTGAAAAAATATTTCTACGAGGTGCTATCATAAATATTTATGGCGACTTTTTGTAAGAATTTTTGCCATGTTAAATTCAGTTTCTTATTGTTTTGAATTTTTTCTCCTATGATGAAAATATCTGCAATTCCGTCCTACTGATTCAAAGCTATTTTTGCCTTTAACACTTTTCAAAGCATTGGTACTTCTCGAATTTAACAATTCTCGTGATAGCGTTAAATATTTCTGACCAAATTGTTTCAGAATTAAATATTTCTGAAAAACTCAATATACCAAAAACTCCCTCTTGAGTGAAGTTCATAAATTGCAAAAAAAATGTATTCCCAGAAAAAAAAACATCTAGCACATCTAGGTCATAAAATCACGAAATGAAATGGTCCCGTTGACATTCTAAATTATGCATCTAAGTGCCAGTGAAGAGTTTGAATTGAACAAAAATGGTCCTGTTCCTTTTAAAGAAACAAACACTTCCCAGGTTGAGGTGCCAGACCGAAAGTCGATATGTCCAGACCGTCCCAGACGGAAAGTGTCTATGTCCAGACCCTCCCAGACGGAAAGTGCCTATGTCCAGACTTTCGTGCGTTCAAAATTTTTCGTGCGTTCATCGTGCGTTCAAAAGTCCTCATGTCCAGACTTTCGTGCGTTCAAAATTGCCTATGTCCAGACTTTCGTGCGTTCCAAAAGAAAATTCGTGCGTTCCAAATTTAATAATTTGTGCGTTCATTTCCAGACTATCGTGCGTTCAAAAGGCCTTATGTCCAGACTTTCGTGCGTTCAAAAATGCCTATGTCCAGACTTTCGTGCGTTCCAAAAGAAAATTCGTGCGCTCCAAAAATAATAATTTGTGCGTTCATGTCCAGACTTTCGTGCGTTCAAAAATGCCTATGTCCAGACTTTCGTGCGTTCCAAAAGAAAATTCGTGCGCTCCAAAAATAATAATTTGTGCGTTCATGTCCAGACTTTCGTGCGTTCAAAAATGCCTATGTCCAGACTTTCGTGCGTTCAAAAATGCCTATGTCCTGACTTTCGTGCGTTCCAAAAGAAAATTCGTGCGCTCCAAATTTAATAATTTGTGCGTTGATGTCCAGACTATCGTGCGTTCAGAAGGCCTTATGTCCAGACTTTCGAGCGTCCAAAAATGCCTATGTCCGGACTTTTTGTATGTTCAAAAATTGACGATGTGTACTAAATTTGACGATTTGATCAGTCCAAAAGAAACTAGTCCAAAATGGTTCGGTCAGTCCAATTTTTTAAACTCATCACTAATTATGGCTAAAGTTGAGCATACCCACCTAAATTGAGCACAATTGCACTAAAATTGACAATTTGGTTACCAAAACAATGTTCGGTGATCGAAAAAGTTCAGGTACTTTTTTGGAAATAGGTAAAAACTTGTCCAAAACGGTCCGGTCAGTCCAATTTTTTAATTTCATCGCCAATTATGGGTAAAGTAGAGCATACCCATCAAAAATGAGCACTATTGTACTAAAATTGACGATTTGGTGTCCAAAACAATGTTCGGTGATCGAAAAAGTTAAGCCTCATCGAGCGCGGATACTTTTTTGGAAATAATTGAAAACTTAACGAAAACGGTTCCCTGAGTCCATTTTTTTATTTTATCCCCAATTATGGCTAAAGTGGAGCCTGCCCACCAAAAATGAGCACAATTGGACTAAAATTGACGATTTGGTCACCAAAACAATGATCGGTGATCGAAAAATTTAAGATAATTTTTTTTGGAAATAGATAAGAACTTGTTCAAAATGGTTTGGTCAGTCCATTTTTTTAATTTTATCACCAATTATGGCTAAAGTAGAGCATACCCATCAAAAATGAGCACTATTGTACTAAAATTGATGATTTGGTGTCCAAAACAATATTCGGTGATCGAAAAAGTTAAGCCTCATCGAGCGCGGATACTTTTTTGGAAATAATTGAAAACTTAACGAAAATGGTTCCCTGAGTCCATTTTTTTTTATTTTATCCCCAATTATGGCTAAAGTGGAGCCTGCCCACCAAAAATGAGCACAATTGGACTAAAATTGACGATTTGGTCACCAAAACAATGATCGGTGATCGAAAAATTTAAGATAATTTTTTTTGGAAATAGATAAGAACTTGTTCAAAATGGTTTGGTCAGTCCATTTTTTTAATTTTATCACCAATTATGGCTAAAGTAGAGCATACCCATCAAAAATGAGCACTATTGTACTAAAATTGATGATTTGGTGTCCAAAACAATATTCGGTGATCGAAAAAGTTAAGCCTCATCGAGCGCGGATACTTTTTTGGAAATAATTGAAAACTTAACGAAAATGGTTCCCTGAGTCCATTTTTTTTTATTTTATCCCCAATTATGGCTCTTTCGTATGGTCAAAAACTTCTTGAAATGGAACCAAACCTGGTATAGAGTACCCCCTGTGTAGCTAGAGTCTAAAACATAAAGAGTTTTTGGTATAGCTTGCCTAGGAAAAAAGTTAGCTTTCTATACGGAAATTTGCGATTATTTCATATAGATAATTTTAAAAATAGGTCTTTTTCATCGGGTCAAGGAGTTGTCCAAATCAAACCAAACTGGGTATGCAGTATCCCCTGTGTAGCTAGAGTCTAAAACAAAAAGAATTTTTGGTATTGGTTGCCTAGCAAAAAAGTTAGTTTTTCGTACGGAAATTTGCTATTATTTCAAATAAGTAATTTTAAACAATTTTCAAAATTAGGTCTCTTTCATTAGGTCAAGGAGTTGTTCAAATCGAACCAAACTTGGTATGGAGTATCCCCTGTGTAGCTAGAGTCTAAAACAAAAAGAATTTTTGGTATTGGTTGCCTAGCAAAAAAGTAAGTTTTTCATACGGAAATTTGCGATTATTTCAAATAGATAATTTTAAAAATAGGTCTTTTTCTTATGGTCAAAAACTTCTTGAAATGGAACCAAACCTGGTATAGAGTATCCCCTGTGTAGCTAGAGTCTCAAACAAAAAGAATTTTTGGTATTGCTTGCCTAGCAAAAAAGTTAGTTTTTCGTATGGAAATTTGCGATTAATTCGAATAGGTAAAGATTATTGAATTTTAAAAATAGGTCTTTTTTATCGGGTCAAGGAGTTGTTCAATTCGAACGAAAATTGGCATGGAGTATCCCCATGGTAGGTAGACTCTGAGACAAAAAGAAATTTTGGTATAGCTTGTCTCTGAGAAAAGTTAGTTTTTCGTATGGAAATTTGCGATTATTTCAAATAGTTAATTTTAAAAATAGGTCTATTTCATTGGGTCAAGGAGTTGTCCAAATCTAACCAAAATCGGTATGGAGTATCTCCATGGTAGGTAGAATCTGAGACAAAAAGAATTTTTGGTATAGCTTGCCTCTGAGAAAAGTTAGTTTTTCGTATGGAAATTTGCGATTATTTCAAATAGTTAATTTTAAAAATAGGTCTATTTCTTCGGGTCAAGGAGTTGTCCAAATCTAACCAAAATCGGTATGGAGTATCCCCATGCTAGGTAGAGTCTAAAACAAAAAGAGTTTTTGGTATAGCTTGCCTAAGAAAAAAGTTAGTTTTTCATACGGAAATTTCGACTTATTCGCTTATTTTATTTTTAAAAATATAGAAATTTTATCGGATCAAGGAGTTGTTCAAAGTGAACCAAATTTGTTATCGAGTATCCCATGGGTAACTAGATTGTAACACAAAAAGAATTTTTGGTATAGCTTGCCTAGGAAAAAAGTTAGTTTTTCATACGGAAATTTCGACTTATTCGCTTATTTTATTTTTAAAAATATAGAAATTTTATCGGATCAAGGAGTTGTTCAAAGTGAACCAAACTTGTTATCGAGTATCCCATGGGTAACTAGATAGTAAAACAAAAAGAATTTTTGGTAAAGCTTGCCCAGGAAAAAAGTTAGTTTTTCGTACGGAAATTTGCTATTATTTCAAATAAGTAATTTTAAACAATTTTCAAAATTAGGTCTATTTCATTAGGTCAAGGAGTTGTTCAAATCAAACCAAAGTTGGTATGGAGTATCCCCTTTGTAGGTAGAGTCTAAAACAGAAAGAATTTTTGCGATAGCTTGCGTAGGAAAAAAGTTAGTTTTGCGTACGGTTTTTTTTGAAAAAAAATCAAAAAACGGGTGGGACGCCTTTCGGGCGTCAAGATTTTTCGGTGCTCTCTCTCCCCCTCTCCCCTCGTTCTCTCGCCTCTGTTTTCGTCTCTCGCGTTCTCTCGCTTGTCTCGCGTTTTCTCGCTCGTCTCGCGTTTTCTCGATCGTCTCGCGTTTTCTCGCGTTTTCTCGCGTTTTCTCGCTCGTCTCTCGCGTTGTCTCGCTCGTCTCTCGCTTCGGTCTTTTGGTTTGAGTCTATGATGTGTGTTTATGATGTATGATATATGTTTCAGCTTTCTTGAATGAGTGTCAAAAAAAAGTCTTATTAAAAAAAAGTCTTATTAGAGGTTCATTTTATTCTTAATATTGATAGATAGACATCCCTAGAATTTTGCTCACGCCAGCAAAAAAGGATGTCTACTATTAGTATAAAGATGTTCATGTACCTCACGTAAAAAAAGACTTTATATGTGGATTTGTGGACTCGTGGAACCCTGGCGTCTTCATCTTCAGTGGGCATCTACAAGCATAAAAGGTTAGTTTTTTTAGTCTGGACATATGCAACTTTGAACGCACAAAAGTCTGGACATAGGCCTTTTTGAACGCACGATAGTCTGATCATGAACGCACGAAAATGTTTTCGTGCGTTCATGATCAGACTATCGTGCGTTCAAAAGGGCCTATGTCCAGACTATCGTGCGTTCAAAGTTGCATATGTCCAGACTATCGTGCGTTCAAAGTTACCTATGATCAGACTATCGTGCGTTCCAAGTTGCATATGTCCAGACTATCGTGCGTTCAAAATTGCATATGTCCAGACTATCGTGCGTTCAAAATTGCATATGTCCAGACTATCGTGCGTTCAAAATTGCATATGTCCAGACTATCGTGCGTTCAAAATTGCATATGTCCAGACTATCGTGCGTTCATTTTTTTTTCCAGACCGTGTAATTTTGAACGCACGACGCCACCTTGTGCGTTCATTTCGGTCTGGACATATCAACTTTCGGTCTGGCACCTCAACCTGGGTTGAATTCCAATGACAGATTCCAATGCGAGTTGAGTGGTAGTTATACCTTCGTTTGAGTCCTATTTCGTAAAATTTAACTGTGAGCTTAAACCAAGTTAATACACTCCTTACCATTTAACTTCAGCACAATTTTTGATGCTACAGGTGAATGTAGCATTGTGGTCTTCCTGTGCTTGAACAGTTTTCACAGCCTCCTCCATAATAGGAATCTCCCATACTTCAGTATCCCTAGGGATAACACCCTCAACGGGCGGACTGGGTTTACCAGGACCCGACTTGTTCTCGGCTATCACTCGGAATTCGTACTCTTGGTTCTCGATCAAGTTGCTAACGACGCATGAAGTCGTGCTTCGGCCCAGATTCTTAACCAATGTCCATCTCGCAAATGGACCCTCGCGTTTCTCAACGATGTATCCAGTAATTGGGCTTCCACCATCCACCGAGGGCGCTTTCCAGGAGATATCAACACTGGACGTCGTAATGTTGCCGACCTCTGGCATCATAGGCGCTCCGGGCGGGTCAAACGGGGGCTTTGCGACCACAGTCTCGCTCACAATCAACGGATCCCCGAGTCCAATCTCGTTCTCGGCGAAGATTCGGAACTCGTACTCGATTCCAGTTCGCAGATTCTCGATGTGGAAACTGGACTCTGTGACTTGACTACAAACTCTGCTCCACATTTTTGACAGCCCCAGTTCTCGTTTTTCAATCGTGTAACCAATTAGAGGAACCCCCGAGGTGTTCTTGCTCGCTTTCCACGAGATCTTGCACGATGTGGCTTCGATGTCCGAAATCATGACTGGTCCGGTAGGCGACAACGGTTTAGCTGAAACATAACAAAACAAAATATTTGTATTGTTCAACTTTGATCTAAAATCCTATTTACATCTTTCCGAATTCATCAATAACTTGTTGATTTTTCGAGAGAAAAGAGGCTCTAACCGGTTGTTTGGTTGCCCTGATCGCGTTCAAATCGTATCGAAAAACTATTTGCAGCAGAAAACTATCATAAGTTTTACCGAACACGTTTTTCAGAATAAAATTCACAGAACACGCGACATATAAGCAGAAATACATTTGCAAATTTTGGGCCCGAGTCATATTAATATGTCATAGAACTAACAAAAATTCAGTTCCTTCAATTTAGGTTATTATAAACTAAGGAAACCGTATATCTTGAATTTGGCGAGAGAATTCCAGTAACTACTAACTGGGGGGGGGGGGGGTGGGGTTGATCTCCTTCAATACATATATAGTTTACATCGTTAGTAATAGTGGTAATACGACAGCTGAGAAGAGTTGTAATACTTACAATGCACAATGACTTGGACTTGTCCGGTTGAAGTTCCAGCCTCGTTCTTGGCTCTCAACTGGTAAGTGCCTTCCGCTTTCTTGTTTATACTCTTGATTGTCAGAATGGCCAGGCCCTCTTGCACTGTGTCGAAGAACCTTTCAAACACAGTCAAATGGTATTGACCTTCATTGACCTTTTTCAACAAGATTGTTATCTTTCATTTGATAAAAATAAAAATATCGTTTTGGAATTGACTTATCATTTGCAATTATTCACAACAAAATTGATTTTACAGTCTCTTGGTAAATTTTCGTCTACAACTAAACATATAGTCAGCATATACTGTTGCCGAACGAAAAACGCTGAAAGCGTTTCGAAATTTTTGAACGGATCTTGAAATTTTTGAACAGAACTTGAACAACTGAAGCAACTATAAACAAAAACAAGATTAAATTCATTTATTTACATTTCGTCATCGACACAGGGTTGTGAGTTGAGTAGCCAGGTGAGTTTGGGCTTGGGAAGTCCAGAGAATCCCATTCTGATCTTGAAACTGTCTCCCTCTCTCACCACCATCCTCTGTTTCCTGGAATCCACTTCCACCACTGGTTCCACCAACACACGCACAGTTGCCTCAGTCTTCGCTCGGCCAGCTGTATTTGAGATCTCACACCTTCAATTGAATGAAAAATTCATAACAATTTGATAACTGTAGTGCTCTTTATTTTTTCCATAACTCATTTACTCCAACAACCAGTATAAAACTAAAACACGCCTTAATCAAAAACAATACTTGAAAAAATATCCCACGAAATATCCCCATAACAATTTCATTCTCACAAAAATCTGAGCGCAAAATTTCTTTCTTTTTCAACTGTTTTATATTAACCCCACCTACAAATGATGTGTTGTTATTTAGCACGTTACTATGTTGAAAAATTGAAAAAGTTAGCACTTTCGCCTTGAAGGAGAGGAGGGGGGGGGGGTGTTGGTAAAAGGTTGCAATGCCTTTAAGTTGAACAGGATAGATATATCCGCATATCTTTAGACTACCAAGAAAGTTACCTATAAGTTGCCTCGTCAATCTCAGCGAGGGATAGGAAATGAAGACTTGTCCTTCCAACATCGTCCTTGATCTCAGCTCTCCTTCCAGAGTAGATCTGCTTGCCATCTTTTATCCTACATAATACACAAGTTTATAATCTTTTTTTGCGAAAATTTAACCCAAAATGGTTACAATTTTGAGCAAATCTTAATCGAGGCAATGAAAACAAGTCGGTAGGCAGCAAGGTAAAAACCATTAATATAAGTCAATGGGATGGATAACAGTAGTAGTCTAATATGTTTTTTTACAAGCGTGCGTCATTTTGTATTCTTTAATTACAACTGATGGTTTTTTCGATTGTCCATGAGCACTAATTTTTGCTTCCTTCTTTAAGGAGCTACAAATTATGCGAATATGTTGTGATATGCTTATTAAAGGCCACGGCAATGATTTAGGCCAACAACATACAATTTCCATCATTAAAAATTGAAGAACTTGATCATTTGAATAAGGGAATAAAATTGTTGGCAGCGTCAATTTGGCCAAAATTTGCCAAAAAATTATCAATTTGGGCTGTTCAATGACATTTTCTAAAAGTCATTCGCTCAAAAACTCTTTGTCTCTATAATATCAATTATAATATCAATGTGGGAGTTCTAAATCTGTGATGACTGAAAAATTCGATAAATTTTCTGACAAATACAAATTTTACATAAATTGGTCAAAATTTTCAAATTTTTGAAAGGTTAAATTGTTCACATTTACTGTGCTGCTAAAATCAACCTACCAGGCAATGAGATTGCATATAAGATACCACATTTTATACATAGTAGAGAACTGACAAAAACTAAATTTTAGTCTTGCATCTCAAGCTCAATTTGAGAATGGAGAGAGGTTAGATCCAATTTTTTTTTTTAAAAATCCAGCATTATTTTTAGGTCTTTTTCATTTGTTAAAAGCAACTTGGGAATTTTATCATATTGTGAAAAAGCGGGCTTTAAAGCAATTCTTCAATGCTCCTGAGAAAGTTCAGTGTTTCAAAACATTTTAAATTAATTTAAGTATCATTTGATTCTGCCTTCTGTTAGAATAAAAATTTCTGCATCAACTCAAGTGTTTTGAGTTTCCTTTATTGATTTTCCTTTGAAAATCCTTTTAAATCTCGATTTGGTTGAATTTTGTAAAATAACAATTTTGTTAAATCCTCATTTTCCAAAGCAGTTGCAAAGAAGATGGATTTTGAGAAGTCTCTCCGATTAAAATTACTTTAGTTTGTCAAAAACAATTAGAGAGCTACTTTTAATGCCTCATTGATTTGTATTAGGCTTCGTTTCGCCTCGATTTCACCTCGTCTTATTTCTTCCGGGTACACTAAGTAAGTCGTACAGGGAAAATAGTTCGCTAACTATTACTTAAATTTCAAAAATGAAGCCAACCAAAGAGCACTAATAATTTGACTTTTAAAATTGAATTGACACCGATTAAGCTCAGTGGCGCGAAATTGGGAATGGTAGAGCAATCTAGGTCGATAAAAAATTCAAGAACAAACAAGTCAATCGAAAGTCAAATTTGTCAACTAAAAATTTTGCATATAAAAGACACAAACATAAGCGACTAACTTCGGGTGAATTGCTCTCAAACGAACGGCGAGCGGTTGAATTTCTAAGAATCGCCCTTCGCACAATAAGTTTTTGTCGCCAAAACATTTTCTGTGAATCGCATACTTGGCGAATAATGAGCTGAAATGCTCTAAGAGAACTTAATGCCCTCTGGGCGCTGCCTGTTTATCCGGGTTTTGAGGACGAAAAGTCAGCTGGGCCAGATGAAAAATTGGTCAAGCCACGATCGCATTAAAAAAAAGAGCAACAGGACTAATATAATTGCTACAATATCCGTTTGAGATCATTTAACACTTACTGCTTCAAACTTGGTTAGATAGCAATTTGCTATCGCAGAATGGCCACATCAACTGGCACGAAAAAAATGCAAATTTTTTTGCTAGTAACAAGCGTTTCAAAAAATGACTGACTAACCATTTGACGTCAGCTCTGGTTGCCGAAGAGTACTCGACCACCAAAGAAGCCTCTTCTCCCAATTTACCCTTGAGGTCACCCAAAAAGGAGGAAATGACAGGTGCTTTCTGGACATTTTGCTCCTTGATCAAAATGGGGTCGATCAGTTCACTGTAGGGTCCACTACCCGCTCTGTTAGTTGCGTAAGCTCTGAAGCAGTACTCATGTCCTCCAAGGATGTTGCTGGTCGTGAGAGAATTCACAGTTGTCATGCTTGACGACGTCAGCCGGGTCCACTTAGAAGTACCTGTACAACCAAAAGAATCGACTAAAGCTCGAATGTTATTTTGGGTGGTCAAACTCGCATTTAGATGAACCCCGAACCGAGTGAATCTTTTCCGTTTGGTGTCATCCCAGTTTAGCAGCTTAGTGTGTGCATATTATTTGCACTACCAGACGCACGTTCTCTTTATTATGGACTTACACGTGCTCTGTAACCGGGGGGGGGGGGGGTGCAAATCGTACTGGGGGAACAAACGGAAACGTCCAGTGACCCTTATTAAAGATTAGCCCTATTTAGGTTTTGTAATGAACGTGACTAACCAGCTTGTTTGCACTCCACGTGGTATCCGAGGATGGGGGTGCCACCATCGAACATGGGTTCGTCCCAGCCCAAACTGACAGCTACTGGAGTGACGTCAACAACACGGACAGAACCAGGAGCTCCGGGCAGATCTGCAAACATTATTCAGTTGCATAGCCGGAAAAATAAACATAAACTGACTAATGGTGGACGAATTTCTTTCGAACGACTGTGGGGTCGATGTATTTTAGTTCGGAGGCTACAGAAACGTCTATGTATGCAAAAACGATTATTATCGTAGAAGGATAATTATTCAAATTAATATTAGACTATAGTCAAAGCTTTATAGGCACTACAAATAGCCAGTGCGCTACAAATACCCTATCTTTCTGGTGAATTTGCAATTCTGTCCGTTTAAATATACACAAACTCGCCTGTTCCACTAGAATGCAATGTTTTTGGATTCGAGAAACTAAGGTGTTTTAGGTACTAACCGTAAGGCGATCGCATAACGACTGGCTCTGTAGCCTCGCATGGTTTTCCGGGTCCAGCAAAGTTCTCGGCTGACACCCTGAATTCATAAGACTCGCCCTCAAGCAACTCATTGACTGTAAACTGAGTATCTCCAACGAGAGACCTCGACGCTCGGATCCATCGGGTGGAATTGATCTCTTTGTATTCTACGATGTACCCATTGACCTTGCTGCCTCCATCATTGCGGGGTTTGTCCCATTTCAGGGTCAAACTTGACGGCGTTAGGTTATAGATTGACAGGTTCTGAGGTTGTGTAGGTGCATCGTAAGGGTTCTTGGCTTCAATCGGTTCGCCTACCAGAGGTTTGCTCAACCCACATGTATTTTCAGCGAAAACTCTGAAAGCGTATTTATGATTTTCAATCAGTTTTGTAGCTTGGAACGTCGGCTTTGAGAACACAGTTCCAGCTTTAGCCCAGACCATTTTCTCAAGATCTTGACGCTCAATGATGTAGCTTGAGATCTCGTTTCCACCGTCATCTTCTGGAACCTTCCAGTTGAGAACCACAGACTCGTTTGTGATCTCCGAGACCTCCAATGGACCGCGAGGTTGCGATGGAGTGTCCATGACCGTAACAGATGCGCGGTATGTTTCTTGACCGAACTCATTCGTCAAGAGACACTCGTAAACTCCAGAATCGGAGCGAACGGCGTCATCAATCGCGAGTCGAGTTCTGTAATCCTGTTCTAGGATGTCATCTCGTACGCTCTTAACTAGTTTCTCTCCGTTCTTTCGCCACTCAACAGTCGGCAATGGCGAAGCTTCGTAATGCAAATCTAAGTTAATCCTCTCTCCAACTTTAATTTGAACGTTATTCAAACGTCCACCAAGCTCAATGGTTGGCTTGGCGCGCATGGGTTTGATTCTGTACATCTTGGGCGCCTGGCAGGGTTCACCCGGTCCAGCGTCGTTGACAGCATAAACTCGGAACCGATAGGAATCGCCTTCCAGCAGGTTCTCAACTACGCATTTGGTGGCGACTATGTTTGACCTTGAAGCCTTCACCCACTTTACACTATCAGCCGCTTGTTTTTCAACTACATAGCCAGTGATAGGTCTACCGCCATCAGATTTGGGCGCGTTCCAGACTAGAGAAACTGAGCTCCTTGTTATATCATCCGGACACACATTAGTTGGCTGGCCTGGAACCGTAAACTGATTCTTGGCAATAACTGGTTTTCCCAGCAAGGGTTCCTTAGATCGTCCACATTCGTTTTCTGCCCAAACTCTGTACTGGTACTCCTTGTTTTCCATCAATCGCATGGACTTGTAGTTGCGTTTGTAGCTGGCACTTGCAACCTCCATCCAGTCTTCATCTCCACCGCGAGTCTGGCGTCTTTCAACGGTATAGCTGACATCCGGGTATCCTCCGTAGTCCAGGGGTTCCTCCCAGCCCATTGTGATCTCACTTGTAGTGATCGTCTTGTAGACTAAAGGTTCTTGCGGTTTCCCGGGAACATCTGAAACAATCACATCGCGTCACAAAGACGGAGTCAGAATTTAAAAAAAAAAACATATTTTGACAAATTTTGGATTTGACCAACTTCGTAAGCACGCCAGGCCAAAGAATGTGCGAGCAGCATTAAAACTTCTCTGCGTCAAACAAAAACTAAATTGGTAATATTTCGTATAGATCAAATCTAGAAACTTTTTTGTTAGTAATAAGGCTTTAGTTATAAACCTTGATTTTGGTTAGTAATAAGACTTTTGCCTAAAGCGTCATAATTTGTTGTTTCGCCTACTAAAGGGAAGAAGAACATAATTTCAAGCATTCATAAAACAAATACCATCAGAATCTGAATTACAATCAAACAGACAAGATGACAGAGAGGATCTATATGATCCCGTTCCTTGTCCTCTTGTTATTTACACTTAATTATTTTAAATAATAAAAACAAATTGTTTTCGATTAGAATGTACAATTGTTTGCAACTCAAATGGTATGAATCATGTAGCATAATATGAAACGTATTCGACATGTCATCAATAGGTCCCAGGGGTCCTAGTCAAGTGTATTACTTTTTTCTTTGATTACAATTATTCAACTTTCTACACTGCCTATCTCTGTAAACTTTTGCTATAACTGAAATTTTACAGATATTAAAAGAAACACAGAGTTCTTTTAAGTGATGACCTGTATCGGTGTTGGTTAAATAAGTATTTGTTAATAATATTCTACGTGTAAACAACCAAGGGATTAATTTTTTTTTAACTTACCCAGAACATTGGTGGTGATCTGGACATCAATCATGCCCTTGTCATTTTCCAGAGTTAGGATGTAGGGTCCGGCATGTTCTCTGTTTGCAAAGGCAATGGACAGAACAGCCTTGTTGTGTGTACAATCCAAAAGCAATTCGTCAGTTTCTTTCACTTGCTTGCCTGGAATAAACAACAATAATAATTTGCTTCCCTTTTAAATTATATCAACATATTGTTTATATATGTCAAATCACAAAACATTAGAAGGAGAGAACACTTTTGGATACACAAGCGATCCGTTTTCAAGTGTCCCAACTATTGCATGAAGAATGGTTGGGGGTATTTCACATTATAGCCCCCCATTCCCCCATTATGTTATAATTACCATGTTTAGGGGGGGGGGGGGGGCTATAGGTCATCTGACCACTAAGCTGGGGGGTGGGGGGCTGTAATGGGAAATACCCGAATTGGGTAACAGATGTATCTTGGTTTTAATATTACTACTACAGTTTAACTTCTTATTGACATGAGTGTCGACAAAAGTGTGAATAGATATTTTCAAAAAAAAATAGCGCCCCAATACACTTCAAATTTTTTGAATCTCAACAAACTCTGTATTGTAAAATTTCATTTGACTCTAACCCTTGTGGGTCCATACGGCAGTCGGAGTGGGACTGGCCTTGAAGGTCACCGGGATCTTCAGTTCATCGCCTGCCTTCACAGTGATAGTCTTCCTGCTGTATGTTATCAACTGGGGCATGCAGGGTGGGTACCTCACTTTCACAGGTGCGGTGGGGGCACTGAACTCCCCGACACCCATAGACTCTACAACTGCTGCAACTCGGAACTCAAGTTCCTCCTCAACGTCCAGGTCGTCAATTGTCGCCCGGGTTCCGGTTATGAACTGGAAAACCAGAAACAATTCCAGGGGATGATTAGAATAGTCAATGTCGAGATTTTATTCAATGTCTGACGCAATTTAAATCGTTACGTCGCTTAACTTCTGATAATGATTTCTTAGTTAACGCGAACGAAATTTCGCCCTTAACCAACCGGAGCGTCCCCTCCCCGCCCCCTGTATTTACTACATAACATTATCATGTAAAACTGACAAGAACCGCCGTGTGCCGCTTGTTCGCTTGTTGACGAGAACATTTCTCATGTTCTCATGCACGATGAAAACATATGAAAACATTTAGTCTTTGAAACGATATCTAAGATCTTCTAGAGTTCCCTGGGTACTAGAACACGATCATACTGAAAAATTGTAAACCATGTATGGTTTTGGATATGGTTTCTGAAATGGTCGAGGGAGGACGCTATGAACAGATGGATAAATCAAAATTGGTTATGATATTCTGAAACAATTATTTTGATATTAAAAAGAATATTCATGATTTAACTGTGAGGATAAAAGTCAGAGTGAAAGCTCACATTCTTAGGAGCAGAGCCAGACAAATTCAAGTTGCTGCCGAGCAGGTTGATGGTTTGGTTGGATCCGAAGCTGAGACTGGGTCTGTAGCCGTCCGGAGTGACAGGGGTGGTTGCCATCGAGGGCATCACACTGGGCCTTCTGCTTGCACTCTGAACAAACAATAAACCATGACTCTATTATAACTAGTTAGTTCGGATCTATTCTGTCCCCCCTTATACTATTATATAGCACAATACTGAATAAAAAATAGCACGTCCGCCTGGGGGCTAATATGCTCACTATGCTTGAGGGGGATAGAATAGGTCCGTTAATTCTCCGAATTTTCTTATCAAAGCCTTAGTGCTCAATAAAACTTTCTAGCAATTTCTTTAATGGGTTTCAATTTGATTAACCTGACGAATAACAACAACAGTGACAAAACAACATAAGCCAAGTTTTATATATATCTCAATAAAACCTCAATAATTGCGAGGGTTATGCAGTTCAGGTGTAGGGTTGTATAATAGCCCAGTTATTTCAAGCTGATGACAACTGAAACTCCGAGCCGATTATACCTCTTACCGGAGATCTCGGCATCTTGGAGACAGCGATCCAGTTATCGGAATCCTTCGGTTTCTTCTCGACGATATAACCCAACACTTTCATTCTGTCACTCGTTACAGGCCTGTCCCAGGACAAGGACACTGAGCTATCTGTAACATCTGTAATCGCGACGTTCTTGGGAGATTTTACAGCTCCTAAAGCGGGCTGAGCGGTCAAGCTGTCTTCCAAGACACAAGGCTCACTTTCTCCTGCAGAGTTCACGGCCAAGACTCGCACTTGATACAGGTTTTCAGGTATCAGATCTGTCAATTGGTATTTGAGATCCTTGAGTGGATGTCGGTTGCATCTGGTCCATTTTGCCGACCCTTGTTCCTTCTTTTCGACTACGTAACCAAGCAGTGGACTTCCACCGTCAAGCTCTGGAGCTTTCCATGTAACGTTCAGACATCCCAGATCGTGCGATTCCGCAGAGATTCCTCTGGGAGCTTGCGGAGGATCAAACTGGTCGCGAATCAAAACTGGACGCTCAGTGACTAAGGGTTCGCTGGATCCGTACAAGTTCAAGGCGCAAACCCTGAAGTTATACTGGATTCCCTCTTTCAAGTACTGAACCTGATGCTCTGGGTTCTTAGCGCTGGCTGTTACAGGTTTCCAGGTATGTTGTCGATGTCTGCACTTCTCAACAGTATAACCAATGATTTCACTTCCACCGTCATCAACCGGAGCTTTCCAATGAAGTTTCAGACCATCCTTGGTAATGTTGTCAAAAGTGATCGGACCTTGCGGGACTCCTGGAACGTCCAGGACTGTCACCTTTGCATCGGCTTCGCATTGTCCATATTCATTTTCCAGCTTGACGTTGTAAGTTCCAGACATATCTCTATAAGCGCTGGCTACGCTCATGGCAGTGGTATATTCAGAGTTTTCAAATTTGGTGTTCAAGTCCGGAATAATTTCTTCTCCGTTCTTGGACCACTTCACTTCTGGCTGCGGAGATCCGTCGATAAAGAGTGGAACCCTGAATGAGTGGCCGGCTTTCACAACTATGTTCTTAGCCTTCGGGTCGATCTCGTAGGTAGGCGGCGCTGAAAAATAAATCAAGCGCGTAATTTATAAAAAAAACTCTATTAATTGAATAGAATAATTCTGAGAGTATTAATCCCACAATTAAGCTTTATCAAATCCATTCTGAAATCGTTTATTCTTGTATATCAATGCATTTCAAATACGAAAAGTTCATTTATTCACGCATGATAACAAGTCTGATAGTTCAGAAACTGCGGTTGGTTATCAAGTCAGGCATCCTTTTTGTCAGCAGCAAAGCTCTTTTTGGTGATTATGGCCACTTCAATGCATCAGGAAGTTTCACGTTACGGCTATCAATTTTTATTTTAGACAAACTATGTTTGTCGTAGTTTAGACATAGTTTGTCTAAAATAAAAATTGACAGTCATAACGTGAAAATTCCAGACGCATTAAAATGACCAAAAAACAGTAATGCTGTTGACAGAAAAGGCCTGAATTGATTACCAAACGCAATTTTTGAGCTATCAGACTTATCAAGCGTGAATAAACAACCTTTTCGTATATGAAATGCGTTGATTTACAAGAATAAATGATGTCAGAATGGGTTTGAGGTTAAAAATTTGATGAAGTTAAGAATAAGACCACATACCTCTGAGGGGCTTGGCAGTGATGGGTTTATCAGACACATTAGTGTCTCCTTCTCCAGCTGCATTCACGGCTCTCACTCGGAACAGGTAGTTCTTTCTAGGCTCAACTTTGCTACTCTTGAACCGTCTCTCAAACGCCAACTGACTTCTCGTCAAGTTAACCCACTTCCCGGCCGGGATCTCCTTCTGCTCCACGACGTATCCTTGGATTTTGTTTCCTCCATCCCGGATCGGTTTTTCCCACCCAATCTCAATGAAAGCGAAGTCGGCATCCAGAGCTTCGATTTTGCCAGGGGCGTCTGGAACTCCAAACTGTGCACTAGGCGTGATCATTTTGGACTCGAGGGGTTCTGAGGTTCCGTATTTGTTCTCAGCCACAACTCGGAATTTGTAATTGCAGCCTGAAAATTTGAAATACTTTCAAAAACTATAAGTTGGATTGTCAAACTTCACAAATAAATGTGCAAGATAGCTAGGATAGTTCTCAACGCTTTTCAAAGATGAGCATAGGTGCGGACGAAGGAGAAGGGGCTCCCACCCACTAAAAAACTAGGACAATTCGCAGGACTTTTCAAAAATCAAACCTTCGACAAGTTTGCTGACGTCAAACTGTGTGCCCTTGAGATTCGAGGCCACAGGTACCCACGTGCCCTTCTTCGCCTCACATTTCTCAACTGCATATGTGACGTCATCAGGAGTGTTCTCCAGACCTCCAAGGTCACGAGGCTTCTCCCACGACAGACTGCAGGAGGTCTTTGTGACGTCAGTGACCTCGAGAGGTTCTCCGGGTTTTCCTGGTCGATCTGTAGAAAACACGAAGAATAGATTATGTGAAGAAATCGGAAAACGAAGAGAATTGATATTTGAACCAATTATAATCGGATCCTCCAGCCAAGAATTTTCAGTAATTTCGTTTTTAATTATTGTTTCAATGGCTCGAAAATCAACACGATCTATATTAAGGCATCGAGGATTAACCCGTATATTAATTCTTGGACTTCCCGTCCAGACCAAGAGAAGTTAAAATATGTAAACATTTTTGTTGGGAAGTAGCTTGATTTCCTAGAAATATTTCAGAAAGGAAACTTTTCCATTTCACGATTTTCCCAGTACGCACAACAGTTTTGGGGTACTTTAGTTCATCATAACCATTTCTTGCAAACCCGGGCAGTTAGAACTACTAATTTTTCTGCTTGTGTTCACCGCAGATTACCATGAAAAGTTAAAAAAAACTTTAATTCCAATGAAAGAGACTAAAGTCAAAGGACTTACAAATTTAGCTTTATAAAATTAAATAGTTGAGTAGTGGCAATAATAACAGAACAGAAGTTATGAAATTTTAATGAATGAAACATTTTAGTTGATTTTTTTTTCAAAAATTTATCAACCAATCAGAAGTTAGAATTTTGAGACTTACCAAGTACGTTGACTTTGCATACAGCATCTGTGGATCCATTCTCATTGGTCAGTTTCAGAGTGAAGTTACCACTATCACTTCTCTGTGACTCAACACACTTCAAAATGACAGCAGTCGGCAACTTGTCTGTTCGCATACGATCGTCTGGTCTGACCCTTTGACCTTTCTGGTCCAGCCAGGTGAAGTCGGGCGAAGGATTGCCAGTTACGTTGGCTTTGATCTCGAATGGTCGACCAGCGACCACTGTGACTTCTTTAGGCCATGTTTGAAGGTCAATTTCAGGAGCACCTTTAATGAAAGAGAATTACAATCACAAAAAAGTATAATCCAAATGGAAGCGGAGGGATGTTGACAACACCCTATTTTAAAGACCAAAGAATTTCGTTTTTTTTTTCAAATTTAAAAATTTTGAAAAATGTGAATTTTAAACTACGCGTTGTTATGAAATTATATTTCTTCGGCAACATTTCGTAGTTTTTTTTCATATTTTGTTACAAATGCATTCGTTATAGTTAAATTTGACTTCATCAGCAATAAAAGCCATTCATTAGATTAATAAAAAGTAATCTACTTCAACTAATTTATCCCTTTCTTTGCATGAAAATATTTAACTTGTCATTACAAACTTTCAAAATCACCGCCCTTTGGGTGTGATAACATAAAAAGGCAAGGAGCTGAAAACGTTACTTGTCGTAAAGTAGAACGCAGATTTTTTTCTAAGTCTTGTGGACTAACTTAACTCTCGCCTTTCGTCGGGCGAGAGTTAAGTTCGTCGAAAGATTCCGTCGAAAGATTCCGACACTATATTAAGTGGCACCAAGCCTTTGAGAATGGTGCTCATTTTTTGGTCTTCAGCTGTATTCAAACCATCTGTTTAAAAACGACATTTATTTACGCAATACTTCAATACTTCACGCAGCAAATTTTCAAGTAAAGTAAAAAAGACTCAAGTAAAGGTAAAAAAAGTAAACTGAAAAAAAATAATTTAATGTTTTTAATTATATTCTGAGATTTATGTTCTTTTAAGTTCATATGCACAGGTGATAGGGAAGCATGGGTATGGAAAACAGCAGACATGGGGTGTGATCTTAGTTCTTGATCTTACCAGGGGTACCTGGACAAACAATATCAGATGCTGATGCAAATTAAGAGCAGATATGGTTTTAGCAGACCAAAAACCAAACATAATTACAAGATAATACCCAACAAAGGTCGCTCGCGTTTGTTCAGTTTTGAAAATCACTCAATTTGTTTTTTTTTCAAAAAAACTAGGGTGGCGGATTATAAATGCAGCCACTAGATATAAGATACAAATAAGAGAATGAGTTCAAACATAACATACTAAAAATACAAGCATGTGTTTGGATAGCACCACTTGTAGCGCAAAAAATAAACTTTTTTCCAAGTACAATAGACTTTTTTTGCACAATTTCCAAGTACAAAAAAACTTTCAGAACTAAATCGGCATGAGAACATAGACGCACGGGACCACTTTAATCCTATTTGGTGTCCTATTTATACGAACAGCGACAAACAGCCAAATTCACAAGTAACAATGCAAATTAATTCGAGTGAGATGTATGCATTTTATAACAAAGTAATTATTCTTTTTTATTATATTTTGAAATTGAAAGTTTCGAAAGAAAAGAAAACATACTTGGCGGTTCCCTGATCTTGAGGACTCCCGACGATTGACTAGGAGCACTCTGGCCGGCTTCATTCTCAGCCACAATTCTGAACTCGATTTCATCATCCTTATCCAGACCCTTGATCTGGACTTTGTTGTTGGGTGTGTACATGCAGTCCTCCCATGTCGGACTGCCCTTTTTGCGTTTTTGCACTTGGTATCCAGACACTGGACTTCCCCCTGATTGGACAGGTGCGGCCCAGGTGAGGGTGACCGAGTCGTCTGTGATTTTTTCTGCTTCTGGCTTGCCAGGAGTTGAAGGCGAATCTAAATGGATTAAAAAGTAGAAGACAAAAACAGGGTTTTCATCCAAAAAAAATGTCTCCCGTTCCTTATCTCTCAGAGGTGAAAAAGTAGCGCTTAAAATTGATAACATTCCCACTTTTTACTCAAAAGGATTAACTGAGATTTTTCTCTTTGATAACTTTTTCATTAGCTGTGTTGAATTTCGTAGCAAAATTTCAACAATTTGGTCAGTTTGTGCATTTTTTGAAATTGGAGTGGATACAAGATAGCGTGAAATAATTCTAAAGAGGACTGACTTAAATCGGACAAATTTTGCACTTTTTGTTCTCTGCCATAATAAAAACAGGGAACAATCATAATTGTACGAAGGCAGTGCTTCTATTTTAACTTCAAATGTCAAACAGAATTAGTTATTAAACAGAATTAATTACCAATCGGATCTCTGACCACAGCCATTGGCGATGGTTTGCTGAATTTACTCTGTCCAACATTGTTAACAGCCGACACTCGGAACTCAACTTGAGAATTCTCGACTAATTTGTCGGCCTTGAACCTCGTATCATCAATAGGGGTCGTGTTCAAAGGTTTCCATCTTCCACTGATGTTGTCCCTGACCTCAAGCAGGTACCCCGAAACTGGAGCACCGCCGTCGTCAATGGGGGGATCCCAGCCAAATGTGACACTTGACGGAGTCGTCGCGAGAACCTTCGGAGCCGGCGGAGCGTCTGGCGCTCTGAACGGACTCTTAGGAACAACTGAAACTCCGTACTCAGTGAAGGGTCCGGTTCCTTGCTTGTTCTCGGCCGCAACTCGGAATTTATAAGGCGAACCCTCAATTAGTCCTGGCACTTCGCAAGTGAGATGAGGCGAGTTGGCGGCGATGGTCCAGACGTTGCTTTTGTCTTCACGTTTCTCGATGACGTATCCAGTGACTGGACTTCCGCCGTCATCCTCGGGAGGATAGTATTGTAGTGTGACTGAGTTTCGAGACACTTCTTTGACCACAACTGGTGGAATTGGCGCGCCGGGAACGTCTGAACAAAATTGATACATTAATTGAAAGAAACCCTGGTCATCAAAATATGAGGAACTAAGTTTTGAAACAGAACTGAATTAAAAAATTTCGAATAGTGAACGTTTTTGGTCACAACATCATGAAAAGGAAATGGGCCTTTAACTAATCAAACATGCGGCTTTAAGGTGGAAAGTTAGGGTAAATTTTAGGTAAATTGGGGTGAAGCTACGGTTTTTGTTAAGGTAAGGAGGCCTTAACTGTTAAGGTAAAATTAACATTAGCTTAAGTTAAGGTAAAATAAGGAAAAGACAGATTTAATTCGACAGTTGAGGTATGTAAAAAATACTTTTCAGGTTGAAATTACCTTAACTTTGTATAGTACGCAGAAAAAATTCGGAACAATTGCTCAGTGGACGGATAACAAATTTCAGATGACAAAACAACATGGAATAAGTATGCAATTCGGCTGTGTTCTTGAACAACAAGAGACAAAGAAAATAACAAAAAGTGAGCCTAACCAATGATTTTCAGACTTCTGGGCAAAATAGTTAAACTGATTTAGGACGGTTGGGAGTTGGGGGTGGCTAGTATAAGGGAACTTGATACCTTTAAAATCAGTGACGTCATACCTAGGACGGTGACTCTGCATGAAGATTGAGTGGATCCAGCGATGTTGCTCAGATCTACAATGTATACTCCGAGGTTGTCACGTGTCGCATTCATGCACATCAACACTGTGTCACGTGGTGTCTTCTCAATCTGTAAACATCAATCAGAATTATTATAAACCAAATTAAAAGAGGCTGCATTGATACAAACCAGGCTAATGAAAATGTTCTTTTCGCTCAGTCTAAGTATTGCAGAATAATTTTTGCAGCTAAAAATCTAATCAACTTTTCTTTTAGCATTCATGGGAAAAACTGATCTCAATGACTTAAAAAACCATAAAAAACCGTGAAAGGAATGTAATGTAACCCGAGACAAAAGATAGAAATGGACATTTTGAAATGGACAAAAGATAGAAATGGAGAATTTTGAAAAAAGATGCAAAATTATCCGAAAAAAAGCAGTTTTTATCACTACAAAGTTTAGTCACGTTGCTTTATTAGCAACAGCCCTCATTATAGAAGAGTGTGATATTGACCTTGAAAAGCTTTGAAGTAACCAGAGGTCATTTTGAAACTGGTGCTGAAAGGCATTTAAACAGTGATGTAATCTATTTATGACGAAAATATCATCCAGCTCAGAAAAACGTAACTGCTAATGGGTGCAAAAAATGACATCACGTACGCAAAAGCCGCTGAAGAGTTGCATGAACATGTGAACAAAATCAACTTCTTGAGGCTTGCAGCGTGAAAAAATGTGAAACAAAAAATGGGCATCAGACGAAAAACTGAGTATTGTAACATAGCTGCGCTCATCTAACTGCTTCGCAGCTATGATAAACAAATTCTATCAAGAAGTCATTGCAAAAGTCATTGCAAGAGTGAGCAACCTCTGATATATTAAGAAAAGTCAAAAATTTTGACTGACGTGTTCTTGAACCATTTTTTTTACAGAAATTGAAAATATTAATTTAAGATATGCTTGGTTGGGGAAATCATGGTTGAAATCATTTCTAAGTTCAGTCGATTCTCAAAAAGTTTTCTTGCGATCAGCCTTCTCCCCACAAATCACCATGGTGCCCACGCAATTGAGTATTTGCCTTTTATTTATTCACAGAAACCGTCACAATCGCGTCTTCAAAATTTCGTCATCATCAACCCACACAATCGGGTTGAACGGAAGAAGAAATGAGCATTGTCCCCACTCATTGGGTGACTAACAAACTCGCGCACAGCAACAAATGGGCAATTAAAATTGGGTGAGCAAAGACTGTAAATCAACCATTGTGGGGCTGAGGGCGTTGTCGCAGGAATGAGTCTCATAACAGTGGATCTCTGGCGATCAGCATTGTGGCTAAACCTCTCTTTAAAATCACTGAGACTCCTTGAGATAACCGATTGTAGGCAATTGATAAACCAGCTGGTTGAAAGTTTCGGTTATCGGCAAGCAAGGCTATACGTTTCAAAGTTTTTCGAACCAAATCTGAGAAGCCCCCGAAAGATTCAAACGCGAGTGGTACAAACTGTATACCTATTTCGGCACATTTTTGGGCATATTGTTCATATTTCCTATCTTCAGCATTTGTCAGCGCAAAACCACACCTCCTCGCCGCATCTGAAATTAGACTGGGCTGCAGTGGGGAAGTTGTGGTTACGTCTAACGCAGATGGTTGTCCCGCTGACCAGCTGGGCAAGTATATGTCTCCTGGCCTTGAGTTATTATCTGGAATCAAATTTTTCTGTTCGCAGACGGGTGATAAGTTTTCGGTCGAGCAAGCAGCAAATATTCTATCCCTCACTCTATCGTGCCGCAATATCATATCCCCCGACCATGACAGCTTAAAGCGTGATCACCTAGATTGTCCAGTCTGCCGTTTTGACAGTAAGGGCATATTCGTTCCTCAATGTATAACGGAACACCAATCCGATACTTCAATGCGGCTCTGAATTCATTTGGCTGAAGTTGAAGGCCCAGACTAGGGATTGGAGGTGCGGAAAGCCAGGCACCAGATTGAGGCAACGTTAGTGAGAGCAGACAAGCTTTCTCCCGATTTGAAATCTGGTTACCAAGGAGGTCAGAAAAAGCAGCATCGTCAAGTGCCTCCTGAATCTTGTGTTGTGTATATTGGCTAATTTCTAGATTCTTCAGTTCTTCCACGGTGTCTTTGAAAATTTGGTTGTCTGTAATTTTCTCACCGGTTATTTGTTCTACTAAAGCGTCTGCTTGCGATACTGACCCAACAAACACCGCTTTCAATTGGTCAACTGCTTGTCTAATACCAACGCCAGTTTTATTATTGGTAGACAAGCCTGCTTCCAAGCGTTATCACTTAAAACGCTGCCTAACATATTCTCAAATGCTGTTCTCTGAAGGTTGTCAAAATCCTGCAGAATAACAGAGGATTCGTCAGATGGATTCTTACATCGCAGGGAATATACCTTCTTTGGTGCACCAAGACAGTTTCGAAGAATTCCAAGCGCACAATGTGGGTCGTCTAGACACGCCAGGTTGTCGAGCCGTTTTTATATTTTGTTGACTCTTTTTCTCAAAGATGCAGCAACAAAAGCTGGGATTGCCGATGGCGGCACCGAAGATCTCAAGTCCTTCTTTGCTATTTCTCTTAACTCTGTTATCTATAGCGTTCAGATCAACAGGTGACCAAAGCTCACATTTTTCTATTCTGAGCTCTAAACCGCATCCCTCACCCAAATTTGTCAACAAATTCAATGCTGTGCAAAGTTGTTGGTGGGTACCAATAAGGATGCCATCATCCACGAAACATACCGCAAGAACGAAAATAACTAAAATTTTTATTCACACACATTGTTAATAGCACAATATTCCAGTAAAATCAAAAAATTTTGTTTTGTAATAAAATGCAGGTGCGCTTAAATTAAGATCTCCTAGATGTTCACTTCGTATTTTGTCTAAATTGAACTTCGTTTTCAACGCTCGAATTCTAACCTTAAGTTTCCAGTTGTGTATAAGACGTACATAATTGTTGTTGGTCATTCGTACCGAAGCACACTAATAAAAAAATCGCTAAAAATATTAAAACTGCGTTCTCAACGAAAACATTTGCATTCAGAGTTTTCAGACCAATATAAACCACCTTTTATTTGAAGACAATAAATAAGTGTTCAAGATAAGCGGAAAAAAATACCGGAAACCTTGAACTTATAAACCATTTAATCAAAGCTCGGCAATTCATTTAGCAAAAAGAGCAATTGGTCCAAATTTGAAAAAAAAACAACCAATACTTGTTTCTATTATATCACGAAATTGCCTTTTATTTGAAATTAAACGAAAACAGCCAAAAATATTCTACTTCAAAAATTTTACAAAAACTGTAATCCAAATTTTTTTTTCAAAATTTATTCCGTTCAGACACTACAATACCAGACAAAAAGCAACATAGGAAAAAATAGTGCCTTGCATTACATAATGCAACGAATATAACTAACACCATAAAGTCATTTTTGGGATTACTTGGCTTATTTTGAGGCAAATCATTGGACGAATTCGGTTGCTAAGCGAACAGCCAAAATTTCAAGACGATCATTTTTTCAATGTCAGGGTCAGAAATGCAAAGCACAAAGAAACTACAGTTCTTGCCGAGGTAACTTCATTTCAACAATAAATGTTCACAAAAAATATGTTGACTTTAATAAAAGTTTGTTCAGTCAATTATCATTTAACTGTCAAAGTTGCTTGAAATACAGCTTTCGGTAAGGGAACACGCATACAAACATACACACACACAAACAAACACACACACACAATCACACACACATACATAAACAACACACACACACACACACACACACACACACACACACACACACACACTCACGCACACACACACACACACACACACACACACACACACACACACAATCGGGTTTCACGAAGCGTTCTAATAGACCAGTACAATTGGGTTCAAAAGTGTGTGTGTGTGTGTGTGTGTGTGTGTGTGTGTGTGTGTGGGGGGGGGGGGGGGGGGCTTTCTCATTATTGCCCCTTTTTAAGGTACAGTTAAGGTAGTTATGGGGGACTATAGTTGGCTATAGAACCACTAACCTGGGGGCTATAATGTGCTCTCTTGAGAGTCGAGTACATAGTGTAAAAAGCATGCTTCAAAAATGATACCTTGAAATTATCGGTGGATGGCAGGATTTCTCGGCTGTTTGCGTACCACTGTACATTTGGGACTGGGTTCGCTTGGTAGCGGAGGGTGAGACGGAACGAGGTGCCAGCCCTCACTGTCACATCCTTCAGACCATCCTTGTCAGGGCTAGGAATCACTGAAATAGAGGAAAATATTAGTAATATAAGTAATTCCGAAGATATAATCTATTTGGTGCAATAAGTTGAAAGGGAGTACACAACGGAACATCAAATCATGTTAAAACGCTAAAATGACAAAAATTTAAATAATAATTCTAACACTCAAATCAAATTTAGAATAAATCGCCTCAACAAAACCATTAATTTTTCTGCTCATAATAAAAATTGGTTTCTTAACTTAACATTCAAATGCTGCTAAAACTTGAGTCAATACTTAAAATGCTTGAAATCAAAAGTTGTCTAAATAAATATATTTTATAACTGCAAAATGTTAATTCCCAGAACAATTTTCTTTTACGCAAATAAACCAACTAATGTCGAATGAAATGCTCTTGAGCGACCAGCGGGGGACATTTAATTTTGTGATGTAGCTCAGAAAATTTTTTATGGGTACAATAAATCCGAACTCATAGTGCTTCGCACGCTCGACCTTCAGGATAGCACTCTTACCCACTAGGCTACAACGGCAATAATCCGCACCCGCTCACAATCGGTTCTATATTACCAACATACAATGAGAGAAATTGAGATGAGTCAAAAATGAAAAAGTGGAGCGTGAAAACGTGACATAAAAATCGCAAAAACAGTCAAAATTTTGCATAAAGAAAGACACACGTTTACAATAAGTGCCTTAAACATCATTTGAGAGCAATTAATAACTTTTAATAATCTACGAGCCGCTTCGTGGCTCATGATACTAATGAAACTAATAATATAACTGTTAACTCTAATGTTGATTATGGAATTATTTGTTGCAAAAAAGTTCAATGAAAGACAAAATTTCTAATTTTAAGACAATTCTTTCCAGGATAAACCAGAACCACGAAAACTGCTTTCCGCTAGTTAAGTTCCAATAGCAATAATTGCGCTTAAATTATATATTCAAAGTTTTTGACATTCAAGATATTTTACCGACATATAGTTGAAAAAAGAAGTTCCAGAAGAAATAACGAAGGCAGATTGAATGAGAAGTACTTATATCATCTGAGATCACATGTAAAAAATTCATCAAAGTAGATATTGTTTTCTTCAAATTCTCGGACAAAGTATTTTGGTATAATAAGACCATTAAAAAGAGAAGTAATGGTTCAAATATGTAAAGCTTTTAAGTTTTTCAAAAAGTTTCAGCCTGAGATTGATTTGATTTAACAATGAGCACCAAAGGAGAGGGGTGAGTATAACAATGCTTAGCCAACTTTTTCGTATTATAAGAAAAATATAGAAAATTGGATGTGATCAGAAACATCTTTCTTTTTGAAATAATTTGAGTTTTCAATCATTTTTTTCAAAATTCAGAAGCAACTCTTCAATACAATCTAAAATTCTCTTTCCAAGAATGCAGAGAAGTTGCAACATCTTAACTTTGATTGGTTTTTTTTAAAAAATCAGATCGAAAAGGCCCATTTGTCGCCGTTTTCAATTGAAATTGAACGACTCTAATTTTATACCGCTAATGTTATGTTTTTTACTATTTTTCTTAAAAGTGAAATTCTATTTGTAAAACCCAATCTCCCAAGCATATTCAAAAACTACTTTGCTCAAAAACTGTACTAAACAAGGTCTTTCAAAAAATGCCACTGATCTCTTTCTTCCATGAATAATTTTGGAAGCAAGCATAGATTTCATTTCCTCGTTACATAAGACTCCTACATTTGCTAACAAGCAGATCAGTAGCATTGAATATTGTGTGCTTCAAGTTACTGGTTTCTGAGAGAAAATATTACCATTAATTATCTCCCAAAATATGATTTAATGCATATATCAGAAAAATTGTAATAAATATACTTCACTGTCATCGGGTGCAAATTCTAAACAATTGGAGATCAAAATAAAAAAACAATGCAAACAACAGATGATACAATCAAAGCATGCTAGAGAATTTAAAGGGAATCTCTCACGACAACATGATACAAATAAACTATACTAAAACAATTATATATGCACCAAGAAATAAAACTCAAACATACCTGGTTTTTCTGTGTAAGAAGAAATATATGACGTTATTATGCAAATGATAGCAACAGAAACGTCACAGGAACAAAAATTTAGAAGATGAATAGAAGGCTTCAACTATAAAAGGAATTTAATAAGTTTTAAAAGTAAAAATTATGCTTGTTTTCTAGTCCACGTTACGGTAATGTGAAGGAAAATAATGATGTTTTTAAAATTCTACGCTGATTTCACCCACGTCAACAAAATTTGCCATTGTTTAATTATTGCGGACCACCTTTATAGACAAGAATTTAAAAAAATGAGGCCAATATATTTGATCGCAATTTAAATGGAGTATTGCTGTAAAATTCTGTCATACCAGTAATAACTTAAACATAGATAGCTTAAGCTCAAATCTTACTTGGAGGATCTTCGATTTTGACGGCAGGACTTGTACAGTCACTAGGTTTGCTCAGTCCAGCCTCATTGACGGCCATGACTCTGAACTCGAACACCTCGTCTTCGATCAAGTCATCAACTGCAGCTGAGGTATCCGGAATCGGAACCCTGTTCACTCTGCTCCAGGTATTGTCCAGCACGTTGCGTTTCTCAATGACATATCCTTAATAATAACAAAATAAGTTGATTAGATAAACAAAATGCTCATTAACAAAATATTAGATAACAGCAAAATGTTCGTAATAGCAAAATCATTGATCAAGTGACGGGATTTACTTTATATTAAGCATTGAAACATAGTGAAGAAAAAGAGAAACATTGTAGAACGACTGACGTTTTTTCAGTTTTTTTTTACTTTTCGCCTGATAGAGAGTCTTGTATGAAAATTTCTTTCAACAACTCTTTTTTTAAACCGTGTACAAATTCAATTCTTGGAAATTTTGTCTAATGTTGCCTCGAAAACAATAATTTGCATAAAATTTGTACCTTTGATAGGTTTTCCACCATCCTTGTTGGGTTTTTCCCACTCCAACTTCACCCCACTCTTCGACACTTCTTTGACCTTGCACGCTTTGGGTGCATCTGGGGGGTCAAATGGGTTCTTGGCCACAATAGGTGCCCCAATTGATGGCTCACCAGTTCCATAAATGTTTTCAGCACACACTTTGAACTCATACTCTGCCTTTTCTAGGAGACCCTGGACGGTGTATGTGGTTCTGGATATTGATGACGTCACAGTGTTCCATGAAGTCTTGCTGGTCTCCCGTTTGGCTACGACGTAGTTTGTGATCACAGATCCACCGTCGTCTGTGGGGGGAGTCCACTTGAGTGTGATCTTCTCATTGCTATATTCTGGGTACTCGATTGGTCCGGGAGGGCCTGGAGTGTCTGCAAAAAAAGAGTTCGATCAAGGAATCTAATGAGAACTATAAGAATTTTCTTTAGGGGGAGGGGGTCTTTCGTTTTTTTATTGGCGCTCCAATGGGGCGCTCCAAAGATTTCAGCAGTTAAAATATCTAGAAAAAGGAAGTACAGAATTAGACATCTAAAATCACAAAAGTTTGACCAAACATATATTTTTGGACAATATGCTTGAGAGCAATTAAACAATTAATATGCAATTAAACCGGAATTATGACAAGATATCATATAACTGAATAAACACAAAATCAGTAATAATAACGTTGCATTAGAATTTCAATTTTTGAAGGAGCGTATAATTTTGATGATCTAAATGATAATACAAAGAGTAGTAGTAATAATGTGAAAATAGCGTTAATATTTCACGTCTATGCTTCACCATTGGGTATTTTTTAAAGAAGTTTAAGAACACTTTTATCATTAAGAACACAATACTATAGATATTTCCATTTATTCAATTTTATGTCAGCCATATTTTGAAAGACCTTTCAATTTTAGGCCACAAATTGTTTGAAATACCTTTCAAATTTAGGCCAAAAATATTCCAAACAATCTTTCAAATTTAGACCAAAAATACTCCGAACAACCTTTCAAATTTAGGCCAAAAATATTTTGAAAGAACTTTCAATTTTAAGCCTAAAATATTTTGAAAAACCTTTCAATTTTAGGCCAAAAATATTTTGATATGCCTACCTAGGACAATGATGTTGCATTTGGCCTCAGCCATTCCTCCTTCATTTCTGAGTTGGACCTGCCATGGACCCCTCTCCAGTTTACTAACTGAAGGCACTGTTAGGGAAGCCACTCCGTTTTTAGTTTCCATCAAAACTCGGTCACTCGGTTTCACCTGCAACATCATGCAAATAATAAAATCAAACAAGGAGAGCAATATTAGCCGGTTGTGAAGATGACGCGGCAATTACAAAGACACTGACTTTCCCACTATAAGTTTGAAAAAATACAGAAAGGGCAACGTGCTTTCTCCTGAGCCGCAAAAACAATTAGACATTCATTCAATTTTTTATTTAAACTTATTCGTCAAGTCGTTTTTTCTTCGTCAATTTTTTCGTTCCGTATCTGAAGGTTCAAAAACTAGTTGCACTTTAGTATATCCTATATAATCTGTTCGATAAAGTTGAAACAAGCGAACGTTCGAAACCCGTAAGAACATTCAACTGAGCATCATTATGGTTATCTGAATTTTAACGTTTTCCCCCTCAACCTCAATTTCAACATTACTGCTTCACAATAATCAAGCAGTTAACGTTTAATTCCTGAGATTTCTGGAAAAAATAGATACATAATTTGTTTGTTGCAGACTTCAAGGACCTTTTGGCTCAACTATAGATTTATCTTCTTTTAGTTTGCTGTGAGATATTAAGCCTCGCTGTTGTGATAACATTACAAAATGCTGAAATATTTTAGAGTTAGAGTGAAACTGTGGTCTCATTGTGATGCTAGATTTAAAACTTCCATGCTGACGAGCACTCCTGTTTTGCAGGAGATGGAAACGATCCATCGTGCTTAGTTCTGCTTGTTGAACCTCAGCTAAATAGCCATTCAGAGAGCGAGAGATTTCGGAAACTAAGTAATCAACTCCCGTATTGTCCCAATGAGACCCCAGTTTCACTCTAAAATGTTTCAGCGTTTGGTAATGTTATCACAACAGCGAAGCTTAATATCTCACCGTAAACTTGGTAAACGAAATCAGTAGTTGAACCAAAATATCCTCGCATAGACACAAAATTTTCAACGAAGTTTTTTTTGTTTATTTTTTATTTCAAAATGTGTACCTCTTTTCCATTGCAATGCCACGAGGGAGTGGGCGCAGGACAGCCAGAGAACTCAACAAACAACTTCAGCATCTGGCCAGCTTGCAGTTTCTGGTCTCTCATTCCAATTGAGGACGATATCTTGGGAGGAGCTGAAAATCATTCTCATCTCAAATCCAGGTTGGAAAAGGTTACCATTCGAGTTCACACTTCAAATACAGGTTTAAAAGGACAGGTGCCGACAGTTCAGATGATTTTAAGATATATGTCTTTCTAAAATTACGACAACACAGATTTTGAACTTTTCAATTCATAATGACAGGCCTATGTTTTCAAGCGATTTCAGAAAAAAACCAATCCAATTTTAGATATTTTAGATATTAAAAACGGAAGGACCCCCCAGCTGATATTAAAAACGGAAGGACCCCCCAGCTGACTATTAAAGAGTAATATTGTCTGAATATCTTTTATCAATGTTAGTACATTTTTTTCCGCGGGGGGGGGGGGGGTATTTTCAAGAGGGTATTCGTCTGCTGCGAATGATGGTAAAATTGAATGCAAAAAGTTTGCTCTGAATAAAAAAAATTGAAATATTTTTTTCATAATTAGATGTTGAAAATTTGCTCAAACCAAATTGCACGAAAAATACTAACATTCTGGTTCTTTGACCTTGACCTTGAGTGGAGGACTGGGCATACTGCGACCTGCCTCGTTGACAGCTGCCACTCTGAACTCAATTTCCTCGTCCTCTTCAAGGTCATCAATTGTGGCACTGGGCTTGTCTGTCTCCTTGCAAGGCTTGAATGCCTTGTCTCCTACAAAACACAAACACATACATACATCAAAGAGTATTCTAGTTTTCAGATTGCCCAAAGTTCGCATTATCACGCAGTTGCCAAGTCACACTGTAAAGTTTTTGGATCTATTCTGCACCCCTCTTTAGCTCATTGGGCGTATAACTTTTATGCCCACTAGGCGCAATTGAAATTTTTACATAGTAACGTGCTATATACACACCACAGAATTTGTATGTGGGGCTATAAAAAAAATTGTCGGCCGAAACAGAAAAATAGATCCAAATTTTATTGTCATTTTAAATGGAAATGTTGCAGATTCTTGCAAATCTTAGTCTTTCCAATATCATTGTTGGGTTTACCAGTTCAGATAACATCGATAACTGAAAAATTCTAGCCAGAACTATAAAAAATATTTGTTCATGGTAGTAGAGAGGGTGATCAGTAGCTGACCTTTTCCTTTCTTCTCAACAATGTATTTGTTGACTGGACAGTTGCCAGTGAAGAGAGGGGGGTTCCAAGACAGGGTCACTGAGTCATTTGTCACCTTGTCCAGCTGCAAGTCATCCGGTGGTTCAGATTTGCCTGAAAAAGTTACAATATAATATTTGCATCATTACAAAGTGAGTCCAAGTATACTTCTAGTCATAATTTTATACATGTCACTTCATTGTAGGACACAGAAGAACAAAATTAAACCTCGGGCTGAACAGAAACGTTATGTGATATGATTAGACTTCAGGAATAAAAAAATAGCTGTTTTGAAGACTTGTTTGGTCTTTCCCATTATAGCCCCCATGAAATTATAGCCCCATTATGGTATAATTAATATGATGGGGGGGGGGCTATAGGTTATCTATGGGAACGTTAATTGTTAATAGTGATGGGCCATTTCAGCTTAAAAAGTCCTCAAAATATGCAATTGTACAGAGAAAGTCTAGTCTGTAAAACCCGCCCATAGTATGATTAGACGATATGCATGCTGAGTACGTTGTTTCCCACTTACTTATGGCATCCCTGGCAATGATTGGGTTGCTGTTGGAACTGGGCTCTCCTGGTCCTGCAGCATTCACTGCCAGCACTCTGAACTCGTATTCTGTCATGTGGTTCAATCCAGGCACCTATAATTACAGGAACTTCAGTTGACTGTAATGGTACTGCAAAACCAAAATACGGACTTGGAAACAAAGTCGGACTTGGAATCTAACAAAGTTGGACTTGGAATCAAAGTCGGATTTGGAAACAAATACGAACTTGGAATCTATTTCCAACCATCTTGGACTATTTTGGATCTTGCTGGTGATGTCCCCAGCTTATTGGTGCACTTTATTTGCACCCACCAAGCGCCCAAGGACACCTTCTATGCTACCCAAAATTGATTTACTATGTAATGCCACCTGTTCCATAACTGTGGGGGGGGCTTAGCGTACTGGGGTTGTGCGAGGTCTAATAAAAAAGATAAAAAAGATTCCTTTTTTTAGTCCACAATACAGGGAATCCTCGGCAAAGTGGTTGAAGAAAAAAATGTCGCAGCGGTGCGGAAGCAAGATCAAATATCCCGAATCAGAAATTACAACAGATCAGAGCAAAGGAGAGATTTCCAAAGTTAACTTTTTCATGTTTCCATTTTTTAAAAATCAGAATAAAGGTTTTGAGCAAGGCTCAAAATGAATCAATTAGGGTGAAAAGGCGTATTTTACTGCATCTAAAGCGTTGAAAAAGCAACGTGATAGCAGTTGATAAAGATACATACCATTATTTCCTCGGCCTAGAAAGAAACCAAGAAGGCTACAAGAAATTGTTTATTATTATTTACCCCTCAGAATGGTAGCAACCCAAATTTGAAAAAAGAATTTATGTAGTTCATTACTACCTATAGTGAAATAAAAACTGCACTCGCAAGTTTTCGAAATTCCAGATCTCAGCAGTGCCAGATTCTACAATGCCAGTTATTGCTATTTAGTTAATGCCGGATTTAAAATAAGCAAAATTATGTTCCGATTTCTGTGACTTCACCTAGTCACGTTAACTATACAGAAAAAACAAATGGTACGGTTCAGTTTTCAATTTTCATCCTAATATGAGCAACAAAAATTCAATTTCATTTTTTTTACTCTAGTGATGGAATAGAAAACAACTTGAAAGAACCTTTGCAAAAAAAATATTTGAATTCATTGAATTTCCAAATGTCACAAACCTATCATAAACATAAGTATGCAAAATCACTGTTATACTCCAAAAGCTCAAGTCAATGTTTCGAGGAAAAATTCTGAAAAAATCTAACAAAATTTGAAGATACCCTATGATACCACAAAGTCACGTAAACCTTAAGTTTTTTTAAAACAAGCAACAAAATGCTTTAAGAGTCTAACAGTGTTAAGTGTAAGCACTCAAAAACTGAGTTCAAATATGTTCTCCTGAAACGAGTCATTGCAGCTTTAGCTTTTTAAGATCTGCAGACGGTTTCTATAGTTTTCAGACAAGTTTCCAATGACATCGGAAAGAGTCATGAGTAACTTTTATTCTGAAAATTTTTATTCCAAAATTTGCCACAGAACTGTCTTTTTTCGTAATTGTTGCATTAAAAATGTCGATCAATATTCTCCAATTAGATTGAGATTGGGACAATTTGGTGACCATTCCAGCACCTCCGAATCCTATTATTTGCAAAAAGCTCATTATTATGGATTTAAGCAGAGGAAAAAAGTCAGCGCATGTCCGAAGTGTTTTTTAATCAAGATATCTTGTTCCGTTTCTTCGAATAACTTGCACATTTCTTTCAATGGAGATGCCTTGATCCTGTTATTTTTCATTTTTCGGCAAAGTTTGTATGCACGCTGTATACTAAATCGTTATATCAAGCTATTTTTAGTCAACTCATATTGTACAACTAAACAAAAAAATCGTAAAACTTCGAAATTTTATAACTTTGCACAAATCGGACGTTTTAGCGAAAATAATTAATATTTAAAGAGCGAACATTTTTGCTGTACTTAGCTTCTTGGTACAATAGTGCACATGGAAATAGATAAAGTGATCTCGTCGTTCTTAATCCTACCAGAACTGATTTTTTTTCTGATCAGTTTTGGTCGGACTATAGATTTTTTTTCTCACATAGGTTTTTCCGATTTTGTTCTATTTTCGTGTGAAGAGACATCCCTCGACAGTTACTGATCTAACTTAATATCACTAAAGCCCTGTATATACTTTTGCATTGTGCAATTTCTAAAACGTTTGAAAAGTCAAATTTGATAGAATCTAGCAACACTGACTTTAATAGTGCAGTCTGGTTCTGGTTCTCGGTTGACCTTTGACCACCGGGTGTCTCCCTTCTCTCTCTTCTCCACAATATACCCCTTGATTGGGGCCCCTCCATCTGACTCTGGTTCTGCCCACTTGAGCGAGATGGAGCTTTTTGTTGTGTTGGTGGGTTCTGGCTTGCCCGGTTTGCTCGGAGGATCTGCATTTAGATGTTAACCTTGATGGATCTAATGTTTGATAAACATTTTCGTGGATAAAACTTTCTCATTGTTTTGATGGTGACTTAACCTATAAAACTCTCCACAAATCAAATAATTTTTTGTAAAAACGATTAAAAAAATAATTGTAATCCAAAACAATTTAGTTTAATACAGCTTGAAAAAAACATCGAAAAGACACATTTTATCACTGCGTTTACTTGATAAAGTACACATTAAACAAAATAGTCAAATTTTGTGAAGACGCTCCTTAAAATTTCTGTCAATGAAAAAAAAAACAGAAAATTAATCAATGAAAAGAAAAGATCATTAATCACGTTGTGAAATTTGTTTCGAACTCTAACCGAAAGGATTCTTGCAAACAATTGACTTAGACTCGGCAGGTACGCTCGGTCCATGTACATTCTCGGCTGTCACTCTAAACTTATACGACTGTTTCTCGTTCAAGTTGGGTACTACAAACTCGGTCGTGTATTCGTTCGTGGAACCCACTCGGACCCAAGTGCCACGTTCCTCGTCCATTTTCTCGACCACGTAACTCAGTAGAGGAGCCCCGCCGTTATCCTTGGGAGCATTCCATTTCATTTTGATCTTTTCATTTGAGACGTTCTCGACTTCAATCGGTTCCTCGGGTTTGCTCGGAGGACCTGAGCAATCATGATTTTAGATGTGAATGACTTTGAAATAGATCTATTCTCAATTTTCACGGGAAACTTTATATACTGAGTCGAAAGTTATTGTAAGAGTATGAAGTCAAGCGCCAGCATTTTATGAAATTGGTGAGTTAAGTAATAATCAGAACCTTAACTATTTCTGACTAACAGGAGACCTCACTTTAACAGGTTTGTTAGCTATTTTCATTGTCTCCTCAAATGCATAATTGTGAATGAATTCACCTATTTATGACCTTTAAGTTGACTGTTTGATACCTAATTGGAAAAACTTATTTTGTAATTATAACTGTTTAAAACATTTCTCCGATTCGGTTGCTTAAAGAAGACAGTCGGTGAAACTATTGATATCCGACCACTTTTTGACTTTCCAAACAAGACCTCGAACCCTGCAGACAGGAGTTTCCAATCTTCGAGATCCAAATCTGGAAGACCTAGGTCATAAGAGAACTTATGATGTGCAATCCCCAGCATAATTATCTATTTAAGGTCAAAATGCGCCGATTGGACTACCCACCATTGACGTTCAGGTTGAACTGAGCCTTGTCCTCTCCGAAGTCATTCTTGACGATTACTTCCACTGGCCCGCTCCAGTCTCGGAGACAGTTTGGCACTGTCAACACAGCTTGACCATTCGCGACGTCAACCTGTACAAAAAAGTCACGTGATTATGGCACCTATCATGAATAACAAAACCGCGACTTCAACAACAACAGCTGTCAGTGCAATTTTGCACTTCAAAATGATATTTAAATAGTTGTTCGTTTTGAAGTCGAAACTACTAGTTAGAAAAACGTTTGGATCTGGTTCTTCTGCGCTTTCAAAAAATATATCTTTTGATAAATTTCTAGAGTAAAAAAAAGGATATGACAGATGAATAGAGCTAAAATTAAAATATCTGGATATGACAGGTGACTAGAGTTAGAACAATCAAAAAAGGTTTGATTAAAAAATATTTGAATAAGCTAGCGTTGTGATCTTAATTGTTCAAAACTGTTCTTCTAGAAAATATCGGTACAGTCATTAAAGTTTTCTAAGTTTTTGGTACAACATGATTGGGATTACAAAATTTCAAACCTGATTATCGACAGTCACGTTTGGGTACTCAAACTCAATCTAAAATTAATCGAGAATGGCTTATTCTTTTTGATTATTTGAAACAACTTTCTAATAATTATCCGATTTTTGGAATTGTTCCACAGAAACTGAGTTTTTTTTTCTGATTAAATTTTCAAAATTTCTACATAATAAACCAGGGAACTTTTAACCGTTGGTTTGCAATAACTTTGTAATAATGGTAACGCTTTTAACGGGTAACAATTAATATTAGGGTTACCAAAAACAATTAAGTTTTTCAAAAATTATTATTATACCTTTGCATCTGGCTTGTCATTTAGAAGGGTTCCGTCTGGCAGTTTGAACTGGACAGTGGGAGGTGGGTCGGCATTGAAGGGGATTGTGGCCTTGAGTGTCTGACCCACCTTCACAGTCTGGTCACGGAGGAAGTCTGTCTTGATCGAGGGCTTCACTGTAAACAAGTAAACAATACACAATTTGAAGTACTTTGACATTTCAAACTTGGAAATGCAAAACTAGGAGAACTACTTTATTTCGGAAGCTTTCTTATTTTAGCATAATTGAGGATGTTTCAATCACAGCAGTTATGATTTTATTTGTTCAGAAAATTTGTTCACCTAAAATGATTGAAATAAATTAAGACGTGGATTTTTGTTCCCTTGAGCGAAGCTCTCCTCACACTTTTACAGCAATTTTATATCAACGGCATCGTTCAAAATAAATCTTTTTTTAAACAAATATGGCATTTTTCAAAACTAAAGCACAGATGTTGGTATCAGGTCCGTATTAGATTGTGGGTATTAGCTATAGCTATTTGAGCAAATTTCAGTTAACTAAAAAATAGTAAAAACAATTTTTTCGTTATATATGGGATTCCTTTTCAAAATTTCAGTACACTTAGGGTATGAATTTGGTATTATATTTTGATCATTGCCTTTTAGGTCAAATGAGGTCTTACCGAACGGATCCTTAGCCACAATTTCATCTGTGGTGGCTGGTTTTCCTGGTCCAGCTGCTGTCTCTGCACATACTCTGAACTTGTACTCTTGGCCTTCGACCAAGTCATCAATGTCAAGCTCACAGTCCTTCACAGGCTGTTTGTTCACACGTTGCCACCTACAACCCCAAACATGCATTTACTGTTGTGAATACTTTTTACACATAAGAAACTATTACTTTACGTTTACCATACTCCTACTAACATCAATCCGATAAGTTTAAACGTTAAATCAGACGGCCGATAAACGATGAAAATTAATACTTCAAGTTTTAACTGCCTTCTTCTATCGAGTTTTCGTCTATATAAAAAACATAGCTGGCAAATTGCCAGAAAATGGCCGCAATAGCTTCGTAGATGTGCAGTCTCAAAAACATGATAAAAGAAACAGGCCAAAAAGATATTTCTTTTTTTATTAAAAGCTGAGACGTTACATTTTTATTAAGGATCTATTTAACTTATTGCTGCTTCTATTAGCTGAGCTCAAATAACCTTCAATTGGAGTGACACACATTCACTTGACCTAATATATTTGAATAAAAGTCAAGAAAGGTCACATTCAGAGTGAGGAAGTCATTTTTGAGAGTGAGTTAGGTCATGTGTGACCAAAAATTTATTCCCGCGAATTAACAAAAAAGTGGCTCAACTAGGAGTGAAAAAAGACGCCACGCACGCAATTCAGTTCAAATTGCTTGAACACACGAACAAAAAGCGGATTTGAAGTGAATGTGACGTCATAGGAAATATTACATCATATGGTCGTAGCAAAAATTTTGACGACGGAACATAAAATTTAGCAGGAAGAATTCCAGAAACCACTCGAAGCGTCCGAATTCCACAAAAATCCGTACTTACAGTCTAACCATTACCTTGGAAACTAGACCTAAACAATCAACTCTACCACCCAAAATACTCCTTGTTAAAGCATGAGGCAGATAATATTCTAGGAAACAAAACTAAACTTTTTCAAAATCAAGAATTCAAAACATTAGGACTCAATAAAACGAAGATATTTTCAATCTGGAGTCATAGGAGTAGGACTTCTCCTCTGTTGCAGATATTATAGACATCTGGGTTCAAATTTCCGCAAAATTAAGTTAACCATGAGAAAGACAGAAGAAACAGAAGAATAATCAGAGGCCAAAAAATGGGTTGAATACCAAAACCGAAACAGAAAGACTATTCGCAGATAATATTCAGTCAACACTTTTATGAGAATTTTCTCGAAATCTCAACGCTGCATCATTTTAAAAGAAACCAATTGCAGACAAAAATAAAAAAAAATCTAGAAAAACTCTAAAAACTTTTTATTTTTTTTAGCAAATGACAAAAAGCAAAGCAAATAAAAATATAGATTTTAGGAACATGGTAGAACAATACGTGCCACAACGAAAAAAATGTCAACATATCGTAAAAAGCAGAGAAAAACAGACAATATTCAATTCTCGAGGTTCTTAAAGTTTAAAGAAATCCTTCTCTATAGATCAAAATATTAAAAACAGAATTGAAAGATTCCAAACATCGCCATATTTTCCAAAAAAAATGTCAAAAAAAATTTTCAAAATGGAGGCACACTAGAATTCCAAAACTTATCTTTAGAAAACAGCTCAATTACCTAAAGAAACTAAATTAGGATCACTGACAGTGTATAAGAAGATTTTTTCTAGAACATAAAACCGAAAACGAACAAAAAAACTGATAACAATGGGACAAAAGCTCCCAAAACCGGAATAGAATGTGTACAATTTTATAAAACAAAGTTATCTCGCGTCAAAAAGAAGCTTTCAACGCATAAATTATCAAAAAGAATTGTCCATTTGCGCTAACTTCCGAAAACAAAGTCGGCCTAAAGATCCAAAAGTGACCAAATGGAACCTACCGACAAATTCACAAAAAATGAGATGAACGTGCCCATTTTAAACTTGGAAGGCATTGTAAGGCACTCAAAAAGTACTGTGGTATCATTTTCAGAGGGCTACATACTATAGAGCACCGACTAAAAATTATTTCCACAAAAAGCAAATAAAAAACTGGGTTAATTAGACAAAACATAACCAACTAACGTTGGGCGAAAGGCTCTCAAACGACCGACAAGCAGTTGGCTTTGTCAGTAGCTAGCCACGTTTAAGTGAGGCTAATTTCAACTTGATTCGACTCCGGAACTTTTAGTTTTCCAGCCTTGTTAGTAAATTTAAAAGAAACTGATTTTTTGAAAATTTGCAAAATATTGCAAAATTGAAAAGAAAAGCTTTCAGATTCCGCAGTGAAAATGTTCAAAACTTTTTTCGTCTCTGGAATTATGTCAAGCAACCACTCTGCAAGACTTGAAAAGCTTGGTTGGTCAGTAACGGTGTAACGGTCGATAAACTCGAAAAGGACAAAAAAAAATTTGAAAACAATTTTGAAAACAATTGCGAACTTCAACAAAATCTTGCTACAAATCAAGATATTAAAATCTTAAAAACCATTTCATTGTCCCACGGAACTATCCAGTATCCCTAATTCTAGCTCTAAATAGTTTCAGTGGCTCATAAAGATCCATAAACTTGGAACTTAATAACAATTTTCCGAAAATTTAAAAAAGAAACTAAATTTTATCAAAAATCGCTTAAGGTGGGGTCAATAAAATATTTATAATCACTCCATTAACTCTAAAAAATATGCGACAGCTTATCATCAAACCTTGGAGAAGGTCTCTAAGACCCAGGTGCCGGAAAAAACGATTAACAAATTTTAAAAAGTCAAAAAAAACTTGAAAAAATGTAAATCTTTTAAGAAACTACTGATATTAAAACCTTGCAAAACATTCCTTTACAAATAGAAACTATGCAGCAACCTATTATCAAAACCTAAAGGAGGATATGCGGCTCTTGAGCCTGGAGAAACCTAAAAACTGACAAAAAATTTCAAAAAAACTTGCAGCAACTAATAGCAAGTTAAAATAGCAAAAAAAAACTTCTAAAATTGGAGATAAAAGTTGAAAACTAATCCACGGCCAAAAAAAATTTTCACCAACTTATTATCAAAACCCAACGGAAATTTTCTGTTAGGCTGAAAAACCTCAATGATGACAATAAAAAACAAAAATTTGAAAAAAATTGCAAAAAGCAAATCCCTTGCAAAAATTGCTAAAATTTGTCATATTAAAAATTTAAAAGCTATTCCCTGGCAAAAAATCTTTCAGTAGCTTATAATCAAACCCAAAAGGATGTTTTCTGGCTCCTGTATCTCGAAATACGTGAATAATGAAAAATAAATGTTAAAAAATTGAAAAAATTTGCATTTTTTGTCAAAAAAATTAAAAAATTCGTGATGCTAAATTGTTGAAACCATTCCAATACAACTAGAAACCATGCAGTAACCTATTATAAAACCTAGAGGAGATTTCTTAAAACCTAGAGCTGGAAGAACTCAAAAATGACAAAAATTTTCAAAAAGCTTGAAAAAAATTGTGAAAATTAGTATAAAATTGCGGGTTTTTAGCGATCGGTTGCTCATCAGGAGCCACGTGGGGGGGGGGGAAGGGCACCGGTGGGCTAATGTGAAGGGAGGGAAGGGGTGAGCAACAGTGGGGTGGGAGGCAACCGCGCGGTGGGTGGGGGTGGGGCAATAGTGGGGGTGTCTTCAACCTCTAAGAACCGCCCTTTGCACCATAAGTATAAGTCTCCAAAACAGAGCTGAAAAACTCCAAGAGCACTTAGAGCCCGCTGTGCGCTACCTTCTTATCACGTTTTTGATGACGAAAAGGAAGTGTCAGACGAAAAATCAGTCAAGCGAAAAATTGCATAAAAAAGACCGACAGGACTATAATTGCTACAAACTTCGTTTGAGAGCAATTAAAAACTGTTTAAAATGGTTATCTATTTGCACCATTCTGTCAAAAACACTTTTCAAAGTCAAAAAGTCATTCACTAAACGCAGCGCTCAATCAAAAAATTTTCTCGCTCCGAAAAAATTAGTTCACAAGTCAATTTTGCTCGCTTCCGCTTTTAGGCCAAGAACTTGTCTAAACGAATAGTACTTCCGGTAGCAAACCTCAAGAAAACCAAAATTCCTCTTCAAGTCGTAAAAACTAAAAGAAGATCAATAATAGTCCCAGCTATCACTTTGCGGCTATTAAAAACGCTTTTTCTTATTTACATTTGAATACTTTCGTATCTAGATAATGAACAATTTTTCATGCAAAACACGCGCAAAAATGTTAAACAAAATTGGGATCTTTCTGCTAGCGTCCCCCCAGCCTTATATAGCCGTTAAATTTGCACCCCCCAAAATCTAAGTTTTCGCGAATTGTGACAGCGATATTTGCATTTCATTGAAACAAGAGTGCAAGAGTGTCTAGATAGATTGAAGGCACTTTTAGAATAGTTTCCTTAAGAAGTTTTAAAAAATCAAGCCCTTATTGTAGCCAAAACACCAAAAATGATCAAATACAGAAATTTTTATTGATGCTTACGTTATATGCAACAAATTTTGGTTGAATACGTAATTCTTTCAAACCATAGCTGTGCTAGCTTTTAGTAAATGCATATTGCTCATATATGTTCACGTATAAGATTACGTAGTTTTAACAATATGTTTACACATTTATAAATGGGGGTGCCTAACTAAGCGGGGGGGGGCGCTAGCAGAAAAGATCCCAATATTGCGGAAAAATGTGAATTAAACTGCACGATATTTCCATCAACAGGGAGATTCATTTTTGGCAGCCTATAGCCTAACAACCCAACCCAATGACTAGTTGTAAGATTGAAACGACTTTCCAGTGCCTCTACATAAAAAAATCTCTTAAAACACTCACATGTATATTTTAAAAGGCTGAAAGTCTGCAATGCCAGAAGTTAAAATGCCAGTTCTTACGTAGCCAGAAGTTGACTTCCCTAGACTTTTGTCATTTAAAAGCGTGCGCGTTTCGTGTTTTAAGCAATGGTTACGTGACTCCGCAGAAGTCACTTCAAAATTCTGACTTAGTATCTCGATTCGCTTCGCGGTTCTGGATAGCCGCCAGAAGTTCTCAGTGACTTCAAGCAGAGTCACGTAACCATTACTTAAATCTCTTCTAAATTTTATCGAATCGGCCAAAATTAGACGAACCCCCCCTTAAGTTCAGAAAGTGTTTAACCTGTTAGTGTTTCCAATCTGTCGTTCCACGAAGTATCCGGTAATTGGAGACCCTCCGTCCTCCACGGGTGGATCCCATTTGAGCTTAGCATGGTTCTTACTCACTTCAGCCACCTTCAGATTCTCAGGCGCCTCGCTCACCTCTGCAACAATACGCTTACATACCCAGTATATCGAAACTTGATACAATTTGATAAGACATGCATGATCTTGAAATTTCTCGCAAAACTTGAATCATTTTGCCAAGAACTTGAAATTCCAACATTTCATGGTAAATCTTGACAAGATCTTGGTAAGATTTTATCAAGATTTGTCAAGTTTTAGCATGTTTCTAATCAAGATATATCAAGTTTCGATTCACAGGGAACTCATCTTATAAATCTACCTATATCTAACAGTTGGAAAAAGTGAGTTATCTCCAATCAAACAAAAAGATTAAAAAATAATTACTTTTTGGGTTTGGATGTGATACTGCGGCAATTAATAAGTACATGAATATACATTTTATCATGTAGTTATATTTTTTTCAGCATTATTTTCAGCTGCAAGTTTAGGGTGTCCGAGAAAACAAATACAACTGTCAATTTCATACTCTACTCTGACTCATATTGATGGCAAAAAAATTTTTCACAACTACATGTACAAATGTGAGGGTGGAGCTTTCGAAAATTTTAGGTCTCAGAAAATATGAGACACATTATACAGAATAGGTTTATTCATTTAGAAATAAACATACCGTATGGATCTTTGGCGGTGAATCTCTTCGTCTCTGCCGGGTCACTAGCTCCGTACTTGTTCACGGCAAACACTCGGAACGTGTACTCGTTACCCTCAACTAAATCAACAACACATCAGGTAGGAAATTGAAAAAAATTGAAGCGGTTTTAGAATTTCATTTTATGAAGATTTATTTGAAGCTTCAACAAACTAATTAGGCCAGTTATTACTAATTTCTGCTTAAGAAAATTAAATGGCTTACACTAACAAAGTATTTCCTAAAAACTAATCATAGGTCCTTAAACTGGTCGGAAGAGGTCATAAAACTCTTCAGTCCATGATATCTTGTGGACAGAAGGCCTTTACCAAACGGGTTCAAAAAGAATTCATTCCAGTCATAGAAATCTTATGAGGACTTAGAAAAATGAAAAAAATCTTTTTTAATGCAGGCTGATCAAAGTTTGACCTGCCTACATAATGATGTACCTACAAGCAATATCTAAGCAGATATCTATCGTACTAATGGTTGAACAGACAAAACTGTTCTCGTAAAATAGTCCCTGTCAAAACAGTCCCGGATAAAATACGCTGATTTGTTGACAATTAGCCGAAATTACGCACAATTTTAATCAGAAGCATAATTCTTAAATTTTGTTTACTAACTGATACGGTCAGCTTTTAATCTGGCGATTATTACAGCTTATGTTGTCTTGGACTGTTTCGCGCACTCTCACTGGATCTTTTTGTCTCTGACATGTTTGTAAACACACGTTACTAATTTAGTCATCTTTAAAAAAAACAATTGTAGTGGGTATTTACCTAATTTCTTAGCATTGTACTTCTCGGCAGGATGATTGGTCTCGATTGGAACCCAGTTGCCTCGCTTGTGATCAATCCTTTCAATGTTGTACCCTGTAACCGGAGACCCCCCATTGTCTTTGGGAGGTTTCCATTGCATGGTCGCAGCCTCTTTATAAACTTCAGTGAGTTCAAACTCCTCAGGAGGGAGGGGTCTGTCGAGAACTTTGACTTTAGCTTTGGTCTCTGCTTCACCGAACGGGTTCTTCAACTTGACAGTGAAATCGCCCGAATGGTTCATGTTCGGGTCTTTGAGTCGGAACACGACTTCGTCATCTAACACCTCAATATCGTAGTCGTCACAGGGTTCGTCGTCCTTTTTGAGTTCGGCAGTCGGTTTGGGCTTGCCTCCCGCGTAAGGAACTCGGAACTCGAGAGGTTTGTGGGCTTCTCCAACGATGTCATCAACTTCTTCGGGAAGCTCGGGAGCAACTGAAACATAAAAAACGAAGAATCAAGAATGAGGTCATATAATCTGATCAGATTTAATCACGATAGTTTGTGCTGAATCGACCACGGAAAATTTCTTGTTTGAATTTTAAATTTTTTAAAAAAAATATTTGATTGAAATCTACTTAAAATAATGCAGCAATATATTAAAAGTTGACTATACGAGATGAAGAGACGATTATTGAAACCCAAAATTCCGAAAACAAGTACAAAAACATAACCGACTAAACGTCGGAGGGACTAAATGGGACTAATAAGTTTAATAGTGGGCTTCAAATAACCACATTAGAGGTTAACATATACCACTATTAAGATTTAAAGTAAAAATGACACCAGTTTCGGCACACTTTTCATTTGACTTTTAATATTAAATTGCCGCCAATTGAATTCAGCTGCTTGAAATTGTGATTGCGAGAGAATTTTAGATCACGAGAAACGCAAAAAGTCAAGGGCGTAAAAGTCACTCGAAAAGTCAAAATTGTCAAGCGAAAATTTTGCATAAAAAAGACACACACGTTTACAATAATTGCTATAAACTTCGTTCAAGAGCAATTAAAAATCATTGTTCATACATTTAATTTAAATCTTAACAGCTGGTATGGCCTTAACGTAATAGGATTCGGTTCAGAGAACAGTTTTTCAGTTGAGCAAATTTCAGTTGTTTCAAAAGTTGAGCTTAAATTTAATTTTATGAGTGTGAGCTTAAGCAATCATTAAAGACGCAAGTTCAAAAATAAGGGCAAACAAAAAAGGCAAGTACAACAAGGGCCATGTTCTACGTGACATTGGGGGGGGGGGGGCGGTTTTAATATTTCAAATTCTGCCAGGAATGCCAAGATCTCGCAGGTTCTTTTACCTTCTGGTTCGTGTATCCGGACTTGGGTCTCTTTGCTGGGAGGTCCCTCGCCTGCCTCGTTCACAGCCCTTACTCTGTAGTCGAACACCTCATCAAACGGCTGATCTCTCAACAGACAGTCAGTAGCTGAAATGAATCACAAATTAGTAGTATTATTAATCAAACACTTCATTTCTTTAGTATTACTAAGTCAGACAGTAGTTTTGGATCTAGTCTGTTTCAGCCCTCCAGCTTGCTGGGCACATAACTTTTAAGCCCTCAAGGAGCGAGCGAGCACTGGCTATTTTTTACATAGTAGCATGCTATAAAAAATACATAATTTAATAGTGGGGGCATAAAAAACACGGGAGGGGGGGGGGGGCAAAAAGAAAGTGTTAATATAATGTGAACTAATTTAACATAAATAGAAAACGTTGATCAAAATTTCCATTCTCCGCTTTTGAAAAATCGACATAGACAACCCGCTCATTTTACTCAATTTATACCTCAATAAATTTACCTCAATAAAATATGAACCATACGAGAGAATAATGCAAAATATCATCAGATATATTGACGATTGAATCTGATACAAAGTTTGAAAAGTTAATTAATTGAGGACAGATTGTGAAATTGATTCCTTACTCTGGCACTCCATAACTTCGTCATACTCTGGCTCCTCTTCATCTTCGTCCACTTCTTCATCATCTTCTGGCTTCTTTTTGGGTTTCCTCTCAATGACGTAATGGGACACCTTGGACCCTCCGTCGTTCTCAGGTGCATTCCATTTGAGTTTCACGGAGGAATTGGTCACCTCCTCCACCTCTGGTTTCCCAGGAGATCCAGCGAGATCTGAAAAAACAAGGAACCTTGCACACAAATGCTTTTTTGCCAGATTTGACTCGCTGGCAGTTTCGAGACACTATCATTTTAAAGTTTGGCAAACATTGAAAATATGATCAAAATTAAAAAGACGAGAAACAATGAGCATCATAGACAAATGACGTAATTTTTAAAAATACAGCACGTGACCTGAGAAGAAACAGAACTTAAAAAGTAAGGAGTTGACATTAGGGATGAAATACTTAAAATGTACTCTTAATATCAACTTTATCGGGTCTATAAATAATTAAATTGATCATGAGATGTGGGCGTGCTTTGGGTGATTAGTTTCTAATCCTTCATTATTATAATCCTTTATTTTCTCGAAGTTTCCAAGGCACGTGCATTAACCTCCTCCTTCCCCGTCAGGGGGTAGCGGCCACGGAGAGGCCGAGTGGAGCGCCACCTGACTGAACACCAAAGATAATGGTCCACCGAACTACTGATTTATGGACCAATGAGACTTTTTTGACCAATAATGATAAAACTGTCGGCTAAATTTCGAAATTTTTCCTTGTCGGCTAATTTTCCCAGCACCTTTTCGTGTTATTAAAAGAAGAATTGTGTTAATATTCTTAAGAAACTTGTGACATCAAGAAATAGTCTATCATTTCCAACTCGTGTGTCCACATTGAGTGAAAAACAATAATTTCTATTGAACATCAACAAACTTACAAATGGGTTCTCTCGCAACTGCCCGTTCACTCTCCTCACTGGGCTCTCCTGGTCCAGCGGCATTCACAGCGAACACTCGGAACACATACTCCGATTTGTGCATTAATCCAGTGCATTTGAATTCCAGCTCGTCTACTGGAGTCTTGTTAGCCTTGATCCAGGCCCTAAAATCATACTCTCATATGCAACCTCCTGATATCAATGACAAAACTTCAAACACCTCCCTCACCAACACCTTCTCCGCGAAGTATGTGCTTTTTAAAATAAAATCTGAATGAAACAGAAAGCTTGAACGTAGCTTATTAATAACTTCAAAACTGCTACAAGGCATCGCTTGACTAGGCTTATCAAGTCTAGTGAAGGCTTGCCAAATCTAAATAATATTTTAAAGTTTGTGCGATAATATGTCATTGGATTTGCATTTAATTATAACTAAACCAGCAAGTAAATTAAAAATATAACCATATGGTTAAATATACTTGAAACAAAGAATAATTCAGATAATTCAAGCAAAAATATAAACATCAACCAATTTTCTAAAAAAAATTCTGTCTGTTTTCGTGACAAAACTTGGAATCTTGCGATGCCTTCGCAATGGGCAAAATATCAATTATAATCTAGGTGGGTGGGGGGGGGGGTGGAGGAAACAGCTACTAAATCTGTACCTGTTAGTACCAGACGCAGAACTGGCACGTCTGGCAGTAGGTCTCTGAGTAACCTCGCTTCTCTCAATGATGTAACCAACGATTGGCGATCCACCATCGCTTTCTGGCTTCTCATATGCCACCGTGATGCTGTTATCTGTCGTCTTAGTAGGAATCGGAACCCCTGGTGCACTCGGAGGGTCGTACGGTAGTCGGATGCAGACTGGTTTGTCTGTCTGGAGTGGGTCGCTGGTTCCGATCATGGTCTCGGCAGCCACTCGGAAGTGGTAGTTCTGTTTCTCTTTCAGGTTGGCGAGAGCAAGTTCTGTCTTGTCAGGCGGACAGGACATGACCTGGAAAAGGAAAAGAAATTGAGGAACGCTAGAAATAGAAAAGGATCCGAGTGTAATGTATTATGAGCAGGGTGTAGATCAATCTAGATTCTTCGGACGTGTCTTCTGTTGCAGGAATTTATTTTGAGGTTTAAATTTTAAATCACTATATGTGTTTCGAATAAATTTTTTTGAATAAATTAATACGCTCTTATTTGTGGGTTTATAATGCAATAAAATCTAATTTTCAACGTTGCTTTTCAGTAAATTCGAGAAAATTTTTAGAATCGTTATCGAAAAATCTAATAGCCACATTTTCCATAGATAGATTACTTCCCACATTTTTCCAAGTTTTTTTCAGCCGTGCTTCGAAATTCATTTAAGATAGTCTTCCGTTAGTCTGTTCGAAATAGTCTTCAGAGAAATAGATCATCTTATGATAGAAACTGTCAATCAAAACCGATATAAACTCTAAGATGCTTATCAGTTTACGAACAACGTAAACTCCTATCTAATTCTAAACTTCTTGACTAAAAACTTGCAAATTTTATATGAAATTTTATAGTGTGCGATAGTTGAAAGTGGATTTTTAATGGTGGCAGATACCTTTTCCCACTTCCCAGTTCCGTCTTCCATCTTTTCCACAATGTAGTTCATGAGAGGGGATCCACCCATCTCTTTTGGTGGATCCCATTTCAGAGTACATCCGTCTTCTGTTATGTCTTCCACCTGTAAAAGTAAAAACAATCGCAAAACATTCTTGATGATTAAATGTATATGAATATTTGAACTTTTTCTGTTTCACCCCTATCTCTCAGTTTAGTGGGCACATATTTTCACCCCCCCCCCCCACCATTTCATAGTGTCTGATGTTTGAGAGAAGTGAACTTGGTTGAAGAGTGGCGATCTTAGCCAGATCCCCCATGGAAATTAGAACGATTTCCCGCCCCTTGATTTTTAGCCCTTCGCCTTGAAACAGAAAGCCAAAAAAAGTTATGAATCAAATTTTAATCGTAAATTTTTGACGACGCATTTCGTGCATTTGATGCAAACCTTAAGATTCTCCGGAGGCTCCGGTTTGTCCTGGACGTTCAAATTCATCTTCGCTTCCTGCAGTCCAATTTCGTTCTCCATAACCAGATCTATTTCCCCGCTGTCTCCCCTCTCAGATTGGGGAATCTCAAGTTTGAGAACACCATCCTCGTCCACGATCTTGACTCGATCTGAGTTCTCAAGAGGAACCCCGTCTTTGAGGAGTTTGAATGTCGGTTTCGGGTGGCCAGAGTAGGGGATATCCAGTTTGACTGGCTGACCGGCTCTGACGTTCATGTTTCGGAATCTCGATAGATCGAATTTGGGCTTTGCTGAAAAAATTATCATGTGTAAGTTGCATTGTCCATTATTGCTCTTTTTCTGAAAATTAAATTCTAAGAAATAGAAAGTTAAATAATTTATCGTAATCATCACTTTGTCTGTTCACATCATAAACAGCCTCATTTTTGAGCTACAGCATAAACGAATCCATTTCCTGATCTTTATTAATTCGTCTTCAATTAGACCTAAGATTACAATCATGTAAGGGACTGTTTATGCTCCCCGATCGTTGGGGGGGGGCAGCAAAGAAACAAATTGCAAGTGGGTGTCCCCTCCCATAGGGTGCAATGTTTCAAACAAAAGTTGCTTTTGTTCTAATCCTCCAAACTTATTTGGGGGTTTCGAAAATTATATCAGCCTTACTTTTTTGCGAAGCAATTTTGGCCAATAGATATCTTTTGCGGAGAGAAACAAGAGTAGCATAATTTTCAATTTTCTTTCAATTTTTTTCGCTTTTGAGGAGTTTTGCACCTTTCAAATACAATACAAACCTAAATTTCTAAATTTCAAATACAATACAAATGTTTAATAGAAATCTAGAAACATTAAATCGTTTAGAAGTGGCTCAAATAATATAAAACATATCCAGTAAATTCAAGATATGAAATAATTGAAAAAAATGTGCCCAAAAAACTGAAATAATCTTCTTTGTTTATCGATCGAAAATTTTTTTTTCAGCAAAGTTTTTGCAGACAATGAAAGACATAAATACTGTGGCAACCCTAAAATTGATTTAAATTACTAACCAAGCTCAACAAGGATTTGCCAAGAACTTACTTTTTAGTTTTTAAAAGAACTCAAGAAAGTAATTGCTAATTTTTAGACAAAAATTTAGGTTTCAGATAGAAAAAGAGATGCCGTATTTTTCAAATATCAAGTAAAGTTGTATGAAAAAAAGATAGTGAGTAACGAGTGAGGTAGGAACATTATGTGAGCTTGAGTCTTCAGATCCCTGTTTTTACGGATATAGAACAATGATATCCTTGAAAAGCTTTTGAAAACACGGTGACTACTTGAAAAGTCATAAGCAGACTAATAGAAAAGTCATAACTTTATTTGGTTTTCATTTTAGCGTTTTATATTTCCAAAAATCAAAAAAAAACTTTTATGATTGAGAAAATTAAAAGTTTTAAATGCAAAATTTTTTACAAGTGACAGTGAAAAATTTAAAACACCTTTGAATAGTTAAAAAAGGCACAAAAAACTAGAGAGTTGTTATATCAATAAATCAATTACCGATGTGATGTTAATTCTCAAAAAGCAATCACTAACACTTTAAATTTTTCCCCTTTTCTGTCATTTTCACGGATAATGTCCTCGAACATTTGTTCCTCCGTGAAAATTATTCTTTAAAAGACAAATGTATCCTCCATATCTGAGGTTCCAACGTGTTGTTACAACAATCTCCTGATGCTAGTCCAAAGAAATAATTGCTCTGCTTTGAAACCCGTCAAAAGTGTTTTATAACATCTTTGACAAAGAACTCTCAACCTCTTTCTCTTTACTAAAAACTTTATACAAAGTATTTAAACAAGGTTTCAGTTATGCCACTAGTTTTCGACAAAAATATCCCAGTTAAGCGTGATTTTTATTAAAGTGTAAAAGCAATAACTTACGTTTTCGACGAAAGGCTCAAAAATGAACTTCTTCGAAATTTTTTATCTTTTATACAAATAAGGCTGATTTTTGAAAACGTTTTCCAGTTTCAACGCTTTTTGGTAATTATATCGTTTTCTGATATAGCTTAAATTCACGCATCGGATCGATTGAGAATATTTTTTGAAAGTTACAAAATTCAATCCAATCGAAGAAAATTTTCCGCATTTTATTCCTTTTCTGTTAGGATTATTTTTCTCCGATTTTCATTGCTTATATGGTTGTTTTCTTGAGACTTTCTTCGAGTCATCTGAAGAGGTACCAATTTTCAAAATTGAATACTAGAAAAGTGTGTAGGATTAATTGATGTGCAAAAAATTTTTAAAAAATAAACATTCATTACAAAATGTTTCACATTTCTAACAATCAGCTGAAAATTATATACAATATTAATGCAAGCAATTCCTCTATATAATGCACTTCAGTTATTCAATAATGGACAATTTTTTGACAAAACTGACGCGCGAGGTCCAGAAACATAACTTTCACAACCAGAAACATAGTTTGAATAACAAGAAAGCTAATCAATACAACTAACAATTCAGTTCGAATTCGTCCGTTCCCAGAGATGGCATTCCAGTTCCAGCCTCATTAACAGCACTCACTCTGAACTTGAGAGGCTTGTATGGTCTCATGTCAGTGAGAGTAAACTGCTCTTCTTTGATCATTTTCGGGCTAGCTTTGCTCCATTTGTCAGTCTCCGGGTCGTACTTTTCAAGAATGTACCTATAAAAACGGAGTCATTAACTTTTTTGGATCTAAGCTGCCCCCCTTCCGTGTTTTTTATGCCCCATGCCCTCCAATTTTAATTTATGTGTTGTTATATACCACGCTACTTTGTAAAATATCACGTGCACCTGAGGGGCGTAAAAGTTATATACCCACTAAGCTGGGGGGGGGGGGGGGGGGGGCGACGTGACGCTTTTATATAAAGCCATATCATATTCTATCTCATCATTAAAATGATTCCTCTTTTATTTTCAACCTCAATTGTCTAAACTATGGCACAAACCCGTATAGGGAGAAAAGAAAAAATTGTTGCTGACAAAACTCTCGTAGACCCATTAGAACATTCAAAACAGGCCAGAAATACAGAAGACAAGCCAGACAACAGCCTGGAGCTGTTCTGTTCGTTCACCTGAGAGCCGTATGGTATAAAGCTATTTGGAAGGAACTATAATCGACAGTCAGAATTTTTAAATGTTTGGACCCCCTTCTAAGGAGAAGTTGTACCTCTAATTAGACTTTACAAACCAAATCAATACAAAAACATTAGAAAAGCATTAGATTGTTCACATATTAAAATGAAAAAGAAAAATTTGTTCATGGGGGTCAGTTCCCATGTGTCTTTATATGAAGGACAGTACACATTCCTAGTGAACCAAAAACGTACCCTTCGATTGGTCGACCACCATCTTGATTGGGTTTGTCCCATTTCAAAGTCATTTCTTTCGTATCGACCTTATCAACTGTTGGTTTTCCTGGCGCTCCAGGTGCGCCAAACATGTTTTTGGCTTCGATCGGCTCACTTTCGGTTGCCGGACCTTCTCCGAACTGGTTCTCAGCCGAAATTCTGAACACGTATTTGGATCCCTCCGATAGCTTGCTGCAGACGAATTCGTTGTTCGGGTGCAACTTGCCGACTCGGACCCAAGATTGACGAGTGACGTCACGCCTTTCGAGGTTGTACCCGATGATCTCGCTTTGACCATCGTCTTTCGGGGGGCTCCATTGAAGTGTGATAGAGTCTTTGGTGGTTTCAGGACAGACAATCGGAGGGTCGATGGGACCGGGTTTGTCTAAAATCAACCAGGTAAACAATGGAGAAATTGGAACAATTGATTGGATTAATGGATTTTCTGCCAAATGCAATCTGATATAATGGAAAACATCTAACTCTATAATAAAAAGCTTGATTTTGCTATTCTGGTTCAATTTTTCTTAAGTATTATATCAATTAAGTTTATTGAATATAAAAACCATTAATTTATCTGAGAGCATGCTAATATTTATCTATATTAAAATTCTTTTTTGAATAATAAATTTTTGAATAAATCTTGTTTGTTTGCATTTTTATTTTGACCAGTACAAAATTGGTTAAAATGGCGATAGGACAAAATACCCAATGTGCCGAACATGCTTGTAATACTAACTGCTAATTTCTGATCGGACTACTGAGCGAAAAGATCAAGCAACCAATTTCCTCTTTATTGGATATTTTGGCCCAGAGAAAATTGTCATGAAGCCGGTTATCGTTGCGTGGAGATCAAGAAATCACTTTCAAGATGAAGCAATAAGTAAGATGATCAAAAAAGATTATATATCCTCAAAATTTTAACAGCTAACGAAATCTTAGCCCCCCACAATGGTTTGTCTATCAAGAATTAAAACTTATTACAATTTGGATTTCCCTCACCCAATACGGCGTGCCCCCCGCCCCGTTATACAACACGTAACATTACATTGTAAGTTATTATGAGACAGCATAACACGTGGCCTTGGAGTAGAAAGCACCCACGAAGCTGGGGGCGCAAACGGAAAAGATCCTACAATTTACTACCAGTACATAGCGTCTTTAGGATTAACTGAGGATAACATAAGAGCGACACAGAAAATGGTTGAGATGCAAGAACCAGGCAAAACGTACCAAATACAACCAGATTACAAGTTCCTTCGAAGGTTCCATGATCGTTCTTAAGCACCAGTTTCAAATTCCCTCTATGCTTCTTGTCCGCGTGTTTCACAGCTAATTGTGCTTCCTTGTTGGTCATAGGAGTCATCAGCTCCTCGTCCTCTGTTGGTTCCAGGGGCTCATCGTCTAGGAACCACTCGGCGGTTGGGGGAGGGCTTCCGTTGATTGGCACTTTGAAGTCTATCGGCTGACCTGCCTTCACTTTAATGTCTTTCATGTCTTCCAAATTTATGCTCGGAGGAACTAAACACAAATGTCTCTTTTTTTCATATAAAGCATGGGAATTAATTGACCCAATTGTTATGAGGTACTAACTGCAATAAAAAACAATGATATTTTACACCATTGCGTATTCAGTCCTAAAAATGTTGAAATAGGTCAAATACGTGAAGAGCTTTGGGGCTTCACAACAGCAAAAAAAAGAGCTTTTGGGGCTTCACAACAACTTTAGGGCTTCACAACAGCACGTGAAGAGCTTTGAGGCTTCACAACATGCTGGTACTTACTTTTGGGAAGCTCAATCAAAGTCTTTCCAGACGAGTCACTGGGATCTCCGGGACCCATTTCGTTGACAGCCCGGATCCTGAACTCGAACTCCTTTCCAGTTTCCAGATCGAACAAGGAGCACTGACATTCGGGAGTCTCAAAAACATCCTCCCAGTCCTCGTCAACCTCTTCGTCTTCATCTGGCTTTGCGGGTCGCTTCTGGACAACGTAGTTGGTGATGTTGGAACCTCCATCGAAGTCGGGAGGCTTCCACACCAGATGGACAGAAGTGTCTGTTATGTCATCGCACACAGGGGCAGTGGGTGCGTCAGCAACGTCTGAAAACAACAGACCTCTTATTAAAATGTATCAATGTGGTGTCATTTCGATCCTTGTATCTTTTCCGTTTGTGCCCCCCCCCCCCCCCCCGCATTACGTTATGCACCCCAATTACAGAGCACGTGCCATTACATGATAACTATTATGTAAAAATATGGCACGTACGTCTGGGGTTGCAAATAATATGCACCCACTAAGCTGGGGGGGGGGGGGCACAAACGGAAAAGATCCCGATCCTTTTATATATTGGCCAGATTGAGTAAGTAAACGAGGCTCTGTCAAACTTTTTTTTAATCAAAAGGTCTAGCACTCAAGACATGAAAAAATGAGTTTGCAAGATTGCTAGCATTTTCCTCTGTTATAACCTTTTTCTAGATGATGGCTTAAACTTATTTGTTTGCTATTATTGACCTTGACAATGATAACTAAATTAGTTCAACGTTAAATGTACTAGTATTTATCGCAAGTGAATAAGAGTGACAGTTGTTGTTCTTTTCTCATCAAAAGTGGTTGGTTTCCGGGGATTGGAATAGAAGTAAACAGACTGTTGACTAACAGATGGGTTCCCTGACAAGGATGGGTTCGGTGGGTGGACTGTGGTCTCCTGGGCCCGCCTCATTCTCTGCGCTTACTCTGAACATGTACTCTTTCATCTCCACCAGATTGTCACAGGTGAAGTCTGTCCCACTCACCGGACGCTTGTTCGCCCGGATCCATCTAAACAAAATCACAACAATAACATACTTTGCAATTAAGAAAATAAACCGACTAACGTCGGACAAATTGTTCTCGAACGATAGGCGGGGGAGGGGGGGGGGGCAATTTAATTTAGCTTAGAAATTCTTATGGGTGCAAAAATTCCGACCTCTTAGGGTTCGAAACCGCGACCTCAAGGATAGCAGTCTACCATATTAACCACTAGGCTACAACGGCTTTGATCCTCAACCGCTCACAATAGCTTTTATATTAGCAACAAACAATGAGAGCGATTGATATCACTCAAAAATGAAGAAGTGAAGCGTGACAAAGTCAGTTGTTAAGTCACAGAATGTTCGAGAACAACCGCGCAAAAACGGTCAAGCAAAATTTTGCACCAAAAAAAGACACACACATTTACAATAATTAGAAAAAACTTCGTTCGAGAGCAATTAATCACAACAGCACAGGTTAGGGGGTAAGCCGGAGGTTGGGGGGGGGTACAAACATACGCCTGTTCCTGGATCAACATTGTCACAATCACACTTCCCTTTTTCAGCACACAGTTTTTGAATTCTGAGGGAACACAATGAGTTGCAAATCTAGGTTGTTTTTTTCAGTAAAATCTCGGTGAAATAGTTAGCTTGATTTGAAAACGGAATCTTTGATTAGATGACCCAGTAGCAAGGGGGAAGTTGCGTGATCATTTCGATCACGCTATCAAGTCTTCTTTAAAAATGCTAAAAGTTGATCGCTTAAAAATGTCTTGCAAAATTATTTGGTGTAAGGACAATATACCCAATGCCAATATACCCAACATGACAAATACAAGTATTCAAAATATACATAATCTTCCATCCTAAATTTGAAAGTACACGAACGATTACTTAGCATAAAATTTAGCTAGAGTATTTCGCCATGTCTCAACGGCCATGGCCATGCTTCAACGGCCCGTGGGGCCTGACAAGAAATGATCATGATATTGCATTATCCACGTATGTATGATACAACATACTTCCAAAAGATAGTGATAAATTGAAACGGATATATTGAGCGGAAAGATCAAAAGGAATAGATTGGGTATAATGGCATATTGGGTATTTTGGCAATGGGCATATTGTCATGTAACCAAATACTTACAGTATATCTCTGATATAATATATTGGCTATTTTATCCTCTCAGGCTGCAATTTAGTTGTTTTTACAGAACTTGTATAAAAACCTGTGTGGAGAAAACAGAACGTTCTCACCGAATTGTACGCTTGGAAAATTATCATATTACTATTGAAAGCTCATTATATGTTACGTTATTACATATTATTACTGCTTACTATTAATATTACTTATTAAATATTATTACTGATACATTTATTACTCACAATTTGATGTTAACATATTATCAACATATTTTTGCTGCTCATTTTATGTTCAATTATTGCATATTATTACTGCTTATTATTATTACTTATTACAAATTATTACTGGTATATATTATTAGCAAATATTTGTTGATATTATTACATATTATCAACATATTATTACTGCTCATTATATGTTCAACTATTACATATTATTACTGCCTCCTATTATTATTACTTATTACACTTCATTAATGATACATTATTAGTAATAATATGTGGATATTATTACATATTATCAACATGCTATCACTGCCCTTATATGTTCAGTTATGACATAATATTACTGCTTACTATTATTACTTATTCCATATTATTGTTAATAATATGTTGATATTATTACATATAATCAACATATTATTACTGCTCATTATATATTCAATTATAACATATTTTTACTGCGTACTATTATTGAAACTTATTAATTTTCATTACTGATACATATTATTTGAAATAATATTTTGATATTATTACAAATTATCAGCATGTTATTACTGCTCTTATATGTTCAGTTATTACATAATATTACTGCTCACGCTCACCAATATCATTACTTATTACATATTATTACTGATACATATTATTAGTAATAAAATGTTGGTATTATTACATATTATTAAGATATTATTACTGCTCATTATGTTCAGTTAATACATAATATTCCTGCTTACTATTATTACTTATTCCATATTATTGCTGATATATATTATTGTTAATAATATGTTGATATTATTACATATAATCAACATATTATTACTGCTCATTATAATTTCAATTATTACATATTATTACTGCTTACTATTATTAATACTTATTACATATTATAACTTATTACCTGTCCTTTCCCTTCTCGCATCTCTCGATGATGTAACCCGTGATCGGGGCACCTCCATCATTCTCGGGCGCCTTCCAGTGCAGAGCCACAAAGTCCGCTCCCACCTCTCTCACCTCTGGCATCTTGGGTGCATCCGGAACAGCTGAACAAAACCATCAGTCATTACCACATCAATCCACAGATCACAAACGATTGATCCAAAATTGATAAATTTTCGGGTGGTACTTTTGCTTGTTACAAAATCTTGTAAGATTTGATCTGATCTTTGAAGATCTTAGAAGATATAAACTTGAGGACAAATCTTTTCAGATCTTAAAAGATTTTCAATTTTGACAATATGACACCTGAGTTTGGTTGGGGCGGGGGGTGCAAATAGTATGCACTTAGTAAATTGTGGGGGGGGGGCACAAACGGATCAAAAACTTTTACTAAAACCAAGGTTTTCCAAGAAACAATGCCACAATTGTTTGCAACGGTACCCATTGGGTCCTTCTGAAATCGTTCAAACTGAGAGTTAAGACTAACTGAATCTGTCCTCGGCCTTCTCCACCCCAGACTCAGCCCAGTCACTCTGGCCTATCTCGTTGACAGCAGATACTCTGAACTGGTACTGGTGTTCACTTCTGATCCCGTGCCCTATCTCACAGAGGTTCTCGTTCTCCAGACCCTTCCAGTTCTTACCCACTTCCTACGTTGACGCAGAGTAATATAACATAAACAGTTGATTAATTTATTCACAGGTCAGGAATATAGAAAATGAAAACGGCTCAAATTGTAAACAAAAAATTGCAAAAAATTCCATTAGTGAAAAAAACCTTCAGAGTTCGAATTTATAATTTCTACCAACTGTTTGAGAAACATAATGTCATTTTCCCGGCGATGTCAATTTATACCTAAAAGGCGCCGTCAATAAAGACGTAATTTTTCACGTTTCATCATCAAGAGTATCGGATCGTAGAAAAGGTTTTCACGTTTCATCAGCAAGAGTATCGGATCGTAGAAAAGGTTTTCACGTTTCATCAGCAAGAGTATCGGATCGTAGAAAAGGTTTTCACGTTTCATCATCAAGAGCATCGGATCGTAGAAAAGGTTTTCACGTTTCATCAGCAAGAGTATCGGATCGTAGAAAAGGTTTTCACGTTTCATCAGCAAGAGTATCGGATCGTAGAAAAGGTTTTCACGTTTCATCAGCAAGAGTATTGGATCGTAGAAAAGGTTTTCACGTTTCATCATCAAGAGTATCGGATCGTAGAAAAGGTTTTCACGTTTCATCAGCAAGAGTATCGGATCGTAGAAAAGGTTTTCACGTTTCATCATCAAGAGTATCGGATCGTAGAAAAGGTTTTCACGTTTCATCATCAAGAGTATCGGATCGTAGAAAAGGTTTTCACGTTTCACCATCAAGAGTATAGGATCGTAGAAAAGGTTTTCACGTTTCATCAGCAAGAGTATCGGATCGTAGAAAATGTTTTCACGTTTCATCAGCAAGAGTATCGGATCGTAGAAAAAATTTTCACGTTTCATCAGCAAGAGTATCGGATCGTAGAAAAGGTTTTCACGTTTCATCAGCAAGAGTATCGGATCGTAGAAAAGGTTTTCACGTTTCATCATCAAGAGTATCGGATCGTAGAAAAGGTTTTCACGTTTCATCATCAAGAGTATCGGATCATAGAAAAAGTTTTCACGTTTCATCATCAAGAGTATCGAATCGTAGAAAAGGTTTTCACGTTTCATCAGCAAGAGTATCGGATCGTAGAAAAGGTTTTCACGTTTCATCAGCAAGAGTATCGGATCGTAGAAAAAGTTTTCACGTTTCATCAGCAAGAGTATCGGATCGTAGAAAAGGTTTTCACGTTTCATCCGCAAGAGTATCGGATCGTAGAAAAGGTTTTCACGTTTCATCATCAAGAGTATCGGATCGTAGAAAAGGTTTTCACGTTTCATCATCAAGAGTATCGGATCGTAGAAAAAGTTTTCGCGTTTCATCAGCAAGAGTATCGGATCGTAGAAAAGGTTTTCACGTTTCATCATCAAGAGTATCGGATCGTAGAAAAGGTTTTCACGTTTCATCAGCAAGAGTATCGGATCGTAGAAAAGGTTTTCACGTTTCATCAGCAAGAGTATCGGATCGTAGAAAAAGTTTTCACGTTTCATCAGCAAGAGTATCGGATCGTAGAAAAGGTTTTCACGTTTCATCAGCAAGAGTATCGGATCGTAGAAAAGGTTTTCACGTTTCATCATCAAGAGTATCGGATCGTAGAAAAGGTTTTCACGTTTCATCAGCAAGAGTATCGGATCGTAGAAAAAGTTTACGGTAATCAAATTTTAATTAATCTTAGAGAGTGTGTCATGGTAACCAAATTGGTTTTACGTGCATTTGAATCAAAAACATCACGTGACGAAGGGAACTGCAACAATGAATGCAAAAGCTAAAAAGGCAGCGAAGGTCTCGGAGCGATTATGCATCTGGTATAGATCTGTAATGAATTCAGAAAATCATAAGAAACTTGCAAGATGTTCAATCCCAATCCATCCATTTTTTTCATTTAAAAGTGTGAAACCTATTACCGTCTTTTGAACGTTCCAAACATAACTTTTATAGCGATAGAGATCACGTTCATTTGTTCTCCGAGATTCATACATTGCAAAATTCTGAATCCGTTCATCATTAGTAAAAAAAATTCCAATAAAATTTATATTTGTGATGGTGGTGGTGCTGCGATCGGACGTCAGAGAATCAAGCTAATCAGGTCACTTCTCTGCCGGGTACCTTCGACATTAGTGCTGCAAGCAGAATGAGCTGTCAAGAGGAAATGTCGAGAAAGTGACTGCGGTGCTTTGGTTTGGCACGCTGAATAATTGAACGTTTTACAATTTTGACTCACCAAAAAAGACCCGCAAAATAGGAAACACATACGATATTTCCTTTTTCGTCTCCGAGCCATCTCTTCCTTTAATTCATAATAGGCATTTCAACAGCATCTTATTGGTAAGAAAATTACAAGTTTTTCTTTAAAAAAATAAGTTCACCTTTCTTCAATTGAGGTTCACAAAATGCTTTTAACAAGGAAAAAAAAGTGAGGATCTATTAAATAGGAAAAATAAACCGAAGAGCTATTGCAAGGAGAGTAAAATTCATTGTCTCCAGCACACGCCTTTCTAGCAGCAAACAATATTCATAAACAAGTCAAAGCTTTGTACAGATTTATAAGCACTTCAATTTCCCAAAAAAAAACTTCAACAAAATTAACATTTTTGTGAGATAAACTTTCCAAGATTTGCTAAATGTCATTAAAAGTTTTTCATAACTTCATCCGTTTGGTTTGTCAGAACTAATGAGCTCTCAAAGAACTGCACGCTTTTGATTCAAAATAATTGATCATTACATTTGTAGGTGTAGTACCTGTCGAACAAATAAATTAGACAACTGATATGCAAGTCCACGCTTCTGACGCTTCCAAGCTATATAAGCCCCTGACAGTCCATTCGGTAACAACCCCTCAAACAGAGGAAGCTTCTTGCGGTCAATCTTCCGGGGATCCCTGGCTCCGTCGCCGAAGCTTTTGAGAGGAATCACCCGAATCATACCGTGAGGAAACTTCTCCCCTGGAGGAGGACTCCCGAATAAGGAGGTCTCTCAGTAATGCGTACAGACATTTTGTCATTCTTCTCAAGCGCAAAAACTCCGGCAAGTCGAAACCGGCAATTTTCGGATAAATGATTCTAGAGAATCTCAATTATGTAGAACAAAATCAATTCAAAACTTGAGACAAATTCATCAGCCACGAAAAATGAACAGGAATTGTACCGTAAAGGCAATTCTCCAGGAGAAACGTGTGTATATTGGCGCAACAAATTAGTATACGAAATGGAAAACACAGCGGGATTTCGATCTCCCAAAGCGCCGCAGCTGTCTCGAGTAACCAGACACAGCTGATTGATGCTCAGCCCTTCTTCTAGTTTTAGCTTTCTTTTTCAATTTCTTTTTTTCTCTTTCTCTTTTACTTACTTATTCTTTCTTTCTTCCCCTCCCTGACAAAACTTACCTTCCTGCCTAACAATGTCCAATAACAACTGCAAACGCGGCTAGCCAGAAGAAGTACTCAACGACAAGTATTCGCAATCAAGAAAAGCCAGTAAAAACCCTCCAACGTGTTAAAAATGGCTTCGTACCCCAGTAACAGTGTACAGTTTAGAGATAATGTCCCGAACTCAAACCCAAAAACTCTTGAAACTGCTGTTGTAATAAACTTAATCATTAAGGGTTGTACATGAATTTCTTCGGGTTCTTCGGTGGACAACTGATAAGCAAGTCCGAGTTATGCCATCAATTGTTAGTTATAAAATTTCCAAAAAATTCTTAAAACCCAGTTAGAAAATGATCGAATCTTGTGCTATCTTAGACCAATGATGGGTTCGAGCCCAAGACATCCAGGTTCTCGCAATAACTAATCTTACAATCGTTTTTGTTGTAACAACAGACTTCATGTCTTAACGATGGCAATTTTGGTAACCCGAAAATCAAGAAGTAAAGCTTGAAAAGGTGACTTGTGAAGTGAAATTGAAAGAACGTTCCAGATCAAAGCAGCCAGGCAACACAATTTGCATGAAAAAGACACATATAATAACAAAAACTGCCCTAAACTTTGTTCAGGAGCTATTTGTTACATCAAAACCAAAAGTAAACAGAACCAAAAAAGAGACAATCAAAGTACAACTTCAAACTGAAAATTTAATTAGGTCTGTGAAATGGAGTGGCTATTTGAACCCCGTTGAGAGCCCGCTTTAAATCAGTCAGCCGATCAACTGTATTATAACTACCACCTCGGGATGCATCAAAAAATTTGAACGCTTTGACACTCAAAAATAGGGGGCAAGAAAAACCATTTCTGTTTTAAGAAAAAGCAAGCAATTACCAAAATGAAAAATTAACCAATCAAAAAACTATTTGATATTATCACTGAATCAAATAGCACCTAGGAATAATTAGTAGAATTCAATAAGATAAGAAAAAATATATGAAATAAACACTTAGATTAACAAGGAGGCGCGCTAATGTGGGATGGGATATCATTTCCCGACCCCGCTCATCCACAATAGTGTTTCAATTGTCTGCCAATTGAAACAGAGATAGAACGCGTCTAGAGCAGTAGTTCAAATTATATTTAAACTTGGAAATTATCTTAACACAGACACACAGATTAAAAGCAGAAATCTGTTCAAAAAGGGGCTAGATACCAGTGAGACAAAAAGTGTTTTATTTCACAAGAATTAACACAATTTCAAAAATGAGAACGCAAATTCAGATCAAAATAAGAGAAAGGTTACAAAAGATCAAAAACTTAAACTACGTCCCCTCAAAAATCAATAAAACTTGACAGCAATCAAAACAATTGAGAAGTGTTAACTATGCAGAACCAAAATGCATTTTAAAAAAATGAAAACACTAAATATAGAAAAAAGTCAAAAATTCTCCGAATTTTTACAAAATCGATTTTAAATCGTAAGTCAAAACAGAGCCTATTTGAATTTAAATTTACCATTCATTTGGCTGTTTATCATCAATAAACAGCCAATTGAAGGGGAAATTTAAATTCAAAAACGCTCATTTTTGAATTACAAAATTTTAATAAACCAGATTAAATAAAATTTCCTTTGATCTTTGAAAAAAACAGTAAGTAGTAAAGACCAGAAACCAATGGTGTCCGCCATTTATAAACTTTTCTTATGCAAACTGCTGCAATCAATGAGATGAATGAGATGTTTCATTATTCATACTGTAACAAAGCTACAAAAAAGCCAAAACATCAAAACAAGAAGCATCAAAACAACAAAAAATGAGATCCAAAAATAAACTAAAGTTCAAACAGCAAACAAATAGTGAAACTCCAATTTGTAAAAAAAAAATGGTGTTAAAATTTGAAAACCAAAACCAAACTCAAAAAAATTCTCACAAATTTAATTCACTAGAAACAACCAAACACGTTTGATATTGAAGCAGTCAAAACCTTTTGTTAATGAGAGAATTTATTAGTCGACAAAACAATAATGAGGGGTCAACAAATACATTTTTCCCGTAGTCTGTTATTGTTTTTGAAAAACATTTTAACTAATTTTAAAACCCTTTTCTGTTATTGAACACATTTTGCAAATTCAATTGTGTTTCTATTGGAAAACAATTGGTCAGTAAGCAGCCAAAATACTTGATAGGTCCAATTGAAAACAACAAAGTTTGACCCAAATATAAAATGAATGAAAAACCAAATATCGACGAAACTCCAAAACTTTTTACAAAACGCAAGGTCGCCAATTTGAAGTATAATCAGGTATCAATTAAAAAAGAAATCTAGCTTATAGGTTTTTATTTATGAAGACTGAAATAAATAAAACTCAAAGGCAAAACAAAAAAAACAAATACGGTAGGAACTCAAAATTCACTCATATTTTTGAAAACCTTTGGTATCCAGTCACAAAATCTACAAGCTATGAAAGTTACACCCATTGATAAGTACGCATTATGTTACTGCGGAAGTCAATGAGACCTTTTATTATTCAAAAAGGGACAACTACAGAAAAAACATAAATAATCATAACCCAAAAACTCTTACTAAAACAAATAATTTCAATGTAAAGAACGCATTCAACTTTAAACATTATTTAGGTTCATTTAGAATTCAGAAGCACTTCATTGGCACCTGTCAGTCAAAAAAACATATTTAATAAAATTTGTTTTCAGGACAAATTTTAGTGTCAAAGTCAATAACATCATCAGTTGCAGCAGGCCAATTCAGACAAGAGCATATATTGACCATTAAAACAGTAGCTTTGCTTTTATTATATTTCACCCGAAAGTTAAGAGCAAAAAAAGAATTTAAATGACAAAACCATTTGATATCCAAAGTTTTTGATAACCAGAACAAGTAAAAACAAAAGTTGCTCTAAAAACAGAAAAATCTAGATCCCAGTCCAAACCTATTTTAATCTAAAAAACCACAATGAGACAGAAAGTGACCTATATATTGCTTTAGTGTTACTAAATACCAAAAATGTTGAAAATGTTGAACTAATTGATTAAAAATTAAAAAAAAAAATATAAGTCAAAAAATTAGAACAAAACAGTGTGAAAAGTGAAATGGTCACAAAAATTTTTAATCCTGATAACTCCTCCAAAAAAGACGGAATTTCGAAAAGAAAATGAATTTCGCACTTTATGCTGGACGGGTTTTTAGCGATTCCACTGACATCGCTCTACGATAAAAAAAATATCGGTCGTCCAAAATTGACTGAACATAAAAGCCCAGTTGAGCATATAGATCCTTCCTCTCACAATTGATGCCGCAACAACAAAAACATTAACTGAAAATCCCCGAGCCGAGTTACTGGGTTGCGAACTACAGGTATTATAAAAGCGATTGCAGAGGGTATTATAAAAGCGATTCCTGTTACGATTTTAAGTGAAAATATGTAACCAGTTTGGGCTCAATTTCATCTCATTTCTTGTAGTATACTGCCGCCGATCCAGATCACGTGTTTAAAATTCAGATTCAGAGCAACTTATATCACGCAGAAATCAATTAACTCAAACGTGAAAAACTCAATCAAAAAATCAAATGATGAGATGAAAAATCGATCAACAGAATGATGGCATAAAAAAACAACAGGACCCAAAAAAACTACTACATACTTCGCTCTAGAGCAACTAATTAAGTTTTTTTTCCTCATTCACGTATTTCATAAATGCAAACAAAAATGATGTTAGAAAATTGGACAAAATCTACTTCAGAAAACTTGCATCTTTTCACTGTTTTGTCGACTTGAATCCAATTCAAAGTTTAAAACATAAACCGACTAATGCCGGAAGAATTGCTCTCAAACATCAGGTGGGTGGAAAAACATTTGACCACGCCGGGATTTGAACCAGTGACCTCCCGACTGTCCTCACCTGATCATAAACGACCCAATCTCCGTTGACAGTGAGGTCCTTCATGTCCACTTTGAAGAACTTGATTGGCCTTCCACCTGTGTCGGTGGGGGAATCCCACTTGATTGTCATCCTGTCTTTCCTCACTTGGGCTATCTTCACATTCTCCAACACACCTGGTCTGTCTAAACAGTACACAAGAGAATTTCATTAGCAAAGTATCCATTGGAGTTGGACCTCATTTCTGAATCATTATATTAAAAAAACATTTAAGATAATCAAAATTTCATTTGGATTTCCATCATAGATATACCGTAAAAAGCTTTTAAATAATTTTGAACCAGATAACGACAAAATTGGCTGGGATTATTGGTAGGTAGGTAGGTTATATGAGATGCCCAAGTTCGAAATCTTAAGACCAGTTGGTGTAATGAATAGCAAATTAGGGTTGCAAGTCAGAGATGCTGGTTCGAACCCAGTACTGGCCCAGTTTCGCAGAAGTTGCTCCTGTTTTGACCCCCCCCCCTCACCCTCATAAATGCAATTATCAGAGAGATGAGCTAACCTAACACTTCAACAGTGCACTCAATTTCGACTGTTTTCAAAAAGTTCGTCAACTGGATGGTGTAGTTGCCCTTATCGGGTCTGACCGAGGGATCGATCACCAGTTCTGAATTCTTATTGGTCGACTGGATCGTGATCCTCTTCTCCGATTCCAACTCAGTTGTCTTCCTGGCAGGAACCATGACAGTTTTGAACCACTTGGCAGTTGGGTATGGGGATCCGAGGAACTCAGCGAAGAGTATGATAGGTTCGCCAGCGTTCACTTCGACGTTCTTGAGCTTGCCGATCATTTTCGGCACGTCTGAAATAAAAATAAAAACGTGAACACACGCTAAAACTAAAACTAAAGAAAGTAGAAAGAATAAAAACAAGAAAAAATCAATCGGAAACATAAAATCTTTTCAAGTTCTGTTTTCGTTTTTAGGGATTTTTATAGTCTCTTTTTAGATCTAGGACAATTTTTGAACAGTTCTTAATCAAAAACGGTAATGTCTATTTTTTTTTAAAAAAAACTAGGTCTTTATATTACACTTCATATCAATATAAAACTCTTATTAAATTGGAAAAAACGAGCCTAATAAACCAACACTTAATTACATGCTACGAAAAGTGAAGCTGTTGCTGTATGCAGTATAATCAGGACCGTTTTTTATAAAGCTGACATTCTGTGAGGTGCTATTTAAAATTCCTTGATCTAGTTGGTTTTTCAAATGCTTTTTAAACTAAGCTTGAATATGAATTTACGATTTTATAGGCCAAGGTTTTCCTCCGGAGCAGGGCCGACAATCTAAAACTCACTCTCGAAAGGTTGAAAAGAATGCATAAGAAAAAACTGACTTAATTTCAGAGTAGTAATTCGTTCCTCTAAATCTGGTTTTACATTTTGATAAACATATTTTAGCAAATATACAAGAAATTCCAACTAAGGCATTGTTTAAAGAGGTTGTTATATAGATCATGATCAAAGCTACATCAACTTGTATCCGGTTTCTTCTGGTTTGGTTGTTGGTTTTATGCAAGTAACAAATATTTATGATGGTAACAAACTTCCTGGTCCAAATATGGTAGTTTAGGCAAATATATATATGATGATGACAAACTTCTCGGTCCAAATATGGTAATAAATATGGTAATATAAGAGTTTCATATATGGAAAGATATAGACTTAAAAGAAAATTATAGCACTAGATATGAATATAAATATATAACGGACTGTTTAGGGACGTTACACTACCCTCCTTTGGATAAAATTTATGTATATAAATTTAAACGAGATTAATAGGTTTTTTTTTCAGTTTTCCTTGGATTTTCTTGTTTTCCTATCTATTGTAAGGAGCCACCCTTAAGTTGTTTTTGAAGTGTTGGTTGGAATTTGTGTTGTTGTCGCATTGGTATGTGGAGGTTGTTGTTGCTGAAGATTCGGGGTAGAGCCATAAATTGAATGTTGGTTATCGTTAGGATTATCATTGGTGTTGAGGGAAAACTGTGATTGAGATAGGATGATCGCTTTTTGGTCTGTGGTGTCTTTTTGCTTCTCTTGTTCGATCAGTAGGAGTTGATGAGAGTAAACCAAAGATTCAACTTTGGTTAATCGCCGGTCTATGTTGGGAATTGTTTCTTCGTCCGTTGTAGATTCATTTATGAACGTCATTTTGTTCTTTAGCTTGTGGTCCATTGATTGTACCAGTGGGAATTGATCCTTAGCTACTGACAGAACTTGTTTGATAGGAATTTTGCTCTCAGGGGATTTGAGAAATTTCGGTGTCAGATTCCGTATAAATTGAAATTTATGATAGAGGTACATAACTAGAATGTGGAGGAGGAGATTTCCGATAAAGACAAAGACGGTTAGTGATAGTGAAACTTTTATCGGAACATATGAGTCAAGTTTCTCAATAAGCGTTGGTTTTAGCAGTTGCATTTTGTGGACAATTGGTTCGGCGATTTTGTCGTAGTCTTCTTGTCGAAGGTTGTGGACAGACATCATTGTTAACTCGAGCTTCATTTGTTGGAAGAGGGCTATATTTGCGTCAGCTTTTGATTTATAGTAAGGTAATTGATCTAAATCTGGCACAGTCGAGATTAACTTCTGAAGTGGATCATCTAGTTTCACATCGATTTGAACTGCTGGTATTGTTGAACAACTGGACAAGTCGGAACGTATTTTGATATGCTTGTTTATAAGTTGTTCTCCGCATTGGAGAGTTATAAGGCATATCTTACATCCATCTTTATTCTCTTTTGCTGTGCTTTCTGTTCCACTGATTATATGTTGTCTCCACTTAAAATGTCTTGCGCTTGTAATTAGCCAAATTCCAAATCCGAGATTGGTTGCCTTTTCTGGGATCGGGAGAAGGATTTTTCTTTGTTCGCATACGGCTAATGCAACTATTGGGTCTTGGTAGTAGAGTGTTGCGAGACACGAGGACTGTGACAAATGGGTTTCCATTGTTTCGTGGCATATTCGGTACGTTGATGATCCAATGCAATTGTCTAGTTGTGTCTGTGTGAGTGTTGTAGTTTCCATTGAATCCTGTGAAATTGCTAGGTATGAGCCTTCGATGACCCATTCTAAAGCTTCAGAGGGATCCAGTTGTGGCATTGGGACTAGATGTGCACTGTAGACTGTAAATGTTGTTGTTCGTGACGCTAATGGGATTGCTAAAGTTAGGAGAAGTCCTTGTTTTACTGTTGAGATTTCGATGAGTAATCTCGCATCGTAATAGGACATCAGGTCTTTCATCGGTATCGCTAACGATAGTTTATCAGTTGAATATTTTTGCGCGTCATGTACTGAATCGAGAACTGCAATTAATGATTCGCGAGGTACTAGAGACATTGGGAGTCTTTTATCTAACAAAATTGGAATTGAGTTGAGTAAATTTATGCTACAGGCGTATAAAGCTGAACGGTAACTTTTGACGTCTGCATACAAAATATTCAACAAAGAAGCGGCTGTGTCAAAGTTAAAATTGAGTTGTTGGTTCGAGAACAGCATTTGAGTACAATCTCGTAAAACATGAAAGTTGTTTTGAAAGATTTCAAATTGCTGCTGAACGATTTTCCAGTTTTTGTTTTGATTTTCTTGCATTTCCTTTTGAATTTTCGCTATTTCAGCTATTTCGTTGGAAATTAAAAAGAATTTTTCATTGCTCGATTGTTCAATTTCTAAGACGTAGTCAGTGAGCTGATTTGCGTATTCGCTAAGTTTTTCTATATCTTCTGCGTTTTTCCGTCCTGTATTTTGACAATTTCCAAAAACTCCAAGGAAACCGCATTCACTTGATCCTCCCATAATTATTCCGCTGGCTCCGAACAATGCTATTCCAGCTACTGCAGCTGCTGCTACTACTGGTGCACCTCGTTTCTCGCGGTTGTTGATTTCGGTCGATTGTTGTTGCGATTTTTGGTTCCGTTTTTCGTCGTTTTCATCGTTCGAAAGGAATTTTGCTGTTATGTTTCGCATATGTTCGACTTCTTGTTGTGCTGCATTTGTTTCATTCTGAGTTTTGGCCAGCATCCAATTTAGATTGAACGGTTTATGTGAAGAATTGAAAGGTTGAGAAAAATCTAGCGGGCATTCGGCTGATGGCTGGCTCCACATTTCGGCCAATTTAGCTAGCATATCCTCTACTTGAGTCTTCATTGTAAAGTTATACTTCGGAAAAGGAACGAGAAATTGTACATTGACGAATTTTTCGGCAAGCAGAATTTTGGATTCTTTGTGAAATAAGATTCCTTTATTCAAAGCATCATATTCTGTTGTCTCGAAAAGGGAGGTAAACGAGTAAAGAAGAAATAAGCTGTTTAGTCGAGGCAAAAGAATCATACTGATTTAATAAGATGACCTGAACTCCAAGTTTGAAATAACGAAAGTGAAGATTTAAAAGTTGTTTTGGAATTTTGTTAACTTGGTAAATATATAAATATATATATATTTGTCATTCGCTAATTTTGGTATAAGATTCTTGTTGACTATCAATTTTGTGATATCGAATACCGTTTTGAAGCTTGTGAAGTAGGTGTCCCAATATGGAGGCTGTGTAATGTTAATTGTCCTTTTCGTCGTTTTAGAAAGTTCAAACTCCAAATGGCAGAAAAACTCAACTCGGTCTGATATTATTCGAGTTTTTCAGGTCCAAATGTGTTTCAGCGTTGCTTTCGCAAGGGCAGTGATAATGTGTTGCCCAAGTGGTTCTACTGTTGTCGGGACAAACGTTTGGTCAGCACAACGTTCCCGGCTTTGCGGTGTTGAGAATGAGTTGGATATCTCAACCTCAGAAGAGGTGTCAGATTCGGATGGGGGCATCATAATGATGTTACCGATTTTGTTCCTGTTCGTTTTGTTGTGCATGTGGGTTGCTTTGTACAATCGAAGTGTACGACAAAATCGATAATTGTCAATGTCGAAGGGAAATCAAGGATTTTATATTTGCAGTTCAGTTTAGATTAGGAGATTCAATTTTTGAAGTTCAGGTCACGTCTCAGTTTTGAATCCGTTTTTCGAGTCTTTAGAAGATCGTAGACTTTCGTAGATGTCAAAAGCGCGTATACAAGTCAGTCAATTCAGTTGAGACAATTGAATTGTCTAGCAGAGACAAGGTTATTTATAATGTGATGTAGATTTTAGAGTTGCTTGTTGATGATAAGTTATTGTTTCGTTTAAGAGGCTAATTTAACACGTGCTTCTGCTCTGTTTTGCTTTCTTCATGTTTATTTAGAACAATTGAGACGACCGTTAAGCTGCATGATGTCTCAAAATGGAGTTATTCATTTCTGTTTGTCTTGTGTTCTTTTAGTGCATGTGTAGTTATATTTCAGCATGTGTGTTTTTCGCTTGATTAATGTCTTCAGCATGAACTTTTTCAGAGCGATAATGAGTTCTAAAGACTATAGTTTGTATCGACCTGCTGACATCCTGGAAATGGCACGTAAAAAGGAGCTGGAAAAATTGGGGTTTGCGCCGTTACCCCAACGAAATGAGTGGGTGTTCAATCAGGAGTTTCCAAGGGAAAGCTTCTTTCTGCGCGGAGTAGCCGCAAATGTTGTGTACCGGTGGAGCCCAAAAGCCATGGAGTTGTACAACGATGGCGATTGCGTGATTGAAGATTTGGTAACGAAGCTGAAATGTGACGGACTGATGACGAACAATGGAGACGATTTTGGATTTCCAGGATCTCGAACGTTGTCATTCTCATTTGCTGAGGATTCGAAAGACATTGTGTTTCCTGAGCATCCGAACCTTAAGATCACTAGCCGTGGTAGCATTGCAAAGCTGGGAGAATGGGTGACTGTGGGCCACATCGAGTGGGGAGGTGGCGAGTCAATTGCTAAGGTCATTGGAGGGTCCCAGATGTGGATAATTTGTAACAAGATCGAAGCAGGGGTAGAGCTGTTTAAACAAGATAGATTGACGAAACTGCGTGACTTCATCCTTGATGGGGTCACTAGTGATGCGGCTTGTTCGAGTGGTACAAAACGAAAATCCAAAGTCCGGTACTTCTACCACCTCGCTGAACCTGAGGACGTAATCGTGCAGCCAAGTTGTGCAGTTCATGCGGTGTTGACAGAGGCGAAACGTAATAGAAAGAACGAGCTGGTATGGTCGATAGTGTCAGGTTACGAGGCGATTGGAACGATATTTGATGCAGATCGAGGGAGGCATGTGATCAACAGATTGTGTTATGGATTCAACAAAGGATTGGCGGCGAAGGAAATTCGACTTCATGGATTGGATTATTTTTTAAGACTTCTCCTCGTTCGCGATTACCGAAGATCAGTCAAAGAGTGTCAGTCCGTGTTCCCAGTGACCGTCAAGGAGGCCGACATAACAACACATGTCAAAACTTTCGTAACATATGGTTACGATTTAGCAAAAAGTCTAGAAGCACCTAAGAGACCCTTGTCGAAGAAGGAGAAGATACAAGCGAAACTTGGGAAAAGCGATGAGGTGTACAGTACCGTTTTACGTGATGTGTCGGAAGACGAGCTTCAAGTGTGGCCCAAGGAAGTTACCGAGTTCTTCAATCAGTTTGCCAGACGAAAGGCCGAATTTAGTTGACAAGTAAGTTGAACTCATATTTTCGTGTTTTCATTCAAAAAAGTTCTCTTTGATTGAAAAATGACAGACATTAACCATACTGTGAACAGCATGAATTGTTTATGTAAGGCTTATGTACGCATGCTGTAGAACGTTTAGAGGCCAATAAATGCAAGTGTATCGGTTGCCTGACTTAGTTAAAGAAGCATGTTCATTTTGGCCTTTTTTTTGTTCAATATCGCCTTTTTTGTTTGAAAAGTCATATCGTCGGAATGAGACCGATATTGAAAAATCCATTCTATACAAGTTGTTACTAACATTCATATCGACGATTTGAACCAATTTTTGAGTCGCTCCGATGCCCCGTTCATAAAAAGGTGGTTTTTAAAGATTTTCGTGTTTTCGGTGCTTAAAAATTTTTGAGCTTCTCGTTAATTTTTCTGGGTCTTGCCATCTCGCTAGGGTTGGTTTCAATGCTTCAAAAGTATCACCATAGGTCATCATCAAACATGGTGGAGCTAATTTTTGACAGTCGGTTCGTTAAGTTCGACTTTTGGTGGCAAATATGCCAAAATTTGGCTATTTTTCGAGGTCGATTTTTCGTGACTTCGGGTAGTCAGATCTCGGGCACTTCGCGTACTAGGCTTGTTCTGAGCATCCTAAGATTCAGTTCTGGGTACAAAGACTTGGTGTGCCTAGTTAAACGTCGACAGTTTTTGGTTTGGAGGTTCCAATCACGGAGGCGCGGATCGGTGCCGTCAAAACTCGGAATTTTCAGCATTTTTCGACCTTTTGTGTCATTATCTTCGAAACTATGCATTTTTGAGTAGGGACGAGATTAGTTCATTTTGAAGCACTGTTTGTGGGGACTGTATTGGCCAATTTTTAGACAAATCGGGTCAATGGGTGCGGGACACTTGCTTTTTGCGCAAAGCGAGAGCTGAATTCTGGAATCGTTCTAAAACTTTAGTCCGCTCCGACGGTGACTTGTAGGTATTTTGGGGCTTTCTAGGGGTCAAATTGTCGTTGTAGGGAATGTGAGCAAAACTTTCAGTAATTGTAAAGGTGGATTTTCATGTTCAGTGGTCCGAAAATCTCATAAAGTTGACGCAAAATGCTTGATTTTTCGAGTTGATTATTGGAGAACTCTAATTTTGGCAAACTTATCGTTCGTATGCCGCATGCTTGGACTGCCTCTCTCAGAGTTGTTAGGGCTTTGTTGATAGCGTAATACGATGGGTGATCGTTTTCCTGCTCCTTGGTTACTATATTGAAAATGTAACGATTTGTATAGGAATCGAAATAAGGGATAACTGTTCCCACTGGGAATTTTGGGTGGTTTTTTCCGATTTCTCGCATAGAGGGGTACATTTGAGCAATCATTTTTGCTAGACCTTTACTCATTAGCATATCGGAGGACACGCAGTTCACTATCGAGTTGTACGAATGAAGAATATTCCCTCGAAGTTTGATAAATTGAGCTGTGATTCGTAGTAGCAAAGAATTTAAACTTCCAGGTTTTCCGCTGTTTCTCTGTTTTGTTTGGCTTCTTGTGTTTCGAGCTGGGGGTTCTGGGGTTGATTGTTGATAGCGTTGAATGCTAGCTCGTACTTGGTCAAGTTTTGTTTCTCGTGATGATGTTCGGTCTCTTCTTAATCTCTGTGCTGCTTCAGTAAAAATTTGTCGCTTTTCTGCCCTCGTTAAGATTGATGGCTGAGATGGTGATTCAGGCAATGGTGGGTCTTTGAACATATCGGTCAATCGAGCAGGTGGATGCCAAGTTTCGTAGGTACGTATTTTTCGGGTGTGCGAAAAATTTATTTTCTTTTGACGGCGTTCACTTGGGCCAGGTTCGCTTTCAGGCTGTAATTCGTTTTGTGACTGTGATTGGTGCGCTTCGGCGGGTTCTGGGGGGCTAGGTGGGAGATTAAATTGTTGTGGTGCGTTTAAATCGACTGGACTGTTTTGTTCACTAGAACTCGGAGTGTTGTGGGGCGAGTTTTGAGGTGAAGGATAATTATCGGTGGAGGAAGAATTCCTGGTCTTGGAGGGATTATTGGTGCTGGTGGGGGTGCATGGACAGCTGGGGGTGCTGCAATTGGCACAGGGGCTGCTACTGGGACTACTGAGAGATTTACCATGGCAGGTGGCTTCTGATTTTGTGCTAAGAACGCTGCTCTTTGATTATCTTCAATCAAGTTTGGGATGTAGTCATCGAACAATTCTGGTTCATTTCGTGTTGTTCGTCGTGATGGATCGGCTTCGAAGTTTTCTGGGTTAACGTTCTCCAAATCTTCGGGTGGGTTTTCCAATTTTAGTGGACGTAGGCGTATTCTGTGAACGCACTGAGTATAATTTGTTCCGACTCTACGAATGATATAGTTTGAATTTGTAAGGACTTGTTCTACTCTGTAAAGAGGTAGCCAGGTTTGAACTGATTTCTGGGTGAAGTCCCTTTGTGATGTCAATCTAGGATTAAGAAGTAGACAATGTGTGTGTTTTCTGAGTGGTTGAGCTGCTGACTTGTGATCGTAATAATTCCTATATCGTTGATAAGAATCCAGGAGTTTTTGTTTGTTTTCTCCAAACTTTTGTAACAAAGCGTCCTGTAGTGCTAGTACGTAATCAGAGTTGACTTCACAGGCTTCCATTCCTTTTCGGGAAAATCGGAGGTCAAGTGGTTTTACGGGTTCACGTCCGTGAAACAGAGTTGTTGGACAACAATTAATTGAAGAGTGGTATGACGTGTTGTGGATGAAAGTTGCTAAAGGAACATATTTGTGCCAATCGTTCCACTGTTCACTGGTGTTAAGCTTCAGACTTCTTTTCAGTGGATCATGCGAGCGTTCTACTACACCGATTGTTTGTGGGTGTTTTAACGTTGCATGTTTTAACTTGACTTCTAAAAGTCTCGCAAGTTCGGCCATGAGTGACGATGTGAAAGTTGTTCCTAAGTCGCTAAGAAGTGTTTTTGGAAGGTAGCTGTGTTGAAAGAAAATTTTGACGAGCTCTCTGGCTACTGTATCTGCACTTCCATTTGTAAGTGGCGCTGCGAATAGGTACTTTGTAAACACATCAATTCCACTTAGAACATATTTGAAAATGGGTCCATTTTGTTGCACAAGATCAATTTGCATCATTTCTCCTGGATAAGACTGCAGCGAAGAAACTGGCTGAAGTGGTGGTCTAAGTTGCTTATTTGGATAGCGTTTTAGTTGTAGGCACGTCATGCAATTTTTGATAAAATCGATGAAATGTTCAGTAAATCCTGGGTAGTAGAAACGTTTTCGAAATTCTTGGATTGTGCGAAGTATTCCCAGATGTCCGGCGGTTGGTGAATTATGTAGCCTGTAGATTACTTCTTTCCAAAGGTGCTTTGGAAGGCAAATTTGTTGGTGGAGGATTTTTCCAGTATCATCGTAAAACAGTCTATACAAAACATTGTTTTCTAGTTTCAATCTGTCGAATTGTTTTGCATATTTCTTCAATCGAGTTGAGGCATACTTCAAATCGCTTGGTAATCCGCTGTTTTTCCATTCAATGACTTGGGAAATATCTTCGTCGCGCGATTGCTCTCTTGTAAGATCCAAACTATCTTGTTTCTGGAGCAAATCACTCAGAACATCTTCTGAACTCGGTAATTGGACTTTTAAAACCCGGTAAGTTCTGAACTCGGTAAGTTCGTTTATATCGTTCTGATTCCTCTGTTTGCGTTCCAAATAGGTTTCGTAGAGACCCAAGGCTTCTAATTTCGAAACCATATATGTATTGTCGGTCTCAGAAGGTAAATCTTCACTTAAAGCGTTGATGTTTGTAATCATTACATCGGGAGATTTTGCTTCGCTTTCAACTTGAATCTCTTTAACTGGTATTTGATTAACGTGCTTAAGAGTTAAACTTGCTGACTTTTCCGTTTGTACTCTTGACAAAAAATCGGCTGCATAATTAGCTTTTCCAGGTATATGTGCAATTACTATGTTAAATGACAGAACTCGATCCAAAAAGTTCCAAATTGAAGGCGGAATTGTTTTTGATTGAAAGAAGTATGTGAGACTGATATTATCCGTCAGAACTATAACTGGTTGTGTTGAACTCCAAATGTAATGCGAAAATTCGTCTAATGCATAGTACAGTCCGAGGAATTCTTTGTAATATGTTGAAAATTTCAATTGTGCGGTGTTAAACAACTGAGATCCAAATGCAACTGGCGCGTAAATTTTCTCTTTGTTCTTGTTTCCTTTTACGTAGTCTTCAACCATGAGCACAAATCCGGCTCCATAATAACTTGCATCACATAAAAGTACGTACTGAAGATCTGGTTTTGGTAACCTTAGCGTCATCTCAGTGGCATCGAGTAAGTCTTTCTTCAAAGTATCTAGAGCTTTAATTTGGTCTTGTGTTGTTTCAAATTCGACTCCTTTTCTGAGTAATTGGTAAAACGGGAGTAATTTTTCGTTCAAATTTGGGATGAAGTTTCTGAAAAATTGAACAAAACCGATCAGTCTCTTCACTTGTTTCGTTGTCCTCGGCATTGAAATTTTCTTCAGAAATTTTTCTATTTTTCCGATTTTGGTGAAATTCCTTCTTTTGTGATTGTGTTGCCCAAAAATTTGATTGAACTGGCTGCAATTTCGCATTTTTCTGGTGAGAGCTTGAGTCCAGATTTTCTCACACAGTCAAATATCTTTCTCAAGGATGGAATTAGATCCGAGAAATCTGCTACTGCACTACCAATGTCGTCCATGAATTGAGTACATAATCCGGCTGCTAGACATGGATCAAGGTAGTGGCGGACAAACGCACTGAAGCCGGTTACTGATTTACTGAGTCCCTGAGCCAAACATTTGTAGGCGTATGTTCTTGAGGCGAAATTGAAAGCTAAAAGTTGGACTGAAGTCTCATCTGCCATTTGAACGCAATGGTACGCTTGCGAACAATCCAGCTTTGTAAAGAGCGTTTTTCCTGCAAAATGACTCGTAGCGTCTGTCATATTAGAGATTGGAAAGTTTGCATTTTGATAATCAGTCTTCAAAAGATGATTAACTCGTCGTAAGTCAATCAGAATTCTCAGTTTTCCAGATTCTTTTCTATGGGCAAAAAGTGGACTGCTGTACTTAGATTGCGATAAGGTGGTAATTAGACCGTAGTAGTGCATCAAGGCTAGTTCGACATGAAGCTCATCACGCAGATGGATTGGTGTAGGCGGACCTTGGACATATACTGGTAGCTCGTGTTCTGGTGTCAATTTAATTTTTAGTTCTGTGTTGTATCCGACGTCAAAACGGTGCTTAGCAAATATGTCACTATATTCAACCAAAAGTTTTTCGCATTCGTCGCGTTCTGCTAAAGAAAGGGGTGAATTTTCCCAGGTGAATTTTTTCAAGAAAAAAGCTCAATCTTCCTCGTTTGTCTTCGGATCAGCTTTTTCGAGTTTTTGGAATTTCAGGATTTGGTCGTAAATCTCCTGCTGCAATGGTGGTAGATTGCTTGGATTCTCGCAAGTTTCGGGTGTTGGGAACCACAGATTTTTGTATTCCGGCTCTGGACGGGTATTTTGACCGAAATTTGACTCCGATTCAGTTTGAATTAACTGATTGATTTCTCCAAAAAAGTCTTCCTTGTTTCTTGATTTTGCCAAAGGGATAAGTTGGGGGTCTATTTGTGTAAGTTTTTCTGCCTGCTCGGTAGACAAGGTTGAGAATTTTCCAACCTCTGTCTGACCATTTACGGTGATTGGGGGTTCCGTGATATTAAGGGCAGAGATGTACAAAATGTTGTCTTTGTCAATTGTACTAAGGGAAGAGGTTAGGGCAATTTCGGTATCTTTTTCCAAAATTTCGTTGGGAATGACTACTCCACTTTGGTTGGCACAGTCAGGGGCATCCTTATGAAGCGAGCACTCCAAAAGTACCTGTTCGTAGGGTTGAATTGTCTGTTTTTTATTTGTGTAGATCGAGATTTTCTTATGTCGAAAAGTTCGTCGTTTTTCGTCTACTGGCTTTATTTCATTAATTTGGACTGTTAGGTCAGGAAACTGGATCGTTCCTCGCTTTGGGCTAATCGAAATGTCATGTTTGATAAAGAAGGGGTTTCCCAAAATAACTGGGTTTGTTGAGTTTAGGACTAAAAAACTTTCTGTAAATTTCCTGTGGGCAAGTTGAAAGGTGATTTTGGCTTGTTTGTCAATTTTAACTAGCTGTCCACTAGCCATCTTGACTAAATTGAAGTTGGGTGTTTCGTATTCAATTGGCTCTGGGGAGATTTGACAAATTTCCTCGAAGAATTTTTTATTTATGACATTTGAGCATGCTCCAGTGTCGATGAGTGCTCGGCGTGTAAATTTGTTGTTAAATTTAACTTTGACATAAGACAAAGCGGTTTGTTTTGGCTCTTTGGAAATCGAATTGAGTTGGAAGATATTTTTTTGCTGCGTTTTTGGCTCTGAGGGTGTTTTACGACTTTGGGTACTCAAGGGTGGCTTATTTAGTTTTTTGGAAAGCGGGTGAAAGGAAATTGCGCTCCTCTGTTATTTGGGCGTCCTCTTTGTTGGGAGCATTGACTTGATTTGTGGTTTGGATATCCACAAGTGTAACAAAAAGTTCCACTAGCTCGGGTAACAGGCATATATGGTCCTCTTGGCATTCTAGGTTGGTATCCTCCTCTTGGGTAGAATGGTTGAGGGTTTGGATTTGTAAATCGTGGTCTCATATTTGGATTTCCTCGGTTCGCGTAGAATCGGCCTCGTGTGTTTTCCGAAAAGCTTCGAAATTTTCGGTACTCGTTGAAATTTGCAGGGTTGTGGAATGCTGATGCAAATTTCGCTGGGTTTTGGGCGATTTGGTGGTAGTCGGGAGTTGCTGGGACTTGGGCTCTTTGGTACCCATAGCTGGATGTCTGAGGTTCTTTTGCTGCCTCAGTTACAGTTATCTTGTTGTCGAGTTGCTCAATCTTCTTCTCAAGAGCGTCCTGGTTCTGATTAATTTTGCTGAGCGCATTGATAAGGTTATCCTGTACTGTATCACTTATTTCATTAAAGCCATCCTCAGGATAATCTTCCTTCCGGCACATATCCCTTATTGTCATTTGTCTTCGGGCAAGTGTGCAAAGATCCTCCACTGGCGTTGCTGGTAATTGTTCCATTAGTTTGGACCTTAGCCAGCCAGGCATTGCCTTTATAAAGATCCTCTTTACTTGCTCGTTTTTGTTAGCCTCGGCTGCTTGGAGGCGAGCGGCGCGGGCTGCGGTTTCTCCGTCAAACCTAGTTTGTTCCGCCGCGTCTCTGGCTCCTCCATCTCCTGGGAGTGCTAAGGGTGCAACTGCTGGCAAGACTGGTGTTGGGTATGCCCGCTGCGCTTTCGTTTGCAAATTAACTAAGAAATTCTCAGGCGTGTCCTTCTTTGGATCGAATCTGAGTTGTTCTAATTTTAGAACATGGACCTCCTGGAGGTCTTGGTTGCAAAAGTGGTCTCGTAACGCTGTCAGGCTGAGGTCTACGTCTGCGCGTGTTAGGGCCGGAAGCGTTTGGAAGTATCTAAGAGCGGCATCTCTTAGATGTAACTGAAGGAAGTTGGCTTGTTGGCCTGCGGCGATTCCGGCAACTCCGATAAAACCGCAAAAAAGTTGTTCGAATTGTCGAAAGCTCTCTTTCTCGGAGCCACTGTACGGCTCGACCGTTATTTGAGCGTTGGCAGCCATGTTAAAATATGCTTAAAACAATCTAAAGAGAACAACCTACTAGTTTGTTTGTAGTTTCCTCTTGGTGTGTCACTTCTCGGGAGTGTGGCAGTGTGTCAGTTTGATTCGTTTAAATCCAATTTGCTCAATAACTATATCGAATTTCACAATTCGATTCTATACAATCTTTAAGTAAGACAATAAGCTGGCCGTGTGCCAATTTTCACAGTAATCGGACCGGTGTTTTTTTTAAAAAAGGTGGTTTTTAAAGTGTGACCCTAATAACCACTCTAACTGGCTAATAGGTTTCGCTATTCAATAACTTTGTTCAGCACTGTCCACTCAAAACCGAAGTACAACTGCTGTATACTTATAGCAGAGGATATAAAGAGCGAGAGGGTAAATAGCAATTATGCTGGAAAGGATAATAATGACCAGATAAAGAAAATCACGACTTTCGAGGAAATTGTCTATTCTCTGACAGATATTGAGAGACATTTTCAATTTTTGTATAAATAAAGTAATTATAAATCAGTAAGGTAAGTCAATGCTTAAAATTGAAGAGATTTAGAGAAAGGGAAATATAGAAACAAAGTAATTAAAGGTAAGAGGTTAAAGTGGCTTACGAGAAAAACATTTAGATGCACGGGTAAATAGTTACGTCGGCCTGATTACCGATTTGAATTGGCGCGTGTTGGTAACACAAATTAACGAAGTTATTGAAGTCATATCTGTTGTTGGCAATAATCAATGAATTATCAAAACTTACATGTACAATGGCGACGTTACCATTTAGAAAAACGCCTTGAAGGTAAATTTCGGTATCGTTTTTATGAACAAAAAATTTCTTCACCTCTATGGACGTTTCTTTGCAGGACGAATCAAAAAATGATACTAGTCTCGTGGTCATAGGCAATCTAGTGTATACCTCTGTGTTAAGGAGTTTCTGAAAAATCTTATAAGAGATCTGCATGCTGAAGAAGTAAATAGTAAAATAATTAAGAAAGTGAATAAAGTAAAGAAAGACAAATAGAATTTTACCCGTGGAGTACAAAAACAACGTTGCCTGTTAGACTAATATATGCGTTGTGTTCGATTTCGAATTGTTCATGAAAATAATCGGTTGGTCCTGAATACTGGACAATTACTAGAATTCTTGAATTGTCGTGTAATCTACCAAAAACAAATAGCGTAAATAAAATATCAAAAATAAATAAGTTCAGGGCCTATTGACGTCCCGTAGTGGTTTGGATTTCCGAAAACAACAATATCCGGCTCATTTGGGAGAGTGTAGAAGAGTACTGAGTCCTGGCAGTAGTTATAAATTGCATCGTAGTGAGTTGGGTTGTACGTAGGGGAAGTCATAGTTAATTAGAGGCATAGTGAAGAAAAATATAAAGTTAAGAATAAAATTGAAGATAAGTGAAAATTGTAGGAATTGAGTGAGTGATTGTCTCCACTCCTGTCACCATGTGAGGTGATATTTAAAATTCCTTGATCTAGTTGGTTTTTCAAATGCTTTTTAAACTAAGCTTGAATATGAATTTACGATTTTATAGGCCAAGGTTTTCCTCCGGAGCAGGGCCGACAATCTAAAACTCACTCTCGAAAGGTTGAAAAGAATGCATAAGAAAAAACTGACTTAATTTCAGAGTAGTAATTCGTTCCTCTAAATCTGGTTTTACATTTTGATAAACATATTTTAGCAAATATACAAGAAATTCCAACTAAGGCATTGTTTAAAGAGGTTGTTATATAGATCATGATCAAAGCTACATCAACTTGTATCCGGTTTCTTCTGGTTTGGTTGTTGGTTTTATGCAAGTAACAAATATTTATGATGGTAACAAACTTCCTGGTCCAAATATGGTAGTTTAGGCAAATATATATATGATGATGACAAACTTCTCGGTCCAAATATGGTAATAAATATGGTAATATAAGAGTTTCATATATGGAAAGATATAGACTTAAAAGAAAATTATAGCACTAGATATGAATATAAATATATAACGGACTGTTTAGGGACGTTACACATTCCTATTTTTGATTAAGACCTGTTCAAAAATTTTCCCAGACCCAGAAAGACCAATTGAAAATCCCTAAAAACCAAAACAGACTGTTCAAGTAAATGACCAGTCGCTTTCTCCGAGAACTCTTATTTGAAAACTGAAACAGATTGGTTTGAAAGTCCGACCTAAGCTTTATGCAACCTACCAACCCCCGACACCAACTTATTGGCCATATAACCTATACCCCCCACAATCATATCATACCATAATGGGGGTAGCATACTTTCGTGTGTGTGTGTGTGTGTGTGTGTGTGTGTGAGTGTGGGGGGGGGGCTATAATTGGGAAGACCCCAATTTTTCAAGGGCCAAAAATCAAGTCGTCAAAGTTTCAAAGTTTCATTGGTTACTGCCATTTTCTTAATTTCTGTTTAATAATTCGGAGAGTTGCTTGCTTTCTATTAGATAGGTCATTTGGCATAAAAACTTACTTTCGACAGACAGTTTTCCGGATGTCTCAGTTTTGCTCTTTCCCACCACGAGTGAATATTTGGCAATATCCTCTGGGGTGCAGTCGTTCACTATCAGTTTGTGCCTGAAATGTCAGAAAATAGTTGAAATAATTTCGAATCGGAAGTGTAAAAAGAAGAGTTATAACAAAACCAAACACTGCGCTTGATTATTCGACTAATATTAATCATCTCTTTTTTCAAGTCAGGTAAGAACCCCAAATCGAGAAATTATCTTCAACACAAATTTGAATAGAAAATCAGACATAGCGAAGAAATTACCATAAAAGAGACAGAGAATTGATATAGTTGATTCTCGAATTGGTCTCCTAGTCATGGTCGAACAGAGTAACGAAGGTTAAGAAAACAAAACAATTAGTTAGTTATTGGTTTTAAAAAAAATCAGCTGGTGTTCAAGCTTATATTTGGCGATGAAGACATCACGTTTATGGTTCTTTCTCCACCATAGACCCCCCCCCCCCTAGTGTGGCATTATGTCCGATAATCAAGGGGGAGGGTGACACTACACTATACGTTAACTAACCACTAAGCCAGGGGGTTAAGAAAATAGGACTTGAACGTCGCCAATATCGATCCGGAGATTTTAGATCCATCAATCTTACTTGTTGCCATCCTGGGACATTTCAAACTTGTCGCTTTTCTCGATCTCTTCCCCATCTCTGGTCCAGTAGGCCTCAGCTCTGGGGTGATCATGTTCACATGCGAAAGTGACGAAGAATCCGCACGCTGACTTCATGTCTGTCAAGGGCTGCGGGAACCCGATCGGTTTTTCTATAGCACACACTCATTTTCGATCAGATAGTAAAAACAGCCTCAACAATGCATACGAAAGAGTTCTTTCCCGGAAATTGATCATCATAACTAACAGTTAACTCATAAATATCACAAAAACAAATTCACATTTTTTTTTACAAAAAAAACTAAATTTCAAAATAAATCCTCGTTTTGCAGGCATCAACTGGTTACCGGTTTATGCATAATAAGTGATATAGTAATATACGAGGGTCTGGGGTGATAAAATTGACAAAATAAAGTTAAGAAAAATGGTAGCGAACCCTTTATGGTGAGGCTGCCACTGCATTCTGCCATTCCCATGACAAATTTGTACACCCCCTCGTCCTCCAAGTGGAGATCCTTGATGGTGAGAGACCTGACCTTGCCAGTGTCCTGGCTTGAGAACCTTCCTGCCTTCTTGATTGGCTCGTCGTTGAAAAACCACTCAACAGGTGTTTTCTTATCATCCCGACTAATGGCCACTTCAAGTTTGATCGTGTCAAATTCGACACCTTCTTTGTCGCCAAAATTGCTGTTGATGTCAACGGGGGGTTCTAATAAACATGCTTACGTAACATCCAGAAACTGAATCGAATAGGTCTGCATTTACCGGATACCTCACACTTGACAGGAGCCGCTGCCCCCCCCCCCCCCCACTCCACTCATTTGCACACAATTTTTTGTTTCCGTTAACAAGTGAACAATTGAACACCTGTTTCCGCACCGATAATGTCATTATAGCCCAATAAGAAGCGGAACCATCAATTACAAATTGCATTCACCACTTTAAAGGTGAGTTGTAAAAACATCAATAATGCTCGGTCATAATCTACTGAGACGGTGGGGGGAGGGGGGGGGGGTTAGGCAACAGTACGTACCGGCAGGTGACTTTAACAGTAAAATTTGTAAGATTTCAAGAACTAAGTTACGCTCTTTTCATTTTTGTTTTTAATTTTCTTCAGTAAACCAGACCCAAAAATACTCATTTGTTAAACAAAAGCCGTATCGCAAATTTGGGATCTATTCTGTTTGCAACCCCCACCTCCCCCCATCATTGTTTTTTACGCCCCCGCTTACAAATTATATGTTGTTATAGAGCACGTTACGTTACTTTGTAAAAAAACAGCACGTGCGCCTGGGACGTAAAAATATAAGCCCACTAAGCGGGGGGAAACAGAATTGATCCCAAATTTGATGGAGTTACGAGGAATCGAGGAGGTACTTACCGACTATGATTAATCCTCCCTCTGTTTTCTGTTCGCCCAGTAGTAGCTTGTATCGTCCCTTGTCCTCGTTTACTGTCTTGTTCACGGTGAAGTACACCCATGTGGGGTCATTTTCATCAGCCACAAACGAGTACTTCTCAGGATCCTATGCAACATTATAAGCAGGTCACGAGTATACTTTCATTCTTAGGATCTTTTCCGTTTGTGCCCCCCCCCCCAGTACGTTATGAGCCCCCCCTTACAGAACACGTGCCATTACATAGTAAATCATCATGTAAAAATATGGCACGTCGGGGGGGGGGGGGTGCAAATAATATGCACCCACTAAGCTGGGGGGGGGGGCACAAACGGAAAAGATCCCATTCTTAGGAAGGGAACAAAAACATACAAATGGTTCTTAGATCTGATTCTAAATTCACAGTAAAATAAATACCGAAATTCTTCTTCTGTGGCCATTTATTGATTTTCACGTATTCGTTGTAGATATACCACAGTTGCAAGATATAATAAAAAAACCAGTTTGACATGAAAATATAAATTGTTTTCAAGTGGATTATGAGTAATACTGTATTTAACAAAGGTACAAAAGAACACAGCACACATGCTAGGTCATCAAAACAGCCCTACTGTTTTTGATTAAAAAAACCGTAGAAACGTTCTGTTCGTCAGAATGTTCCTATGGCTTTTCTCTTAGAGAATTTCTAATACGAATTTCTCTACAAATTTTTCTACAAAAATTCTCTACAAATGAGAATCATTCCCTAGCTGGTCGAATGGTTCTAGATATCAGCAATAAGTCATATAAAGTTAAAAGTTGCTTTTAGGTCACTGACCTTTGCGATGTTGAGGACTTTGTTGTCCTTGTACACTTTGATCTTCTTAATGTCATAGTCAGGTGTGCTCAGCTGTGCCTTTAGCACTCCGTCCTTCCCTCTGATCGCTTTGCTGTTCGGGTCAAACTCAACCACGAATTTGGGTGGCGCTGAAATTCATAAATAATGGTCAATGCTAACTACCAGACGGTTCTGTTTTGCTTTCCTAACCGTGAAGAAAATATGCAATTTTATGGCCCTCTGTGAACAAAACTAAAACGTGTTTTGATTGTAATTTTTTTAGTTCGAGATCAGGTAGGACTAAATATTACAGTGTACTCATATACCCTTATAAGGAGCTAGGAATCACAGTCAAACGGGCACAGAGCCGAATGAGGCCACGTATAGACCTTCGTTACACTATTTTGAAATTTTCACAAAAAAATTTTTCTTAAAGTAATGGGTTTAAGATCGATTATATCTCATTTTATGGTGCTCCGCTTTGCGTTTTCTGCTCTTCCGGCGACCTCCACCTGATATATGTGCCAATAAACAAGATGGCGATAATTGAGCTAAATTGGGGAAAGGTATTAGGTTCCAATCTAATTCGCAAAAATATCACAATAAGCTGGATTAACTATAAAGAATTTAATACAAAATTTTCATAGTTTAAACTTTAACTTAGTTAACTTTAACTTAGTTGGTCATTTTACTTTAACATAGATTAAATAGGTCAATATGAAATAACGCGGAACCCCGAACTTCGGTGACGTAAATATTACTTTTGACTAGTTAATATTAATCTTCTGGTTAAAAACACTAACAGACGACAGTGAGTTTTGCTGTGGATACTCCGCCCTGGTACTTGACAGTGATCTCCCCGTTGTGTTCCGGGGTTGTTTTGGAGATAGCCAGTTTGAGCAGACAGCCAGGCTTCTGTCTCACTTTCGTTATAGCTTCTGACGCTTTGTCCTAAATTCAACAGTTTGTAAATTCTAGTAACTAGTCATCTTATGGTGCCATCAGCTGGCAAGAATTTAGATTAAAAAAAAAACAAAATTAGGGCCTCATATGTCTTTATTTTGTTCTTGTTGGTTCTTGGTCGAGCTAGCCAAATAAATTTATAGTAAACTGTCACATAAAAATTTAATACACTCTAGGGCAGTCCTGTTACAATGAATAAATTGCTACAATTGCTTGGGATTAGAGATTTTTTTTAAAAAAATGTCAGAAATCATAGAACAGAATAAAAGGTCATGAGGGCGTAAAAAAAATTCTGCCCACTAAGCTGGTGGGGGGGGGGGGGACAGAGTAAATTCATCAAGTTCTAGGCTGAACTGAGCAGAATAAATATTTTGTCCCATAAATTTTGTTTCGGTCGTCCTTTTAGTATCTTAATCATTCATGTGTTTTCACCATAAACGTACTTAAAGACACTTCTATCATAAAATTGAACAAAATTCGTGCATGTTTGCATATTAACTAAAAAATTGAACAAAAAACTATCATAAAATTGAACAAAATTCGTGCATGTTTGCATATTAACTAAAAAAACAATGATTCTGTGATCAAACTGCTAACAATGATTCGTTCTCCGTTGCGGCTCCACTCAACGTCCAACACCTGGTCATCATCCAGTTGACATTCGAACACAGCTGGTTGCTTCTCATTCACTGTTATATCCTGTAGCGGCTTCACTATCTTGGGCACTGTAACATATCAACATGTGAACTATTTTCAGATTGATTATGTTGGTGCCCAAAACTTCCTGGGTGCAATCCAAATGAAAAACCAAGCGCACTTTTTAATTTGAAACAAAGTAACCTGTTTACTAGAAGGTCATCTTAAGAAAGGGTTTTTCCCATTATAGCCCCCTCGTCACAAAATTAGAGTCCCCCGATAAGGTATATTTACAGCAGTTTGAGGCTGTACGTTAAATCATGAAGCGTACCTAGCAGTTAATGAATTAAAAAATATATATTTTTTGTTTAATATATAGCTGGTAGATAAAAAAAAATCTGAGATTTTTTTGTAAACATGTAACATGTAGTCCCAAGCATCGATTATTTACAAAGCTTAAAAACTGAGAGGAAAAAAGATTAAAGCCAAGTTTTACCAAAAACAACTAAACTGAATCATGAATAAGATCTTAAAAAGAACTAAAAAGAACTAAGGTCATGCGAAGAACTCAGCAAAAACAATTGCTTGAATGACTAAAATATGATTTGCAGTGGCCATGACATCGTATCAAAATCGTGACGTCATAACCAAAACACATCTTAACAAGTCCTGAAACAACTTTGCAACACGCAAGAACTTACAATAAAAACGCATTCCAAAGTCCCTCCAAACAAAAATGAATGAAGTTGACAAAACAATGGAAACGGACACAAAAAACAAAGAACCGAATTAAATTGAAACAAAATTAGGTCTCTAGTTCAGCCAAACAATTTCTATAGAGAAAACTCCAAAGACTACTAACAAAGAAAAACAGTTATTGATTTTTAACAGCTAACAAGGAGGCTCGGTAAAGTGCGTACGCACATAAGGTTCCGACCCCGCTCATCCAAATTCTTCCCTTGCTGCCATATGAAGAAGCGATAGAAAACTTTCAAAAACATACATATCGTTCCATAAACAACGAATGGAATACAATAATGCCAACCTAGAGGGCCGATGAACGTAGCTGATAATATGACCACTAGAAAGGACAACGATAAATATCAAACAACAAACATTATTTACGACCAAAACTCGATTTATATAATAAAAAAAACAAAATCAAACTCACATCAGATAAAACCTAGACGAAACAATTTAACCTATAATTCATTAGAAAAAATATGGGAGCTGTCCTCAATGCGACTGGTTAACAGGTCGACAAAAGAGAGCAAAGAGGTGGAAAGTTCAACAATACGCTCCTGTTTTATTAAAAAAAATTAATTTAATTGAAATTCCTAAAACGTTCATTTATATCTCCATAGGAAGCAACTGAGACCTGTCATTATCCAATGTTCAATTACGCAAAATTTCAAGGCCAATAGGACCTACGATTATTGTTATAAATTAAAAAGAAAACAAAAAGTCTATAAAATGCACAATATAAAAAAAGAAATATTTTATGAAATCTCGTACTAACAGTAGCATCAAAGCCGAGAAACTAAAACCTTTATAGAGAAAAAATTATAGTTCACTGGAAACGGGTTGTGGCCTGTGTTTACAGAGACTTAGCTACAGATCGACCGAAAATTTATTTAAAAAGACTTAAAATTTCAACAAACAGCTATGAATTAAGTTGAATTAACTGAGGAAGCCAATTGGACCTGTTAATAGGAGATTAAGTCACGACCCCACGAAATAACAACAAATATATAAAGAAACCAAAACCTCAAACGATTTTACGAGATCATACTGTTAAAGGCAATCTAATTTTAAGATGTTGCCTGCAAGAACTGTAAATTGGCACTTTCTCTTCATATTAACATCACAGAATTTTCCTTATAAAAAGACTACGTAGACATGACAACAAAAAAGAAACCCAGAAATTGAGCAGTATATAAAGTTCGAAAACTTTTAATGAAATCAATAGTCGAAGCAATCAGTCACAACGAATAACCAAGCTCGAAAATAAAAATTTGAATCAACAAAAGTAATTCAGATTTCTAATTAGTGCGATTGAGTTATATGCGTACGAAAATGAAAGCAAAAGGATACAGTAGAAAAAATTATTTATTTCAAGTTTAAAGTCATAAAAACAAACAGCTATAAACTGAAATCTTCAAGTCCTGGGCAAGCAATTGAGACCTATCCTTATCAGGAATATGGCGTATAACAACAAAACGAAAAAAACATAGGCAAAAACAAAAAAAATCCATAAATTTTTGCCAGATAACTGTGCCTCAGCCAAAAAAGCATAAACTATAAAACAAAACCAATTGACATATTCAGATATGCCTTTTTCCAACGCTGTGCGTTTTCCCTACTATGCCTTCCTTCGATGGGACTTGTCAATAATGTGATAATTTTACAAGGAAACAAAATGAACTCAAAAATGAACTCAAAAAAATGAAACGGCGTAGTATCAAAACAAATAGACCATTAGTTGAACAAAAAACCGTTACGGTGATTATTTATAACACAATGGAAATCGGCGTCTGCTTTTTACTGAGACTGCACCCAAAATTGAGAAAAATAAGAAAAAAAAGTGGCATAGCTCAAAAATTAACCGATAATTTCTTAAAACAAATATAATTAGTCATATTCAAAGAGCTTAACACTGAAACCGTAATAAAATCTCGTCGGGCCTCGTTTTTTGTAAATTGTCATTAACTGAGCCTTGATTTGAAATTCTTGTAGGTAAAAAAGTTCAAAAGCATTTACATAGCAGAAACATTTTGAAAAAAAGTCGCTCCCAATAAAATGTAAAAAAAAAATTTATCGTAAGGATCCATGGCCAGATCAAGATCAGCCCAGATGTTGCTGCACGTTTAACAAAACACTCGTTTATTCAAATGGTTCCGAAATAGATCCATTTTTTAACAAAATTTTTCAGTTTGCCAAAAATAAAAGTGCATTTTGTATAATTATCGAGTTTAAATTTGCAAAAAACTGGCAAAATCAAAATTCCAGAAGACTCTCAAAGCCAGTGGGTGTACAACTAGCTTGTTTTTCAGCTTAAAAAGAATATGGCCGCAGTTTTAAGGTATCTACGTCCAGCAAATTTAAAGCAACTCGGCTAAAAATGCAAATTTGCTCCCATATTTGGTCCCGAAAAAAGTCGAATTTTGAAAACATTTAGAATAAATTCTAGCCAAAAAACCCAAATCGAACAACTCAGCAACTCTCCTCTATCTTTAGAGATTAAATCAATAACACTACAAATCTCAATTTGAACAAAATTTAGCAAAATTAACGAAAATTAGGTCAAATATACGGAAAAATTGTGAATAAAAACAGCTGAAATACGTCTAATATTCACAAATCTTTAAACCTCGATAACTCCCTTAAAAAAGCGAAAATTGAAAAAAATCTTTTCAATTCCATATTCTTCGTTGGACGGGCTTTTTAATGATACAACCCACAACTCTCTACGATGATTATATCGATCGGCCAAAATTGTCTGAACAAAAAAAAACCCATTTGAGTAAATAGTTCCTCCCCCACTAAAGTGGGTCGGAACAAAAAGAGTAAAAAAACAGTAGGAGCTAGATAAAGTTGTAAGAATTTAATTTTTTGGATAATTTTTGGCGTTAGGCTCAATACTTTTTTCTCTTAATTTGTGAGAAACTTCTGCCTTTTAAATTGAAACATCTCATATCGCTCAAATTTCACTTCCATAACACGTTCACATGACAGAATAGAGAATACCAAATACCCCCAATGTACCCAAATAACCAACCAATGCCATAATAACCATTTAATTCCCTCTGATATTTCGTTCAGTACTCCGATTAACAGCAGTTGGTATACCATGCATGTTTCATCCTACTAAAGCGGGAAAATTCGTCTAATGTTTGGATGTGAATCATTCATATCAAGTCCCATGGGCTGCAGAGACCATTCCAGGCTCTGCGAGGCATGGTCGAATTAACAAGTCTTACATTTAAAATTTTGTAAATGGCCTTTTGGATATTTTTGGATATTTTTTTCACGCTAGGATACTTTGGATATTTTTTTTTCACGCTAGGTATTTTGGATTTGGGTGTTTTGTCTTGACAACACAAAACACATACGAGCAACATTCTCTTTTTTCCAAACGGCGCCATAATTTCTTTAAGGCGGCAAAAACAAAAGCGTAAGCGAAACCCAATTCGTAATGCTCTTTCCCTGTAAGAAGATTGCAAAACGAAATCCTCTTGCTAATTTTAGTAAATTTTGTTGAATCATAAATGGCCAATTTGGTCCTAATAATGCGCTACGCATGTAAACTATTCTGTTAAACTAAAATAAACTAAATATGTAACATCTTTCGCTTTTGAGACCAAACGATCGAAAAAATATTTTAAAAACAATACTTCAAAAACAACAATAAATCGAGTTCTTAAGACCCAAGATGAAATCAATAATAATCTCGCTACAGTTTTGTTGCAACTAATAAATGGAAAAATATGATAAAAAGGTATAAGCTCATACCATCGATTACAATGTGACCCCTTCCGACCTCTACGCCATCCATTTCACACGAGTATTCTGCTGCATCATCCATGATCAACTCCGGGATCTCGAATGAGAACGTCGGCATCTGGCTTGAGAATTTGAACCTGTGGTAAAAAAATATGACAAAGTTAGAGCACTCATTTATTAGAACTGGTTGATTTTATTAGAATTAGCTGAAGACATTTTTAAAAATAATTTTGGATAATTATTCAATTGCAAATCAATTTTCACTCAAACTGACGATCGACGCAGGACGCTCGTTTTAGTTTCAGAAAAATCATGTTTAAACCGTTTCCCAATATAATTATATGGTCTGTCCCATAAAGTTGAAATAAGCGAACGTTCGAAAACGTCAAAAACAGGGAATTGAGCATCAAGTTGGCCATTTGATTGTCAACGTTTTTTTTCCATTAGGTTTCTATTCATAAATTTTTTCTATGTTTTAAATTTGAACTTTGACCTTTGAAATCTGTCCATTGGAACATTCGCTAATTTCAACTTTAAGGGACACGCTTTATTAGAGAAATCTTAAAAATATATTCACATTCACTGTTAACAAGTTGTACCTTTTGATTGTCAACGTTTTTTGTCAACCTTTAACCAAGGGTACAAAAACTTTAATTAAAAGAATATGATAACCTGGTTAGAACTTCGAGTAGATTCTGTACTGCTGACGGGTTTTATTTTAAATTAAAATGTTATGAAATTTATTTTTCTCTGTGATAACTATTTTTTTTCTTGATAAACGTTTATGAGCAAACTATTTGAATCAGAACACAACAAGATGGTAATATTTCAACTGGAGATTAAAGATTAACTGGAGATTAAAGATAATTAACGGCACCAATTTTTTTGATGAAATTAAGCGAGTGCGCACCCTCTATCGTTTCACCCATCTTTCACCACATCACACCGCGCAAATTAGCAGTCAACATTATAAGAATGTTTTCAGTCGACATTGCACGCATGTTGACAAGCATTCGCAGTCAACATTATATAAAAAGGGATATTTGTATATACCTGAAGTCTTTATTTTCGATTTCTTCTCCGTTTTTGAACCATTTCACTTGTTTTGGGCTTCCACCCGCCAGGGTCACTTTCAACTTGGCTGGTTTCTTCAGCTTCCCTCTATGGTCCATCAGAGCCTTATCCACGTTTACCTGCAATTACAGACTATAGTTAAAAAATTTTTTAAAAATATTTAGAAATATTTATTTAATTAATTAAAATTAGACCACACTGAGTATGCATAGATTCCTATCACTCTACTCGGCTGTATCAACGCCTCTAACTGGATAAATTTTAAAAAGTTTCATTTCAACAGTTTATATTCATCGGAGAGTTGTGAGCGGTATCATTAGAAAGCCCGTCCAGCGTAAAATATGGAAGTAAAAATATTTTTTGAATTTCTTTTTCTAGAGCGAGTTATCGTGGTTTAAATTTTTGTGAACATTAGATGGATTCGCGTTATTTTTATTCACATTTTCCGGATTTTTTACCTAAAATTTCGTCAATTTCGCTAAAATATGCAAAAATTGCTAACAATAGTACTGTGCATTTCCTTGTTAAAGACAAAAAGTATTGTTGACTATTTTGATTTAATTTTTTGGTAAAAACTTCAATTCAACTTTTTCTATCAAAAATAGCACGATGTAAAGTTCTTTGGTCCACTTTGACTAAATTTTACTGAAAGTACACACCCAAAAATCACAAAAACAATCCTTGTTATCTCCAAAGGGCTAGTCCTAATTTCACTTTCATTGAGAGTGCTCTGTAATTGAAGTTTTGCCGTTTTTTTGCGAAATTTACTCGATGACTATCATAAACGCAGCATTTATTTTTGATTTTATAACCAACAAAATTATCTATAGCTATAATATCTGAAAAAACAAACTGTTCTTAATTGACAAACAGCAATAGCAAGGCTGATTTTGGTCAAATCTTGGACTGTTACAATCCAAAAATAATTCGGATTGTAATCAGTCGGTAATTGTTTTTTTAAAAAAATCGATTAGTGTATCTAGTTTTTTACTCGAAAGCCCTGGTCGTTTTGACTTTAAAAACATTTCATTTTTTAAATAAACAATGGCTTATTGAACTTTGCTGATTTTTTATTTATTTAGTAAACTTGTAGCTTAGTGTCAGCTAGAAACACTGACTTTTCGTTCTTTTGAATAAAAGTTCAACCTTTATTGCGGCTTCACGCGTTAAGTTATGGTTTCTGGTTTCGATACAACTAGATTTCACAATTTTTTATTTAACTTTTAGGCATTTGCCAATTTTTCACTATTTTTTCTCGCTTTGTCACACTATCACATTATTTACAGTGTACATATCACATTATTGGCGTTCAAAATACAACACATTTGAACATATCAAAATCTGTGAAGCTATTGATTATAATTCTAACGGCTTCAACACTACTTTTTCGAAGAAATTAAATGAATTATTTTTTCTTTTTGTCTTTCACTGTCGTTACTTTGTTTTTTAGCTGTATAAAAATTCTTGGATTTTGACAGGTCTCACTGGTCTTTATGGAAGAATAGATGAGCCGATATTCTGATTTTAGTAAATAGCTGATGGCTTTCATGACTTTGAAAAAAAGTTCAAAAATAAAGTTTTTTTTTAAACTTCGCATTTTTATTCTTTTTATTGTCTATTTGTTACCTAATCTCGTTAATTACAGATCATGTATGACATTATTGGCGTCACGATAAGACGCAAGTGCACAGAATCATTTTTTAAAAGTGTTCGTTATGACTTTACCAGCTTCGACACGAGGTTCGCAAAAAAAAGTATATTTTTGATTTTTGTCATATTTGACGTTTTCTTTGTCGACGTTAGACAAATTCAGAATAATTACAGGACTCAAGGGCTTCCTTTGGACAAATAAGCAAACCTATTTAATTTTTTCAATTGGTAGCTGTTGGCTTTCATGACTTTGAAAAGGATTTTTTTTTTTCGAAATATACAAAATTATTTCTTAATTTTGACTTTTTTTCTTTTTTATCTACTTGTCACATAGTCTCATTTAAAAAAGAACACATACCACGTTATTGGCGTTTAGAGCAGGCGCAAAAGAGCATATTTTAAAGGGCAAAATATGGACTTACGGCTTCGACAGCGTTTTCTCGCAATTTTTAATTGAATTTTTGTTTGTTGTCTCTATTTGTTGTTCTTTTTGTGGCCGCATAAAAAAAATGAAAAACTAAACTTCTTGATGCCCTCCTATAAAAGCATAGGTAATCATAAATCTGTTGGATGATCTCAGTTGGTATGTAACGGTTTTCATTACTTTTAAACAAATTGTTCTTAAAACTATAAGCGAAATTTTTATATTTGCGTTTTTTTTGTTCTTTTTTTCTCCAATTGTTACCGACCTATATTATGGACTGGTCCCATGTTTTTTCTAGTGAAGTTTAATTTATTTTGTTTACTTTCAGTTTTATATGACGCCATTTAAAATGAACATACAGTTTTGGATGCAATAAATGTTTATTGTTGTTTTTTGATTTCTGTTCGTCTTGAGTCGCTTTCTTAATGGTTGCAGATCTCATCAATCCAGTTCGGTATTTTTTAATCCACTGAGTGGTTTGCATTGGAGGCAATCTTTTTGTTCATACACCAATTCTTTTCAAAAAACACTTGAATTTTTGGGGGGTTTTCTATCTGTTCCTCATTTGGTAGACAATTATGCCAAAAATCTGGATGGGCGGGTTCGGAAAATGATGTGCAATCGCACATTACCAAGACCCCTTGTTATCGTTATTTTGATTTGTTAAGAAATCTGAAGTAATTTTTATCCACAGTGTAAAATTTTATAAGGTCCATTTTGAGTAAGAATCTATGCATATGCTTGCGTGGTCTGAGAAGATGGAGAAGTACTTTGAATGTCGTTTTCTGTTCAGCCTAATCTCTCGTTTCGACCAAAATGAGGTCTACACAAGAATCGACCATGTATATCGACCCCCCGCGCTTAGGGGGAATATAATTTTACGTTCCCAATCGGACATGCCATAATTTTTGCATAGTAACGTGCTATATAACAACACATAATTGATAACTGGGGGTTGGGGCATAAAAACACCCATATATTCTAACTAATTTTGCAGTCAATTCAAGTGATTTACAGGAAAAGATTTACATAAAATCGTTGTAAAATGAACAAAAAGCGCATTCATAAGTATTTCTCAAACTCTTAATCGATTTATTGTGCAGTACGGAAAAAAATCAACATGTAAAATGGTTGTGTATGTATGCATACATTTAAACATAAAAACAGCCAGTTATAAGCAGGTATAGCTCTATGTTGCGCAATAAGGTCGCCCCGACCACAAGCAAGTGATATAACATGATGATGAAGAATACATTCGGTAGTATGTTATCGCAAAAAAAATCACGTATTTATCGTTCCGATAACATTTGTATCGATATTAACACCAAAAAGTACACTAAAATTGGTCGAATCGTTTTAAATCTTTCTAAACTGTTAAAACTAGAGAAATTGCAAAAAAAACAGGCCTGAAACTGCGCTTGTGATTAGAATACGAAATTCTGCCACTTTTTTCTTTCCGGTTGTGATGTTTCTTCTTGAAGCGTCGCAGAATTTTGTACTCGAAACAAAAAAGAGCGTTGCAACAAGCTTTGTTGATATTGAACAGCTATTACGGTCTTCTGTTCTTTTTCACCCCTAATTAATTCACCCCATATCATTTCACCCCGATTATTTCACCAATCTATCACTTCACCCGATATTACAAAGCCTCCCGTGCAATTGCCATACCTCAGCGTCCCGTGGGACTTTACACAAAAGTATCACCACCGAAAAAGAGTTAAATTATCAGTGTTTTTACGAAAACATGCTTGTAATGCCCGTTGATAATTTGCTGGGTGAAATGAGAGAGGGGTGAAATGATACGGTGTTAAGATATGCCTGGTTAATTGAATCGGGGTGAAAAAAAGTAGAACCGTTATAACAACTATAGTTGAGCTTATGAAAATACCACGCAGTTATTATCGATATCACCCTTTCGAAGTTATTTAACAACTCGGCTTAGCCTCGGAGTTGAATAATTTCTCAATGGCTATAACTATAAGCAGTCGGAGCAACATGTGAGCCTAACGAACAACGACCCACTATTTGAAATAAAAATTCATGGCCGTTACAAAAACAAAACATGTGCGTCATATCCATGATGAAAAGAGAAAAATATATAACATAGAGATGATTTACGAGCTGTACAATGATTTGATTGCTCTGTTTATGATATTTGTTTGTTTTTGTTTACCATTGGCTTACGATCCCATCCATCGGAGCCCTTATCACCGTCCTAAAAACCGCTTCCGTTAATAAATAAAAAGTGAGTAATACCACATAAGTACATATCATTTCAGCAAAAAAATGAGTATACACGATATAGAAAACAAGAGTTCTTTAACATGACAGATGGCGCATACGACCTGAAAAAGATTCAATTTAACAGTCAGAGTTTTGGGTTTATCGGTGATCAATAGGGCCATAGATAAATCAAAACCATACAATAGGAGAAGATAAATCTTTGTTTGGTTAGTTTCAATCCATCGGCACAAATCAAACACAGTGAGAAATGCCTTATGTCGATTTCACTAAATACGACGACTTTGTTCTAACAGCCAAAAGCTCTAAAATTTAAAGTTCCTACAACACAATATATGCTTGGAAAAAATGCTTTTCAAAGAAATTCCAAATGACCTGACATTATATTCACAATAGAAAACTGATTCAGGAAAAAAAATTCAGACGCAGACAATATAATTGAGTTGCTTCCAAATTTGGTGGAGATCAGTTTTCTTCAAATATAGTAATGCCAAAAGGCAAAGCAGTTACTTTTATCACTTGGACCAAAAATATGGGTCTCATCCCTGTACAAACCACAAGCAAAATTAGACGCAAACTTGTTTCTTCACTAAATCAGCTGCAAAAGCTGTCACAGCTTTAATACTAAAAACACACATCTTTTTACCTTCAGCCAATTTAATCAAGAAATTTCAAAAAAATTATGGAACACAATTCATTTCACATATTGATAAATAAAAGTTTTTCCTATTGAGTATGCATAACTAAGAGATCTAATATAATAAAAGTCCAGGATCTATGGATTATCATTTCCAGGTAAAACAATGTAAAAGGTAAAACTTTTTAAAGATTTTGCTGAAAAGTATTATCGTTTTCATTCTATTTGTCTTCCAAACTCAAATGAGAATAGTTTTCCAATTGTTCACGTAAAAAAAATATTAATATGCTTAAAGTTCAGTTTTTGCTTATGACAGGTCCCGAAGTAAAAAAAAAGTTAAAGTTAAAAAAAATTAAAGTAAAGTTATGATGGGCAATTATCAAAACAGATTGCCAGCTATAAAAAAATTAACTTCTTGTTCAACAGGATAGGTATAGATTCCATAGCACACACATTGGCAGCTGCCCATTCAGGATTCATACATTATGTTTCTGTTTTTTGTTTTTCCACTTTTATTTAATTTTCCCGTTTTGCGATGTTTACCGTTCCACCAATTTGTCTCCACGTATTTTCCGAAAACGTTTTTAAAATTTAATTACAATAAATTGAGGTAACAAAATCAATTTCAGGAAGAATTCAAACATCTCAAACAAAAACTGCCACATTTGACGAAAAAATATAAGACCTTACATAGTTAAAATCGTAAAAATACTGAACTACTTTCAAAACCTCTCTTAAGTCATGTTTAAAATTAAAACTAATTTTGCCATTGATGTCATGCTAAACCATATATTACCTATACTATTTTGCAGAAAAACGGTCTTTGTTTGACAATACCGTTTAGCCTAATCCTTCTTTTGTCAAAAACAGAATTTCTACGAAAACGTTTCTTTGAAAGCTTTACCAAGAAATCTAACAGGATGACATTTCATATTCTGGCAAACTATTATCGCTCCGCAAATAACTACCAAAATTCCAATCAGACTAAAATGACAATAAACTGAATCAGGGGGCAAAGACAACACTATGCAAAAGAATGCAGCAAAGAATATACCTTTTCAGTCTAATTTCGAAATCAATTACCAACAACTTTTATTGTGATCTTTACAAAAATTTTGAAGCAGAAAGCTCAAAGGTATAATCAATTTAAGCGAAATGTAGAATTTGATTGCATGATTGCGAAGAAATGAATGAATCATATATATAAAACTACAATTTGAAAAAAAAAATCCTTTTGATTTCAAAATTTTATAAATTACTTTTTTGGCGTGTAGCCCAAGATTTTGCTTCCTGCCACACATGGTTTTGAAACTCGAAACTGTACCAGACATGTAAGCTGCTGAGCCCATTACGACTGATCAATTACAAAAAAAAAATATTTTTCTTGATTTGTTGACTTGTGCGATGTAACTAAATGAGCTGAAAACAGATGTACGTAAATGTTGAAACAAATAGTTAATGCAATCCTTTGAGAAAAAATTTTGTAAATACTTTCTAATAATTAAGTAATCAATCCCTTTATGAATATCTAAAACAATCAGGTATTCTTGCAGTATAAGGTTTATTAGGTTTTCAATTCGAAATTAGATATTAAAGGTTTCACTGGAGCTAAAAGCCTCAGTTCATTCTATTAGCATATCAAAAATGAGAATCCAGGTTGAAATGCGCGATCCACGCCAGGTCTGATGAAACCCACAAAGGTCTGCGCTCTGGGGGTTTCAGTCGCTCACAGTGGCTCTGAATGGGGCCGTCATCTGGTCCTTTTACTCTAAGTGTACCCTTATTTATATCTTCAAGGTATCTCGACCTTACAAAAAAAATTGGCCATGATTAATTGTGGCAAAGCTCTTTAGTGGAAGCAAGCAACAGGTCGATTAGTAGTATACAAGAGTGTTATGCAGTATCTACGGGGGTGGGTGACCGTCAATTTAGATTTGGTTGAGACCCCCCCCCCCCCCCCCACCCCATTATCTATTCTACAACACTATCATATACTACGCCTATTTGAAATGTGAAAGAAGGCAACATGAAGGAAAGTTTAGTGAAGCTAGCCAGCTTTTAAAGCCAAGGGTGATTTGTTCACATATAATACTAATATATCTTCTGTTCATTACCACAAGAGGGCCCTATAAAATAAATCATTACTAACTTTGGTTAAAAAAATCAAAGTAATTAAACAATAAAACGACAGAAAATGCTGAAATCAAAAACTAATCAGCTATACGCTATACGATAGCTATACACTCACTAAATGCTAAAACACGATGAATGATTCAATGGACAGATTCCTTCAGTTTATGAATTCTGTAATACAATCCGGATTCGACATTTTCTGTCGTTAGTCAACAAACTACAAACTACGATTATTAATGCTGAAACACACAAGCAATAAATTAATTAAAATTATCCCTCAAAATTAAAATTTTTCCTTTTTAAAGAAAACGTTACTTAAAATTGCGCGTTGTTAATATCCTAGTTGAGGTCTCGACTTATGAAAAGGCTATCCGCGGTCAAAATTTGGTATGAAAATAATCTGGAAGGCTGGAATTTATCACTTTTCTTCAAACTTAGTGGAGCGAAATTCCCCTTTTTTTAAAAAAAAAAAATTAAGTCGAGGCCTCGACTAAGGCATTGAGTTATTCTGCAAACTAAGTTAATCTACAAAATAAGAGCAGAAATACACAAAGACCTACTCGTTGAGATTTTTGTTTATTATTCTGTAATGAAATAAGGTAAAATAAATTGTCAAATTTACAAAAAATAGTTGTAATGGTCAAAGATAGTGCCTCGGACATCAAAATCACTCGCCAATCGTTTAGAAAGCCATATTCGAGAATCATACATGATTCCATAAACTGAATTCAGAAACTTATATGTAAGATTTTCTAAATTTTATTACAAAAGATTCTAACGTTAGACTGCCTTTGACATTTTAGCCGATATCTGTGACTGGAATTCGATTACATTTTTTAAATAATACCAACAAAATCATAGAGCTAAATTTCTGAACACATTGTATGTAAACATGTACAATTCTTGGATAGGCATGCTGAGACGATTCAACAAGGTTAAGTGAATGCTTTAGTCTAAGTAACCGACATTATTTAGAAACTAATTATTATCTTTGAGCTAAAAATATTTAGCATTTTTTGAATATATGTATTGCGATGTACAAAAAAATGCATTCAATATGAGCCAGCTGGGAAAAATTATGCACAGTTTGTAATTAACATTAATTACAAAAATAGTAATTAGTTTCTAATAATGAAGCGATTAGTTTCTAAAAACTACAGGTTGCTATCTTGATTGTCATGTAACAAAATGGGATCAAAATTTTTCAAAACTTCTATAGAGTTCATTCACGCTTTTAATCCGAGCACGGCGCATCTATCGTTAATTAACGAACTACAAACTACAAATACGACTTTATTCTGAAACACAGCATTCCAATCAAAATTTACCATCATTATTATTATTATTGACTAAGGTGAGATGTTGCATAAAATAATATGTATTTAATACTGAGTTAATCTACAAACTAATTTCTGAAAATGACAGCTAAAATACACGAAGACCTACTATTTGAGGTCTGTGTTTAAGATTCTGCAACGGAATGTTGTAAAATGTTGCACTGGCCACATAAACGTTCTATTTACTGGATTAGCCAACCACAAAAATTTCCTGTCGCTACGATGTCCATATCAAAAATACAAACAACAACAACAACCACAAAGAAATCATGTAAGCGACTTTCTTCATGATCTGCATAGACCCATTGTATAGTTCCTGAATGTGATTATCTATCATAAATCTATTCATGAGAAAATCAGAATGGTTGAAATGTGCAGTTTGAGTGTAAAAAAAAAGATACATCTTGGGATATGTTTATGGTGAACAGACAAAACAGTCCTAAATTGTGAGATAGTCCCAGACAATACAGTCCCAGACAAAACAGTCACGGTGAAAGCTCTCGTTTTAGACAGATCAAAAAGAAAGTGCAACATGTATCTTGAAAGAACGCTTTAAAGTCGAAAAAACAAAATCACTGTGGCGCAGTAGTTAGTGCCCTGGAAGCACATTCGGAGACCGTTGGTTCGAACCCGAGTGGTCAAATTGATTTTCACAAAAAAATCCGAAATTGAGGGTAAATCAGATCAGAAACCGTCAACACCTTCAACCGAAGTGTGAATTGTGCAAAAAAGATGATAGAAGCTGTTTGGAGCTGTTGAGAATTTCCTATCGCAGAGCCAGTGATCTGATTGCACGAGCGAGTCAATGGCTGTCATAGTAGCAAAAAAATAATACTTTTTTTCATCTCGGGGCCCTGAATCATAATACATGAACCACGATGTGCCGTTTGTAAGATCTCTGGAATCCAAATCCTTTCAGCCACAAGGGCTTACTCAATTGTGAACGATTTTGATGCCGCGTTCTGTTAGCTGTTCTTTGGTTTGAGTTGTAACCTGGAACAATGGTCCTTGTTTCTCCACTATGTTCTTTTGGGTAGCAAATATTGTTTGGCGAGGAGCCTCGTCAGCCAGCCATAGCTGCTCTCTTATTCAACGCCGATCGGAATTCTTTCTTTCCAATATCTGCTGGATCAAGTAAATGGCTATAAACCGTGATAACTTTGATTTGTTAATTGCGTAGTCTAACTCTGTCGTTGCATTTTGTAATACAGCGGCGCCAACAAGATGCACCATCAGTAAATTGTCGGTGCCTAATATAGCCATAGCCATTTGTTTGTCAATTTTTTGTTTGTCTGGAAAAATTCCATATAACAATTTGCGTCAAAATTACGCCGTCAAACATCGTTAGGTACTCTTTTAAATGCTTGCCAATTAAAACAAAACCTGGCATTAAATTTAACAACTAGTTTTGTGTCCACTTTTAATGCTTTGATAATTTGATTCGGTTGAGCTTAATTGTCAGATAAACTTTCGATAAATAATGCGTTGAGTCACAATCCATAAAATTTTGGGACTATATTGTCTGGGACTGTTTTGTCCGGACACTTATATTTATACATTCATACCGCAAATTTCAACAATCAAATTCTCTCATGAACAAATTCATGATGCTATGCAAGACATGTAAACCCGAGGAAGTAAATTCTTTCGCCAAAGAAACTTACTTTCTCTCGAAAAAATTGGATATAACTGCTGAAATATTTAGCATATTTGTTGAACATTTGAATACAAGTGTGAAAGCTGATAACCCAATTCTTCTCAATAAGACTAACAGATGAAAGAGTTGATATTTCGAACGTGGTATTCAATTTATATATAATACTTATTGAGTAAATAGGTTCCAGAAGCTCAAGTGAAAAATTGAACGCTGCCTATTGAAAAATCGGCAACCGGGCAAGATTGCAGGAACTTTCTATATGGCCTGTAGGAAACATAAAAGATTCTTTTGGTCGCCACGACAGGTCACCCATGATGGTATGAACTTGATGGCCTCTTTGACCAAAATTTTCAAAATTTCTTAGAAATTTGCTATCAGCAAGACTGTGCATAACCGACACTAGTAAATACACTAAGAAGACGCCTTCAGCGAGGACTTCAATATTTAATGATGAATTATTGATATTGATTCCACACTCTAAAAAGTTGAGGTAAAGATGACTGATATCAGTGCAACTAACTGCACCTGAATTTCACATAAATCAAAGTTCAGGCAAGTTTTCACCTGGGCACAATTTCAGGTATACAAGGACATTTCATGTAATTTGTCGAAGGTTTTTACCAACTCACAGTAAATGATGCTTCGATCTAAAAGGCTTCAAAATGAAATTCAATACTTTATCAATTTTTTCAGGCGTTTTAACCACTTCTAAAGACAGAAAGAGTGGTCGAACAGATCATCATTAACACCATCAACATCATCATCATCAACAACAACAACAACATCAACATCGTCAACAACATCATCATCAACAACAACAACATCAACAACACTGACCGTCTCTACGTTGCCCTGTTGTTCTTCCTTCTTCTTTTGGTTGATGAGTTTGAGAATTGCTCTGAGGTCAGTGACCCCATGTTTGAATGCGAATGCCTCCATCTCCTCACGCGACATGTTTTTCATCACTTCCACCAACTGTTCCAATGACAGCTTCTCCTGAGGGACTTGCGACGAACGACGTCTAAAATCACATTACACTGCAAATATATTTCCAAAGTGTTAGTTGGTGCAAATTTGCCTGTTAAATCCTCGCCAAATACCGCTTACGATACGATAGTCCACATATATGACATATGATTAAGTGTTAAGAACTTCTGAGCTCATAGAAACTATTGAAATGACGCAATTAATTGAAATAATTGTACTTTAAAGTATAAAAGTCTTCACGTTTTATAACATGACACGAGTTGACAAAAAATTTTAATAGATGAAATTTTATCAAGCTTAATTAAAACATTTCGACTGCTTTAAAGAAGTTTTAAAGAAAGATCTTACTAAAATCGTATCAAGATTTAAAGAATTCTCGGGGTTTAAAAAATTTATGGCAAAATATATCTAATTTAGCTAGATTACGGCTCTCTTACAGAATCTCGACTGGTCTAACTGACTGTGCGGGCGTGTGAGGACGTAATTTGATGTGGGGACACCTAAGCTGGTGAAACTGCTGTGAAAAAAAAACTTCAGCTGGATTAGAACCAGCATTTCTTACTTGCAGGCAAACAGTCATAACTATTACATCAACTAATAATCGAAGAACAAAATTGGGTTTCTTGTATGTCTTGCACACTAATTTTAGCCACTTTTTTTAGCTGAAGAACCGCATTGTCCATACTTAAATAGAGGTTGTTATAACGCATTTTACCCGGTGCCAAAAATTGATTTCCGGATCTTTACCGTTTGCGAGCCCCCAGCTTGCCATCTTAATGGTTGACAATTTTTAAAACCTGAAAAGCTCACATAATATAATCATGCATACAAGTTTGTTATGTAATGGCCGCACAGCGCATTGGAGGTCAATAACGAAAAAAATCCGAATTTCCGATAATCTTTATTATTTCTGCAACTTGGTCATCCTTATCATGAACATAATTTTTGCCTCAGTTCTTCATTCAGATATCATATCAAAATTGAAGATCCAATTTGCTCACATGGAAGGGGAAAACAGTTCCCTTTCTTTTATAATATTCAGGAACTAAGATCGATATAAGGGATCTTTTCCGTTTGTGCCCCCCCCCAGCTTAGTGGGTGCATATTATTGAAATAAGGAATCGCACCTGCTCTGTACCTTGGGGTGCATAATGTATTGGGGGGCACAAACGGAAAAGATCCGAAAAAATTAATCTAAAGCTACTTAATTTAATCTTGGGATAGAGCACGAATTTCAATTTATACCAGCACATAAAAATTGGAATAAATTTTTGATCCAGAAAGCGACAGTGATGATAACTTTGAGCATGTTGAAAGCTGGGCTATGAAATTTTTTTTTCTTGAGACTTACCGAAGTACTACAGAATCGATTTCATTTGGTTGTTTTACTTGTGATTTTTTGCCTCTAAAATCATATAACAGCTTTAACGAAAAATGGACAGACGCTAAGAATATCAGTGTGAAAGCAGAATGTAGCAACAACCAGTGTTTTACGCAATCTTCTAGTAAGCAAACTTATAATTGACTACACCAAAAATGTACAATTTTTGGTTTCAAACTGAAAAATTTTCACAAATTTTTTATGAGAATCTGTTTCATTATCACAAATTGTAAAAAGGTCGTGTAAATAACGTGTGATTAAGCAAGCAATTTATTCACTAATTTATGACAAAACGGAAGAAACTTGAAAATTTCGACTTTCCCATGTCAACATTATTTGGAAAAACAAAACTGAAGATTAACTTAGAATGCATGTTTCTCAGTAAAGGCGCAAAAACCCTATCAAAACGCCATTATGCTTCCTATAATATCGTACTGGAATATTTATCCAGCTATCGATTTCCGTTTAAAAGCAAAAGTTTCAGATAAATGAAAACGAAAAATAAAAGCCGTGTGCATAAAAAATACTTTGTCCAGTCAAAAAATTTGACAAGAGATAAGTGTTCAAAGTTCACAAGAAATTGGACAAGATACAAAAACAACCTTGATGAGATAAAAAAATGGCATTCAAAGAGGAACAACCAACGTATATATGCTCAATTTTTTTAAGTAACTACATCTCAAATATTTCTGAAATGAAAATTTTACTTTGAAACACTTCAGATGAAATAAAAAAAGTTGTACAAAATTTTCAAAAATGATCAACTATCGTTTATCAGTTGAAAAAACCTGATCAATTCTCGGAAAAATATAGAATAACTGAAGTGAAATTACTGCTAAAAATAACGTTCGTATAATCTGATAGCTATTATTTAGATACTGCAGAGTTCTAAATGATTATTCGCATTTTTCAAAAATCAATAGAACTTTGGCGATCAAGCCATCCATTCATAACATACTCATTAAAAGGTAAACATTAAAATGGCAAAATTCTATGATAGACAGCCTGTTTTCAAAGACCATTTTAATACCATTCTCAGTTCAGTTTCATTCATTTTTGCGTGAATTGACAACTTTAAGTTCTAAAAAAAATGCGTCGAGCACAAGCGAATAAAAACCAGACATAATTTTGCCAGCATTCCTTAAGCAGCAAAAAATGGAGTCCCACGTTAAATCTGTTCAAATTAATTAAGAGCACTTGAATTTAAGATTGCAAAAACGATCTTGAAAGATGATTATGTTGAGCAAATTTCTATAGGGAACTTCTCGGATTAGAAGCAACTAAAAATCAGCTATTTTCGGTCGATTCATATAAATAAAAGCGTAAATGTGCGTAGTTCTAAAAATTCTTCTTCAAAAAGAGGCAGTTTAAAATCTAATTTTGCGATTAGAGCATTCACTCCTTCTACAATGAAGGATTTTTTTTACTTATAGCTCACGATGAAAGTATTCAGTAGCTTAATGGAAATCCTAAGGATTGGCTCGAAATTTTAATTAAAGTAGCTTTCACCGTCAGTTTTGGGTACTCGCAAAAATCTGGATCATCATAAAATTGTCTGCGTCAATAAAAGAACAGTTTGAAATGTGGGGAGTTATGAGAAAAAGTGCAGCTGAGAACAGGCCGAAGTCGCCTAATGCTGTTCCGCTGCAATTATGCAGGAACCAAAATTATTAATTAACTATGAACTGTTATTCGGCATCAAAGAAAAGGATATAATGGAAAAAAGCGAAGATGGAGGATATGAAAAAGCGGATATTTCGAAAAGTTGCTTGACTGATCAACTTGCCTGGGTACGCTAAAAATTTACAAGAATATTTGCGGTTAACCTTCTCACCTCGAGCTAGAACTAAGGTGTCTTATTATCAATGGGGAGGTTACTCTGTCGAATTGGCTTTTAAACACATAGCTGTAAAATGGATGTTTTCGATCCTTCCAAGTGACATCAACATTCCATGAAGCTTTAAAAGCATTAATTTTCGGCTACTTCCCATTAGAATAGTATCAGAGGGGGGGGGGGGGGGTACCGCCTAAACACCCCCTCCAATTTCTGTAATTTCTCCATTATAGGGGTTATATTTTTGTGAGCACTATTATGCGGAAACACATCAATATTACTTGAAAACAATATTCCCTCAAATATCCGGGGAACTATTTTTGCAGAAATTATATTTTGCAGAAGTAAGTTTTGCCGAACCATTCTCAGTGGAGCGAAATTTGATGCATCATTCCAAGACATGCCAGATCTTGATTTCTTAAACAAAGCTTATAAATACCTTAGCAAGATCAAGATCGTGCTAGCCAATTTTTCTTGATAACTCTTAACAAGATCTTTGTAGATGTCGACGCATAACGCACATGCAATAATCTTGCATGTTCGTACTTATCATGTTTCTTAACACGATTCTAAGCAAGCTTTTATCAAGAAATCTCAAGCTTCATTTCACTGAATTCTACGAGTTGTTGTTTTAAAAAAATAATCCATCAAATATCAGAAAAATTATTCTTGATAGGCCGTTTTTTGTAGATTTCTTCCAGGAGTTATTTTTTGCCAAAGTCAAATCATCATATTTTGCCAATTTTAATTATTATTTTTGCCGAATTTGTTTATTTTTTTGCAGAAGTTCTCTTTCGCAAACTACTATAAAATGTATGGATGTATGTGTGCAGTGTCATGATTACCGTTTGAGTTTGGTGTTGACCGATAGCTGTGCGGGTGCCTCTTCGACCTTGACCTCGAAGGTCTTTGTCACTGTGCCCTCTGAATTCTCGGCCTTACACTTGTACTTGCCGGCGTCTTTCATGTCAGCCTACGACAACACAGTGAAAAACTAAATAATAATCATAATTAAAAATATTAATTAAAACGTTCAAACATTAAAAAGTCTAGTATAGCACATGTGAGCCTACGACAGCACATCAAAAAAATAATTAAGATTAATATTATTAATATCAATGTTAAAAAATAAAAGAATGCAGAACAAATCCAGTTTCTGCTGTGTCCGATTAAAAAAAGTAAAAAAAAGCATACCTTGTAAATAATAAGTCTGTATGATTTTGTGGCTGCGTCGTAACTGAACTCATTTTCTGAAGTGTCTTTGATGGCAGTGGCACCCTTGTACCACGTGACCTTCGGATCCGGGTTCGCAGTTATGATCGCCTCGGCCACCAACATCTTCTCTACAAACATCACCAATATTGAATTCAGTACTTATGCGCCATATTACATCTCTAAAACAGTTGTTATCACTGTCATTTAAGTTTTGTGAAGCAAATGGGTATAAAAAAATTGGCTAAACTTTCATCTTCACCAAAATGTGATCTAAAAAGTGACCAAATGAAATAATCTTCATAGTAACAGCGACCAGAAAGGGGGCGAATTTTGGTCTTGGAAGTGAATTTTTGGGAATTGGGTGACTTGGGTAGAGAAACAAAGAAGTTTGAGAGCTGTTTCCTTTTCCCCGTGAACAAATTTTTAAATGTGAACAAACTCATTAGTGTTTTTCACTGATGATAATTCGCATTGAGCTTTAATAGGTAGGACTACCCACTAGAAATTAAACATATGATTATATAAATGGAGAATCGGAAATTGGGGGGAGGGGGGATCTACCTCTGGGGAAAAGGAAAATTATCTGCTTTTGATTTAAAGCGTGATTTGACATATAAAATTGTTGACAATAATCTCACCTGGAGCGCCTGAATAGATAACAAAATGCTGATTGATACATAAGAACAAATAATACAAAAATATGTGAAAAGCTCAAAATTTTTGTCATATTAAGCAGAGTCATATAGCAACTTCAAAACACTCTCAAATGCTTTTGCGGTAGCTGATTTCACTTACAGTATGTTCACACGGTTACATGACATTTTACCCAATTCTATTTTACCCAATGCCATTTTGACACCGTCCACACACACCAAGCTAATTGAGTTGAATAAGTTGTCACTACGATAAAAAGGAGGTTCCATTTTATATGACATACTCCAGTTAAAAATATTCGTAGGTTCTACGAAATATATAATCGACATTTTTCACCACCCCTGAAATAAGACAACTTTTCATCACATTGACGATAGCGTAAAAACTCCAAATAAATTACCATTAGCACCGCTTAAAAAGGAAGTATTTTTACTAATAGATACATAATCCTTGCCATCTTCACGGAAAAAAAACTTGAAAATAAATTTGCAAAAATTATATATATTTACAAACACTGACAAAACAAATCAACAGAACTTATTCTGATTTTGGATGATGCATTCAATATAATATAAAGGTATAAAATGCATAAAAATAGTGTCATCAAAATAAGTCCGAAGGCATAACTCAACTCAGTGCAATTTTTTGGTCAACTTCATATTAAATTACAAACTAAAAAACGTTCCAATCAGCCCAAGGAAAACTCAAAAAATATTGAAGATGGCGCTTTTAAGGTTCCAACATTTTTTTTAAATGGTGAATTATATATAAGAGGCCGGCCTTTCTTCTCCAGTCAAATTTTCACTTTTTGTTTACGCGTTGTAGAGAAAAAAAATTGTAGCCCTTAGAGGCTATTTTTTTTTAAATTAAACAACTAGAAACTTTTTTGCAGGTTAGAAAAGGGGAGCTGTTTATAAAAAAGGTAAGGAGAAAAACAAATGAAAAGGTTCTTTTGGGAGGGGGTTTGGGCGTTTAGTAGGATAAGTAGTATAAAAAGTATAGCAATATTATAAAATTATAAAATTATAGCAATATAATTGACGAAATTGACGAAAAATTGTAATGAAATTATAACGTATAGTTATATTCGATTATACAATTATGTTTGAAAACAAAACACAGAGAAGAAAAAACTAAGTATTCAAAAGTTAATAAACAAAAAATAATTTATTAACTATTCGCAAGCTCCTTCACTCTCTCTATTCTTCCTGGTACCCACTTTACGCTTTCACTTTTTTGTATATCGGACGATTTTTGATTCAACCAAACTGAAAACTTTTTATGATACAAGAATCAAAAATAGATGATAAATTCTTCCAAAAGAGAAAAAATTCTAGGAGAAAAAGAAAAAAACAGAATAATTAAAAAAAAACTTTTTGGCAGCTTCTTTGTCATCCCAAATAAACTATTTTGCGTTGAAAATAGGGCTTCTATTTGCCTATTATTAAAAAGACTCCTTGATTCAACGGCAGATGTATGGGAACATTATAAAACTTGAGAAAAAAATCGAAAGTTTTTATTTTTTAAAGAAATAACTTACTTTGTAATTTCTATATTAGAAAACTTTTGAAAAAGTAGAAAATAATATTTTTCGTGTTAACATTTTCGAAGATTGATTGTGTGAATTGTAAACGTTCCACATTGAAACCCTCCATTGCTTTATACGACAGCAAAACAACATATCAGCTTTGGTTCTTGAAGGGCATTCCAAAACATAGCAGGAAAAGTAAGATAAGTGAAAAATGACTTTGATGTCTGAAATTGATTTTGACTTCTGCACTGCTCCTATGGTTTTGTTTCAAATAGCAGTCCGATTGATTAAAATTTTTCAGAGGCTTTTGATATGATCTCACTGCGTATCAAAAAAAAGTAAACTTTTTATTGAGATAGAAAACGTTTTTTCTTCTAAAATGCTGTATTATACTGCCCACAATTGAATCAACCAGTTAGTTAAGAGTTTTATACAACTATGGTTAACCAAAATTATCAATTATGGGAAATGTATCAAGAAGAACAGAAAAAAGTAGTCAATTAAGGAAGGAACAAAGAATATTTTATTTGCCAACATTGCAACCGTTCTATTAACTTTCGCTTGTTCGACATTACAACCTAGTTTCTTCAGTTGACTCAAAATTGATTGAGTCTTCGAAATACACAACCAACTCAAATCAGGTAATCAACAATCAAAAAATTTAGTGTTTCAGGACACAAATGTAAGAAAAACTCTGATTTTTAACTTATTCCTTGATTTGTCACGTAATTATTGAACAGAAATATTTGTTGTTTGGTTTGATCTAAATTTTGAAATTTTCCAAACATAAGAAAAATGAATCGAAATAACTTTATACAGGGTTCTTACCAAAAAAACGAAACCTAACATAAACAAATGTAATTTCTGATAATCGGTTTTGACATTTTTCCACAAAAATCTGCAAGTGGATTTTGTCTAACTATTTGGTAGAAAATTGATCAGTGGGGCATATTTTATACAAAATAAAAACTTGATGAGTAAAAAACAATCCTTTTTCGTAAATTGATCGGTTCACTTTTTTAACTAACTGTTGCCTGTGACTGTTAAAGATAAATTTTGTTTGCTTCTGATTACTCACGCTAAACCTCAATTTTCTGAGGCGCTGCTCTACAATGCAAAACAAATTGACATTGCAAGTAATTCAAGATCTGTTAAAATTATATGAAAATGGATTGTAAATTGTTCAGTTTTCACGTTGAAGAAAGTTGCAATCACGGTTGCACCAAAAGTGTTTCCTCTTAAAGTTTTGCCAAACTGACTGTCAAAAGAGCTTTTCCTCTCAGAACAAAAACTGTGCTAAGAACAGTCTCGTACTAGCAGTCTGCTTTCAATATCATTTAGGTTGACTTAGTAACGCAGTTTTAGCTTCAATATTTTGTTTCTAAAATAATCTTATTTGCTGAACTCCTTTACCGCAACGTTCTCTGACTATAGGTTATTATTACAATTGATTTACGCTGCATTCCAAATCCAAAAAAATATAACCCAAAACAGGTCAGCATGAACGTGATTTTTTATTTCAGTTTATCGTTGATATAGTTGAGAAGGGAATGGCGATAACAATTTATTGCCTGCAAATATTATGGGCGATCGCAATAATATTTGATAATAAATCTGTCATCTTATCAATTTAACCATCAATTTGATACGAAAGCGCGGATTGATGAAAAAAATATTGTTTCATGCACTTGCCTTGAACAGCATCCGCTAGTTCTCATATTTTCAAAATAAATTTAAAAAAATTGCCTGCGGAAACCGACACAACCATGTTAATGAAACCTAAATTTCGCACAAAAAGAACTTAACAATAGAGAAGTTATCAATAATTTAACTAAACAGGTTTTTTTGCTAGTCAAGTTTGAGCATCCGTTTAGTTTGTATCTTTTGCTTAAAATTTAGATACAAGAACAAACCTTCTTGGACTTTTTTGTCTGCGGGAACTTTGACAAACTTCGGAGCTGTGGGCTCTTCCGGATTTTCCAATCTTGGGTTCTTTTGTCTCTGGGCAGTCTCGCCTGGCACCTTAGCAGCTTGGTCTCCATCTAGCATTATTGTGACTGCGGGTTGAGCGCTGAAAATATCAATCATGTTAGCAAAACTTGACAAATACAAACAGAAAAACATTTTTATATGTCATTCGTCACATAACTTGAAATGATCAAAAAATATGGAAGAACCACGTCTCAAACTCTTCAAGTTACAGTTATAGATAGATAACCGAAAATATTCAACACTTAGTTGAAGAAAATTGATGTAACTGCTGAAATTTGAAGTGTTTCACGTTTTGCTAACTTTGATCATTTCAATTTTATGAAGGACTCGGAACATTTAAAAAAAATGCTGTTTATTATAACTAAGGACTAACAAATATAACTAGAGAATGAGGTAAACATGCAAACAAAAAAGGGAAACCACATATACACATACATCTATCTTTCTATATTAGATGGTAAGAGAACCAACTAGATAACTTACAAAATCAATTATAAAATCTAAAAATTCTACCACAAACATTCATTTAGGGGCTAGTGAATGATTCTACTGAACAAAGCACGGATCAATTACAGGTAACTTGCAACACAATTCCGTTGAGGCAACTAATTGATGAGTTAACCAAAACAGAAAAACGCTTTGAAATAAAGTTCAGGCGTATTTGTTTTCTAACTGTTTCACTGTCGATAAAAAAATCTTGCGCAATGCTGATCAATGCGGATGATCGAAACATTTCGCAAGATCTTTTGTATTTATTTGAAAAAAGAAATAGCAGAACAGTGTTCTCTATTGCAAACTGTAGTTGACCAATAGCGCTCAATACGAAATACAAAAAAATATTTTTTCCAATTAAGGGGCAATCAGAACAAAAATTTCGCAGAGAGGATTAAAAAAGAGTAATTATCAAAAATAGAAGATTAATCAACAATAAAACGCCTAGTCCACAATTTGGAGTCTTTGTGCAAAAACGATGAGCTGTCATCAAAAGCAGAATAAACAGTTATCGTTAATCTATTGGTAGCTTCGGTACTCATCAGAGTAAACAATTTTTTGACGATTTTCACTATACAGAATAGTGAACTATAAAACAAGCAAATTTGAGAATTTTGATTGTTTTAACCTTTTGTGGCAGGAAATGATTACTTCTATTTTAAAATTATGTGAAAATCTATCAACAGATTTAAAAACTAAGTGAATTCATCAATATACTTGCGTGGTAGACGAAATAAATTTTTTAAATTTTTTTAGTTATTCGGCTATTTGTACTCTGCTGCCTTTTACAATGTAAAATTTTGAACGTCTCATTTCATTCCTTAATTAACGTTATGCCATCGGTTAGCGGAATCGTCACATTCATCGAATAGGCATGCTTTTTTTTCGGGCTCTACAAGTTTTAGCAAAGCAAGGTTTTTCTTACAGTAACCCGTATTCGGCTAGTAAAATTACTTAGCCCAACTAATAAAACCGTTCTGACTCGAATTCAACCAGCCTTAAGTCTGCTTAAGTCTGTCACTAAACAGCGATTAAAAACATAAACCAACTAATGTCGGACGAAATTCTCTCGAACGAGAAGCGGGGCCTTTAATTCAGAGGCGGCTGTAGCAAAAACTTTTCTTTATGGGTGCAGAAAATATTCACTTATGACCTGCTATAATAAAATCAATTCTGTTGGAGCACGTTTGACTTCTGGAAAAGGGTAAAGCAAACTTTTTGCATCAAAAATACACACACGTTTACAAGAATTGGTTCAAATTTGTCCCAAAGCAATTAATCACACGTAATGCTTGAACAATTGAGCCACAATTAAATGAAACCAATTGAGCTACAATCAAAATTTGTTTCCCTCATCTTTCCCAATATTTAGTCCAAAAAATTACAAATGAGAAAACAAATACGCCTGAACAGAGACACGAATCTATCTAGTTTATCACAAGCACAAGACTGATTCTACTATACTAAGTGAGTTTGCCAACAAATACACATGTATATAGTAACCTGGGCCTGGCTTCCATCAAGCTAGAAAAAGAAAATTTAATCAAATATTATTCAATCAGTACTTATTAGAGTTTCAAAAATCTTTTTTATCATTATTGACAGATCAGTTGCCACAAATTATTCACTTTATTTCATATCAGCATTACAGATGTCAATTGAAAAAATTGATAAGCTTTAAATCGATGAAATTATTGAGCACTCAATCGAGATATGAATGATTTCAAAATTGCAACTTTTCTTTACAGTTTCATTACATTTTAAGTAATTTCTGCGAACTAAAGTTTGGTGCATGGATTTATACGAAGGAATTATATCTCACAATGTCGCGTAATTTTCGATCATTACTGTTTCCTTTCCAATATGAAAAAATAATAATTCAGGTTTTAATCTTATTGTTTGTGATTGTAGTCAAAATTAATTAGATGACCAACGCGCAATTCATAATTATTATACTTTATTATAACCGCTAGCAGTGCCACAAATGTATAAGAAGGAAGTAAAATAATCCCTGATCAATTTTTTCAACCGATGGAAAAGAAACAGCTCGCATTATTTGGCTTATAATAACTTAGAAGCACAACAAAAAGATAACTTACTTCATACGTTCTGCTGCAGTTGGCTTGTCTGAAACAACATAAAATTTTGATACAAAACTCCGTTTCATAACAACAATTTATTTCAAATTATGGCGCAAATAATTTTGGGTATAATGTCTCGAGAATTTACATCGAGAAACAAAATTAACATTTTATACCGCCAATAAACAACAGCAAGAAGTAAAAAATAAGCAATTTATTGAAGGGAGTTGAAAGCATGGGCAAACACGACAATATCTGACAACCAGAAATGATTAATAGCATGGCAATAAATGGGCTTATATAAAATCCAGATAGCTTGGGTAATAAATAACCCATCTATCTGATAAATTCACAGACCAGTTGGTTTTCTAGATTGTCGAAACAAGTTAGCTTAATCTTCTCCTGTTAAAATAAACAATTCTAGGAGAAATTTACTATTTTTATTAGGCAGAACAAAATAGGTTTGAAAAATTTGATAGCAAAATTTAATTATTCACTTAAAAATTCATTTATTCACTTAAAATTTAGTAATACCAAACTGGGCTGAAGTAGATTTCCAGAAAAATAATCTTTTGGCTCAGACTATATGACGATGTTATTATTACGAAAAAATATTTTAGAGTATCGTTAAAATAAAAAAAATAGTTATAGCAAACACAAGATCAATAATACAAAAAATCTCAAATAGAAATTTTTTCCGGGTTCTTTGCAATGCTTACATTATATATAGGACATAATATAAATAGTAAAATGAAGTGTTCGGTAAACCTTAGATATGTTCAGTTATGACTATTAATTTTTCGCAGGATTTATGATGCAATATTTTTGATCGGTAACACAGAATCAAAACCATATTGTGTACAAGCAAAAGTTAAAGTGACAAAATTATGAAACACCAAGATAGATTTTCTTCAAAATCTTAAAAAAATTATCCAAAAAAACTTCATTAAAATTGTTTTTTTTTATAATCTTTTCCCAAGAACTAATGAGGAAAAAGTGACTTATCTGGCTGACCTCCCATAATGACGTCAGTCTCCACTGTCGTTTTGCCAGTTGAATTCTTAGCCATGCACTTGTACTTCCCAGCAAGAGATTCATTCCCACTGAGACAAGTCAATTCCAGGAATCCATCTTCCTCGTCATAAACAGCACTGAAGTTGGTGTCTTTTTCCATGTCAATCATTGTACCGTCCTTCGACCTAAAATTTAACGAAAAAATAAAAATCTAAGAGAAATTGGAATTTTTGTTTTCTTTTGATATGAAAAGAAACAATCACACGTCCCCAAACTGCTGTAGAGATTTGAAGAGGCGCGGGAATTTTTCGTCTCTGATGAGAATCCTTCGACATCGCTAGCAAAAATTTTAATAGCAAACTATTAATGAAAAGTATCAAATCCAAATGGCAGCTATACTAGCAAAGACAATACCGAAGCCCAGTGGTCAGTTCGAGAAAAAAGAGTAAAAACTATAAGGTACATTTAGATAAGAGCTATCGAATGGAAGCGCAACGATGACCTGTACAAATTTCATTTTGATTATAAACTTTTTGAGCTGTTGCGGCAGTTCAATTTTCAAAGTGATGTTGGTAACAACAGCTATAAACAAACCATTTTCCAGAAGCAACCAAAACCAAAGACTTGAAAATTTTACATCAATAGCTGGTAAAACATGTTCCGACTTTCTTTTGGAGATCTAAGTTCAATCTTTCTATATCAAAATACGATAACAAAAAGTATAACTAGTATAACTCTGTCAATAGTAAGAAACTTAATATGAAATACGAGTTGAAAATAGAAAATATTTTTATTTCTCAAAAGCTGTGCTTGCTGAGTGCCCAAACTGCATAGAGATAGTGGGAAAACATTTTCTTTAAATTTGATGTCAGATACCACAATTTGAAGGGATTAATGATTACAATTAGAGTTTCAATGATTACTATTGAGTTTAATTTTATTTAACCAGCTGTTAAAACTGGCTGCTAAAATTAAACTCAATAAAAATCATTAAAACTCTAATTGTAATCATACATCCCTTCAAATTGTGGTAACTGATATCAAAAAAAAATATTTTTCCACTATCTCTATGCATTTTGGGCAATCAGCAATTGCGGCGTTTGAGAAATAAATATATTTTCGATTCGTATTTCATATTGCTGATTGCTGATTGCCCAAAATGCATAGAGATAGTGGAAAAATATTTTTTTTGATATCAGTTACCACAATTTGAAGGGATGTATGATTACAATTAGAGTTTTAATGATTTTTATTGAGTTTAATTTTAGCAGCCAGTTTTAACAGCTGGTCAAATAAAATTAAACTCAATAGTAATCATTGAAACTCTAATTGTAATCATTAATCCCTTCAAATTGTGGTATCTGACATCAAATTTAAAGAAAATGTTTTCCCACTATCTCTATGCAGTTTGGGCACTCAGCAAGCACAGCTTTTGAGAAATAAAAATATTTTCTATTTTCAAATCGTATTTCATATTAAGTTTCTTACTATTGACAGAGTTATACTAGTTATACTTTTTGTTATCGTATTTTGATATAGAAAGATTGAACTTAGATCTCCAAAAGAAAGTCGGAACATGTTTTACCAGCTATTGATGTAACATTTTCAAGTCTTTGGTTTTGGTTGCGTTTGGAAAATGGTTTGTTTATAGCTGTTGTTCTTGACAGAGTTTAGCACCAAACCCCAACAATAAGTCTCCAAATCACATAAAAATTACATGAAAAATAATGAACCGCATTTGATAAAATAACATCGCCAATATATTGTCAGCAAAAGCTGGAAATAGGTCGTTGAGACCGGCTGTAACAACAGAAAAATGATAAAGCACGAAGTTTACAGCACGTAAGAGAAAGAACGAAGAGAATTTTGGCCATTTTCTCATCTGACAACTTATTTTGTAAAATTTCGATCACGTTATAGAAAACTCCTGAACAAAAAAGCTTTGTGTTGGTGTACGCTATTGACCATCAAGTACAGTTGCTAACTTAATTTTTTAAATATCAACCGTATAAACGTCATTTTTTGAGAAAGAAAGTCAAAACAATCACACTATAGCCTTAAAAACAGAGCGAACACGATTTCATGCAGATAAATTCAGTTGCAAAACGGTAGAAGTGATTGAGTAATGAAATAGTCGAAGGAATCTTCGATGGAAACGACGCAATAAAAAATTACGATGAGATCAATAAAAGGCTCACTATAGCTTCGCGGCTATTAAAAAGGCGAACATTTCAACTATTAACTAATCTTCGAACAACATTTGTACAAATTTCTTCTAAGTCCAAAACCAATAATTTTGAAATCTTTATTTCTCGCATCTTTAATTTGCTCTCAAACTTTGCAGTCAAAACATGTACAATTTGTTATAAAAGTACTATACTGTCAATTAGTTGAAAATTATTTACAAATGGTTATCTAGCCATTTGCACTTGTAACCCAATAATTTTGAAATCTTTATTTCTCGCATCTTTAATTTGCTCTCAAACTCTGCAGTCAAAACTTGTACAATTTGTGATAAAAGTACTATACTGTCAATTAGTTGAAAATTATTTACAAATGGTTATCTAGCGTCATTGAGAATCTGCATAACACTTAAAAATATTCGCACAATGCAAAACCAAATTTACAAAATAGGGAATTTCGCTTTAAAATAAAGAAAAACGTACTGTTTCTCTCGACGCACAAGAACAGCAAACTAAATTTTTTTGGGGGAAAAATTGCATAATGAAGAGACCTCTTCCAAACAGATATGATGCACCATAATTAGTGTTACCGAGTAAATTGAATTGAATAAATTATATCACTAGATAGAGAATTTTTGTGCGTATTATATCAAAACTTTCGCTTAGATTTTCCGTTCTAAATGCAACATACGTATTATTTCTGAGAAATACAAAGGCCGATTTTCCACTAAGAATAACTTCCAAAATGGCTCAAAACTGATCGCTTAGCCTAACAAATTCGGTTTTTTGACCGGATTAGTTTGAATTGGTGACCTAGACTAAGACCTGCTAACAAAGTTAACTAGATTTGCCGAGGCATTCTGAAGTGTTTTTTGCCTTTGAACGTTGATCTTATACAGTTACGTTGTATACATATAGACGCGCTATATCTTGAATATAGATTACGATAGAGTGTTTTCACCTATATTTTTGGTGCCGCCTTTATTTTGGCGCCCCACAATATCTAACATAGCAAAGCATTGAATGAATCAGCGCTTTAACTTTCAGCTAAACTTAGTGTGAAACGTGAAACATGTCAACAATGTTCAAACGGCTTTAACTGGATGGTGCATAATTTGTTATTTAGTCCGGAAACTTGCACAGCGTCATTTGTCCCGGTTTACAACTAGTATAGAACAAAATTATTGATTACTGTAAGAGTAAACTTAAACACCACATAGCTTACCATACCATAACATCGTTTCAACGTGTGGTACCGATTTTCATTCCTTAAAAAACACAAGAGACGGTGACCCCTCCACCCGTTGGACCAGGAAATCTGGAGAAGTGCAATCCAGATACGGAACTCACATGTGATGGTGGTGATAATTGTGTGGATTTTTCTCGGATGCAACGATGACAAGTACGATTGTGCAGAATTTTTGGACGATGGACCGTGGTGCCCGGCAGTGCCAGATGTCGAAACTACTCACTGCAAAAATGACGAATTCCAGTGCTACGATGGAAATATAGCTTGAAACCTTTTGGAGTAAACTTTTCTTGTACTGAGGAGTAGTTCAGACAAACAGAAAACTGTAAGAGTAATACGGTTTAAATTTTTCCACCCATCATTTCTATTTCTCGTGGTAACTTTGCAGTAAATTAATATTACTTAACCGGCAAACCTAGCCTCCCAGAACCCATTTCCTATCGCATATAGCAAATTTTTTCAGTTCACCGGTCACCAAAAACCCACCCATTAGAATTTTTTTAATGAAAAAAATACAATTTTGACAAACTTTTGTCAAAATCCAGAGATAATCAAATTGCGGTGTTTTTGACCAAAAAATTGACCAAACTTGATAAAATTTTGCAAAAAATTTATATAAAGCGTTGATAGATGGCAGATAGAAGACTTGTATAAAAAAAGGGTAGAATTTAGAGTTTGGTCAAAATTTTTAAATTTTGAAAAAAAAAGAATCAGGGAACTGATTTTTTTCTCTCAAATAAGCGCTTATTCTTGGTAACTCGTGAAAATCGTGTCTTTAACATCAAGGTTCGGAGTTTGAGCAAAGCTCAAGTCAATTATGTTGTAAAAAACATTATATGGTTTTTATATTAGCTGCAAGTTCACTGCATCACGCCATAAAAACCTTGCCTCAAGCGTTACAAGACCATTATAAAAAAGGAATTTACGCATTACCGGGTCTGAGTTTTAATCCTAACGCTTTGAAAGTCCGAAAAACCGCGCAATTTCAATTAAGTCACTTCTTCCGTGATAAAAAGAGGCTCGTTATTTGGCATGATGTGGTGAACAATTCATTGTCCCGTCATCGCAGTAACAACAATAAGCCTTTAACACCTTCGCAGCTTATTGAAGTGCTTGAAAAGTATCAGGAGCGCATAGAAGCTATAGTGTATTGCCACAGAGACGGAACTCCTGATATTTACAATCAGCTCAAGCGTAGTACTCTAGTTACCATCCATTTAGTGAAAGACATTGTGTCTAAACGTAAACAGAAAGATCTTAGTTTACTTAAAGAGTACAGAGCATTACACCAAAGGCCTGCGCTTGAGCTGAAAACACTCACTATAGTCTTAGCTCATAAGAACAACCTCCGGTCCTTGATAACACGCTCCCGACCGAAGAAACTTTCAAAGCGCCGTCGTAAAACGCTTCGCACCCGTCATGCGTTCGAGGAAGCGGAACTCGCACAAGCCTTTGATAACCTGAATGTCACTTAGTCTTGCGCTGTTGTGGGAGTCTACCCGCTGACTGGCGGTGTGACTTAGTTAACTCACGAGTTACGGGTTAGTTTTTGGTTGGTTCTCTCCGATAGCGCTATACTAAACGTTTCGCTCTCCCCATTCTTCAAGTTTTCCACTACCGTCCGTTTTCCGCAGGTTATCTGGTTTCATTTTCCGCTTCCGTCCTTTTGTTTCCGTGTCACTTTGCTTCCTTCTATCCCTCGTTTATTTGTTGTATGATGTAGTATGTTGAGTTTTCCTGTAGTAAAATTTCTTTCTGCTAGTATGCTGGTTTGTTGTTTAGTCTCGTTCCTTGCTAGGGTGTGACTTAAGTTCATTCTGGAGTTACGGCTGGTTTGTTTTGTGACTTTCACCACACTTGTTTGCTAGCAATGTGTTATAGCTTTATTAATTTTTGTAGTATGCATTTTTGTTGTCTGGGTATGGTGGTTTGCTAGGGTGTGACTTAAGTTTGTTCTGGAGTTACGGCTAGTAAAGTTCCTGACCTTTTCGACTTATGGTTATACTACACTGTTGCCGTAAATTATTTCATGTTTGATGTTTTGATGCCGTTGATAAAGCCCCCATAATGTTTTGTGCTAGTTTACCTGGCAGTAGCTCCTCTCCTTCTTTCTAGGGTGTGACTTAAGTTTATTCTGGAGTTAGGGCTAGCTTGTTTGGTTGAGTTTGTTGCTGTGGTCTGTTAGCATCGATCTTCCCGCCTCCTCGCTTGTGGTTTCCGCCCCTTCCGTGCCGTTTTCCCGTTTCGTCGCGCGCCATCCGCCCGACGTTTCCGCCCCGCCCGTGCCATTTTCCCGCTTCGTCGCGCGCTTTTCGCCCGACGCTCCCGTTTGTACGTCCGGTTTCCCGTTGCGTCGTGCGTTACTCGTTCGGCGTCTCTTCACGTCCGTCCCGTCTCCCGTTCTGCCCCTTTTCGCGCTTCCTGCGCACCGTTCTTTCTTTCTTTCGCCGGGTACTATTGTACTCGACGAACATCTTTGCTCTTTGGCGGTTTGCTAGCCAAACCGTCACACTAGGGTTCGCTATAACCCCTTTGTGTTGTGCTGTTGCATGTGTGTGTACTTTATATTAGTACCAAATTAAACTTGTGGTTCCTGTTTTTCTTAAGATCATGAAAACTTTGCAGGACAAATTCAACAAACTTTATAGTGCGAGGGCAAAATTAGAGGCTGAACTTAACAACATCTATGGTGAAATGAACAATGCTGTGGATAAGCAAGATAGGAAAGTTAAGATCGAACGTCTGCTTGTGAAGTGCAAAGACGCTTTTATTAGAGTAGTTGATAAAAATGAAGAGCTCTTTGATCTGGCACAAAAGACTGAAAATCCAGATGCTGCTTGTAAGAACCTTGAAAAATGGTTAGAGACTGTAACAAAGAAAACTGATGAGTTCATTGCTGCTGCTCGAGGGTATATCAATTCGGTCCATGACAAAGAGACAGGAGAGCAGTATCCCTCTCACCATTCAAAATCAAGTTCACATATGACTTCCTCAAAAAGATCAAGTCAGCGTCAACGAGACTTAGAACTATCAAGACTCAAAAGGGAGGAAATTCAGAAACAACATGAAGCAAAGCTTCGCATTGCTAGACAGCGTCTCGAAATTGAAAAACAAACAAAATTGCGGGAATTGGAAATTGAGCAGCTTGAGGAGGATCATCGCAAGGAAGTAGCTGCTGCAGCACTTGAGGAAATTGAGTTGATGACAAAATCATCAGCAGACGGGTCTGGTACAGGCAAAATGAGTGGGCTCTTTACGGAGAGAAGTTCAGTCAAGAGCAAGAAACTTGTTCAAGATTGGATTAATTCGTCACCGGCCGGGAACATTGCAGATGTTGCAAACGAACCGAGTTTGCACTTTTCTGGTTCCATCGCCCAATCCAACCAAGCAATTGTCCAACGACCTTCTTCAGCTCAACTTCCGAACTCACACTTCAATCTCAATACACATAGTCAAGTTGAGGCCAACATCAACCTCCCTGTCCAAGAACCAAGTAGTAGAACCAATGTAACCAATGATGCACATGTTGCAAATAACATCATGCAAGAGCAGCAACAGCCTCAATATACGCCTCCATCACCAATAAACTTTGGTATGCCAACTCAACTAAACGCCCCAAACACAGCCCGACAACTGTCTCAAGCAACAATGCACTTCGATGGTTTGCAGTTAGATCATCAATTCCCTCGCAGATCGAGCATGCCGGGACAGTTGAATATAGTCAGCCCTCCGCATTCACCACCTTTTAATACAATCGTTAATGCTCCTCTAGCACCTAATCCGCCACAAGCACACATAAATGTACCAGCCCCACCATCCCCCGTTCTAAACCTCGCACCACCGGCTTTCCCGTTAATCCCACCAGCATTCCGCTTTCCTCCTTCGCCGCCACAAGCACTACCACTACAAGCCACTAACCCCGTGGCGAATAATGTCAATCTGTTACCCCATTCTCCGCCTGCACCATTTGTTTCCTCCGCAAACGTTTTTGTACCTCAATTAATTCATCCACCATCCCCACAAAAGAGCTTTCAGCCCCAAACTTTTGTCCCTATAACCCACGCACCTCCTGCTCCTCCAGATCCAAATGTCTGGCGTTTTCCAGCAGCAGTCCCATCTAATGCAGTACCACTTGTACGAACATCCGCAAACTTATACAACGTACAACCGGCTCCGTCAATCAACCCTCATATATCTACATCGCACCGCTCCTCTCATGTACAAGCAGCAGCAGGCGCTCAAAATTACGTAACATCAGACTTCATGCAAGCGAATCCATTTAGTTCTTCCACAGGTACCGCCCCCACCTTTGTCACTCCGATCATTCCGCCAACATATGGAGCTACCGTTCCGAACCCGTTGTGTTGGGGTGGCCCGCCGCATCCCACACCTTCGGCTCCTTCTTTGGACTCTGCGGATTTGATAAAGCAGTTGGCGGAGGCAATTACTTGTAAGAAGAACGATCCACTGCCCGAGTGGAAGTTGTCACAGTACAATGGTGATCCACTGCAGTGGCACGAATGGTTCGGACAATTTAAAAGCGCCATAGACGCAGAGTCCTTGACTGATGATGTCAAGTTAACATACTTAAAGACTCTTGTTACTGGAAAAGCTAAAAGCGCCATCGCTGAGTTCGCATACTGTGGTGTAATGTATAAGGACGCACTTAAGACACTCGAACGTAAATTTGGCCAACCACAGGCAGTAGTCAGTGCACACTTAGACAAACTCAGCTCTTTTCCTCCACTTAAGATGCACAATAGTGATAACATCATAAACTATTCTGCAACAATTTCAAGTCTTGTAGGGGTCTTTAAATCACTCTCATACGACTCAGACCTTAAGAGCGCCTCACTTCTCAACACGGCTGTGCAAAAATTGCCGCCCAATCTAAAAGAGTCTTGGTCACTCTTCACAGTGAAGAAACATTGGGTAAAGCCAACACTCCTTGACTTCAACGATTGGTTGAAGGAGAAGGCCGAGGCACACGATTTAATGAAACAAACTTCATCGAAGGCAAGAACTGAGGATAACACCATCTCAGTAGTAAAGACCAAATTTGCCTCAAGAACTTTTGCTGCTAATACACAAACTAAGGGCACTCAGAGACCAGCCTCAACATCGGCAACGCCTGCAACCCCTCGCTGCATCGTGTGTAAAGGCAATCATCGCATCTGGGAGTGTAGGGTATTTAAAGAAAAGTCTCCCACTCAGCGAGCAAAGGTAGTGGCGGAAGCAAAACTGTGTTTCTCATGTTTGAGAGAAAAGCATATGTTTAGGCAATGCCCAAATCCCAGGAAATGCAGGAAAGATGGATGTAACAGCTCCCATAATACACTTCTCCATGGAGCTGAGAGGGTTTATCCATCAAAATCCCCTTCAAACAATAATAATAGTAATTCTAATGCCGGCGCAAATCAAAGTAAACTTTCTAGTGTCCAATCATCGAGTAAGACCACTACTTTGTCATTTGTGAGTAATGTGAAAGGCCTCCTTCAGGTGACTGAATTACAGTTGAAGAGCTCCTCCGGTAAAGATACCACGGCTTTAGTTTTGTGTGATACCGCTTGCAGTAACTCTTGGGTGTCCAATGATCTTGCAAATAGACTTGGTTTGCACGGTACAGCATTGAAATTAACAGTCAAGGGTATAAATACCGAGGAGGTTGTAGACACTAAGTTAGTTGAACTAATTGTAACACCACGCGACAACCAAGCATTTGAGCCATTTAAAGTCAGCCCTTACGTAAAGGAAAATTTGAATGTAGGCGCCGATGTCATTAACATTAAAGCACTTCAGGAAACATACCCGCACCTGGCAGTTCTAGACCCAGTTACATATTGCTATGGAAACATCGAGATGATACTTGGACAGGATGTGTATCATGCCATCCGCCCTTTAGAGTACTTCGCTGCTGACGAGAAGTCCTCGCCCTTCGCTGTTCGCTTGCCCATAGGTTGGGTTCTAAGCGGCCCTCTACCGTCGTCTTCAGGTTTAGTCTCGACTTGTTTCAAAGCTAATATGGAGCAGGATTTTGAACTCGCTAGTCAGGTAAAATCTTGGTACGACATGGAGTCGTACGGCGCACTTAATCAAGTAGACCCACGATCCGCCTCGGATGCGCGTGCGCATGAAATTCTTGAAAACACCACCGTGCATAATGGAAAAAGGTACGATGTAGGAATGCTATGGGCTGAAGATAACATCGAACTGCCCAACAATTATTTCTCAGCGCTTGTTCAATTAAAGTCTTTGGAAAAGCGGCTCACGAAAGATCAGACATTAAGGGAAAATTACTCGAGTACCATCAAAGAGGACTTAGACAAAGGCTACGTAGTAAGGGTCAAAGATGCTCATAAGGTGGAGAGTCGCTCGGAACGAGAGTGGTACCTACCACACCATCCGGTTGTTAACCCGAACAAGCCGGGCAAGGTTCGTAGGGTACTAAACGGAGCAGCAAAATTCCATGGCGCATCTCTTAATAAGTCATTACTCACCGGACCTGACCTACTGCAAAACCTAATCTATGTACTCCTACGGTTCAGACAACATCCATTTGCCGTATCCGCCGACATCGAGGGAATGTTCCTCCAAGTTGGTGTGTTGCCATGTGATCAACCATCATTGCGCTTTTTGTGGCGGGAGGACCCCACATCAAATGTTGTGGTACACCAGTATACGCGCCACATCTTTGGGGCAAAAGATTCGCCCACCTGCGCCAACTACGCACTTCAGCGCACGGCACGCGATAATGCTAAGGAGTACCCAGAAGCTGCGAAAGCCGTCCTTGAGAACTTCTACATGGACGATTACTTGGACTCTGTGGAATCCCCCGAGAGGGCCCTCATTAGGTCGAAGGAATTGGTACATCTTCTCCATCTAGGTGGGTTCAAGCTTACTAAGTTTGTAAGCAATGTACCAGATCTGGCTGACCGAATTGATGGGTCTGCTCAATCCACTGAACCGAAGGTCATCGTTTCATCCAAGGAGGAATCAATGCACGTGCTTGGGCTTAAGTGGGATCACAACAACGATACTCTGGTTGTGAGCAGGGGTACTAACAGCACCATCACGAAAAGTTTAACACAGCGCTTGGTCCTAAGTCTTGTGTCAAAGGTCTACGACCCAATTGGTCTTGTCGCACCGTTCACTGTTGGTGCTCGGTTAATCTTGAAAGACATTTGGCGTGTCAATGGACAAAGTTGGGATGACGAGTTACCTAAGGACACAGTTGACAGATTCCTTGCCTGGTGTATTGAACTGCCGCGGTTAGCTGAGATCACTATACCGAGAAGTTACTTTTCAGGACCATTCCAACATCTTGAACTCCACATGTTTGGTGATAGCTCGCAAGACGTATTCAGTGCAGTAGGTTTTCTTAGGGCTCAAGTAACTTGCCCCTCCGGGGAGATTATAACAGGGCTGGCGTTTGTCTTGGGCAAGGCCCGTGTTGCACCTATGAAGGTAATGACAGTTCCTAAGTTGGAATTACAAGCCGCTCTCCTCGCTGCCCGTTTAAAAAGGGAAATCTGTCGAGCATTAACGGTTACTGTCGACAAAGTCTTTATGTGGACAGATAGTACAATCGTCTTGCAGTGGATAAACTCTACAAACAAACACCCCATCTTCATTGCAAATCGGGTTAGTGAAATCCTGGAGAACAACAGCGTTGACCAATGGAACCACGTCGCCACTTGTGATAATCCGGCAGATGCTGGCACGCGTGGTATGTCCGCTGAAGTTTTGCAATCAAGTAGCTGGGTGAGGGGTCCTGACTTCTTGAGAACGAAGCAATTCCCTTTTGTACCAAATACTGTCGTCGTTGATAACATCAAGCTCGGCGTTGAAACCAAGGAACAAGATGATGACTCCATCTCATCTTTAGCCGCATCTGTAACCAATTCCCCAAAGGAACAAAGCATTAATCTGATCCCGTTTGATAAGTTCAGTTCTTATCAAAAATTACTTCGTGTCACCGCATATTTGCTCCGTCTTTTACCATCTCATAAAAGTTACCGTACCGTAGACGGCAGCATAGCCGACCCTGTTGAGCTTGACGAAGCCGAGCGTCATCTCCAGTACTTGGTTCAAAGAGAGTCCTTTAATACTGAAAGAAAGGATCTTCTTGACATCAAATCCGTTAAGAAGAGCAGCCGCATTGCTCAGTTTACTCCGTTTATTGGGCCTCATGGTCTCATCCGTTCTTCTGGTCGACTCAGACGGCTAGTGGAAATTGACTTTGACACTAAGCATCCTATCGTTCTGGATGCGCGTCATACTTTTGTTAAACTGTTTCTGCGGCATACTCATTTGAAGAACCATCATCAGGGCATCGAATCGATTACTTAAGGTCAAAGGTACAAGAACGTTATGCCATCCTAAAACTACGTTCCACACTGCGTTCCATCAAATCAAACTGCGTCTTGTGTAGAAAGTTCCGTGCAGCAACCATTCAACCTATCATGGCAGACCTCCCAAAGGATACTCCCAAAGGAGACTCGCATACCAGTCTCCTCCCTTTACCAACACCGGGGTTGATTACTTCGGCCCATTCTACGTCACAGTTCGTCGGACTACCGAGAAGAGGTGGGGATTTCTTTTCACTTGTCTCACTACTCGTGCTGTCCATGTTGAAGTTGTCCCGTCCATGGACACTAGTTCCTGTGTAATGGGAGTGGAGCGGTTCGTCTCCCGTCGGGGTACTCCTGCTATGATTTGGTCGGATAATGGTACGAACTTCATTGGAGCGGAGAAAGAGCTCCGTGAATGTGTGGAAAAATGGAATACGCTTAACATCGCTGCCGAACTTGCCAATAAGGGCATTAAGTGGAGGTTCAATCCACCCAGTGCGCCACACCAAGGTGGCATCTGGGAGAGGTTAGTTCGTAGTTTTAAAAGAGTACTGTACACTATCCTTTGTACGCGTCGCCTCACAGATGAGGTGTTGAACACTACTTTTTGTCTGGTCGAATACGCACTAAACTCACGTCCCTTAACGCCCGTAAGCGCCGACCCGTCCGACCTAGGCGCAATAACACCTAACCATTTTCTACTCGGTAACCAAGCAAACAGAATTCCGTCCATCGTTGGCGTCGACGAGTTTGATCATCGTAAGCGGTACGCCCGTGCACAGTCATACGCCAATGCAATTTGGGCACGTTGGCTCAAGGAGTATGTACCTACGCTGAATTGTAGATCTAAGTGGCAGACGCCTGCCGAGCAGCACCTGAAGGTCGGTGATTTAGTTTGGATCGTTGAAGAAAGCAACCCTAGGGGTTACTATCCAGCTGCTCGGATTGAAGAACTTCGGTACGGCTCCGACAGCGTCGCCCGCTCCGCCGTCTTGCGCACGTCATCCGGATCGCTCGTCCGCCCACTCGTTAAGCTTGTACCAATCCTCCCAACATTTTCTTCCGGGCCGGAGGATGTTACCGAGTAAATTGAATTGAATAAATTATATCACTAGATAGAGAATTTTTGTGCGTATTATATCAAAACTTTCGCTTAGATTTTCCGTTCTAAATGCAACATACGTATTATTTCTGAGAAATACAAAGGCCGATTTCCCACTAAGAATAACTTCCAAAATGGCTCAAAACTGATCGCTTAGCCTAACAAATTCGGTTTTTTGAACGGATTAGTTTGAATTGGTGACCTAGACTAAGACCTGCTAACAAAGTTAACTAGATTTGCCGAGGCATTCTGAAGTGTTTTTTTGCCTTTGAACGTTGATCTTATACAGTTACGTTGTATACATATAGACGCGCTATATCTTGAATATAGATTACGATAGAGTGTTTTCACCTATAATTAGCCAACGGGAAAGCATTGATGAACCAAGGGAGCATATCAATCCAGAACTATTTTCAAAAAAGCCAGAACATGAAAACAATAAAATATTATAAGTGTGGCATAAACAGCTCTCATAAGTCAGGCCGACTCCAAATGTTCCCTAAAAATAGTAGGAAAAAAATACCCAAAAACAATCTCATTTGAAAGATTTTTGCATAGACACGGCAATAGTATAGCCGGCTGTTAGTCGGACAATTTGTCGGACAATTCAAGAAACACAACCTCATAAAATGCTCTTTTTTGGTTGACTTCACTGAATTTCAGGTGGAGTTTATATTTTGAATTTAAATTTAAATTAATGAACCCAAAAGTCATTTTTAGGGTGATGCCAATAATGTTTGATAAACAAAAGCTTAAGAATTTGCCTCAAAATTAAGCAGGGAGTAATAAATGCCGTCACACACACATCCAGCTGATGCGCGGTCACCAATCATTGAAAAAAAATGCTGTTTGACTGCCGGAGGCGTGATCAAATGGCCGCAACAGAAAAATGATACATACAAAAACTTGAGCAAAAACAACGAAGACGTCAAAGCTAGAATCAGCCTTTGTTTTGCGACTATTAAAAATGGAACGAATCATTATAACTTTGAAAGTGTAGAAAAATGTGTAGAAAACAAATACTCCCATTTTAGAAATTTCCGGTAAAATGTTTTATTCGTATGAACAGATTAATAAAAACAAATAAGGAGAAACAGAACAATAACTAACCATGTAACTTCAATGGGCTGAGTGCCCTGAACAAGCGCCTCGATCTTAAACATGTCTCCATTCACGAAATAGACATTGCTCGGTTTCTTAACAAACGTCGGCCTCTCTTTCTCCGGAACTGTCTTCCGTGGCACCACGGTCAGTTTACAAGTGGACTCCGCCCTTCCACTGGCATTGACAGCTGTTACCTTGTACACTCCCTCATCTGGCATGTATGCCTCAAAGATGTCCAGGGTGAACAGGTCAATCTCTTTAGCTTGTCTGTAGTACTTGCTAAGAGGCACTTCCACATCGTCTCTGTAAAAAAAGTAAAGAATTTGTTAAAAGGCAGATGCCGTCAATTAGACTCTGTATTTCTGTCCGAGATAGTTAATTTTATGTAACTAATTTTGGAGAAATTATTTTGTTCTTTCGTATTTTTTTAAATCTTTTTGAAAATTTTCATTGCGAAACGTTTCGGAAAATAATTTAGAGATATAACATCTATTGCTTAGCAATATTTCTTAAGTACAGCATCGTCAAGAACCTTCTGGATATCAAAAATGTTTCATGAAAAAAAACAAAATGTGGTTTTTAATGATAAAATGATAAAGTGTTCTGCAGTAAGGCTAAAATTTAAAAAAAAGAAAGAGGCTAAACTTACCTATACCAGGTGATAACGGGTTCTGGCATTCCAATCACTCTGGCAGTCAAAGTTGCAGGGAATCCACAATCCACTTTCTAAACAAACAAACAAGTAAACAATCGAGATATGAACAAAGTTACGTCATCGCTTAATCCATTAAGTAGTCAGTCAAAAGAGCAGTCAATTCACTCTTTAGATCAAATCAGAAACTGTGAACAGGTTCAACAAATGTGTCAATTTATCGTGCTTGTTCACGTTCGTTCACCAAAACTAGTGAAAAAAACGTCAGTTTCTAACGAACAGAACAAATTTCACCACCTGACGCTTGTTAAAAAAAATCCCTAAAATAAAATAAACCGAACTTTCGAAAATCAAATTTATTCAATCTCAGCATACACAATTTCTGCACAAAATTACAGAAAGCTTGAAAAAATAGTGCATTATAATAGAATTATTGCATTATTTCTGTGCTATTACGTTAATGTTATGGTTATCAATTAAGATCTATAGCCCGTTCTAGTTAAAGAAAGTTATGTACAAAAAATGAAACAAGAAGACAAATTATTGCTTGAGTGGTTAAAAGTTACAATTTTATTTGTTAAACATATTTAAAGATCTCGAAACCCTCAGGGCTCGTTTCAAGGAAATTGCTCTCAAACAATTGTGATCGCTTCACGTGGCTGCAAGAAATTAAAAATGGGACTCAATTACCCTGGACAAACTACATAATTAAATATATTTTTATTATAATTTATTATAATTAAAATGTGTGACCGACCCGATCCCATGAGCCATTCCAAAAAACCATTTAAGAAAGTAGTAGGAGAGAAAAATGTATTGCTCGCATTTACAATTTTAACCTTTTATCCCGTAAAAAGAAACAGAAAAAAGGTGACAAAATTAGGAATTAGGTCTTTTCAGCGTCTATGACAGACAATTCCCATCAACGTATGTTCGAAAGACAGCGGATTCGGCACAATACATACGTTACAAAAAACAACAATAAAATGCTGACAAAAAGTAAATAAAATGACGCTCGAACTCGCGAAAAACAGTGCAGCCCAAACCCCAGCTTAGTGCGTAGGGCTTGTGAATGTAAAATTGTGAATGTAAGACTGAAATTAAAGATTTTCAAAAATTATGAAAAAAAATAAGATATGGTTTCAGTGAAATGTATTTCATTAAGAAGTAACCAGCAATTTCAATTTGAGGTGCAGCGGACATCAATTAGCAATCTACAGTAAACAAAATACAACAAGCAAATAACAAAAATAGAAAATCTCACGACAGTTCACTAGAAAGGCTGCTAGAGGTTATTATCTCAACACATCTTAACTTTTGCATAAACATTCAAATATTTTCCAATTTTTTCCTCTGGACTGCCCAGGTGTAAATTTTTTGACGCGTCAACCTCGCGTGCTGACGTAAAGTATTAAACCAGTAACCGAGGTCAACGCGCTGCAAAATATACACCTGTAAAATTCACATGAAAAAATCACGGGAGATGACAATTGAAGAAAGTGAAGGACAGTGAAACCTCAAGCTCGTGTAATAATTGAGTTGTGAATGCAACAATGGAAAAAAATGTTTATGCAATTGACAGTTAAAAATAATCTCAAACAGAAAAAACTGTTCTACAAAAAAGTTAATAAATGAAAAGTTAAAAATAAAGGGAAAAAAATACGGAACAAACGGGGCTAGAAATTTTCAAATCGAAGCGAAGCGCAGGTCAGTCAATACATGTTCTTTCTCATCATGAAAATGTCAAAAACCAGGAAATAATTAACGCAAAAATTAAGGCATCAAAAAAATATGATTAATGAATTACTATCACTCAATTCTTCTGACAACCAAATAGAGCAACGGGCAAACATGAAAATCCTGTTGAAAAATCTAATTACCATTATCAAATTTAAATAAACATCAATTATCATCATCAAAAAGAGAGAGAGAGAGAGAGAGAGAGAGAGAGAGAGAGAGAGTTAATTCCTCTGAGTATAAATAAACATCAAAATATAACACATAACAAAAACTTCTACTTTTTTAGAACAGAAAGCGTCAAGTTACCTTTGCATTACAAATAAAACCATTGCACACTCAGAAAGGACAGTTTACGGATCCGACTGGATCACTGAGCACTGCCCTTAATTTTTTTACAATTGGATATGTCTATTCAAAAGAAATTATTTTTCTCTATTGAAAGATATTAGATGAAATTCTCAGTTTAGTTGGAGGAATTTTCAATTTTTGACATAAATAAACATCAATTATCTTTATCAATTTTAAATAAAGATCAATGATCATTTCTTGTGCCAGACTCTCACCGGCTGATATGACAACGATAAAAAAAATTGCGATGGGTTCGATAGACGCAACATTGTGAAATCTGTAAAAATTTATGGAGAAAACATTAATGGCTTCTTAAGTTGAATAAGAGGAGGAGTAAAATTGTCGTACCTAGGATGTTATTTGAAGTTATTGAACGTAAAAAAAAACAAAAAATTGTTTTCTTTGCTAATTTTGAATGTGCGAAATCCCTACAAATTAAATTCAAAAAAACTTTTTAAAAATTTGAAAGAAAGCTTATAAAAGATAATAATCTTGCAAAATTTTGAGAGTTCATCAGTTATCGGCAGACAATTAAGTGTTAATAACAAAATTGAGGTTCGACTGAGATACATGATCGATGCGATTCAGTATCTAATGAGAGTCATTCAGGTCATGCAAAACTTTAAATTTCACACCTGAAATGAAGTCCCTCGATTAGAACTTAAATCGTCCAAATGAACAAATAGGTCAGACAATATATGGCATAAAAGCCCACAATTTTACTTCCATAGAAGCGATTGATAATAAACATCTATATCACTACGCTTCAATTATTTCTCTTTTGTTTCAATTTTGAGGAAGAAAGTTTTCTTTATTTACATGAAAGCAAAATTTTTACGAGAAAAGTCTGCTGAAATATTGGTTCGTTCCCATAATATTACACAATATGGCAAATTTATCGTATTCGGGGAGGGTGCTGCATGGCTACACGATATATGCTCCTAAGAAATGGTAGGGTCATAATGGGAACGAACCCAAACATGAAAACGAAATAATTCTGATATGATTGAGGTTTGAGAGCAATTCCTCAGAAACGCATATGAGCTTTCATTTTAATAGCAGCAAATGGGAAAACCTGGAAAAACAATACTAAAATATTTTATGAACTGGGTTAACAAACACAGTCTTAGAATGCGGCAAAATGCACAGAATGTATAAATGTATATTCTAGCACACATTCAAGTAACCAAACATAACTCAATTGATTGCGTCATTTTGTCTAGAATAAGAGCGAAAATACAAAAACTTAGGGTAGCAACAAACAGTCAACTAACTACTGTAGGGTGTATTTGTTCATTCACCACTAATGTAACAGAGAGCTTACCATCTGAAATAAGGAATAGTAAGTTAGGTGCACATCAGGTCAAAATTAACCCCAAATTTGAAAGTAATTTCGAAGTGAAACACCTGAAATGTTTTGGTCTATTATTCGTCCCTAGTACGAAGCTATATACAAAAATTCTATTAAACTATAGGCAAGAACCTAATTTATAACTAATCAATGAGAAATTTTCAACTGCTAAATTTCATAATTTGAACATCTGATTCGAGCAGCAGAAACGTATGATTGTTCTGACTCGGAGAGCTCTCAAAGAAAGTTTTTCTGGATTTCTACGTTTATTTCTGATATAACAAAGGCGTTTTGTTAAGAACCTCGTTAAAAGTTTTGCTACACTATGTAAACAAAAAGCTACGTACAGCATAAGTTTTGCTTTTTAAGCATGATTCGTGGTCAGCAAGCATGACATGCGCTAAAGCGTGACAAAGACGTTGATTTTCGACGATTTAACAGTTATAAAATTCTATTTTTTTGCGCTTAAACAGAAAAGATGATTAAACCGCTTTCTTACTTTACTGTTTGCCAATATGTTAAGCAACAAATATCCATTTTTCAGCAGCAAAAATCAAGAGCAAATCATGCATACAAATGTTACCTAATTAAAAAACCTTTCGAGACCAAACAATTGGGAGGAAGACACTAAAAATTGTCGAAAAAATCCAAAAAGTTGGTAAACCGTGTTTAAGACAATCAGAAAGACTCATTGAAACAGATCAAAGTGGCTAATAATTCTTTCTCCTGCTACAATATAATGTCAGAAGTAAAGTCAAATGATCTCTCAACGTTTTTTCAAGTTTTCTGACAAAAACGCCTCCGAAATTAATCTGAAGACAAAAATCAAGTGTTTTCGATCAGAATGGTGTCTTAAATGCTGAAAAAAAACTTTTTCTTCGTTCTTGTCATTAATGAGACTAGAGAGCGCATCTCCATCGATGGGATCGTTGGAGTTTTTCGTAGACATGGAACAAGATATTCAAAATAACACATCAAATTGAGCTTGGAAAAGCTATCACTAATGTTTTGGGGGTGAATTAATCTGATGGACGCAAATTGCTCTATAGGTGTCCAAACAAGCTGAAATCTTTAAGTTTTTCGGAAATTTTGAGAAATGAAGAAGAAAAAATGTGGTCTGCATTTTTGAGACCATATTTTCCCAAAAGATAATGTTCCTACGCATTAATCAAAATTGTCAGCGATTTCTTTCAAAAAAGGATTGAGAGGGATTGGAGCGGCCAGAATATAGTCCTGATTCGAATCCAATTAAAATTTATGGGTGCTGCTGAAGTAGCGATTAAAAAAACCAGACAATTTTGGCGAAAATGTAAAAAGTGCCGGAAATTTGGAATGAAAACGTGTATAAAAATTTACAAACATCTATTAGACGTTTAAAATACTAAAAGCATAGTAACGCATTGCTAGAGAACTGATTCAATCTCAAAATATCATTTATTTTGTTTCTTACGTATTTCCATTCGCAAATCTTCAGGGGTACGTAGCTTTTTGGTACCATAGTATATTTAGATTTCTGGTTAGACAATGCTTAGAGTTCATACACCAAGGCTGCAATTCGCTCTCTGCAAGAAAATGAGATCGACAATTAGTTCAAAAACACTCACTGTGTCTTGAAGTTTCTCTGAAATGACGGGCGGAATTCCCTCCTGCTCGTGTGCTGGTTTCGCCTGTTTGGTCCCCCCTTGTGAGACTGTCAGCATAGCCTTGCATCTAGCTTTGCCCGCCGCGTTAGAAGCCACCAAAGTATATTCACCCTCGTCGTCAAAGTTGATCTTGTTGAATACCAGTTTGACAGAACCGTTTTCGTCAATTTTCTCGTCAAATTTCACCCGCCAGTCTGGCTCGTATGGAACTCCGTCGAGGAGAATGTGGAGTTTGGGTGTTGGTTGTCCAGATACAACAGCTACAAACTGGGCACTGCCGTGTTCGATAGCTTGTGCGTCAACGAAAGGCTCGATGATCACAGGAGCTGAAAACAGAATTCATATTTTTCAAAAATCAAGTCATTTTTTTGAAAAAATTTTTAGAAACAGCTTTCAATTGTTTAGGTAACAATTCAGGCACATATTAGCCCCAAATTTCTATTGCAAGGTTCTAACTTATCAAAACTACAAAAACCAATTTATTAAAACCATATTATTTGATTCCGTAATTTCAATGTACATACTGCTCATGAATTTCTACGCTTTATATCACAGACGTAAGTTACAGAAACCGTAATTTTTTTCGCAATAAAATTTTCAGCGGGAAGAAGAGGTTTAATGTTTTCTCGCGTGAGAAGGTTTTCACACCATCTATTTGAAAAATCACCCCAAAATGTTCCATCAGACCACGAGAAAACATTTCCAAATTTGAAAGAAACGACGATATTATTAACGAACACTGGCAAGATTTATTTGTATAATAATTCGTTGTTATGTTCTAAACATTATGCCCAGCTGGTGTTTGGAAAAATTAAAGAATTAATCGTTGACAATTGAAATGAGTACTCACCGTTACCAACCACCGACACCTTTGACACTTTGGGTGCAACTGAAACAGAACAATACAGATATTAATGCTATGAAATAACATTTTAAAACATTTTGATACACAATATAAATTTTTTCACAAAAATTCAAAGCAACCAGCGAAGTTCATTTGAAATTCAGCTGCTTTCCAACATAAAATGACATTCCGAACCACTTACAACCGTCAAAAATTTACAAAACTTCAAATATGGTTAAATTATTTTGGTCTCTTAAAGCTGGATAAGCGAAAAGCAAGTTATCTGTTCTATACCTCAAAGAAATGTAAAGATCTTAACATCAAAATTTTTTGCATGGCTCGTTCTCAAAAAGTTTGGGCCTAAATTCAACAAGAAGTATCACAACAAGAAGGATCTGGCGAGGCACATATTTTTCCCACATCACTGATTACATACATTGGAAAAAAAGCAGGGAGAGTAACGCATCAAAGTTCTCATTAGCACAAATAAGACAAAATGACACCGAAATGAAAAGATTTGATCTAATGCGATGTCTAGGCCCAATTTTACTTTCATTCTTCGTAGATACAGTTTAAGGTTCGTTTTATTATCTGATGCCACAATCTTACAAAGTATTTAAAATAATTAGCTTCTGATGTTTTTTGATGTGCTTCATCATTGAGCCCGTCTTTCATTTCGCGTTTTCCAAAACTTAAGATATGAAACGATAAAAGTGTTTCATTCAAAATCTAAAATCAACATGACGAAAATTGAAAAAGTAGAAAAAGCACCCCCTAGAGGCTCGTTATCGTCTTAAAACAATGAATTCGAATCTCATATACGATCTTTGTTGGGAGTGGGGTCTTCAAAAAATGCTTTTCTTCAAAACGTTAAGAAAAGAAACTTGACCACAGGAAGAAGGTTGTTAAAGGTTTCTATTTGAAAAATACAGCATTTTTCATCAACGTTTCAGGTAGCGTTTCTATTCAAAATTGGAAACAACAGAGGAAATAACGATAGCAACGAAGAAAAAAATTTCTGTTACCTCACACACCTATACAAGTAACCCAATAGTAGAAAAACTTATTTTAAAGTTCTGCATTCTGAGAGCATAATTAAGCTCTGCGTGAAGTCTTATTTGTCTAGTTAATATTTGTGCGTCCGGACGGATGCACAGACGACATAGCGAGCCGAGTTTCCACAATTCTTTATGAGAACGTTATTCAAATTCTAGCTGCAATTGAAACGCGAACATTTGAATAAAATTTCTTAATGATATCGTTTCATTTTAGAACGAAACTATAGTTCCAAAAAGCTACGTACACAAAGAGATTTTTTAAAAGCGCCACAAATGTCAAATAATAACGCTCAAATCAGTTGAGCTCAAATCAGTTCTCTAGTAACGAGAAGTTACGCTTTTACTTTTTCTAATATATGGCAGACTGTTTGCGAAGTTTTCAGACAATTTTTCTAAGGAAATCTGACTCAAGTTCTCGACAAATTTTCTTCCAATTTTTCCTAAAGTGCTCTCTGTTTCCGTAATTCTTGCTTCGCAATTCCTCATAAATTTTCAATTCGATTCAGATCGGGACTTCGATTCAGCTCCTCTTCTTTGAAGAATTTGCTGACAAACTTTGCTTTGTGCACAGAAGCATCATTTTGTTGAAAAATAAGGTTTTGAAAGTCAGTTTTTTTTTCATAATTTTTCCAAGTGAACTAAAACCCTTAGCTTTTTTATCATCTAAAAAACCGTGACCACTCATCTCATGTATTGTACCTCACGAGATAATTTACTGCTTGTGCAAACTCAAAAGGTTGTCAAGAAAACTCGTTCCATTTCTCCAAACAACTCGAACAATTCCTTCGCTATAGACGCCCCGAACTGCCTACACTTATGCTGTAGTTTGTATGCAAACTGTGTACCAGATCTTAATTTTAAGCTGAGTTGGTCTTGTTTTTTGACTATCAAACTCGGACATTACCAATCGCAACAGCGTGGCAAACAGCAAATTAACAAACAAAGCAAATTAACCTTCAGTTTTTTGTGAAAAATTATTTGTCAAAATGACACAATATCTGACAAGACAGTGATGTAAAAAGAATTTAAGAAAACCTGCGCATCAGATTACAATCAGAATAAAATCAAGATTTGCATCTATTAACGAACAGTTTTTTGAGGAAAAAACAACAAAAGAAGTAATTGGATATTTGAAGGTAATTCTTTAACAGATTAATTGTACCTCTAAACGTCACAAACCGGTAGGCCTTTAATTTTATGTCTTCAAATATGAAAAGAAACTATGCAATAATCACCTGCAATTATTGGTCTGTGTAATTTTTGTGATTTTAGCACCCCTGTTGGGCTGAAAGTGTCGCAATAAAAAAACAATAGCAAAAATTTTCCAAGGAAAAATGATTTTATTGATTCTGGGCGTCAAAAATTAACCCAATTCCGAGATTTTGAGTATGTAATTAGCCTAAAACTCTATTGCCCGAAATTTTTTAGTTATTATTTGAGACCAAATTGAAAGACTTAATTGCTCATGTGAAATGTGATATGGGTATATGCAAAACTGCTAATTGTCCTCCTAATCCGCAATTAGTATTGAGGGGGACAATTTTAAAATTAAAACAGTTTTGATTATTAGACACTGGATGTGGAAAAAGTTAAAAGACGTAGAACCCCTTTTCAGCTACCTGGGACTAAACTGATGTAACTGGGATACTAAAAATGTCAAAAAAGTGGATGCCATAACTTTCTCCTATTTTCTTTCAAAAAATGTGGGATTATCTATAGTAATTTCGCATATGACAATAATTTATATGACTATGCAGCTATGAACAGGATAAGCATGAAAAGATAATGAATTCAAAATATTTCTCACCTTGAAAACCTGAACACAAACATATCTGAACAATTTGAATTACAAAATTATTCAAGGATTTGATAAGTAAAGGAAATTTGAAATATAGTTTTTCAATTGTGATTTCCAAAACTAAACCTCCATTTAAAACAACAATTGAACGCCCAGTCGAATTCAATTGAAACACCCAAAACCCTGAGATAAAATGATAGAGGTATAATAAATAGTATATAGTCATACTAACGATGAGCTTAAAAAAATTTTGATAGTTTCTAGGATAAAAAAACTGACGTCAGACTAATTTTCTATTACCGAATATTATTGAAGAATCAAAGATAATCAGAAAAAAGGGAAAAGAGATGGTATCTAACCAATAGTTTTTGCGGACACCTCTTGACTAGTGGGTCCGTACCCAACATCATTCTCAGCATAAACTCTGAAAGTATACTGTGTCTCGCTTTCCAGCTCCTCGACGACACAGAATGTGGTAGTGACGGCAGAGTTCACTGTCACCCATGTCGGGTCCTTGGCCGATTTCTTCTGGACAAGATACTTCGTCACTGGGCTACCTCCGTCTTTCCTGGGCGCCTGCCAGGTCAGTTTCAAGTTCTGGAACGTCACTGCAGATACTTGTGGTTTGCCAGGCATATCCGGAACATCTGAACATCCAGAATTAATTAGTGGATAATTTGGGAAAACTATATCCAAGACATTAGACAGCAACGGGTTAAGTGTAGGGGTCGATGTAGAATAAAAAATGGTTGATTTGAAGCCAGCTTAAAAAAAACAGCCACAGCTAATTTAGAAAATTATTTCAAAGATTTCAGAAGATTAGTATATCAATTAGCAAAAATTTTGGTTGAAATATTTAAGCCAAACAGTTTTGCAACCATCTATGACTTGTAAAATTTGCCAACATTAATCAGTTTGCTAAAATCAGTACAAAAATGCCCGCGAGAGAGAGAGAGAGAGAATGAGAGAGAGAAAGAGAGATTGCGCTAAAATTAAACACTGCAGTTTCCCAGTTGAAGTCCGTCAAATTCTAGAAAGAATAAAAATAGATGACAAGTTCATACCTGCGACAGCCAGAGTGACCATTTTGTTGTCTCTGCCCGAAGAGTTCTTCACGTTTAATTTGTACTGTCCAGCATCTTTTGGCTCAACAGCGTGTATTTTGAGTGTAGTTGTAGTGTCTGTGTTCTCCACTGAGAATTTCTCACCTCCCGCTTTCGCCAAATCTTTGGCACCCTACAAATAATAAATGATTTGATGAACAATGTGGTTTTTTTTCTTATAGCCCCATTAGCTTGACGGCCCTAGATCCCCAGCTAACCCCAAAAATCACCGTAATTTTACCATATCGGGGAGCTATAGCATAAAGAGGTGGGTGTATATAATAAAGGGGAGCTATACGATAAAGGAAGGGGGGTAAAAAAATAGAAATGAAGGGGCTAAACCATAATGAGGGGCTATATTTTTATGGACGATACAACAATAACAGGAAAGGCACTAAATTACTTATAAAATCTTAGTAACAACTAATAGCAAACTATATTGCGAATTCGCAAAAGGAAACACAGCCTGTATCAAGAAGCGGATACTTTCTGTTTGTACCCCCTCCCCCAAAGTACTTTATGCACACCCCCCCCCCCCCCCAAATTATGTGCAACAAATTATGCGTTATTATATAGCGCGTTACTATGTAAAAATAATGCACGTGCGCTTGGGTCATAAAACATATATTCCCGCTAAGCGGGGGGGGGGGGGGCAAAGATGAATAGATCCTCATTATGTATAAATATGATACGTGCTCTTGGTTGTGCAAAAAATGCGCCCACTAAACTTTGGGGGGAGGGCACAAACTGGGCACAAGGATCCCAAGCATCTAAATCATATTCAAACAAAGCTAAACAACAGCAACTCTACAATCTCACAGCTAATTAAAGCATGTGGAAAAAAAGCATTTAATCTAAAAGCGGATCTAGGATTCCAATGAACTGAAATATAAGTCTAATAGTTAAGTCCTTTTAATATGTGAACCGTACATCTCAGATATTTGAGTTTTTTACCACTTTTTTGTTATCAACGAAAACAGAAACTAAAAACGTGACCCTTAAGCAAGAACGAGTGGTTCTATTTTGTTTCGCCTCTTACAAGTTGTGTTTTTATATTTCGTGTTACCATGTAAAAAAACGGTTGGCCTGGTTGGTGCAAAAATTATACGCCCACCACGCTGGAAACGAATAGATCCGAACAACTTTAGCACAAAATATACAAATTCATTTAAGCTCAAGTACGATTTAGAAGTTGAAAAACAGCCTCATTACATTTTTGGCTAAGGTCGTTTTCAGCAGAACTGTTAATCATGAATGCGGTAGGAAAAAAGTTATGAACAAAACAAGTCAACAAGAAGTTTCCACCTCATCGCAACATTAAGAAGACAAAATAAGACGAATAGATACATAGAAGAGATTGCGAGAGAATTAAGATACTTCAGACCAGGCATCAGAAAAAATATAGCCGGTAGAATGAGTAGTCCAATATAATCTCTAAACCACCCCTACCTAAATCACAAATGTCAAGGAAAAAGGAGAATCAACTAATAAACTAATTTCCTAATAAAATAAAAGAAAACTAAAGTGTTATAAATTCTGCGGCCACATTATTTAGATTTTAGCAGTATGATGTGGTAGGGCGGGGGGACATTATGGGTAAATGACGCGAGGGGACGGTGGAAGGGGGTAGGTAGGCAGGGTGGATGTTGGAAAGGATTCTGTAGTTTGAACAGGGGATGGACTGTTTGGTAAGAAAAGTCCTCAAAATGACTTTTCGACCTTTTTCATTACCAGCAGTTCCTATATCTTTTATATTAAGAAAAAAGCTCGTGTGAAAGTGCAAAGTTCAAAAAAAAACAAGTCAACGTTCTGAAACTGAAGACAGTGTTCAAAAAACCAAGTCAAAATTCAAGTCATGATCAAAATTGTTCCACCTAGAATAGAAACCTGTAGAATAATAGTACTTCTCTTTGATTGGTAATAAACGAAGACGAATAAAGATCTGACATCTTAAATCACCTAATTTCATTAGAAAAAATTTTAGAATACTATCAATACTGAAAACCATGAAATTTAAACGTAAGGAAGTTATGAGGAAAAGGTCTACACCTATTCGATCACATACTCTGCAAAAAACTTCAAAAAGAATCCTGGATGGCTTTTCATAATCCAAAAAAAAACTTCTTCCAAAAAAAAGCCACTGGAAAAGTGCACCTAAAAATTTGCACAATTATCGCATTCACATCTTTAAGCAACAAATAAATAAACATCGTCAAACGAACAAAATTTTTACAACTCACAAGAGATGAAAGTTTTCACTGCTGATAATTTAAAAAGCAGCATAATTTTTGTTTACAATGCAAAGTGCTTCAAAAAAACCTAAGTATAGAGCATGTTTCAGAAATCATTAAACTTAATTTACTAGAACAAAATCTTTTGATACATTAAATAACGTTACAATTTCTTTATTTATATATATATATATATATATATATATATATATACATATATATATATATATATATATATATATATATAAAAACATTTGCTGAGATTTTGCTCCCCTGATTAGTTCTCTCTAGAGAGTACTCTTCCATGACCGTCTGTTAAATTATCGGTTAATACATTTACTCAAAACGAAACTTTAAACATCATTATTTGAAGAAAAATCACTCGTACAAGTTTAAAAGCAACATCAATATTGAGCAAAATTCCAGTGCAAATAGGCTCAAACTTTACATCATTGGAAGTAACTGCTAAGAACAGATGAGCATCCCAAAGTTCTCGATTTTTTCTATGAAGTGGATAACATGCAAATAAGTGGAATAATAGCATTATGGTGTGCAAAAAGAAGCAACCCAATCTAAAATTGATCGTATCTAAACTACTAGTGGTAAACTGTAGCAGCTGTTTGTGTAAAATGATGTCAAAAAGGAGTGAAGATACCAAAATTAAAACTCTAACTCCACTATAGAGTGGAAGTTCAAAATTCTCGAATTGAAGTAATTCAAGCTAGTATAAAAATAATGATCAGAAATTGATTGAAAAATTGATTTAAAAATGTACCCTCTTAGAATATAAAACCATGGTAAGTTTATCCGAAGTAAGGCTTGAACAATAATCACTCGAAAAATTGACGCAGGTATGGGTTAGATTAAATACTAGATCAGGAATATGAAAAATAATGTACAAGATTTAAGGTTACTTATGTCTGTTAAATTTTCATTTAAATTTATGGAAAGGAACATTTTATGCTAAGATTAATGACAATTATATCTGTTACCTTGACTCTATGTCAAAGTATACGGCAAAGTATATTCTTATTGGGCAGTTGAATAGTTTAATAATAAGATTGACACTCCTCAAAGGCACACTGACACAACATTCAAGTCCTTTTGCTATGCTAAAAATTTTGCATCTTTGATATCTAGGGCTCAATCGACTTTTCGGATCTTTCCGATTATAGACCACTGTTATGGAATATTTGTAGTAAAAGGGGTTATGAAGTCCATGGAGTCTATGGCAATAAAGTTGAGGTGGGTTTAAAATGGGAAAGACCCGACTTTCACAGTTAGCGTTCTCAGAAAAGGAGTTGTTACAAGCAGGGATACTACATTATAACCTTTAGGAACTGTCTCCCCCCCCCGAAAAGTTATAACCCTATTCAACTAAAAGTTGAGCACATTTTTAATGGTATTAATTGCAAGTTATATTTAAACGGCTAATCTCACCTCTCGTAATAGATTTAAAAATAACTCATCATCAATTTTACAACAAGCATCAGTTTGTTCGCAAATGTAAATGAACATTAATATTTTGCATGGGGGGACTTGGAAGGACAGTTCCCAAAATTAATCTAAAAATTCGAAAGCTTTAACTAAGTCTGCTTCTATCACTCGATACAACTTTCAACTATTCAAAATATGAAAAAGATAGTCAAACAAGGCGGAACGTATTATGACACGTAAGGACATCACATATAAAAGTGACAGTCAGAAATATCCGTTCAGAATGTGAGAATATCACAGAAGATAATTGTCAGTGTAACAGTAAATACTTCACCATGTGTAAGCCCTGTAACATAAGACAAGCAAAACATTTCCATATTTGGATGGATGATAACCACACCAAAATATGCTAAAATTATCAGTTACAAATCAAACTCATAGATCCGAGACAGTACAAGTTTTGGAATTTATGATGTTGATTCTTTTATTATCCTGCTGACATCAGCCGCAACCACTGTTTATGATCATATTAACATTTTTAAAATTTTTTAATTATTGCATATGTCGAATTATTCCAAAAAAGCCCTCAAATGCGAATCAATACAGATGTAAGAAAAAAAAACAGCTCCCAAACAATTAGTCCCATTCTCTGATTATCAACTCGCAAGATTTAAAAACTTTTCCGAGAAAAAACGAAGTACATTTGCACGCAAAAAACTAATAAAAAGTTAAAACTTCAGCAGAAATAAAGCCGGTCACCTTCAATTTTTGTTTTAAAAAAGTAATCAAAATGTTGACATAGCGGGCAGATTGCCAGAAAATAGCCGCCGTTGACGCGCAAGACGCACATTGGGATTGAAACAGATAAAGAAAAAAGAAGAGATAGAAATTCACAACATTTTTTCCTAAGTTTAAAACATTGTTCTAATTCAGTGTGCAGTTTCACTTAGATTCTAAACCTATGCTTACTTCAGCTTCTAAACTGAAGGGTATTAGGCTTTATACTAATATAAGCTAGCAATAGCTCTAATGAACTTTGATAACCTAATTCAAAAAGATTTATTGATCGGGCTTTATCAGTTTATCCCGGTTCTTTTAATTTTGCTCTTTTGACATTGACCGTGTTAACTAAATCACGCAAATCAATGCTTGAAAGAATTTTAAATCGATTCAGTTGAAACAGTGAGTGAATTAAGTCAGAAGTCAAACGTGAAAATTGTGACTTATGTAAAACGAAAAACGTGATCAAAGGGTGAAGCGAATTTGAAAAAAGGAGAGCGCCTAAATAGTAGCCGTTTGAGATGCTGACGGCGGCTATTAATCACACTGAAAAAAGATAAATTGCGAAAACAAAACTTCAGTAATGAATCAAAACGATGGACCAATTTTTTTGAAAAAAGATTGTAAGTTTCTTCCAATGGATTTTTATCATTCGTTCAAGAATCATCCAGCCAACCTGAGCGAGTTGGAAAAGGACATAACTGACCGTCCGATTTGTTTAAAATCAAGAAAAATAATGATCTGCTCTCATTTTACACTACAAAATTTTATTTTATAAAAAGTATAAACCGTATTAGCATCCAAAAAGCATAAGCGCGGGTCAATCTGCATCTTATAACAAAAATTCAATCAAGTGTATAATATTAATTTTGTGGCTTTCGGATGTTTTATTTATAGGAGAGAAAGTGAAACTCCTAGAGAATTTCCAATTTTTTCATTGTACAATTTTTTTTGCAAAGTTTAGCGAAAGAACAAAAACGGAGGACACGTTTATTCTTGCGACAAATAAAATCCAATTTATGCCGCAATGAAAAAAACTGATCGAAGTGCAAAATGAATTAACGGCAAAAACTCATCTAATTTCTTCAGAGATATTTATTTCGACTCTTTATAAAATTGTTGATTTAGTGGAGTATATAATCATAGGAATCATCACACACCAATACACCATTTTACAATCAGTGAGTTAAAATAATTAGTGACAATTAAACAAACTATTTTAGAATACTTTTGAAAAATTTATCACAACAAAAAATTCTCAGCGCATGTTGAAAATGATGTAGAGATTAGGAAACTGATAACACCAAAAAACAAAAAGGTGAGTAGCACCAGCCATTGTCCCTGTTACACCAGTTGACACAATACAAACAGTTTCAGAATGTCAGAAATTTACAAATCTAAAATTAAACGAGAAACTTGAACTTCGTAACGTCAAATATTATCTTTTTCACAAAAATTAAAACAGAACCAGACTAAAACTTAAACAATTTAGAGCAAATCAACTAAAAAGAAATTAAGCTTGAGACGGTAATCTTTGCGACGGTAAGCTTGCGACGCTGGGATATTTTGAAGCAAGACTTAACAAATTTTTCATCGAGCACTTTTAAGTTAATAAAAAATAAACTTCGAAAACAATTAAACATGCAAAAGAACTCTTGTCAAGATAAAAGGTCAATTGTTGTAGTTCAAAAAATTTCGCGTCATTGGCAGTGAGAAAATTGCTAATCCAATTCACGACCTTTGATGAGATTCTGGCATCGCTTGCAGCACAGTTAACTAGGTTTCAGTCACGCAATAACACAAAATGGGATAAAAAAATATAGAAAGAAAAGCGAAAAACAAATTTAAGCAAAAAGCGTTCAACGACAAAAAAGGGAGTCAGTCAAAAAACATAAAATTTTAGCGGAACCAGGTTAAAGACTAAATTAAAACAATAAATAAAAACGACCTAATTTGTGTTATTTCAAGTCACGATTTCAACGAATGAAAAAAATTAACAAAATGAAAAAGCATGAGAAAATTTTACTTTTTTACTCTTTCATATTTCAAACTGCGACAAAGTTTGAAACGATTACTGTGTTATCACTTGATGTTGTCGAAACTTAAGGCCCGAAAAATAAGCTGGCTAGAAGCGTCTTCCATTTTTATCTTTAACAGTTTTCAAAAACTAAGAATTATTAGGTCTTTCAACCAGTGCAGCAAAATGTAAACAATTTACCAACCTGAAAAGGGTCATGACAAATTGAAAATTAGAAATCAGAATAAAGTTATCTGCTACAAGACATTATGCTACACGTGATTGATTATACATTATTGTGCGCAAATTGTGTAGTTAATATGATGAAAGTGCATTCCTCGAAGTAATTTCAAAACTTTTGTCTTTCCTAAGTATTAAGAATTAATTTGCTGACCTTCATCCTTGTTATCTTTAAATATTAATCATAAGAAGGTTGTCTGATTATTAATACCTAAGCAAAATAAATAATAAAATCGGTCAAATTTCAGTAGCTGACTGTTTTTTTAGTGCTTACTTGGACCCAAGTGATAGTAGGGGTAGGGTTGCCTGAAATCTTGCACTTGATCACGACCACCTCTCCCTTCTTGGCCACTACGTTGTCAGGACAGTCCAGAATCTTGGCAGGCGCTGTAAATGAGCAAAATCGAAGTAAGTAGGGTTCCTGATAACTTCAATATGATGTATGAACTCAAGTACATTAGAAAGTTTAATTGATATACGACTTGATAAGGATAGATAACTAAACCAACGCCGAAAAACGTCGGAAGCAAAAAAAATTAGAAATAAACATAAACTGACTAGCGACGGGCAAATTAATCTTGAGCGACAGGCGGGGCAATTTAATTCAGAGGAGACTCTATTCACTTGGTTTGCAATGCAAAAAACTTAGAATTCAACTTAGCAGAAATCAGACCGTTTTTTTAATCTTTGCTGCACTTTTTAAAAACTTGAAAGCAAATTTATCAAAATTCTGCAGCGAAAGTTTAGAAAGACTACAGAAATTTGGCAAAATTGGAAGCGCTTGATGTGTAGTACTGAGAGAAACTACAATGAAAAATTGAAAATCAAACCTAATTTAATAGTAATAGTAATAATTTATTTCTTCTCCAATGTTAAATACAACAAAAGATATAAAAAAAACTCAAAATAGAGGGCACAAAACAGGCAATTTCTTGCCCTACAATGCTGTGCCCTTTATAAAAATTTGAAAAATATTTCTTCTAGTCGACTTATGTTAGGTGGTCTATGCAGGTGCGACTACTGTGAAAATGGACCAGTACTGGTTTCGAACCAGCATCTCTTACTTGCAAGCCTAGTGTGCTATCCATTACACCAAATGCTCTTGCGCTCTCGAACTTGGGCATCTCTTATAACCCGTTCTCACGTCCGTTCTTGTTCTTCAAGGCTTCAGTTCTCTAGCCAAGTAAACGTTGAACAAGTAGAGCTTCTTGCCAAGCTAAATGAAGCTTATCGTATGAACAATTTACTTTACGTTGTTTTCTCTCAACCTTCTAAAAAGGGCTGCTCTAATCATAGGGCAAAAACTTTGCAATGATTTGATTTCAAATTAAAAAAAAACAATTCGTCTCGTCAACTTGCCTTCGACCACTTTGAGTTCCGCCTCGCACTCATCAACTCCGTTTTTGTTCTTCGCCTCCACTTTGTACTTGCCCGCATCTCTGGGCATGGACTGCGGGATCATGAGCGAACAAGTTCCAGTCCTTGGATCATGTTCGATCACGAGATTCCTGCCTGGGAATACTGGTCTGCCCTCTTTCATCCACTTGACAGTCGGCTGGGGTTCTCCCTGGACCACCGCTTCCAGCTTAACTGTGCTGTCACGCACTGCTTCTATGTCTTTCAGTTTCTTGAGGAATTTTGGAGGACCCGCAGCACACTTGGGCTGAAAGTTAAGGGAAAAATTATTGTCATCAGTACATAATTGACGCCCGATTCATTAGAGAACATCTATGCATTATTATTATGGATATCAGCCCGATACAGACCTTCAATGTTTAAGAGAAAAAAGTGACAAATCGAAAGTATCAAAAAAACAGTCGATTTTTTTTGAACATCAAAGAACTGATTTATTTATCTTAAACGCTTGTATCTTTTTAATTCAAATAAACAAAAAATATTTTCTGAGCAATCCCTATGCGGCCAATGCAACAATTATGAACACATAAATTGAGACCGATTTTAATTCCGATAAAGCCTAACTCTTTCCCACGGGAAATACTTGATGAATTATACCAAACATACTATTTAAACGAACAGCAAACCGTGTCTTCGGCTAAATTTTAACAGGGATAAATAATGAATATATTCTTATGAAAACTCTGTTTATGAAAAAACTACTTAAATTTGTTTAAAATTTCTGTTTCGTGTCATAGAAGTTGTATTTATATCATCTTTTGCCGTTGCTATGAAACATCTCATTAATGATATCTTACATGTTCAGCAAATTATTTGCTGTTAAAACCTGTTGTGACTTTAGAAAATGAAAAATCATAAGTTGGAAAAGTTGTGTAAACAGTTTCATCAAAAATTTTGTATCAACAGAAATCAAAAATAGGTTTTATGATTTCACAAAATCTAAAATGAGAACTTTCTGGCAAAATACTTGTGTGAAAAAAGTGAGCTGATCAAAAACCCTTCCAGGGCGGATAAAGGGCAGTAGGGTAGGGAGGTAATGAAATTTTGGGTCAAAAAGATTTTCATTGAGAAGCAAGAGCGAGTGGAGGATCAAAGCGTGAAATGATTGTCGCAAGATCTTGTCATTGTATAGATCGCCACAATAATTCTTTGCTTGGGGTATGTTGCACAGTGCTTATATGATAAACTTGTCACAGAGAACAAATAAATTTTAGGAAATGTAAACTCACCGAGCTTCTTTTAGAGCTAACTGTCACCTGATAAAAAAAAGCAGCTAGCTCGTAATTTCTTATCGGATCGGGATCCGGATTTAACCTTTACGCTGTTATGAAAAATGACTTTAAAGGTATATATAGATCTTTCGTACCTTTAAACAAAACAAGGAGGCTCGGTGATGTGCGATGGCACATAAGGTTCCGACCCCGCTCATCATTGTGGCATAATTGTCAACCAAATGAGGAACAGATAGAAAAACCCAAAAGTTATTTTTTGGGAATCCCAAAAAATCCCAAAAAAGCCAAAGTATTTTTTAAAAAAATTGTGTATGAGCGATAACATAGCCTCCAAAACAAAGAACTCAGTGGAGTAAAAATTGATGCATTAGACTGCTGTGATATGCCAATATTAAGAAAGCAAGACAAGACGAACAGCAAAATCAAACAACAACAACAAACATTAATCACATCAAAAACTTTATGTCCGTTTTAAAAAACAAAACTTAATAACAAAGTCAACATAAAGTCAAATAAACCTAAAACTAAACAAAATAACCTATAAATCACCAAAAAAGATATGGGACCAGTACATAAAAAGGTTTGGTAATAATTAGCAAAAAAGAACAAAAACAGTAAAGTTAAAAAAATTTGCTTATTTTTTTTAAACAATTAACTTCAAAGCAATGAAAACCATTGAAATCAAGTAAAATATCTCAAAGGGGTACGATTACTAATGCTTCTATAGAAGGGCATTAGGACCTGTCCTTATTCAATTTTTTTAACCGGCTAAAAAGAACAACAAAAAATCAACAAACAAATATTCAATTGAAACTTGCCAGAAAACGCTGTCAAAACCGTCAAGCCATATTTTGGCCCTCAAAATATATTCGATTGCGCCTTCTCCAAACACCAATAATGCAGTACGTGGCCATTCATTAGTGAGACTAAGTAAAAAGTAGAGAAAAAAGAGAAAAGGGCAAAAGTTTGAAATTAATTTGATTTTTTTTCGAAACAAAATTACATCCAAAGTCATGAAAGACATTAATTACAAAATTAAACGTCGTTTATTAATCCAGAGGAAGCCCTTGAGACCTGCATATAAATTTGATTTTTTTTTTCGAAACAAAATTACATCCAAAGTCATGAAAGGCATTAATTACAACCTTAAACGTCGTTTATTAATCCAGAGGAAGCCCTTGAGACCTGCAATTATCCAGAATATGTCTTGCGTCTACAAAAGAACGTCAAATATAACAAAAATATTTACTTTTCTTTGTGAAAAACCGGTGTCGAAGCCATTAAGGTCATAACGAATTCTTTAAAAATAGATTGTGGCACACACTTGACACCCATAATGTCATATTTCACTTTTAATTGACGAGATTAGGTAACAAAAAGAAAAATAAAGAGAACAAAATTGCGAAGTTAAAAAGTTTTTTTAGTTTTGGAAAACGATTGTTTTCAAAGTCATGAACGCCATCAGCTATCTACTAATATCAGAATATCGGCCATCTATTTTTCCATGAAAAGTCAATGAAACTAATCACTATACAGGAAAGTTCATACGACCGAAACGACAAAGTAAAAATGACAGTTAAAAACAAATTTAAAAAAATTAATTATTTTCTTCAAGAAAGAAGTGTGGAGGCCGTAAACGATAATCTATATCTTTCAGGATTAAAACATGTTCAGTTTTGTTTGATTTTGAACGCTAATAAAGCGATATGAGAACTCTCAATAATGTGATAATCTGACAAAACGAGAAAACGTGAAAAACTGGCAAATATCTAAATACAAACAAATCTGAAATCTAGTAGTATCAAAACCAGAAAACATGCCATTATTTTTCATTAAGCCATTATTTATTTTAAAATGAATTAATTTTAAAAGTCGAAACGACCATGAACTTTCAAGTAAAAAACTAAACGCATTAGCTTAGAGCTGCTTAGGAAGCCAATTGATCTATCACTCCTGAGCTTTGATTTGATAAGTTCTGTTCTTTATTAATAAAAAGGTCTTTTTTTCAAAAAAAAGACCGACTGATTACAATCCGAATTCTTTTTGGATTGTTACAGTCCAAGATTGGCCCAAAACTAGCCCTGCTAATGCTTATTGTCCATTAGGAGCAACTGATTTTTCGAATGTTGTAGATATAGATAATTTCTAGTTGAAAACTCAAAAATAAATTCTGCATTTTTGATAACCTACGAATAATAGCAAACAAATAGCAAAAAACGGCAAAATTTTTATTACAGAGCACTCTCAGAGGAAGTTGAAGTAGATTAGCCCCCTACTGAGTCTACAGAGATTGTATTAGTGTTGTTTAGGGCTTTACTGCCGACAAATTTTATCAAAGTGGGCTAAAGTAGCTTATTTCATGCTGTTTTTGATGAAAAAGGCTGAATTTTGAAATATTTAGCCAGAATTTTTGACCAAAAATTTAAATCAAAATAATCAACAATGCTTGTTTGTCTTTAAAAATAAAATCAACGACACTTCTTAAAATTTTTACAAATTTTAGCAAAATTGACAAAAATTTAGGCAAACATTTTGGAAAATGTGAATAAAAACAAGGTGAATTAACTCTACTTTTCTCAGAAGTTTAAACCTCGATAACTCCCTGTAGAAAACGAGAATTTAAAAAATCTTTTTAATTCCATATTCTGCGATGGACGAGCTTTCTAATGATACCAGTCTCAACTCTCTACGATGAATATATCGATCGGCGAAAATTGACTGAACAAAAAAAACCCATTTGAGTATATAGTTCCTCCCCCTTCAAGAGGGGTCGGAACAAAAAAGCAGCCATCACCTCTTAATTCAAAATTATCACGTTTGGAATTTCCTGTTTCACTCCAACAAAGTCATTGATTAATTGGGTCTTTCCCATTATAGCCCCCCTCCCCCCAAAAATAAAAAAGATCTATTCTGTTTTGCCCCCTCTCAGCTTAGTGGGCTTATAGTTTACGCCCCCCCCCAGGCGCACGTGTAATTTTTTGTTACATAGTAACGTGCTATAACAACATATAATTTGTAACTGCGGGCGTAAAAACACTGGGGGCCAAAACAGAATAGTTCCAAAAATATTATCACCACAAAATCAAACTTAGTACCGTTTTTTAAAAGCATAAAATTGGAAAAGGTTACCAGTGGGGGTGCCTCTTCCTTGACTTCCTGTTCTTTGGGTTTCTCTTGACCTTCGTCAATTTCTTTCTCTTCTGGCTCTTTCGGTTCTAAACAGACATTTACAATCTAATGCTTAAAACACGCACGTGCGCGTTCGGAATACCCAAATGTCTCCAGTGCCAGATAATTCTATCTACATTTTTGACTTGCATAAACTTTCAGCTTTTGGCTCCGATAATCTTTCAGCATTTTCAAACTTGCAAGCGTGCCTTGAACAACTTAAGTGACTCCGCAAAGTCGTTTCCAAATTCTGGCTTAACATCTCGAGGATCGTTTCCGTTTCTGCTCCCCCCCAGTACGATATGCGCCCCCAGTTACAGAGCACGTGCCATTACATAGTAAATCATTATGTAAAAGTATGGACGTGCCTCTGGGGGGTGCAAATAATATGCGCCGACTAAGCTGGGAGGGGGGCGGGCACAAACGGAAAAGATCCCATCTCGAATATAGAAGTGCGGTTCTCACTAAACGACAGAAGTTCTCAGTGACTTCAAGCTGAGTTACTTAACCTGTACAAGCGTTTTGACAGACATAAATTTATTGAACAATTATTTGATATTAGGTCATAAAAACAAATCAGATCAACACATAATTCATTATATTTTTGGAAAAGCGCCAGCTCATATATTTTGCAGGTTATTTGAGCACAATATACGGATAGACAATAAGTCTTACGATAAACTTAAAACGAACAGATTGACATATGGCGTCGGACACCAAATTCTGGTCACGTCACGGCAACAATTTACTTTTCTCAATGTATAACGAATTGGGGGTCTGTCCCATTGTAGCCCCCATCAAGGTATATTTACGGTAATGAATGAAGTAGTAGTAAAAACTTCCTTCTTTAATTAACGCATAGGTATTACTGCAATTTTATTTAGTTTCAGCACGTCGAAACGCAACTGAACGTTCGAAAAAATTTAGGCATGCATATGAACATCAATATTACAATATTTTTGTGTTTAAATTTGAACTTTGACCTTTGTAACGCTCTCTAGCGCTTCAACATTATTCTACGAACTATACTTAGAAATCAGTGTGGCAATGTTTCAAAAATAAGATATTAAGTTCCTCGAAAGCAGCTGCTTAACTACTATCGCATCACCATCAGCTCAATTATACAGTATGGTATCCTGGTGTACAGCTGCTGCAGTTTTTATTCCTTGAAGTGAATTCATACACTTCAGAAAAAAAATTAAACTGACTTTTTTCAGAAAACGGCACGATTCGTCGTCGGAATTTTCCCTCAATAATCAATTAATTGCGGTACATGAAATGCACATAGACGATCTCTTGAAATTTGCCCTGAGGACAATAAACAATCTACACTCTGAAAATTACCTCAACGATCTGCTTTGTTTTGAAAAACCATCTCGTGTAACGCGATCCGTAAATATGCACCTTCTAAAAGAGCCTTTCTATAAAACAAAAATCAAAAGACACTCTTTGTCGTATAGAACAATCCGACTGCACATCCTTAAACGTCAAGGCATTATTCCTGATGACTTAACCAGCGCATCACAACAAGTTATAAATACTTCTACATTTTGGATAACCATCAGCTAGTGAATTTTATATTTGAAAAATAGTGTTATTCTGGTGTCGGTCCCTAGGGGTCTATACCACCTTGTTTTGCTGGCTTTTTTCATGCAAAATAAGAGCGTCTGAAGCCTTCTAGAATTCGAGATAGACGTTTTTTGGCCCATGATACCAGAAACACTTTTCCCGAATTTTTGCAAAAATATAATTCATTCATTTATGCCAGGGAAAACGCTTGAGGAACACAGTGGTTCCATTTTTTTCCCTCTCCATATTGCCACATTCTCAGTGTAAATTTTTCTTCTACATTTTTTTCTTTGTTAGTGCATGTGATTTACATATTTTTGCTTTATTTGGAGAAATAAATTCTTCACATACTGACCTACAGTGACCTTGGCCTTTGATGTGACCTCTCCCTCAGTGTTCTTGGCCACCAACTTGTACTCTCCCCAGTCCTCAACTGTGATCTTAGGAATCTCAAGTGTGGCCACGTGCATATTAACATCACTCTGTGACGTCACTTTCACTCTATTGCTCTCCTTAACCAGCTTGTCGTTCTTTGTCCACGTGAAATGAGGCTGAGGTTTGGCTATAATTTTGGACTCTAGTTTGAGAGGGCTTCCCTCAGTGACTGATTTGTCCTCGAGAGGTTTCTGAAGTGATGGAACGATGCCTTCTTCTTTCGGTTCTGGTTTTGGAGACGCATCTCGTTTAGCTGAAACAAGACAAGGTCTACAATATGAAAGAACATAAACAACTATTTGCAAAAACACTAAAATTACCTTACCATGGTAAAATGGTGTAAAAATTTGATCTACCCCCCCCCCCCTCCAGTGCTTTCTAAGCTCCCCAATTACAATTCACGTGTTGTTGGATAGCAACTTACAGCGTCAAAAGTAGCACGTGCCTATGGGGGCATAAAAGTTATATGCTCATTAAGCCGGGGGATTAGTTTAAGCAGTGATAGTAATAAAGGCTTCTTGTACCCGAAGGTGGGTTAAGAATCACTTTTGTCGTTATTTTTTTTTGTTTTTTTTTCGAGTGGGCTGTACAGTCTACACTAGCATAGCATTTTCATGCGCACATTTTATTGCAGTGATATATTTATTCCTGTAAAATTCTATCGACAATATTGTTTTAAAAATAAAATGTTCAACAGATGACCTTGTTCGTTGGAGAAAATTCTCAGAGCTTGAAACTAAAAAAATGGTCGAATACAAAGATTGGTGGTACTTACGCCTGACTTGCAGCTCAGCACTAGAAGAGCAAGTTCCAGCAGCATTCCTGGCCACACACGTGATCACGCCTGAGTCTTGGATATTGGTGTCTTTGATCTTCAATGTTGCCACATTCCCATCAAACGTGCACTGGAAATCATCCCCGTTAGGCTCGATTCTGGTCTTTTCCCGGAACCACGTGATGTCTGGCTTGCCGATCACCTGGACTGAGAACTCGGCCGTCTGGCCCTCCTTCAGTGTCACTTGAGGCAGGGGTGACAGGAATTTGGGGCTCTCGGCACTATCGTCGTTTTTCACTAAAAATTATTTCAAAGTTTATATGATTAGATAACAAGGAGATTAATAAGGTTTGTTCGCGCACAATTTTTCGACCTCGTTAATCGGAGTAATTGTTGACCAAACGAAGCAGAGAGATAGGGAACTTTCAAATTAACGAAGAGTGGTTCCTGCTTTGTAATTTAAAACCTGATGGATTCTTAAAGAAGGACTATCGTTTATGCCAACGATGCCAATGCCAGCGAAATTAATTGTTTTTCTTTCGTTAGAGTTTGAACTGAGAAAAGAATTGTTCATAAAACTCAATTCAAGTCTAAAAAAAATCTTTGAATAACGAAAACTTCATCGGATAACGAAAACTTTATCAGTAAGCGTCTAATTTTCCGAATTCAAATTCCATTCTAATTCCAACGCAAGTTTCAGACATTAATGTCTTTCAAGCTGCGTAGTTTCATATGTAGTTTCAATTAGATTTTGCATTTTCATGCCAGAGTTAATATTTGAGTATAGAGGTTATTTTATTGAGTGAACTAAGTCGTATGAGCATTAAGTCGTATGCCCAAAAACGTATCACGCGATTGACCTTACAACTCGTACAAAAATTAGTAACAAAGGCTTCCTGCGCAAAAATTCAGCTTCTGAGGGGAAAGTCATTCAGACCTTGGCGCGCGATCAGATGTTCATATCGAGGTAGCCGATGAATTAACAATTTATATCAAGACAGTCCTCAACTAAAACCCTTATAAGTTGATTATACCCTTTTGTACCGTAAAAACCGCCTTGAATAGCCAACAATAAATAATATTCGGCATGCACCAAGACAGAACAAAGAGCCACAGAGAATAATCTGAAAAAAAGGAAGGTTCTGTTTTTTTCCACAAAATAGTGGAATTAAAGTCATCTCAACCAATTACAAAGCGTTAAATAAACTCCTATTATTTGTATTTGAATGAATTTGTCAACTTTGTCATAAAATAATGCGAAATAAAAAGAAAAGAGAAGGCAAAAAAACATTAAGCAAATATCACTATTTAAAATCCGTACCATCCAAGTTAACAAAACATTAAAACATATAATAAAATTCTTATGCAACCAACGATAGAAACCATTAACATGTTTTTCTATCGTATCTAAACGGCAAATTAGTAAAACGTCAAAAGAGGGCAAATGAATAACAAAAATGAAGGAAAAACTCACGGAAACTGTTTGAAAAACAATGGCCATTCAGTCATTAATTTCAAGTGTAAACTGCAATAACTCAAACAACTACTAAATGTTGCACTGAAAGCTCGATGAACTTGGACTTTATTCAGGATAGGAGACAAAAAAAGCAGAAAAAATTAATAATTACTATCAAAATCCACCCAATTCCAAGAAAAAACAGTACCTAAAAATATATTAGATAAAAACTGAAGATAGAAAATGATTCACTTATATTTCAATCGGAATGAGATGGGAATTTTAATTATTGGCACTAAGTTTACGATCGTTAAAAGCACAACAAAAAAGGAGCATAAATCAAATTTTCATTAAAAATTTTTAGAGCAATTAATTTTGAATACATAATATTAGATCTCAACTGAAACAAGAACGTGATGTGATCATTTCGGTCATTCTATAGGGGCCAAACTGCTTTTTCCGATACTGAGTGATAAGATAACAAAAAAGACAATAAGAATTAACAGAAAAAGTTAAAAGATACGACAACAAAACTACATGAACCGGAAAGTGCAAACTAAAATCACCTAAACGTTTCTTGAAAACAGGTAATGTCCAAGACGTTATAAATTTTAGATTTCCAAACAAATAATCAAAAAGCTTCTTTTTTGTCTTCATAGAGAGGCAATGAGATCTGCCATTAATGAGTCTTCATGGTAGGACAACAAAAAGAATTACAAAACGGGTAGAATTCACTACAAATTGTTAAAAAAACTTTATGAAAATAAATAATTTGCTCTAAATTGATTATTTTTAAAACTGCAACTGTGCCATATCAAACCACACGTTTCGCTTCAAATAATAAATCTAGAAACAAAATGAGGGAAAAAAATATTGAAAACAGAAGTCAAATTTCAGCATGTGAAAAAATTGCAAACCTGTTAAACGCTGATGACTCACTTCGCATATAAATCAGTCTGAAAAACTTTTACGAAGCTTGCTTTTGTTCCCCTTTCCACCTCAGCGTAAAGAAAAATTAGTACCAATTTCACTTATCATTGAGATCAAATGTCCAAAAAAATATGATTAGATCTTTAAAATATAACAGGACAGGTCCTGAAAGACAATCCAACAAATCGGATGAAAAACCTTGAAACTTGATTTCATCTGCAACTTAGCTGATTATCAGTGATTATCAGGGGCCAAACAGACGAATAAATTACTCAATTCAGAAAAAAAATAATTAACAAATTAAAAATATCGATACGAAGTAACAAAAAAACCGGCTAAATAATAATTCCTGGAGACCGTGTTGTAAAACTCGAGTAAAAAAGGCACTTTGGGTTGACGAATTATGTGTCCGAAGCTCTTTTGATTCTTCTTTTGATCTCTTTGGCACCATTTTCAATTTAAAAACGGCTATTCAGCTAGCAATTTTCGGCAAAAAAGGGGAAACACAATTCAGCAACCCGTTTCTGTCTTAAGAGGTAAAATCAATATCATTATCGTAAACAATTATAACATACATTAGCATAATTTATCTAATAATAAGGAAAAGCCGCGAAATGTTCACAAAACTTTAAACCTCAATAACTTCTCTAAAAAGTCGATTTGAAAAATCCTTATAAAAATTACACGCTCCACAAGTTTTCTGATAATACCGTTAATTCTTTTTGCGTCAAATTTATCGGCGGGGCAAAAATGACTGAATAAAAAAGCACAGACGATCATATAGTCCCCCCACCTCCTAAGTGAGTTCAGAAGAATTAGAAAAAATCCTTTTATCCCGACCCAAAAAACGGCCACAAAATACTGTTAATTGAACCAAACTGTAAGTTTGATCGGAATTTTGATTAAGCATCAAAACCTTGCCACGCGAGTTGTGTATTTAAAATACGAGGTTTCTTGCATAAACTGATAAATGAAACTTGGCAAAAACTTTGTGGTCCGAACACATCATTTTATAACTGGAACTCCTGATCTTCACTAAAATCAAATTTGATTCTAGAAAAAAATTCTAAAAAAATTCGACAGATAGGAAACTGTTTTTTAACTAGTTGTGTTCTTTCAAGTAGAATTTAAACTACAGAGCAAATGAATTACGCATTTCATTTATTCTACTTTTTGTTCACCTCTTGAAAAGTGAACCCCCTTCCCCTCTTGAGAGAGGAAACAGTTCCCCCATGTAGAGTTAATTCGCATTATAATATAGTAGCGCACTTACTGTCGGCAGGTAGATCGTAGTCCATAATATGCTTTGCAATCTCTTTCTGGACCTGCAACGTGTACAGATCCTTCTCAGTCAGACAGTCCGAGGGAACCAGGCCTTGCTGTCCAGACAGGTTCTCACAGTTCCACAGATCCGGACTCTTCTTGGAGAGGAACACGAGTTGCTGGCCTTCTGTCACTGGGAGGTAGTCACCTGACTTGGGTTCTACACTCTTGTGAGCACAGTAGACCTTCTCAGAGGGTGAAATCTGAAACCATCAATTGCTAAATTATACATTATTTACTCACAAATATTGAAACATCAATAGACTAAAATACCAAGTACCATTTCTTCTTCGACTGAGCATTCGGAATCTTGATCACAATTTAATTTTAGTATTAAATCAACTTTTTAATTCAAAAATTTGTTACCGGTCACAAAAACTGATAAACTCATATGGGATAAATTAGGCTTATAGTAAGTTCCATGTACATTCCATCAGAAGCAAACAACAGAACTTACTGTCACGACTGTATATTACCGAAACAAAAGATAAAGAACGTTTCATGGAGAAAACCTAGTGTCATGAAAAGTTTATTGAATAAAAATCTGAAACCTGCTCAGCATCGATTACAAAAAATTTTGTCAGAAGGAAAAAAGAATAGACAAAAATCTAACGTCACCACAAATTACTCATTGCGTAAAAAGCAAATAAAACAAATAAAACCAAAAACAAATCTAAAACATAGCCGACAAATTGTCAAAAAATAGCCGCCGTTGACTCGATGGACGCACATCGGGATTGAAACAGAAACAAAACAAGAGAGAACATGACAGAATATCCTGACAGAAAACGACATAAGTGTAAAAAACTGTGCAGTTTCAGTTAGATTCGAAAACTATACTTAATTCGGCTTCTAAGCTGAAAGCTATTAAGCTTAATACTTATGTCAGCTAGCAATGGCTCCAATGCACTTTGATAACCTAAAGCACTATGACCAGGCTTTATCCCGTTTCTTTTGATTTTCTCTTTGACAGAGACACTATTACACTATTCACTACATTGCGTAAATCAATGAGAGAAACAAATTAAAATTCATTCAGTTAAAACAGTGAGTGACGTAAGTCACGAGTCAAATCGTGACTTATGTAATGTAAAACGAAAAACGTGATCAAAAGGTAGAGCGAATTTAAAAACACAGCAGGACAAGCGCTGACATAATTTAAAGCATTTTGATTGACTATACAAAAGACTATATCTAGATTGTACAATAAATAGATGGGAAAAATCCTATCGAAAAATTAAAATTTCCAAAATCAAAGTAAAATTGCCGCATATGAACAAAAAAACCAATCGAGAAACCGAATTTTTCATACACCGTTTTCCCACTCTACTTTGCGGTCGAGGGGCTGACAGTGGCTACTAAAAATTTCACTTTTTGCCGACAGATTAAGTTTCATAATTACTTAGCTTGTTCAATTTTTGAGAACTTTGCTGCTGATGAACAACTCCTTAATTCAAATTTTATCTGCGAACTATGTTTGATGAAATAAACGTGATCTATGGTATGCAATTATTGTCAAACAAAACTGATCCTGTGGTTAGCTCACGCGTAAGATAACAAAAGTGAAATGTGAGTCCTTTTGTACCACAGAACGCTTGGAAAGCGGAAAAGTTATGCTGTGGAAGTTAATAGTTCCCGCGGCATCGGTAGTATACCCGCTACATCACAAATTCAGTTACAATGCACTGTCAATGAGAATTTTGCACTATAACACTAAGATGTTATAACTAATTTGTGATGTTGGCGAGGTACTACCGGTACTACGGGATCTACTGAATTCCACAGTATAACTTTTCCACCCTCCAAGTATAATCAACATTTTAACTATATGCTTTTTTATGTGACCTAACTGAAATTCGTGTGACAATCATTCCAATCATTCAGTTATATAAATTTAGATTTTAGATCATATTTATGCTATATTAATTACAGTAGATTATATTTATCTTATATTAGAAGGGCGCTTTATAATACGCCCCCTCCTCCTATAAAGTCCGACATCTAAACCAAATCTGATGACACTGACAAGAAAAACAAGAAGAATTTAGCACTTCTACTATGCCTAAAATTGGCTGACAAGACAAACTACCTAACCCTATAATACCCAATCTAGCAAAAAACTAATTTTTCAGATTCATGCACATACAGCGATTTTTTTGGATTTTCTTATAAACTACTAAAATTCACTTTCAGAATAGTTGATGTTCTTAATGCGAAAATGACGGAAAAATTTATCGAATTTATTTTTCTATAAGGTTTCAACTTGAAAGCTGAAAAAAGAATTCTTCCCTTGATCTGCCAAAAACAGAAATAAACCAGGTTGGCAGCATAAAAAATCGCTACAAATGAGTTGCAACGTCTTTTGAACATTTTTTTTCAATACTTCCGCTTTTCCGCTTTACAAAATTTTGCAAAAACTACAGTTGTTTGCAATAACAACAACAGCAACAACATATTTTCATAGGTGTCTTTCAATCTCATCTAACAAATGTTTGTTAAAATTGTTATCATTTTTTGACTCAAAACTAAATCTAACGTATTCTAACGTAAAATCTAACAAGGTTTTGAAAAATTTCCCAGCGGATTTGATTTTGGCAACACCAAAACTAAACGACACCAATTGCATGAACAAAAGCTGCACATATATTCTAGGTTAACACTTGATAATTGAACTTAGCTTTTGAGCGGGTAACTCTCGAAGTTGAGAAACGAGTATATTCTTCACGAGGCGTTCTTTTTTCATCTAATTTCCTTTTTTCAATTGCTCTCAATTAAAGTTTTGCAAAGCTCCCGTTGTTTTGTCACTTGTGTTTTGTCACCAAAGATTAAAAGCTCGTGAATCTTGTTTGTTATTTTGACTTTTGTTATCATTCACAATTTGGTTTTGAAGGAGCAGAACTCAGATAAGTTACTGATAAAAAATATTGATATTTTGACAATTGAGAATCAATTTTCTACAGAATGTGTTGTCATAGTTATTTCTAGTTGCACAATTCTTAGACAAAATCAGCCACAAAAATAAGGACTTTCCGGTATTTTAGAATGCCTCAAAAAGTAATTTTCGTTAGAGAAGCAACATGTCCCATTTTTCAACGCCTGCCAAAATGAAAAACAAATACAGTATAAAAATGATGTAGCAAGATCAACAACATCCATAAGTTTTTTAAAAAAATTATCGGATTGTTGCATATCAAAAGTAAAATCGATCCTTAAATCCTCGCGGTATAAAGCAGGAGTAGATATCAAACTCGAATGAAAGAGTACCATTGTTTGAGCATGAATTCACTTTACTTATATCTGAAAATTTTTCAGATCTATGCATATTTCTGATATATCTAAAATTTTTTCTTATATATATAAAGTTTTTCACATCGTCCCATCGTTTTCCATTTTTTAAAACCAACTTTGGCCAAAGATATCAGCTGAGTCTTTTTTCTCTACCATGAAGGCTCTCTACCATGAAGGCTCTGCTTAAAGAAAAAATTTTGTACGCATTCAAACGTTTCCGTACTAGCTTTATTATAAGATTCTTTGTATGATATCAAACACAAATGTGGGAACATTGTAAGCCTTGCAAAAATCATAGATCTTTTGAGACAAAAAATATAACAAAAAGTTAGTCCCTTTCCGACGCTGTGTATAAAATAAAATTTGCTGCGAAGAAAAACAAATCATACAACTTGATGCTTCGGTTGAGTCAGTGGACTTCCGGTGAAAAAATTAAGCCCCCATTAAATTTAACTAAAAAATTTGTTTTTCGTCTGGTGACATGGCATATAGTGGCATAGATTTAAAAAAATTAAGTTCTAAAATGATCAAATGTACAAAAAAAAAAAACAAAAAAAAACACCAGTTGAACATAAAATATTAAATTCGCCCTAGGGAAAAGTTTTTGTGCTCGACAGACTGAAGTATGTATTTCTACATACCTGACGCTGATTGACTGTTAAATCGAGGGCGCCTAACAATCGTGGCTAACTTTGAGGCGCCTTTATCAATAAGCAAAGCAAACAAAATTGTGGCTTTTGGGCAAAATTATAGTAGCAGTAATATTTACAATGTCGTATTGGTCACTTGAAGGCTAACAACTGGTACAAGCCCCCAAAAACTTCCAAGAAAGTTACAACTGGCTAGCCTATGTATGTTAAAGGGACTGCTACCCCTGCCATAAACGCTGGATACTCTGTTACTAATTTTGGAACTGTCTGTTTTAGCCATCGAAAAGCTAGAGCAACAAACGAGAGAGAGAGAGAGAGAGCGCGCCCAGGAGCTCTCAAAATATCCGTGTGACCGATGGGGTACAATTTGACAGGGTGTTGTTGATCACACGTCCGATAGTCCACTTAGCCGACCAAATTGATCAATCATTGAAAATCTTCCCGTGATTCAGCATCTTAATTATGATTAGGATTAATGAACCTTAGGGTTATTGGTCAACAATGTGAGACAAGCCCTCTTGTGAATAACTTAAAGCGGGCAGACCAGGATTCTTAAGGAAGCAATTTTAGTTCACACACTTACAAATTGGAACAATTACCCTGTTCTCTCCCGACTCAAAGGTAGATAAAAAGACACAATATTCTGTATTATTATTTATAATGAAATCTAGTTAGGCATTCAATTTATGTTTAACTTAAAGTTAGTATTAATATTCAGGTCATAGCTGTTTATGTTAGACGTTAGTCATTTTCAGCCGAAAATGTGGTTAAAGTTAAGAGTTAAAACAAAATTAAAGCCCAGAAAAGCTTTTGAGAAATATTCTAATTGATCTTAGAACTCAAATTTCATTAAATAATACAAGATAGCCACAGCTAATAAAACTCAAATCCGTTTCAATTTAAGGCTTTGAGAAAGAAATTTCCACTACTATAAGTAAAAGCCCTTATTGCACTATCTTTGAACCTTGCTGTTTTCCGTAATCAGTTGAATATTGGTAATAACTTAGTTAGTAAATCGTTAGTTTTTTTGCGTCTTACCTTTCGCGAGGGTTTGTCTTTAGGGTCTAAAATCAAGTCAATTATTATTTTGTCAAACACAAAACCCTTCGACAATGTCCTAATGTAAAAACCCGTTCCACTTTCGAAATGCGAGAAAGAGAAGAAAAATAGTAGGGTTCAGTTTAGGGTTTCACGGGTTAAGCTTCGAGAGCTAGTTAATAAAGCATGACTGAACAGCAGTAGGTTTATTAGATTCAAGACTATAAATTGATCAGGTGTAAATTATCGCTTTGTTTTAGCCACCTGTCAAAACCAGACCCTCTGCAGATCCTAGACGAACATATTTATGAGGGGGGCTATTTATAGACCTATTTCTCCCTAACACACAACAGAGCAATTAAATTCCGCATGGCACCGGCCAGATATACACAATGAACAGCCCAACATAACTGTGGCTTGCCAATGTTTCCCAGTAACTTCGGGTGGGCATGATTCCCAGAATTGCTGAGTGACAAATTATGACGGCGTCTTTCAAGACAAAATTGAAAGGTAGATGGAGCCATATGAGTGTAAACAAGCTTCAATTAAGTTTGACATAAAAGCGAGAAAAAACTGTATAAAGAGTAACATTTTCTGAAATGTAGAGTTTATCTGTTGTCTGTCAGACTCGACAATAAAACAGTTCTGAGAAATATTAATCTGGCAACAATTACTTAATCTTAATAACAGTTCCAAGAACTTGTAAGAGGCGTACTGCTTAATATCAACCAAGAAAACATACTAAAAGGGTAAGAAGAGTTCTCAGCCTCACAAAATAATCAAATTTTTTCAAAAAATTACAATGAAAAAGATCTGGCCACAATTTAATCAAATGTTTTGAGCTGACATTTTTAAAGCAAAGAATTCGGAAGACAGCCATCGGCATACTTTTAGTAACTTCTAACTTTTTTTACCTGTATGTTGGTAAGAAATTGATTAAATTAACAAGGACTGATACTGAAAAGTAGCAGTTATTTAGTTAGAGACGAACTGTATAAACCACATGGTTCGCTTTACTCAATCACTTTTATCCGATTGATTATGTTTACCACATGAAATTAACGTTCGAAATCTTTTCACATATTTTTATAAAAAGCTAAAAATATCACGCTAATTTTTTATACCATTTTAGGAAACAATTGACTTGCAAGAAGGTAGGAAAAATTAGTGCTACCAAACTCCATTTACAAAGTTACCAATATTCCTTAAATTTTTTGAATATTGAGCATATTTTTAACTTTTGAGATTATTGAGACCCTTGCTCAAAAATTCAGTGAGAGGAACACAAGGAAATAAGATGTTTCTGTAGGCCTGTTGGTGTTTAATTTTCTGTCACATAATTAATTTGAAAGAAAAAATCTAGAAAAATGCCGATAACTGTCAGCTAAATTTGTGTAATTTTACACTTGCCAATAATAAGGAGTTGGTAATGATTAAAAACTAATCTAAGTCAAGATACAAGATATATATAGTTTTCATTAATTGTGCTAGGCTTTTCAGGTAGTAAAACTCTGCGACAGAAGAAAAAATTGGAACTTGCAGTTAATGTCATTTAGAGTTATTTTTTTTCAAAGTTTACACTATCTTCGATATTTTTTTATTCAATACCGATTCAAAAAATTAAAACCAAATTTGGGTTTTTTCCGTTTGTGCCCCCCAGTACGTTATGCACCCCCAGTTACAGAGAACGTGACATTACATAGTAAGTCATTATATAAAAAACATCGCACATACGTCTGGGGTTGCAAATAATATGAACCCACTAAGCTGGGGGGGGGGGGGGGACAAACGGTAAAGATCCGGAAATTTAATGAATTTCACAGTTAAGAAATATTAGTAATTTTATGTGACCACGTTTTGGTTTTGATTCCCGCGCGTATCCCGGACCAGATAGAAAAAGAAAAAAAAACTTTTTTTGCAAAAAATATACCAGTCATTTTCGGAAATTCAAGCATCAAATAAGTACCCGCAATAAGATCAATAAAGTCAAACAGCATGTGATTCTTTATTTTGCAAAGCTATCTCTAATGTCGTGCAGTTTCAAATAACGTTTCAGTAAAGCTGCAATCGATAACATCTTGTGTTTTTTGTTGACCTTTGCTTTAAAATTTCACGATGAAAAACAAATCAACAATACTCCAAGGCCACGCTTGTTGATTTTACAGAAAAAATTGATTTCAGAAAAAAATATATGAACAAACAGCAGTCGCTTCCTTTGGAGCAATTGATTGATTATCCAAAGATTGCAACTCAAAATATATTGGAGTTTTTCCCTACAAATTTTTGCTCCAAACATTTTTCCTTAAACGCAATTATTGTATAATTTTCATTTTTGCATAAGCACTTTTAGGCTCAAATTTATCGAAGAGAAGGTTTTGTCTAAAAATTCGAATGTTTTGAATGTTTTTTTAACAATTACAAAGAACGAACTAGTCCTTTTTTTCTCATATTCTGTTTCTCAGCTTGCAGTTTCTTAAAATATTTGTTTTGACATTTATTGTTGTCCTTATCATTATTTTCCTTAGCTGGAATTTCAGTGCTTTACTTTTAAATACTGCCTATGTTTTCACTATCGCTATTGCCGTTGTGTTTGTTATTTAACAATTAAAAATGCTGTATTACTTTTTAAAAAAATTCTAAGATGTCCAGAATTTTTTTCGCTTTTTAATGTAAGGTTTCTGTTGTTTAAAACCAACGGCAAAGAACCTTTGTTGCATTTTTTGTAAGGTTATCTCAACTAGCGAAAAGAGCAAATGCAAACCTTTTTCTCCCAAGAAGGCAGAACCCTTCATCACCCCAGTGTCGTTCAAAGCCTGACAGGTGTACAAACCCACATGATCAGGGGAGAAGTTGGGGATCTTGAGCAGGTGGAGAGTTTTATCTTCTTTGTCTTTCTCGATCTTCACGTCTCTGGATGATCGGATCTCTTTCTCGTTCTTGAGCCATTTGACTTCATCTGCATTCTCAATTTGGGCGCTCAGAGTCACTGGCTTGCCTGGCTCCGCAATTGAAGAGACCGGTGCACGTGTGAATTTGGGCTTCTCTTCTGAAAAAAAAGAAATCAGATGCACATTTTACCCCCGAACAACTAACTGAACAGTTTCCAGATTTTTTGATGGAACTCACCCCTCCCCACCCCCCCCCCCCCCAACTTTTAACTTTTGCATCTAATATGCTATTATTTGATTTACAGTAATTACTATTGATAATATTAGATTTTGAATTGAACATTGGGTTAAATTAACAAATTGTCTTTATTCCGGCAACTTTTGCATTTCAAAGCCTAGTTTGGAAATTTACATTTTTTAGATCTTTGTGCCCCCGAGTACGTTATGCGCCCACCAGTTACAGAGCTCGTGTCATTACATAGTAAATCATCATGTAAAAATATTGGACGTGCGTCTGGGGGGGGGGGCAAATAATATGCGCCAACTAAGCTGGGTGGCACAAACGGAAAAGATCCCATCTTCTTTTTCCCCATCAGTGGGATAAAAAAAATACATGACATAAATGCATCGTTATAAAGAAAGAAAGAAAGAAAGAAAGAAAGAAAAGTAAGAAAAAAAGAAAGAAACCACTTTCATTTATGTTCAAATATATCAAGAATTCAAATAATATCAAGAATCTGTCAAAAAAACAAACAAAGCAGTTTCTTTTTTGAATGCCATCAATTCTTTTACACTATCAGTTGATAATTGCAAATAATTGCGGAAAAAGCCTAAAAGCTGGCTCACTGATATTTATGAAAGCGGAAGGGAGGAAAAATAGTTTCATAAATTAACACAAAAGATTTAAATGATCAGACACTAACAAAAATATATAGGCGACCAGTATCTCAGGAACATGAAAATTAGAAGTCAAACATTTTGCAATGAAAACTTGTGGTGCATAATTCGAATTCGAACAAGGATACTTAGAGCTATCGCCAACATTTTGTTGAAAAGCATTGAATTACAACGAATTAAACAGTAAAAACATCAAGCAGCTTTCATCAGATTTGATTACAAGTTGGACCCGTCAATGTTCAAGGCAATCGAAAGTGTGACCGCATACATGATTTGCATCAGTCGCATATTCCAAGTTATTTAAATAAGTTAAGCACTATAATGTCATTAATTGCTCTTGAGCGAAGTTCATAGTAATTATTGTGAACATGTTGGTCTTTTTAAAGCAAAGTTTGCGCTTAACCAATTTGCGCTTTTCTTTAACTTTCTTTGACTTCTCAAGTGACTTTTTCACGCTTTCGTTCTTCATTTTTGAGTGATCTCTAATGCTCTCACTCCTTAGTAAAGCTTGTTGCAAATATAAAGTAGGTTGTAGCATAGCAAAAAGAATGGCATGATAGCCGAGTGGTCAGTGAATGTGGTTATGGATCGTGAGGTCAGTGGTTCGAATCCCGGCGTGGCGAAATGTTTTTCCACCCCTGTCGTTCGAGAGCATTTGTTCCGGCACTAGTCGGTTTATGCTTTTGATTAGCACATTATATAACTTTTATTACCTTTTTATATAACCTCGATCTGAAATCACCGTGCATCAACGCTCTCATTTCTCTTAAATTACCTAACTTACTATTCTTATCTTTAGTTCACATATGGTGTCTTTTAATGTTGGATTTTGTCAGATTCCAAACAATCGAAACAGGAGACAACTGCCCGCACCCAACTGCATTCAAAGGTAGACGATTTTGTTTGCTTGTTCCTTTTTGTATAGAGCGATTTTATTATCAGTGTATAGCTTCCTAAAAATGCTTTCATTGCGATCTAGCAAGTGAGCATTTCCTATGACGCAATTTCAAATTTGATTGAATTTCATATTGGAGGGATAGTCGAACAGCTAAATTAATTTTCTTAATTATGCTATTCAAGAATCTATCTATGGCATAGATCGAATATGCAAAAGTAAAATGGAAAACTTTTGGTTTCAGTGAAAGTTTTTATCAACAAACAGGAAAATAAAAATAGCATCATCAAATGGCATTGTAAAACAGGATAACAAAATATACTAATCGAGGCTCAAAACTTTCTTCCACGGTAACATCTGTCCAAAATTTGAAACAAATGCTTGTGAATATAGAGTAACAATCAAACCCTCTTTATATTACCTTAAAATTATTAGGGGCCCAATGATTTTTTGGAGAATTGATGTTATTTGTTAATATTAGATAAGTCCTACTCTAAGAGATAAACCCTACAACAACACCAAAAAACAACATCATAAAATTGAACTGAGAGAAATTAACTAAACCAAAATTAAAATTACTCAGAATTATATACTTTCAGAATTTAAAAGATGACAAAATATTTTCTAAACAATTTTATTTTTTGGTTCATGTTTTCATTTAAATAATTTAGCCGACGGTTAAAACCTCTAATATTCTTGGAAGAACATTTTGAAAGGACTGTAACGCCGTTTAGGGATATAAAATAGCTGATACGTATCTAAAAATAATAGCTATCATAATTATGAAATGGTTGTCTTCTGTTCGAACATCAACAAGGTCGGCAACAAATGAAAAAACAATATTCCTTCCGAAAAAATAAACGCAATCACCCATTTATTGACCATGTTCCAAAGACTAAAATTTAACTAGAGATAAAATTTTCTCAAAAAGTTGTGCAAAAATGTGAATGAATTGGGAACACTTTCATGTATTTAAGTTCATTCTTTTTTACAGTGGCCGAAGGTTCAAGTTAGAGAAAGATTACTAATTCAGATTTATTGGCGGCCAAAAATACTTGTATGCTCAAATTTGAGAGCCAGAGTTGTGTGCAAAAGCTGTATATATTGGCTCAACAAAAACTAAATGGCTCAACTATGGCTAAAAAATATAGATTACATTAATTTATTATTAGAACTTTAACCTTAATTTGAGGCAGTCCACTTTTAAATGGCATAAATGTTTAAAGTGTTTACAATACTATATTTTATTTTATCTATTTCACTCATAAAACGCTCTTAGAGGTCAACAGTGCATGATAATAGGCATTAACTCAACAAACCATCAAACCTCTAAAGTTTTTTAAAAAGAAGAACACCACAAACAACATGTCATTGTCAACAAACAAAGGATTCGACGTTACTATCTACAGTCCCGATTTTGGAAATAAACAAAGGTTTCAAAAACTGAAGTGTTTTCCAAAAGATACCCCCTTTTCAAATGTGACAAAATCGTCATCAAGTTAGTCATGTTACAAAAGATCGACTATTCACCGTTCATTTTTTGAGTTGAATTTCATATTTCGAGTTCGTGATTCACATTTTGAGTAAATTTTTCCTATTTTGAGTTGATCTTAAAGAGAAGAAAAACTCAATAAATTACAAACAGTTAATGTACAGCAATAGAAATTAAGCAAAGTGGAAAAAACGCCCACGATTAACTAGACATTTCAGTGATAGGAATGGATATCGCATTTCGTAAAAATTACAGTATAAGTTTGAATGCTATTAAGTTGAGTCTTAAAACGTCATTGGACAAAAATTATTCGACAGAAAAGTCGGAAAAAAATATGGTAAGTAAAACTGCCTCATTTTTATTACGTTTTCGGATTATATACAGAGACGAACAACGTGTTTAAAGTCTCACCTGTTTTCGCTCCTGGAGACATTTGTTCAACCGCCCTTCCAAACTTCTAATCTATTTGAACAGCTAAGAGGTAATACATATTAACATACAGACAGTATTACTAATAAATGGTCTAATGTCGACCTGATAAATTTTGACCAATCAAACTTTTGAACAGCAATTTCAGACGCAACCATTTAAGAGAAAGTTCCCATATTTGGCATGAGAAATAAACATAGCAGAACACGAGGATTCCCTTATTAGAGATTAAGAAAACAACGGAAAAGCGTCAAAGTAAACAAAACACAGTTATATAGCCGTACTCTGAAAAAATAGGCGAAATTTGACCAAATGCGCCACTATTTAGTCCCGCAGAGAAGAAATGTTAATGTAATTTGGATTATATTTAGTTTTAATTTGCAATAAATTTTCATATTGCAAATACTTTGACATTGATATTCATTGAATAAACAGTAGTTTGAAGATAAAATTAGCTAATTATGAATGAATTTTTTTGAAATCTGAAACATGTAAATTAAAAATCACCATTTCGTTGATGTTAAATGCTAGAAAACATGACCGATAAGATTCCATAGTAAAGACCAAGAACCAGCCCCCACAAAATATAACGGGATTCTCGAAATAATTATCGGATCTATTTTGTTTTGCCCCCCCCCCCCCCCCCAGCTTAGTGGGCTCATTTTTTTACGCCCCCAGGCGCACGTGCTTTTTTACATAGTAACGTGCTATATAACAACATATAACTTGTAACTGAGGACGTAAAAAACACTGGGGGCGAAACAGAATAGATCCTAATTATCTTGCTTGTAGTATCTTGAAAAGAATCTTCCGAGATTCTTGAAAGATCTTACAATAAAAATTAAATATTGTTATGAACTGTCGTTGAGGTATTTCATATTCTTTAACATACATTGAACGTGCTATGTCAAGGACTATAATAAATGCACCCATTGATAGCACCCAATTAATTTGATTATTATTAACCCGAAGACATTAACGGACCCTGTCTTTCAAGCGGCTGAAAAAGGATATTTATCTTTTCAAAACAGAGTAGGAGAAATAATCAGAGAAATTTAATTCAATGCCCATATACCCTCTCCCCGTATCGGCTCATAAACCGCCTCTTCCACTTCCACATTCCACCTTCCACCTCCCATCCCCCTTCTCCTCCTATTCCCCCTATTCCCTACCCCTGTACCCCGCTTTCCCAACAACTACTCCCTCCCACCCGCTCGGTTTCCTTCAACTTTACAGCATGCATAAAGGCTGAGAAAGACAATCAAGAGGTCAGGAGCTATAATTTGAACTAATTCCAAAATAATTTCAATTGAAATCTTAACAGTTGAAATTCAATTAACTTTTTCAAGTTAAGTCTTCGGAAATTTTTTTCCTATATCAAAGCATAGTAACTGTTAACTTTTCGTTTCCCTTAAAATATAATGTAACCATATTTAATTAATTTTTATATCCTTATAATCCTTATAATATTATATGTCCTTTTTATGGGCTAGCCTCGCCCCTTATTCAACTATATTAACCATTATCAATACAGAAACGAGTATTAGTTTGCTCACAATAAAAATTGAAACGGAAACTCAAAAAATGATAAACAGAAACATTGAAAAATGATAAAAACATTTTCGAGCAAACTATAAAGCCATTATTGGCGAATTTAAAAAGAAGTGTCCTGCCACAAACACAATCACGCAAGCAATGCAAATTTGTTCACTTCTAAGATGTCACAACAGTCATCAAGCTTGCTAGAAAATATAAGAACAATTTCCGTCCTTTAAATAATATCCTGAACTATTCATAATCAATTATATAAAAGAACAATAGCATTCGTCAGATCAAAAAAATAAAACTTATTTTTGGAGTCAAGTTAATGAGCCCTTTTTTCAAATAATTTCGCCTTCTGATTAGTTTGGAAAATAAACGCTTATTGCAAAAAATATCCCCATTAGGTTGTCTTGCACAGCCACTGTGTTTATTGTTCTAGCTAACAATTAAGATTCTGATAAAAGTTTTATCGAAAAAATCGAATAAACAAGTAATCGCCACAGCTCTATATGCAAGTACGACAAAAAATAAATCGACATAATACGAAGGAAACATTGTCCTCATTTAAAGCTACAACAAAACTGGCGTTCGTGTCAAAGCGGCCGGCAATACAAACAAAAGTTTCATTCAAGTTGATTGAAAAAAGACCATCCAATGTAAGCAATGACTACGACGAAAGACGATGTCTTCTACAGAAATGAAATAAAAAAATAACAAATGACCGGAGAATTGTCGAAATAAAGACGAAGTAAAATTCTTCACAAGCAGAAAAAATTACAACTTTTCTTAAAACTAAAAACTTACATGAAAATTAAGAACATAGTGCCAAACAGCATACGAACAGATAATTTGAAGAGATCTTTTCCGTTCCCCCCTCAAGCACGGTGGTCCTTATTTCCACCCCCCCCCCCCCCACCGACGCACGTGCTATATTTTTACATAATTATTGACTATGAAATGGGGGTTCAGTGTGCAACTCTTGGGTGAGTAATTTAATTGGGGGGTTACATACGGAAAACGTCCAACTTATATCGCACCCGACAAAAATTGTGCGCAAAAATGAACAAGGCTAGGTAGAATTTCAATTACCTAGGGAACAATGTCCGGTACAATTTACCTATTTTAGGTTCTATTGAATTTTTAGAACCTTCAAGAGACACTACAGAATAATGCAACAACAAAAGAGAAACAATTGAGGCTTCATAGCACGGAAAAAAAGAAAACGCCAAATACTGTAGTACTATTTGCAATGCAACCACAAAAAATTGGGAAAATTGAACTCCATTAGAAATACACGATTGCTATTCATCAAACAAATGATATCACCTTTATTAAGTGTTCTAAACACATTTTAAGGTAAAAACATATTTAAGGTAAAAACATATTTAAGGTAGAAAAAGAAACAATATTTGGAACCTAGATTACTATCTCCGCTTTATGGAGCCAGATCAAGCCAAAAACACAGCAAAAACTATAATGAAACGTCGAAATCTCATTAAAAAATAGATTGTTAGATCAAACGCGGAAGTCTTCATTTATGAGAATTTCATGATGGTGTCTCCCTTATTCAATTACCTTGCACCAATCATAATGGTCAAAAACAAAATCTGCTCTATTAATTTTAGAATAATTAGAGAAAAATTATTCACGCTGTCAGACGTCAATTCAATGAAAGCAAGGCTTATAAAGGACGATAGAACACTCATTTAAAAACGATTGGTGGTATAGTTCCATCTAAGCCAAAAACAATCGTTCTTAAATTTGGAATCTTTTCTTAAAACTAAAAACTTACATGAAAATTAAGAACATAGTGCCAAACAGCATACGAACAGATAATTTGAAGAGATCTTTTCCGTTCCCCCCTCAAGCACGGTGGTCCTTATTTCCACCCCCCCCCCCCACCGACGCACGTGCTATATTTTTACATAATTATTGACTATGAAATGGGGGTTCAGTGTGCAACTCTTGGGTGAGTAATTTAATTGGGGGGTTACATACGGAAAACGTCCAACTTATATCGCACCCGACAAAAATTGTGCGCAAAAATGAACAAGGCTAGGTAGAATTTCAATTACCTAGGGAACAATGTCCGGTACAATTTACCTATTTTAGGTTCTATTGAATTTTTAGAACCTTCAAGAGACACTACAGAATAATGCAACAACAAAAGAGAAACAATTGAGGCTTCATAGCACGGAAAAAAAGAAAACGCCAAATACTGTAGTACTATTTGCAATGCAACCACAAAAAATTGGGAAAATTGAACTCCATTAGAAATACACGATTGCTATTCATCAAACAAATGATATCACCTTTATTAAGTGTTCTAAACACATTTTAAGGTAAAAACATATTTAAGGTAAAAACATATTTAAGGTAGAAAAAGAAACAATATTTGGAACCTAGATTACTATCTCCGCTTTATGGAGCCAGATCAAGCCAAAAACACAGCAAAAACTGTAATGAAACGTCGAAATCTCATTAAAAAATAGATTGTTAGATCAAACGCGGAAGTCTTCATTTATGAGAATTTCATGATGGTGTCTCCCTTATTCAATTACCTTGCACCAATCATAATGGTCAAAAACAAAATCTGCTCTATTAATTTTAGAATAATTAGAGAAAAATTATTCACGCTGTCAGACGTCAATTCAATGAAAGCAAGGCTTATAAAGGACGATAGAACACTCATTTAAAAACGATTGGTGGTATAGTTCCATCTAAGCCAAAAACAATCGTTCTTAAATTTGGAATCTTTTCCGCAGAATCAATTGTCAGCAAACATTTTAAGGGTCCGAAAAAAACAGCAAGCATCAACGCAACTCATTTTGAGGATGTGCAAACCTGTTTTTGAAATTCATAGAAGATTTTCGAATTACTTGCAATGCATTATGTCATTGAATAAAAAGTTTTAATGCCCAGGAATTTAATGCCTGGGAAAAAAGTTTTGTGCCCAAAATTGTATTAACTCAAATTCAACAAATATTTTCGCAAATAAGCAATTAAAATTAAAGTCCAGAACAATATTATACTTCAAAACTGATCAAAGTTTTTAACGCAACTTATTTGAAATCTGTATTCTGTTTGTTTGATTATTGTATTAACAAAAAATGAAGAAAGCACAACATAAAAAGTTAAGAAAGTGATATCCAAGACATTTTCAATGTTGTAGATTTCTTTCTGATTTTCAGTCGAGACCCTTTAAAATATCACATTTCAACGCAACAACAAACAACAGAAACCCATTTTCAAGCACAATTTTCACTTCAATACTGCACCACACAGATACACAAGTAACTATGATTATAAGTGACGAAACATTCTTGATAACCGATAAAAATGCCAAAATTTAATTAAAAAGTGAATTGACAGGTACGCTTTTTTCAAATTGTAAAAAATATTTTATGGAAACAGAAAAATATCCTTCCTTAAAAAATGAAGAGTATTAAAAGAATCAAGAAGTGCCCTTCTAAAGGAAACCTAGTTCGCAAAAACGATTTTCTCAGAAATATTGTACAACCAAAACAAAAAAGGAATTCCTAATTTTCTATTATCCATGTTCTCTCGAAAATAATTAAGCAGAAAGCGCACAAATCCTGCACCTTTTGAGAGTACTGAAAATCGCATTTACTCGTTTGTTGTCAGTGTGTTCTGTTAGATTAAAAATAATCTAGAAAAAATTCTTTGAGAGTTGCGGAAAAACGCATGAATTGGGAACACTTTCTTGTATAAAGCGTTCATTCTTTTTACAATGGTACTGGGTTAAAATCAGAGAAATACTAATAGTTCAGATTTATTGGTGACCAAAAAAATTTCATTTATCAAATTTGAGAGCAAGAATTGCATCCAAAAAGCACTAATTAAAAGCTCAACTAAAAATAAGACAAACAAACATAGATTGCATCAATTTAATCCCAGTACCTCAATCTTAATTTGAGGCAGTCCCTTTTTAAAACCATCAAGCTGAAAAAAAACTGCATTCGCTTATTTAATTTGACATAATTACAGCTACAGAACAACGTTAGTTTCGAGGACAGTTAATTTCGACACGCTTGGAATCCCAACTAACAGTATTTAAAGGTTCAAAGGAACCCAGAAACTTAACTTCTCTTAACAAAAGATAGACTTACTGTTCATCGGTTCTTTCTTAGGCGCAGAATGAGCAACCTTTTCGCTGGTTGGAGCAACCTCCTCTTCGAATTCTTCGTCCTCATCTTCAGGTCTCTCGTGAGTTGTAGAAGGGCGTCGTGTTAAGTCTCTCTTGGAAACGTCTGAAGGTCGACGTTTGTCAATCGATGGACGCTGATCCGGGTCATCTCCGGTAATGCTGCCTCTTTTCTTATCAAAAGGCTTCAGCTCAACTTTAGATGGGTCATCTGTTTGAGAGGGTCTTCTTTTTGGTGGTTTCAGTTTTACAGCTCCGGGTGAGTCGAAGAGCTCTTTCTTTTGGGTATCTTTCTCGTCCGGTTGTGGTTTCTTTTTGGGAGCCGGTTTTGGTTCTGTTGACTTTTTGGAAACTTCAGGAGACTCTACAGAATAATGCAACAACAAAAGGGAAACCATTGAAGCTTCTTAGCACGGAAAAGAAGAAAACGCCAAATACTGTAGTACTATTTGCAATGCAACCACAAAAAATTGGGAAAATCGAACTCCACTAGAAACAGATGGTTGCCGTTCAAAAATGGTATCGCCCTAATTAAGTGTTCTCGAAAAACATTTAAGGTAGAAAAAGAAACAGTTTTTAAAATCCAGATTACTTTCTCCGCTTTATGGAGCCAGATCATGCCAATAACACAGCAAAAACTATAATGAAACGTCGAAATCCCATTAAAAAATGATTGTTAGATCAAACGCGGAAGTATTCATTTATGAGAATTTCTTGATGGTGTCTCCCTCATTCAATTACCGTGCACCAATCATAAGGGTCAAAAACAAAAAAAATCTGCTCGATTAATTTTAGAATAATTAGAGAAAAATTATTCACGCAGTCAGACGTCAGTTCAATGAAAGCAATGTTTATAAAGGACGACCGAGCACTCATTGAAAAATGATTGGTGGTCTAATTCCATCTGAGCAGAAAAGATTCGTTCTTAAGTTTGGGATCTTGTCCCCAGAATCAATGATCAGCAAACATTTTAAGGGTTGGAAAACAACAAGCATCTACGCAAATGATTTTGAGGATCCACAAAATTGTCGAAATTGACAAAAAATATTTGGAATGCTCGCAATTCATCCTGTCTTTGAATGAAAAGTTTTTATGCCCAGAGAATGTTTCTGAACTCTTCCAATTTATAAGTTTTCAAGTATTTTGAAAAAAAAACACACGCCGACCAAGACTGAACTAACTAAAATGCACGACCTTGCAAACCTATGAAAACTGACATGCTTGAGATAAAATTAAACTTACTTTTCTCAGGTTCTTGCTTTGGCGCAGAATGAGCGACCTTCTCACTCGTTGGAGCAACTTCCTCCTCGACTTCTTCATCCTCATCTTCAGGTATGTCACCAGCAGTCGATGGGCGTTTCGGCGCTTCTGTTTTGGAGACATCTGAAGGTCGTCTTTTGTCAATAGATGCACGTCGAGTAGAATCATCTTCAGCGATGCTGCCTTTTCTCTTATCGAAAGGCTTCAGCTCAACTTTATTGGGGTCATCTGTTTGAGAGGGTCTCCTTTTTGGTGGTTTCAGTTTTACAGCTCCGGGTGAGTCGAAGAGCTCTTTCTTTTGGGAATCCTTCTCGTCCGGTTTAGGAGGTGGTTTCTTTTTCAGAGGGAATTTAGGTTTATTTGCTTCTGCATCTTCAGGTTTCTTACCTTCGGTCGTTTTCTCCGTGGTGTCTTTGTCCGTTTCGGGTGCTTTTCCTTTGCTGACCTCCTTGGGTTTGCCAGGTTGCGCAGGTTCTTTGGTCTTTCCGGGTTCTTTGGGTTTACTTTGGTCTCTTGGTTTTTCCAAGCCTTTTTGTTTCGATTCCTCAATGGGCTCATCTTCCTCCTCTGGTTCATCGGACCCTTTGCCGGGTTTAGTCGGTTTCTTAGAATCCTTGGGTTTTTCAGGTTCTTTGGGTTTCTGTGGAGTTTTCAAATCTTTCTGTTTTGCTTCCTCTATTGGTTCATCCGTTTCCTCTGGCTCATCGGGGGCTTTACTTGTTTCTGGCTTTTTCGGCTTGCGAGGAGCCTGGGTTTCTTCAACGTCCTTGGGTTCCTCTGGTTCTTCGCCAGCGGGTTCATCTTTTGTATCATCAGTCGGTTTCGGTTTTTTGGTTTTGTCCTTTGGCTTTGACTGAGCTTCTGGTTCCTCTTCAGGCTTGAACTCTTCGTCGACTTCCTCAGGAGAATCATAAGCGACCGTCTCTTCTTTTGGTTTAGAGACCAGCAAAGTTTTGAGGAGCTCCGGATCAGCGAGCAACAGCAGGGCTTCAAGGGTCGAATCAAGATCAAGACTTTGAGGTTTATCGGCAGTGAGTACAAACGTGTAGTCGACGGCACCCACATAGTTCTCGGCTGTAAAAATAATTTCCAGTCCATTTTCAGTTTCATTGTCCGGAACCTCTAAGACAACAGTTCCATCTGGCTTCTTTGACTGTTTAAAAACCGGATCTTTGGGGTCAACTGGCTCACCTCGTACAATCCATGTGATTGTGGGTGTGGGGCGCCCCCCAATTTTTCCTTCAATCACGGATACATTTCGGATCCGCTTAATTGTAAATGGAGTTATGATCTTAGGAGATTCATCTAAGGGGCTCTTCTTTTTGACACTTTTGTCAACAAAAGTATCGGCAAGAACAGGTCTGTTCTGCTTAACGCTGAAAATATTATCAGATTGTGCAGTATCATTTTCAACAGTGAACTTAATGTCGCTATTAATGTACTTGTCTTTGTTCTTCAAGGTCAAAGTTGCGACCTTGTCCTTGACATCCACAGTAGCATCTCTGTTCAATTTTGGGTTCTTGCCGTCAACTGTCCACAATGTTTTTGGTTTATCGCCGTCAAATTCGACTTTGAAAACAACAGTGTCGTCTTTTGTGACCTCCGGTTCCAATGGTTTTGTAATGACCGCGGCTCCCTCTGGAACATCTTTTCTGTCAATCGGTCGCCCTTTCGTCGGTTCCTCCGGTTCTTTAGGTTTCTCTTTGGACGGTTTAGAATCATCCGGCTCGTCTTTCTTCGGCTTTTTGTCGTCGGGTTTCTTCTCTTCGGGCTTTTTCTCTGGCTTCTTTCCAGGCTTTGGTTTGTCTTCAGGTTTCTTGGCTTCCGCAACTTTGTCGGGGTCCAAAAATGGTACAGAACTTTCAATCTCTTTCACTTCAAGCTGCATAGTTTCGTCTTCATCTACTTCTTCTTCATAAAATGGTTCTTTCGGAGATTCGTCCAGCTCAAAATTATCCAGTGTATCTTTCAGCTCAGGGTCAGCCACAAGCAGCATAGACAGAGTTGAGGAATCTACTTGCAAATCTTTAGGTTTATCAGCCATCAAAACAAAATGGAAGTCGACCGAGCCCACATAATTCTCAGCCACGAAAACTATTTCAAGGCCGTTTTCTGTCTCTTTGTCTGGAACCTCAAAGACCACAGTACCATCTGGCTTTTTGGTCTGCTTGAAAACTGGACTTTTGGGGTCAACTGGCTCGTCGCGTACTTTCCACGTTATCGTAGGCGTGGGACGACCCCCAACCTTTCCTTCAATCACAGACGTATTTTTGACACGTTTGATTGTGAACGGGGTTACAATTTTGGGTTCTTCGTCCGTTGGGCTCTTCTTCTTGACTGTTTTGTCAACAAACGTATCAGAGACAACAGGTCGCTTCTCTTTAACGGTAAAAGTGTTGTTCGACTGGGCTGTGTCATTTTCAACTGTAAATTTTATGTCACTTTTAATATATTTGTCCTTGCCTTTCAAGGTTAAAGTGGCAATATTGTCTTTCACATCTTCGACCGCATCCTTGATCATTTTCGGGTTTTTACCGTCAACCGTCCAAAGAGTTTTCGGTTTATCACCGTCAAATGCTACTTTGAGAACGATTTTATCGTCACTGGTTACGACAGGCTCAATTGGCTTTGTGATAACTGCGCCACCCTTGGGCACCTCTTGTCTATCAATAGGCCGCGATTTTCCTGGATCGTCTGGTTTTTTCAATTTAGGCTCCGTCGGTTTCTTTTCTGATGGTTTAGCTTGTCGTGGTTGTGTCTCTTTAGGTTTCTTGACCCCTGGTTCCTTCTGCTTGTCAGAGGGTTCCTCCGGAAACTCATCAGCAAACATTCTGGCGCTTTCTATAGTTTTTACCTCGGTCATCTCAAGTTCATCATCGTCAACAATCTCGTCATCGCTATCCGTTGGTTTTCGGTTCAAGGGTTTGCGGCCGTCATCCGGCATTTTGCCAATAGGCTCTTTCTTCGGTACCGAAGGTTTCCGATCTGTGGGTTCCTTGTCACTCGGTTGAGCTTTACTTCCACGACGGAGAGGCTTAAGAGTGGTTTCCTCCGGTTCCTCGGGTTCATCGACTCTTTTCTTTGCCGGTTTCAACTTCACTGACCCTGGTGTATCATAGAGTTGTGTCGACTCTTTCTCATCAGGTTTCTTCTCGACAGGCTTTTTCTTAAGCGGAAATCGCGGTTTTGATTTGTCTGGTTCCTCTTCAACAGGTTGCTTCTTTTCCAATTTACCTGGCTCCTTCGGCGCTTCTTTGTCATCCTTAGGAGTGCCCTTAGGTTTATCTGACTTATCAACAGGCAGATCTTTTCTTAAGGAAGGCGCAGTCTCCTGTTTTTTCAATTCGCTCTTCTCAAGATCATCATCCACAATTTCTTCGTCACTATCAGTCGGTTTTCGGCCCAATGGTTTCTGACTGTCATCCGGTTTTTTGTCAAGAGGATCTTTTTTCTGTATTGAAGGTCTTCGACCTTCAGGCTCCTTGTCCTTATCGCTTGGTTGAGCTTTGCTTCCACGACGAAATGGCTTTAGATTAGTTTCCTCTGGTTCCTCAGGTTCGTCAACAACCTTCTTCTTAGCCGGTTTCAACTTAACTGACCCTGGCGTATCAAAAAGCTGAGTTGATTCTTTGTCTTTATCGTCAGGCTTTTTCTCAACCGGCTTTTTCTTGAGAGGGAATCTGGGTTTTGGTTTGTCTGTATCCTCATCTGCAGGTTTCTGCTCTAACTTCCCTGGTTCTTTCGGCTTATCTTTGTCGTCTTTGCCACTATCTGATGGCTTTTTAGTTTCTGGCTTCTTTTCTTCTTGCGGCTTTTTGCTGTCAAGTTTAGGTTTTTTGTCCTCATCTTTGTCTTTCGGCTTCTCAGGCTCCTCCTCAATGGGCTTTTTAGATGGCTCGGGTTCTTTTTTATCTTTTGGTTGACTTTTTTGATCCTCTGGTTTCTCTTTGGCTTCATCGGGCTCCTCATCAACGGGGTACTCTTCAACCGGTTTCGGTGATGACACTAAATTCTTGATAAGCTCCGGATCGGCAAGTAAAAGCAATGCTTCCAAAACTGACTCTAAATCCAGGCTTTTTGGTTTGTCGGCCATCAGCACAAACGAGTAGTCAAGAGTTCCAAGATAGTTTTCGGCGATCACAATGATTTCCAACCCATTTTCTGTTTCACTGTCGGGAACCTCGAGGGTTATAGTTCCGTCAGGTTTCTTATTCTGTTTGAATACTGGATCTTTTGGATCTAAAGGCTGTCCATGGACAAACCAGGTGATAGTAGGTGTTGGTCTTCCCCCAATCTTGCCTTCAATGACCGAAGTTGTTCGCACTCTTTTAATAGTGAAGGGTGTCAGTATTTTAGGAGCTTCGTCTAAAGGGCTTTTCTTTTTGGTTGTTTTATCAAGAAAAGCATCTGAGACAATGGGCCTGTTTTGTTTGACAGTAAAAGTGTTGTTTGCCTGAGATTTGTCATTTTCAACTGTAAATTTGATATCGGACTTGAGATACTTGTCTTTATTTTTAAGAGTGAGGGTAGCTTTGTTGTCTTTAACGTCAACAGTGGCATCTCGATTCAACCTGGGATTCTTGCCATCAATTGTCCAAGTTGTCTTCGGGTTCGGCCCTTCAAACTCAACCACAAAAGTCACAGTGTTGTCATCTGTCGTAACTGGTTCGATTGGTCGCGCAATTTCCACGCCTTCTTTTGGTACCACAGGTTTAGGTTTGGGTCTCCTGGTGTATTTAGGTTTCGACTCTTCAGGTTTCTGGTCTTCATCAGTTATTGGTTTTTCTTCCGGTTTCTTTTCATCTTTTGGTTTCTTCTTGTCGTCTGGTCGCGCACTCTCGTGTACCTTTGCCTCTTCGGCTGGCGTTTCATCTTCATCAACTTCCTCATCTTCTGGTTGCGGTTTGCCAGTTACTGGCTTTTTCGGTCTGCGAGTATAGGGAGCGACGAGCTCTTCCAAAAGCTCTCTTAAATTCGGATCAGACAAGAACAACATCAACAATTGTGTCGGATCCAGAAAGCTGAGATCCGTTGGAGAATCGGACAGCAGAACAAAAGACACCTCAATTGCTCCAAGATAGTTCTCAGCAACGAGTATCAAGTCCAAACCTTTGTCAGTTTCTTTGTCCGGGATCTCAATCGAGACAGTTCCATCGGGTTTGCTCGTCTGTTTGAAGTCCGGATCCTTAGGATCAATTGGTCGCTTGTTGTTATACCATGTGAATGTTGGCGTTGGTCTTCCGCCAATTTTGCCCTCAATTATTGACACCGTTTTAACTCTTCGAATAGTGAACTTGGACACGATTTTGGGCGCCTCATCGAGCGGACTCTTTTTCTTGATTGTTTTATCAAGCACACTTTCGGACACTACGGGTCTGTTGTTTTTAATTGCAAAGGTATTATTTGCGGTCGCTAGATTGTTTTCGACAATGAAATTGATTTCAGAATTGATGTATTTGTCTTTATTTTTCAGTTTGAGAATAGCAGTATTTTCTTTTGTCGTCACGGTCGCGTCTCGATTTAAGCTCGGGCTCTTCCCATCTATCGTCCACTTGGACGTCGGCCTAGTGCCCTCGAATTCGATCACAAATTCAATGACGTCATCATCAGGGAGCGCCAGTTTCATTGGTTCCGCTACCTTTGCAGCTCCATCAGGCAGCTTCCGTTTCTGAAGTCGTGGCTTCTCTTCTTCAGGCTGGACCTCATCTTCGACTGGTTCATCTTCCGGTTCCTCTTCGAACTCAATTGGGCATTCGCTTCGACCTTTGCCCCCCGGATTTACCAGTTCGATTACGAGGACCTTGCGTCGGTACTTGATCAACTCAATGTAGATTGTGATTTGAGTGGTAGTGACCTCGTACCTGATGTCAGTTACCGGTTTAGAATCAATGTACATTAACACCTCCGGTTTGGGTGAAGCAACAAAAGTTGCTGTCATTACGCACCGCTTTGGTCTGCGTTCGATCACGGTCAACTGTGACGTGAAACGAGCCTTCTCAACTTTCGGTTCTTCGTCTTTTTCAGGAAGAGGTGTGAACTTGAACGTGTGACTACATTCTTGACATACTCCTCGGATAGTAACTACGACTTTGATTACAACTTGTGTACAATTTCTGGGCTGTTTGATACATTCGCCGTATGCCGTCAAAGTCTCGACCACAAAATCCAGCTTGAAGAATTCTCGATGCTCGGTCGAATACGGTTGATCGTCCACGAAGAATTCGACTGTCATTGGCTTGGATTTGACCTGGAAGTCGAAATACTGGCGTCCGTTCTTCAACCCACTTGATATGGGTTTACTGAGTAAGTTGGGTTTCTCTTCAGACTTCGGGTCTTGAGGACCTCCTTTGAAATTGGTCAGATCAATCTGAACTCGACTGGTTGTCTCGCCTTTGTCGTTGAAAGCCACACAAACAATCGCAACCTTCGATCCAGAATATAGAGATGGATTCCGGAACAGGAAGACAATGGAACCATCCGACTGGTACTCCAAACTGAATCTGTCATCATCATACGTGATCTCTTCTTCGTTAACCGTCCAAGAAAGGTTGGGCAACGGCTGTCCAGTCACGCGACCTTGAACCTGAACTGAACGGTCCGTGATCAAAGGTGTCAATGGCTCGATAAATTTGGGCCTCTTGGAACTGAAATCTGGGTCCGCTGTCTTGGGTGCCGGTGGATCATTGGGATTCAAAGTGATCTCCAAACGATTCTTGGCACTGCCCCGTTTGTTGAAAATGACGCATTTGTATTCTGTATTTCCGTATTTTCTGAAGTTGATCACAAGTACTGAAATGTTTCCATCTTCGTTGTAACTTAGAGTGAAGTTTTCACCCCCATCGTCGACTGCCAGTTGTCCGTTGACGTACCACTCTACAAAAGGCAACGGATTGCCGCTTATCTTAGCCGTGAGCAACAAGTCTGTTTTCTGCACGCTGTGCTTCATCTGTTCAATGAACTTTGGCTTGTCATTTTCATTCGCATCGCTTTTCGGTTGACTTTCTCCTCCGATTGTGACGATACTCGATGCAGTACCGCTGGCGTTGCTAATTTTGCACACGTATTTTGCAGGTCCAACTTTCGAAATATTGGCAATATCAAGTTTTGTGATTCCTGTAGCTTCATCCGTTTCCATGGTGAAATTGTCCGTGTTTTCTGTTATTTCTTCCTCGTTTACAAACCACTGAATCTTAGGCATCGGTTTTCCAGTGACCTTAGCTTCGAAAATTGCATGTTGGTCGAAGACCTGTGGCTTGATTTGTTGAAGAAATTTCGGCTTCTGGTTATCGTCTTTTTTGGGTACCTTCAAGTCAAATTTTCCGCTTTTAACAGTTCCACCCTCGTTTGAGATTTCGCATCTGTAGCTGGCTGTTCCGATATCAGTCAAGTCTGGAACTATCATCGTTGCAGTCCCATCTTCCAGGTAAGAAATCTGATGAATTTCGTCATCCTCAGCCTCCTCGTTGTCAATGAACCACTTAACTGTAGGTCGTGGGTACCCTGCAACCTTGCAACTGAAAGTCCCAGTCGTCTTCTCAATTTTGGGTTTCAGTGGGATCTCAAACGTCGGCGGAATTATGTCCTCCCCACTTGCCGTCTTCTTAGGTCCACTTGGGGTACTTCCGCCCAGGTTGATGTTGATCTTCTTACTAACTGAACCCAATCTGTTCGATAATTCACACATATAACTTGCACTCCCAATCTCGGCCACTTTTTCAACAGTCATTGAGATTTCGCCCGTTTCTGCATTCTGTTGTATCTTGAATCGTTCGCTGCTCGGGTCGATTAATTCGTCGTTCACAGACCACTTGATATCGGGCCACGGGTTTCCACTGATAATAGCTGAGAAGACAGCTGTGCCCGCGTCGATTTTGCCCGCAAGGGTTTTCTCGAACACGGGTTTTGTGAACGCCATTCTTGCAAAACGGCGTCAAAACCTGAACAAAAAATGTGACAACATGTTACACTTTAAGAATCTAAACTCCAGCAGTTCAATTACTGAATAATTACTGTCTCATTTTAAAATTCAAATTGTTACATTTTTAAATTTAAATTTTCTCAGAACGGATACATTTAAAATTGCAAACTGCATTTCGACTTAATCTTGCCAGAGTGCAGGCTTTGCTAAAATCTTCCAAATCAAAATAAAGTTTGGGCAAATCATTTTGCAAATATATTTTCTTAATACGAGCGCCTTAAAATTTCAAACCGAACAATCATTCGAAAATAAAGTCACTTAAAATATTACGATAATTTTAGGCGGTTAATAATTTGATACTTTTTAAAAAATTAACTGCTTCGATTTTGCCAAAGTGTTCGGTAAATTAATTCAGATAAATGAAACTCTAGTTCAACATTAGAGCACAATAGTTCTGAAAATTGTGATAAAATTTAATAAGTTAATAACTGGACATAAAAATTTTTTTAATTAAAAAAACTGCATCAATTTTTGTCAAAGAGTTCATTAAGTTTATTCAGAAAAATAAAAGTCAAGTTTATCAAAAGCTTCGAGCACAATAATTCTTAACCTTGTTATTAAATATATGTTTTCTAATGTTTCTACACAAAGCGAACCCATCGAGAATAATTACGATTCTCGATAAAAAAATTCCTTCAAATATTTTTCAAATCAGCTCAATACAATATGAATGAAGTTAGTGAAATATTTCATATAATTTTGTTAAATTCGTCGAAGCTGACCCAGAATTGGGCCATATTAGAAACCTTGATTAGTTCTGGTGCCACAATCCTAAACATTAAGTACTTACTTCGTTTTCACTGACAAATTGTTTCCTGAACAAGACTGACTTGACAAGACGACCACAAACAGCGCAGGATTTAAAACAGACTTCGAACTTTAATTTCCGAACCACATTTAGATTATTGATCGAGTTATAACTGTTTGTTAACTGTTTGTCTTGTTTTCTCAGAACTTAGAAATTCGCCAAATCTGAGAACATTTCTGGAAGTAATGAGAAATTGTAACAGTAATATTAGTGAAGCTTAGCACTTTTATGTTTATGAAATTTAACCTTAGGCATCAATGAAGAAAAAACAAACGATAAAAATAATTTCAGAAACGAGGGCGATTTGAAATTAAACAGTCAATTGGGATCTAAATTTTTTCTGTTTAACGTGAAGTTTAATAGGGCGCCCGTCTCTTAACCCGTAATCGTGAACAAAATTTTGGGTTTCACTCATTTGTTTACAAACATTTCTGAAATTATTTCGGAGTGTTTCTCGGAAATGTTTTTGAAATATCTGAAAACGTTAATTTTAGGTGTCATATTTTAAGGTCAGGGTATATTTAGAGGCAGTTTTTGAAGTTAAAAAATATTCGGGCCAATATTAGGACCCACTAATTACCATTAAATACCAGGTTGACATTTGAACTGATCATGGATTAGAAAATTTTATGTTCTAATACGATAACTTATTACCATCACATCTTAACAAAAAGCAGAAAAGTTATAAAAATTAGATTTAGATCAAAATCCGCTCATTCATAAAATTCCTTATCAAAGTGAGGATATCTTTATTGTAAACCTCAAAAGTTATCCGAATATCTATAAGAAAATAGCATTTATTGACTCAAGAATCAGTTTAACTTGAACGCTAACTAAATTTATGAACAAAAACATCGAGTTTCAAAGAATGAATTGAAAATTTAAGAAAAATACTAACCTTGTTACACAAAATTTAGAAGAATTTGTCAACAAACAGCGAAATTCGTGGGCGAAACTGTGGGTGAAGTGAGTGGGAAGTTGATTAACCGACTTACCTTAGGTCAATTACCGCAGAGTGGGGTTATTTATTTATTCCGACCCAGTAGTCATAAAAATTCTTAACACCTTTCTCAAAAAGTGTGTCACATTTATGGTCGTACGTTTTCCTCAACACAGTTAGTTCATTTCCGCTAACTAGGGACAACAATTATTGTGTTTTTGTTGGTTACAACCAGGTATGATTGGGAATTTGAAGGAAAAGCAAGGGAATAGACCACTTACCCAGCTGAGAGTGAAGTTGATACTAGATTAGACTGGCCAGGAACTACAAGCTAAGAAATATCCTCTCTCACTCCAAGCTTTAATTATCCACAATTAGTAAAGCGTGGCTACACACTAGAACTTGCTCTAAATACCACTGGCGCCCCAACAAAACAGACCCAACTACAATCCCTTCAACTAAACATTGACGTTCTCGAATCCGCCGCTCCAAAATTGTACTATAGTTTGCAATGCGATTAAAGTAGTTATAACTACAAGTTATAAAATTCTACTAACCGAACCTTATCCTTAACCGTTTAAGATTTGGATGGATAAAACTATATTTGACAAATTTTCGGCTGACTAGATTAAACAGCGGGAGATTTTGGATCTGTTCCCGCACTTCAAACAGTCCAAGCCCCTCTGGTGCCATTAAAGTACAGCCAGACAGCTTCACTTCTGGGCTTAAACCCGGGCAAAAACCCAACTTAGCCTTGGCTATTTACCTTCTAAATTTAGCAGCTTCTACGTTCAACAACCAACGTTGCTGTCATATTGAGGAAAACTCGCCATAAATTCCTTCAACTCTTTCCTGAAATTGGGAATGGAAGCCATTCCCCCCACTTTGTCCTTGTTTGTTGACCCCTACTTGGAACGCTCAGATTGGGAAGAGAGTTACTGTTTAAACCGTGTGGGAATTATGGCAATAAATTGGGTTGGGATATAACAACTTTCGCTATGTTTAAGTTGAACAAACTAACCTGCTGCGCATTGACGCATAGCTTACGAATTGCAAAACCCACTTTTACCATAGATAACAGCACTAACCTACAAACCCAAAATAGTTCCTTCACCCACACATACAAATTTTATGTACAAATGTTCCCAAATTTACCCAAACCAGCAAAACGCCCATTTTCAAGAGCGGACGAGACTATACGTGGGTTTGTGTTTGCATGTATAGCGCAATCACAGACATGTCGGAAAACATTAAGCCATATAAGTTGCACATTTAGTTTATCCTGCGCAGAACAAAATCTGACAAACAAGTCTTCTCTAAGTTCGCCCTCTCTCCCGGGGGATAACCGGCAAATGTCTCTGCTTTACCCCCACTTGAAAACAGCCAAACTCTGTACAAATCCACACTTTGCCCAAACAACGAGTGTTCACTCGCACTTAATCTTCGCCCACTCGAGGGACTGATAAGGCCACACAAAACGTGCAACTGTTGCAGGAAATCAATGCAATATGTATAATAATTCCATGCCATTAAAATTTTATTAATAATTTGAGCCCAAAAACCTACTTGAGATACTATTATGATTTATTACCTCAGCCATAACTAGCTACGTATACTAAAACCTTTTGATAAAATCGAACTAAATAAATGTCATATTATTTTATCAGATTTAAAAAAAAACACTGATAGTGACCCCGAGTAAAACAAAACTGAAAAATAAAATTGATACTCTCCAAATTTCGAATCTAAATTTAGCTAACATATGCCTGAAGTATTTGATTTTTAGAAGAAAAAAGGAGTGTAGAAAAGTCTTTTTAAATCTTGTTTTTTAACGACTATACTTATGTGAACTTAATACTAAATAGCTCGATAATTGCCTAACCAGCAGCACTTATGGAACTCATAAATGGGGGATGGTTATTAAATTTTCTCTAAAATGAGTTGAAAAGACTAAAAAATTGAAAAACTGTGATAGCCAAATTTTTGAATAGTGATAAAATAGTTTCCAAAGCTAGAGACAAATACGAGAAATGCATATTTGATCTCACAAAACAATTTAAAAATTAGAATTTAGATAAATTAACCAAAATCCCGTTTTTGCACTCATTGCCTTGATAAAAGAGACACAATTATGCAGACACAATCGGAAAACTGCTCGCTTTTTTACTACCTGAGAAAACGCGTGAATTTCATCAGAGTATCTTAGAAAGGGGAAAATGAAAAATTTAAATTTAAAATAAAGAAATTTGATAGGGGTCTGTCTCCTGTGAAGACGCGCAACTACTGTGAAGATGGGCCAGTATTATTCAAACAAGCTCCTCATACACGCAAGCCTAGAGTGCTAACCATGACACCAATTGGTCCAAAGTTCTCGAACTTAAGCATCTCATATAACCCGTTCTCTCTAGTTCCTCAAGGTTTCGTTTCTCTAGCCAAGTATACATTAAACAAGTAGAGCTTCTTATTAAACAACACGCGTTGCCCGTCACACAACTTTCTTCTTTGATTACATACAAGGTCATACACGATCTCCGTAATCACACAAAGTCATATATGATTTCCCTGATCCTAAAAGTCGTACTAGGATTTTGTATGATTTCCTAGATTCCGTACAAAGATAGTACTAGGAAATACTTTATGATTTGTATGACATCGTTTATGATCCTTGTATGATTACCGGGAAAACCCGGTAATGTCAAGCTTATCGTATGTACTATTTAAATAAGGTTGTTCTCCTGCAACCTTCTAACAAAATTGAATCTGAGATAAACCTGGAAGGCTGCGGTAGTCTTAAGCATTGAATTGATATAATACTGTGACTGTTCATGGCAAGCTGCGTTAGTCATGGTCTGCAATGGTTTGTTATAACAATTGGGAAAAACAACCATTTGAAGGTACAAGTTTTAAGAATATACTGTGTTAAGTTGGCTCTCCTTTCAAAAAAGTGAATCTAACTAATCTTTGGGGGCTAAAGTGATTAAAATTTGTCAGGTATGTGTTCCTCTTCGAGCTAATTATAGGAACACCCTAGATTATTTTCCTTGGAAAACGTATTTTTCTGTTATTTTACCTTTGCTAACAAAAAAACTGGCCCCCGACGGTAGGCCTTTGTGATATTAGTAGAAAATCAATTGTTAACCGATTGTGCGGGAAAATGCAAATTGGCTTAAAAAGTTAGGGGTGTTTTACAACTGTTGTTTTGATTTTTATCAATTATCCTATACTATTACAACAAAAAAAGGTTTCCCGGCGTTGAAAATGAACAAATTTGAATTAATTTCTATGAGGAAAAAATCGCTTTTATTTCCGCAATAAGGGCTCTGTTCCAATTTAATCGCGACCGCAGAATAGGAATAGTGTCAGCAAAACTTTAGCTTCACCGCCTCAGTTCTCACGCGAAACTGTTTGACAATTAAAAATAATTATCGCAAACATTTAATTTTTTGATGAAAGAATTATGAACAGATCAAAAAATGAACAACGTAGCGCACAATTAGAATATAAGAATGACTAAAAAACACAAAACTTAGTATTAAACACGAACATATCACATTAAACACGAAAATATCTCTTATGCGCTATAAAAAGTAAAGAAGAATTATTACCAGTGGTTTAGGAAAATAGACATTGTGAAATTAAAGGACAGGACGGACAGGTTTCGCTGGCATAGAACGTTCTACTCATTTCAGATTAGAACGGTAAGTCAAAGGATTTACAGTATAGACAACTCGCTCTGCCGTGAACAAAAATTGTCTTTTCGTAAACTGTGCGGCCCCACGCAAACTAAAGCGTTTTGGATTTTAACTTATGATTCTTTGCAATTTTTTTGTTTTTTTTTTGCATTTTTACATCTCTGTCCAGTGATCCTGTTGGATCCGTTAATTGCCCTCCCTGAGTGTTTTGCAATTTTCTGTATAGCTCTATGATAATTTGAAGCTTTCTGATGTTATGTAAAATTATAGTGTTGATGTTCATTTATACTCTGAGGAATGAACTCTCTCTCTCTCTCTCTCTCATTTATCTCGACAACCGTTTACAAAACCTGTTAACGAGCAGAACAGGACTGCCCATTACAACTAGTATACCATTACATTGGTTCGAAAAGTATTAATGACAGATTATTATGTTCCTTTGATGAAAAAGTTTCGAGAGGGCTGACACAACGTGTCAGAAATCTAAGATCAACGAAATTTAAGAGCCGCGAAACGAAATTGAGATAAATTTATCGGAAGATTTAGAAGATATTCCTATTGATATTTGTCCAGCTCCAAGTGCAGAAGGACATTTTCTATTCCGGTTAAGGCATATAAGAGTTGATAAGACACAACATAGCAGTCGTCGAAATTCCCCAAGGTATTTTAGAAAGCAAGACTTGACAAAAAAATTGCCGGTTAACTGCTTGAAAATGGTTTTATTGAAAACTCTGCTGAGATAACTACTGCAAATTGTCCAGGAGTTTTCCATAAAATTAAGGATCTACATACTTTAGGTAATATCTATTTAACTGAATACTAATTTGCATAATGGAATCAATTTATCACTCAGACTTCCTCCTAACGAACTTCCAAGAAATCTGGGCCACAGAAGTGGTGCGTGCAGGTCGTTCGTCGGCGGGGGGAGAAAGTCTGTCAACGTTACAAAGTTAATCGGTTTTCCAAATCTTGACAATAATCTGTCAGCAGTTGGCTTTGATCCTTTAAGTCAGAACTTGAAGAGTAAAGTGTGAGCAACACTGCTTGAGAATTTTCAACAGAAGTGTAGCTCGAATAGATAACCCATAAGGAAGTATTGATATTTTTTAAGATCCATGCATTTGGATTTTTATTGTTATTCTTCAGTTTTGAGTGAGATTGGGAGTAAATCGTTATTTAAAATTAAGTCGATTGAAATTGTAGTACAATCAGTTTCACAATGATCGTCAGTTGCCTGTTCATTGGACAGCTTTAGGTGAATCACATGATTCTGACTGATGGTCTCTCTGTGCTAAAGAGAAATAGAATCTAATTTATCATAAAAATTCTTCTACCTGCTGTATTGTTATAGAAAAGATAAGCAAAACTGGGTTCTAGAAATCACCTCAATGCTGCCCATCGTTCTTAAATGTTTTAAAAAAATCAAAACTAAAACCTTTCAGAGCTTGTCAAAACAAGTTCCAATGTAAAAAGAAATGATTCTTGGAACTTTTTATCAAGAAAGAAATGAAAACATTAGAATTCTTAAAAAAGTAATTATGTATAAAGAGATGAAATTTTAAGTCAACTTTCAGGTCTGATTTTTTTATCTATGTGAGGTGGCGTGCTCATTGTTTAAGAACTGGTTTTCATCATTTTCGTTCAAAATTCAACCTTTTCAATCATCAATTTAACTATGGATAAAACCATGTAGTTTCCCCGCAGCTTGAAAAATTGATTAAAAAGATGAAATTATCCTCTCAGAAACTATTTGGACAGAGTCGTCATTCATAATATCAAACTCAACAGTGTCAAGGTGAAACTCTATTTTGCTATCTAGTTGATGAGTCGCTTTGGCAAAGAACCAATGCTTCACGAAGTTATCGCAAATTTTTAAAAGGTCACAAGCAATTAAATGTTTCGACAAAAGAAAATTAACATAAAAAACAAGATATGGAAAATCGATCGAGCAGTTAGTACCTAAATATTTATAAACCAAACTCTTTTGATTGAAATTTCGATTGAAAACGAAAAAGATTACACTGCCACTTTAGAGAATTCCCTCAAAGTTTCACGAATATAAACGATTTTTTTTTGCTATTCGCAGGAGGGCATGAAATCAGCAGGTAAGTGAATCTATGTTTCAGTTTAACACTTTTGAGTGAAAATTTTCTCGCTCCAGATTTCTCAATTTTTAGGACATGACTAAGAAAATACAGTTGTGCATTCAACTTGCACCCAACTTTCCACGACAGATCATTCTTGCGTCCAAAACACATTTCGATGGCTTCTATCCTGCTTTTCCTTGCTATTTCATATGGTTCATGTTTTCGAGCAGTAAAAAGAGATAGGATAAACGTATCCTTTCATGACTCAACGACTGCACTCGAAAGACAAGTATTTGTTATGAGGCGGATGTTTCTCAGATTTGCTACTTTATTTTTGGCGTGCCTCATTCGGTATTTTAGTTCTACCACATCTCTAAAACCTAATGATATTAATCGTCTCAAGTATGAAATAGACTTTTGTGGAGTTTTTTGCATTTAAAAAATCAAGTTCATCGACGAAAATGCTATAATTTTAGTATACTTTCTGTTAATCTCCGGTCTCTATTGCTTACTTTCCGATTTTAGTTGTGTGACAAGTTGCTTTAGACCGTCATCGCTCGTCGCAATAAACACCATATCGTCCGCGTACCGACGGCCAATCACATTCACGCCTTTAACAGAAACAAGAGGTAATTTTTCCAGCGACTTCATTGCGATTTCACTGTAAAACGAGAAGAGGTCGTGTAAAGTACATAGTATAATCTTACTCTCTTTCTATGGGAACAACTTTGAGCACTTTATTTTCGATTCAATTTTTTACAGTATAAAAGGCATTCGATCAAACTTCAACGTTCACGTCGTCCAGAAAAATAACTAGTTGTGCTGGCCGCTAAAATTCACTTTCGGAATTTTAGCTGCAGGGAAATTTGTTTTTAAATTTCTGATCTCTCGATTGAGGCAAATAAAGTCACTAAAAGCTATTTTGCTGTTTAGTTTCCTTTAGTTTTGGTCAACTTCACTGAAAAAAAATGCATACTGTGAAAACATCCAACAAAAAATAGAGCGACCTTTTAGTCAAAATTGATTGCAATTTTTCTTCAATGAAATTGCTTTCGTTTTTGTCCAGTTTCAAGTCTAGGACAACCAGTTGCTCTGTTGTCAACACATATGATAGTGGGTAACAAGAATCCCAGCTGTCGAGGGTCGCCAAATCCTCCCACCGGTTTTGCAATTTCCCATGCAAAGATTACAGCGTTTATTAGAATCCGTTAGTTTCTGAAATTTCACTGAAAGCATAGATGCTGTAAGCAGATCATTTATCAAAACAACTTCATTTGCTACATTTGTTAGGCATTTGCTTCATGTAAGATGAAGGTGTAGATACATGTGTTGATTATCGGCCCCAATACCTGCGAGTTCAATGCAGCTGCGTAGTTGTCGTTCAAATTGGATGAAATTATCTTCCTCGTCCCCGGAGAATGTCGTGAGGTTTAGAAATGGTTGAACGTGAGCCATTGCCAAAATTCTTTGGTTTTTAATAGAGTCTTTCCCCAAGTTAAAGCAAAATTAATTTAATTCAAATTTTAAAAATTATTACACCAAATCAGCCAAAAATCACTCCTGTCAGCATGTCAACGCACGTCCGAGCAGTTTTAGTTACAAGGCCAGAAATGCTTTAAACACCTTCACGGTCAATCACCTTCACGCCTTTAACAGAAACAAGTGACATATTTTCCAGCGACATTATTGCAATTTCACTGTAAAACTTTGCGCACTTCATTTTCGATTCAATTTTTTTACAGTATAAAAGGCATTCGATCAAACTTCAACGTTCACGTCGTCCAGAAAGATAACTAGTTGTGCCGGCCGCTAAAATTGTCTCCAATTCACTTTCGGAATTTTAGCTGCAGGGAAATTTGTTTTTAAATTTCTGATCTCTCGATTGAGACAAATAAAGTCATTAAAAGCTATTTTGCTGTTTAATTGCCTCTTGTTTTGGTCAACTTCACTGAAAAACCATGCATACTGTGAAAACATCCGACAAAAAATAGAGCGACCTTTTCGTCAAATTTGATTGCAATTTTTCCTTCTGGTGAGAATACTGTAAATAAATCTTATGAGCACAAAAATAATCAACTGATAATTATTGAAAACAAATGGGATCGAAGTCAACGAAACTATAACTAACAGCTAATGCCACGAACTAAGTTCAACTATGATTATCAAAAGTCCATAAAATCTGTCATTTGTAAGAAATTCGCCAAGACAACAAAAATCAGAAAAATCGTTTCAAAAACAAATCAATTAAAAAACCTTTGAACAATTTGAATTAAAACAAAAATTGGCCTTACAACTTCGCAGAAAACCATTAGAAGCTGTCAATACTGATGCCAAGCCATAAAAAAGTAGGAATCTCGAAAATGTAAAAGAAACCCACAAATATTTTATGAGAAAACAAGGGAAAAGTTGCTGGAACCCTAAGCCATCAACAGTAAATTTTAGCTGAAAAGATTTACGCCAATGGAAAGTTTCATTAAGGAGACTGAGTCAATAACAAAAACTGGTAAAAACCCAAGTGAAATTCATGAGAATACAAAGTGTCAGTTATAATAACTAGAAACAATCAAATGAAAACATTTATCAAATTAAACTAAGGCTTCATCACTAAAAGCCGAAGCGAGCTGCTAATGACTAAGCGGGAAGTCAACAAAAAAGAACAAATACGTGAAAATCTAAAAATATCATCAATATTTAACAAAAATAAACGCCGGTAAAGATAAAAACAGATATTATAATATGTAAAGATATAATTAAAAAGATATAATAATTTAAAAACAGATATAATAATTTAGATAATTATAAAAACAGATATAATATATAAAGATATAATAATTAAAAACAGATATAATAATTTAAAAACAGATATAATAATTTAGATAATTATAAGAACAGATATTATAATTTTAGATAATTACACAGGTTAACAAAAGATGCAACAAAAACGTATGGAAAAGCTTTCAGTCGTGATATTAGGCGACAGGACATCAAAAAGACAACAAAGAGAGGCAAAATTTAAAAATACCCAACATTCTACAATACAAATAGTATCGAAGGCATGAAAACGATTAGTTGCTTATCGAGTAATTGAAACTATCCACTGAAAAAACATGTAAACGTAAGTAGGATTCTAGAAACACTGAAAAGAAAAAGTAGCGAAAGAGAAGTCAAAGTGCCGCACGTGAACAGGAAACTGGGAAACTGGCCCTTGAAAAGCAAAAAAAAAACTCGTTCAAAGCATTTCATCGCTAATTGAAAATCAGAATGAAAGTTTCATGCGTTAAACTTATCAATTTTTGATTCTCTTTACTACTTTGACGTGATCAGAATTCCCATTGAGTTTGATCACTCCAATTTAACTTGAGTTCAAGCATTATTCAGTTGATTGACGCCTCTCACCCGCAGTACACTCTTGATGTACGCCTTTCAGAACTAGAGTTACGAGTGGAAAAAAAACTTCTAGATCTAACAACAATCCAAAGATTCGGTGAAGCGGATTTCAGAAGCAAGATCAAACAAACACTGTCCGTTTTGCTGCCTTTTTACTCCAAATAGTGAGCGATCTGAAACTGACCAAGGCTCCAGACGGTTATGTCACTTTATGCCCTGAAAACAAGTGGAGCCAGTTTGGCGTTTCACAAGGCCGCGGTTGAATGGAGAACTTTAAAAACAACAGTCGAATTCAGAAAAACTCTGAAGTCTTTAAAAATAAATTCAAGCGTTGTTTCTGGTCAAAGTTAGGTAGCAAGGTAAAACAATTTATAGCGTGCGATGATAGCATGATAATGGACAGTCTTGTTGCGTGAGATTTCAAACAATTTAACTTCCTTTAGTAATGGAAAGTGACCTGAGACATTTACTGAAAAAGTAAACAATTCCTATTATTAATTTTATCACAGACTATTCCTCCCAGTTCTACTAGTGATAGCCAGACGGGTAAACGTTTTGTATATAAAATTTCTGAGTAGAAAAGAAATAACCTGAGACTAAATCTGGGTGACTGATTTTCAACACAAAACATGGCAGTGTTTTTCAATTTTATGTCCAGGGGGCCGTATTTAGGATTGAGTAAATTGATATTAATTTGATATCGCACGTTCAATTGAACAATCACCATATAACTTTAAAAAAGAACTCCAGAAAAAACAGCAGACGGAAAACAAACTAGCTGGATATAATGTCATCAGTTCTACCCGCAGATAATGCAAAAAAAACTTGTAACATTTCCTGAAAAAAATGCAACCGAAATTCATTATTCAACCAGCAAGTCATTTTTTCACCCACCACCGCTGAAGAAAAATAACCCTACCACTAACGCTTATGAGAATGCAATCTATTAATTATAAATCAGTAAAATTACCTAATATTAAAATGCGAACAGAAGATGAGAGCAACCAGCCAAATCTCGCTATTGACACTTTTAAGAATTTACTTCTAGAGGCGCCGTTCAGAAACCGTTCAATATGTACGACGGTAACATAAAAATATGCTGCAGCTTCGAATTAAAGTTCTTTCTGAAACTACTTATATGCCCAATTTTTTGCCGTCGGAACAATTTGTTGAACATGTTTGACGTAAAACCATTAGGCCATGCTTCAGAAGCATGAATAATTTTATGCCACAGTTTTCTTAGCACAAGCCAAAACTGAAAACAAATTAAAAAGTCGCTGCCAAATGCTCCTGTTTGTTAAAAGTAACATCAACTTATTTCTAGGCAAAATATCAGCAGCTTAAATCAACAGAACAAAACAGTTTCAAGCAATCTCTGAACTCGATTTCACTGATAGTGCGTTGTTGAGCAATTATGTCTATACATTGCCGCCCCTGTTGATGTATGGCATCAAAAAATATCAATAAAAATTACTTCAGATCATATGTAATTTTTTGATAGCAATATTCAATCCTGTAACATCAGAAAAATCAAATTTGGACCAATTTCAGTCCTTGCGGAGTGCGGTTTATGAGAGTCCAACTGCCAGTGGCCAAGGCTTCTCGTTTCCGGGTACACAGGTATCGAATGTGTGCTCGTGGAAAGGACAGCAGGCGGGATCGAGTTGGCTCCTTTCTGCAGGATCATATTCCAGAGCTTCTGGATTGAGGTTAGCTTGTGTTGATTGGTATCTTTCTGAGTTTTACTATTGGTCTGTTTGAGAATTTGCCATTTCCAGTTTTGATTTTGGCTACTCTGACCAAATTGTCATTTCCTGAATATATTTCAGGCACAATTCCCAGAGGCCAAGACAAGGGAGGACTGTTGTCATCTGTGATGTACTCTAAATCTGCTTTTGTCAGGTTCTGCTTTTCGGCCACGTTCTTTAACTTGGTATGCAACTGGGATAAATAATCAGTTGCCCATTTCTTCCAAAATTCTGTTAAGATATTTTGCAAGTATTGGAAGCGCTTTTTTGGATCTTCCTAATCTTTTGTTTTTGAGACTGTGGGATCAACCAAAGGCAATTGATGTTTTTGAAAGCCGGTTAAAAAGATAGCAGGGTTTAAGGGATGACTGTCCTTTGCATAATCTGAGACAACTGAGGGGTGTCGAGTTAAGTATAGATTCGACTTGGCATAGGATTGTATATACTTCATCCAAATATACGTTAGCTGTTGTTCCGATTGTTTTGAACAGCAGTAGCATGATCGATTTGACTCCTGCTTCTCATAGTCCACCAAAAAATGAAGCTCTGGTTGGAGTTGTTGACCAGTTAATGCCTAGGTCTAGCACAGCTTGAGGTAAACACTCAGTTCCGTATTTCTTTCAGCATCCTTTTGAGATTTTTGAGGTCATTCAATGATCCTGGAAAATTTGTAAGTTTGTCCGAAAATATGTGCGCTGGGCATCCTCGTCGGGAAATAAATCGTCTGCTTGGTTCATGCATTCCTGTTAATCCAAAGCTTCAGTGACATCCAAATGAATGGCTTTTGTAACGAAGCAAACTGAAACTACCAAATAACATTTGGCTTCAGTCTTGTCACATCCGAAATGCAATGGACCGGCGAAGTCTATGACCACGTTACTGAATAGTGGAGCAGGGTTGAATCGCTCTTGTGCTAGGTTGCCTAAAAGTTGAGAAAGGTTAAGGCCGTTAAACCGAAAACATGTGAAGCAGTTTCCAACTATAGAACTTGTCAACGTTTTCACTCGGATTATCCAGAACTTAAGACGCGTACGAACAACTGTGCGTTTACGCCTGAATGTAACACTCGCTGATGACTGTCAAGTACTGTTAACATCGAAAGATGATTTTTGTAAAGCAAAACTGATTGAGCTTTGACATAATCATTCAAGCAATCCGCTACTACTAGACGTCTACCAACCTTTAAAACTCTGTCTTCATCTATGAAGGGGTAAATTTGAAGGATTCTCGATTTTCGACTTATGTTTTGGCTTTTCTTTAAATTATCTATTTTGTCATTATAATTTCGCTTCTGCACATCTCTAACAAGCATATTTAATGCTTGTCGCTTGAATCTTTTCTCTCGATCAGCTTTTTAAGCAAAATGTAAGCAAGCTTTGGAACCCACTTTGCTACTCTCATTGCTTTGTTCGCTTTGGTGATCCATAACGTTCAATAGGGAATAATTGGTCAATTTGGTGATTAGGCTGCTCAGTGTTTTCATCATCGAGCGGGTCGTTTTCCTCCCCCCAAAGGTTCGGGAATAGTGCTCCAATCTAGTGTTAAAATTTCGCTCATCCTCAGTTCCTTCTTTATTTCTGTTGATTCTGGTTGTTTTGGGAGATTCAAATTTCCATCAGAGAGCCATTGTGGGCTTTCCCACCACATTTTAAGGGATGAAAGCTGTTTTCCTGGCACCGGGCGGGTAGTACGATCGGCTGGATTCTCTTCCGTTGGCACGTTTTTCCATTTTTCTGGTTGAGTTATGTGTTGGACTCTGGTCACACGGTTAGCTATTAATGTTGCGAATCTACTAGGGGCAGGATTGATCCAAGCTAGTGCAACTGTTGAATCGTTCCATGCATATATTTCAGTTGTAAATCCATTTTGGTTTACCGTTATCTGAACTGTTTGTGTCATCTGCGTTCCAAGAACCATTGAGCACGTTTCTAGTTTCGGTATGCTAAGTGTTTTTCTGGGCACCAATCTGGACTTGGAGCATGGCAAGGTAAACTTGGTCTCACATGCTCCCAGTGATCGGGCATATATAGCAGCTCCGTACGCCTTTTCAGAAGCGTCGCAAGATAAGTGAGCTCGTATTACCTCAATAGCGAAGTTGCCCACAAAGCATGGTATACGTAGCTCAGATAGATGTGGTAATCCGCTCATCTAGATTTTAAATTGTTCGGTTATGGTTGCCCCAACATCATCATTCTATCCAATTTATTGTTCCCAAGTGATTTGGAAAAAAATTTTGCATTGAAGCGTTACTTATGTTAGATCGATAGGGTCAAAAACCTTAACCACATTGCTAGATATTGCTCTTCTGGTGATTATATGTACATTTTCAGGATGGGAGAAGTTGCTGTTAAGTGAATCTATCAACAAATTTTTGTTAGATGAAGTAGAAGTTGTTTTTTAGCTTCTTCATTTTGAAAAGACTTTGGGTTCGGATGTGTTTTCGGCGTACTTTCGTAGAACATATATTTAATCGACCTCAAATTGTTTTGACCCAAAATTATAGGGCATGGTTCAATTTTCGAATGGTGTGGTTTTTTAACACCAAATTTTTCATTTTTTGTGAAAATTTTGTCCTCAAATTTGACCGCTAACTTTTGTTTTTCTGATTTTTGGTTCTCTATGTTTGAGTAATTATTTTCAGGTTCTGAAAACTTGGATGGCTTCGGGCAGCTATCAATGACTGAGAAAACACCTCGGATGACGCCAATGGGCGTTTTTTGCATATGTTTTTCAACATCAGTTTTGATCGGTTTTTCTCTTTTTGCGTGATTTTTTGATATTTTGAGTTTTCAGTTTTTTTCTTGGTTAAACCCTGTTCAAAATTGCATTGATTTAATTGCTCAAACATAGGGAGTGGCATGGTTACAAAAATAGTAGTCCAGTAACTGGATTTCATCCAGTTTTTCACAGTCAAGGGTGACCACTAATTGTGGAAAATCCGATTTTTGACTCGTCAATTCCAACTGATGAACACTCAATAACTGTTTCTTCGTGTTCCGGCAGACTCAAAGTAATTACGTTGCAATGACTTTGGGGTCTATGGAAGTAGAAAGTTTCTGTTTTGAGCAATCAGTTGAGACCAAGGGTTTTGATGAAGTGGCCATGTTCACCGATGAAACGATCTTTGTTCTCTTTTAGTTCCGGGGAAATGGCTTCCATAACCTCATGTGAGTTGCTTGCCCACCTGCAAATAGACATTTCAATGAGTTCTAGAGTAGCTATAATGTCCTTGAACAGGCAAATGACTTGCTCGTGTGTGTCACTGCCACCAAGAAGGTCGTCAACATAAAACAAGTTGAGTAATGAATTTTTGCATTGGATTGATGGAGAATCTTTTGTTGTATCACGTAGTGTCCTGATGGCGTGGTATGATTTAGAAGAAACGCCGCATATAACTTGTGCCATACGGCACTTCTTTATTGGTTGTTTCTGAATACATCGCCAAAACTTCTGGTAAAATTTACGGTCCGTTTCGTTTAGCTCGATTTGACGGTACATCTTTGTGATATCACATGATAAAACAATGCGATGAAGACGAAAATAAATTAGCATCGCAAAAAAGTCAGGCTGTTGTTTTGTACCAACCAGGAGACAATCGTTGCGACTTTTTCCGTTAGTTATTTTTGCTCATGCGTTGAAAACTGCTCTGTATTTTGTAGTCGCAGAGCTTGATTTCTATACTGCGTGAGTTGGCAGCACAAAGTGTTTCTCGGGTGGCAGATTATGGTCGCTTTCAGGCACTGATTCTAAATGTCCTGTCCCATCATCTCTTGAAAGTACTCTGTATCGAGTTTGGGCATCTGGAAGGCTTGTTTTCATTGCCCAAAAATTGTCTGAGGTCTTTCCGAGATCATTCTCCAATGTCGGGCAACCATTTCTGACCGTCTGGATCATAAATGGCTTCATGTTGGTCAATTGGTAGAATTTGAGGACTTCCATTTTGACCATATGTTGTTGTCGTATCAGAGTGACTAATGCACGCCAGTTCGTTGGGAGTGAACATGGCTGAAGGAAGTGCTGAAACGTCTTCGATTTCCCAAAAGTTGGCAAGTCTTGATTTCGTTGACAAGGAGGCAAATTGCATTCGAATTTGCATTACGTTTATTTGCTGATTCTTGGTTAGCTAATACTCAAACTTTCCAGTCTAGCGTAGTTTCTGTAAGGTATAAAAACCTTGTTTCAGTATCTGTCTTTTAATTATTTCGGTGTATGCAGAAATACCGAGTAGTATGTCTATTTCGCCTGTTTGCCAGAATTGATCATCAGCCAAATTGCACATGACTAAGTCTGCGTACTCAGTCTCTGAACCGGGCTAATTTGGTTTTTCGCTAGCTGTAATTGTCTTCAGTACTACGCAGTACAAGCGTAGAGAGTAAAATTTTCCCCTGTTTTGGGAATAGTTTCAAGTTTGAGTGAACCGTCGACTGGCATGGAGTCTTTCTGATTGAACCCTACGTATCTCTCATTTGAAGGTTTAGGTTCTTATCCCAGTGTTTTGCAGGCTTCTGCTGTAACTGCCTTGATATGAGCTCATGTATCTAACAAAGTTCTTAGATTGTGTATTTGTTTGTTTCTAACAATTACTTGAACGCGAGCAGTTAAGGTATGTGTGTCTGATGTAGCATTGAAAGCCTCATGTAAAAAAGTATGACGCTTACCCTGATATGTTTTGCATCTAGATTGTGACTAACTTTCATCACTTTCGTGATTGAATCTCAAGCAATTTTTAGAGCACTCACTGGCGGCTATGGCAGACTGCTTATATTTTACAGAAAGGTCTGTGAATTTTGATTAAGCCCACGGAGCATGGCTTTCCTTGAATTGAGTCACGACACAGGGATCTTTGAAGCCGTGCTTTGATCGCTCAAGCCTTCCAGTGACCTGCAGTTGTTTGGGGGTCATGGGATCGTTTAGCATTATTTCCATCGATCTTACTCTGTTGTCTACAAAGGTCATCAGTTCGTCAATTTTAAGATATTCGGTTAGTTCATGTTTCAGTTTCCATGCCTTCTGAGATTCAATATCCAAGTTTGTGAAAAGAAGGTAGTGCGACAAGTCGTTATCAATTTGTCGGCCACGTGAGTGAATCGACTGAAATACTTCATTGAAATAACTGTGTAGCAGACGGAGCTGGTTCTTGCTTTCTCCTCTCACAGGCTTGAAGTCATCTGCCCTTGCTTGCAATGTGCGTAGAGTTAGGCGATCGTTTTAATATCGCTGCTCGAGAACATTTCTTGTCTTCTCTTAGTTGCTTTCAGTTGATGATAGGCTTTTTATTACTTTTTTAGGGGGACCTGATAGGCAACTTTTTTAATAGACAAGTCGCTGGCTGTTTGACACTTTCGTGTTGAGGTGCACGACTGTTTCGAAATCATCGATAAAGGCTATCCATACAGTGAAATTGCCGTCGAATTTGGGTAGCTGTATCTGTGGTAGCTTTGCAACTTGCGGCTGGTGCTGTGTTGCATCTCCGAAAGACGTATTTATAGTCACGTTTTCGGCCACCTTTTCCAGCTCAACTTCGTCTACGGCTTTTCCCATTTGAAATAGCTTCCTCCGGACTACTGTGTAGTTGTCTTGAATCAGATCGAATTTTGTAGGGTACTGATCACACTGAACTGTATCCAAATAGGATTTGTCTAGTCGCTGTTGAATTTTGACGCATTCAGTAGCTTCGGAGAGGGTCAATCTGAGATCGTCTTCGTTAAATGGCTCGCCAAGTCTATCCAATTCACCAAAGATCTTGTTGAGCTGTCGTGAGTTGGCACGCCTCTTATTGGAACGTGGCTCACTTTGTCAGCGGACCAGAATAATGCACGCTCGCGATAGCTGTTTACTTTTTGAATAAAGAAGTGAATTAAATACTGATTTGAATGGCTTTTGAATCAAAAGGAATTAGCAGCTTAACAAAATGACTGATTTTTCATGCGGGAAACTATGCGTGTGTTGGCACAACTGAATGAAGATCGGCCTTAAAGAATAAATCAAAAGTCATTACAAACGTTGTTGAGATTTATATGTTGATACAATTTCTACCAAATGAGGAACAGATAGAAAACCCCCAAAAATTCAAGTGTTTTTCGAAAAAATGTGTATGAAAAAAAAGATCGCCTCTCACGCAGATAACAGTGGAGTAAAAAATGCCGCATTAGATTGATGAAATCAGTCATTATTAAGAACCCAAGTCAAGACCAAGAACAAAATCAAACAACAATAACAACAAACATTAATTACATGTTCATTTTTTTAAAAAAAAATTATTAGCAAGGTCAAAGTATTTTCAGAGAAAATGAAACTAACAAAATAACTTGTAGTTCACTCGAAAAGATAAGGAACCAATCTATAATAAGGCTCGGTAACAATTAGACAAAAAGAACAAAAAACAGAAAAGTTCAAAAATTGGCTTTAATATTTAAAAACAAATAGTTTCAAAGTAATGAAAACCATAAGATAGCAATTGAAAACATCCAACATGTTTAGGATCACAGACGCCTCTAAAGGAGAGCATTAGGGCTGTCATTATTCAGCTTTTTATGCGGTTGCAAAAAGAACAATAAATAGAAAACAACCAAAAATTCAAATAAAACTTGTTGAAGCCATAAAGCCATATTTTGCCCCTCAAAATATGTTTAATTGAGCCTTCCTCGAACGCCAATAGGGTGGTATACGAGCTCGCTCTAATGAGAATAGGTAATAAATAGACAAAAAAAGAAAAAAGGGTAAAATTAAGTAATATTTTCGTATTTTTCGAAAACAATTATTTTCAAAGTCAAGAAGTCATTAGCTACAAAGAGAATTAATTAAGAGAAATAAGATTGTTTATTCTTCCAAAAGAAGCGCTTGAGACCTGTAATTATTCAGAAAATGTCTTACGACTACGAAAAGAGCGTCAATTTAATACTAAAATCAAAAGTTTATTTTTTTGCGAAAAACCTGTGTCGAAGCCGGTATATTCATAACGAAATCTTTTAAAAAATTAAAATTTCTACATGTTTATCTTCCCTTGGCAACAATAATGTCATTGCTAATCTGTAATAAACAAGACTAGGTAGCAAAAAGACAAAAAAGAAAAAAGTGAAAATATGTTTTTATTTTTGAAAAAAATTGTTTTCAAAGTCATGAAAGCCATCAGCTATCTACTGAAACCAGTTTTTATACTCTACTAATCCTCCATAAAAAGCCAATGAGACCTGTCAAAATTCAGTAAATTCCATACGACTAAAATAAAAAAACATGCCTTTAAAAGGTTTTCATGCGTTCAAATGTGCCTTATGTTGAACGCCAATAATGTTATATGTGAACATTCAAAAACTTAATAATGCGGCAAAACGAGAAAAAAACACTCAAAAATGGGTCAATGCCTAAAAATTTTTAAAAATTGTGAGATCTAGCAGTATCAAAGCCAGAAACCATAACTTAACGAGCAAAATAGATAAACTTTTAATTCGGTAGAAAGAAAAGGAAGACGAGGCGTTCTTTCTTCGCTGACACTAAGCTACAAGGGACCAAATTAGGCAAATAAAGTAGCAAAGTTCAATAAGCCATTGTTTATTTAAAAATCAAACAATTTTAAAAGTCAAAACGACCCAAAATTTTTCCAGTAAAAAACTATTTCTAATTTTTATTAAAAAACTTGGAACGGCTTATTAGGCCAGTTGGATCTATCAACACTAAGCTTTGATTTGAGTTGTTCCTTTTTCAATTAACATAGAGAAGACCAAAATTCTTTTAAAAAAGACCGACTGTTTAGAATCCGAATTGTTTCTGGATTGTAACAGTCCAAGATTGGACCAAAACCACCCTTTTTTTGCTGTTCATCCAATATGAACACTCAATTGTTTCGAATGTTATGGATATTGATAATTCGTTAGTTGAAAGATCAAAAATAAAGGCTGCGTTTTTGATAATCATAGAGTAAAGTTAGCAAAAAACGGCCAAGTTTTAATTCCAGAATACTCTCAATGGAAGTGGAAGTAGGGCTAGCTCCTTTGCAGTTTACAAAGATTGTGTTAGTTGTTTTTGGGTGTGTACTTCCAGCAAATTTAATCAAAGTTGACTAAAGATATATTTGGGGCATATTTTTGATAAAGAATGAATTTTGAAATATTTAGCCAAAAATTTGGCCTAAAAAATTAAATCAAATTATTAAACAATACTTTATTGTCTTTGAAAATAAAATCAACAGTACTATTGATTTCAATTTTTACATAATCTAGCAAAATTGACGAATTTTAGGCAAAAACTCCCGAAAATGTGAATAAAAATAACGCAAATCGGTCTAACATTCACAAAAGTTTAAACCACGATAACTCGCTCTAGAAAACGAAATTCAAAAAAAATCTTTTTAATTCCATATTCTACGCTGGACGGGCTTATTAGTAATACCACTCACAACCCTCTACGATGAATATATCGATCGGTCAAAATTGCCTGAACAAAAAAACAGTTGAGTATATAGTCCCCCCCCCGCCTCAAGAGGGGTCGGAAAAAAATTACAGCAAAAATTTCCACCATTCATAACCAAAATTTGAGCAATAAAATTGCATTATTTACTAAGAAAAAGAAACTGAAAGAGCAACTCCGCCATGCATAAGCGGCTGTTATGAAATATGCGATTCAAAAAATATCCCAACCAAGTACCATTTGCGGTAGTTAACTAAAAATTTGCGGAAAATAAGTGCAACTTGGCCATGCGTCAGAGCTTTGTACCGTCTGCTTTATCTAAGTCAGCTCCTTCAAACGTAATCTAAGAACATATACTTTTGAAGAAAACGATGAAGGATGAATTTTTGTACCATCAATTTGTCTATTATAGTTTTGTAAGTTTGAATACCTTAAACCACTATTTACAGTCCCAGCAATTATGATTGTAAATTTTTTAAACGGCCGTACCACACATTGGCAGATAATTGTTATGTACTTCAACTCATTCTGGCCACGTTTTTACTCTGTTCACGTTTTAATCAATTTTTCACGTCAGTTAATACTAAAATTTTTGTTCAACTTATCAGAGTATAATGCTGCTCTTTTTCGAGCTCGTATATCTAACGCTTTATACGGCATACGAGTATACTTTCTTTCTGTTCAGGTTAATCTTCCCGAGAAAAAAGGATTACCAATTTCGAGGAAAAACAGTTCTCATTACGGGCGCGGGAAGTGGTTTAGGGCAACAATTATCAATTGATTTTGTAAAATTGGGAGCTGAAGTTATTGGTTGGGACATCAGTAAAGATGGTTTAGAAGAAACTGCCCGGAAAATTCGAGAAATTCCAAACAATGCATCATTACAAGGCGATGGAGATGTTAATACAAATTTTACTTACAATATTGTTGATGTTTCCGATAGCAGTTCTGTCTACGAAACAGTGAATAGAATCAAAACCCCGGTTGATATTTTAATAAACAACGCCGGAATTAGAACAAGCAAACGACCAATACAAGAAAAAAGGGATTTTTTTCTAGTAAATGCCCCCCTCTCCCAAATTAGTATTAATTATTGCATGTGTTGCGCGTTCTTTGGAAGTTTGCGCCCCCTAGTTTTCTAACGTAAAAACTGATTTCTTGACGCCATAATACTTTTATTTCAACTTGGGGGCCAAATTTCGAGAAAATTTTTTACAACGTACCACGGCCTACTTATGAAATAGGTAATACGCAACGGTAACTTACCAGACAACTCAATGTAAAGTTGATGAACACAGTCATAACTAGGAAAACTTTTGTCAGCAGAACAGAACGTTAGGAGTTTCTAATTTTTATGTAAATCGGAAAATATTCATCAGAATAATAATAGATCTAAATTCAGGAAAAACTGTCAAATCTACTTACAGAGAAACTCTGAGTTATCTGCTAGCAGGGGTAAGCGGAGTTGCATGTGATACCTTTTCAATTTCGGATTAAATCTGTCCCCCCCCCCCCCCAGCTTAGTGGGAATATATAATTTATGACCCCCAGGCCCACGTGCATTTTACATATTTTACATAGTAACGTGCTAACGTGCTATATCACATAATTTGTAACTGGAGGTTATAGAAAACACTGAGAGGGACAGAACAGATCCCCAATTTTATATAGAAATTTTGACTGCACAACGCAAAAACTTGCTTGATATGATGTGTTTCATCTGAATTAGTTTTCCTAGTTGACAAAAGTTAACGCACAAATTGCAACTTTACATGAAAAAGTGCCTGCCTTCAAAGTTAATTTAAGGCAAATTACATTCGGCGGTTTCTTTTGATTTTTAAATCAATTGATCTATAATCAGAAGAACTTAAATGTGTTTAAATTCAGTTCAACTGAAAATCAAGTTTACCGAGAGCATCTAGCATTTTTCGGCAATATTTTTCATTGTAAACCTAACAAACTTTTTAACAAGTTAACAGAACTGACGTGCAACTCAATTTAGTGCTACGTACCGAAAACTGTCCACCATCTATACTGAACGTCAAAAGCAAGTTAGCACGCCTATTATCACGAATTAAAAATGCAATTTTTGAGGCCGTATTACTCCAACTTAGAAACAAATTTCGAAAATTGATTTAACAGCATTCAGATAAAACGCAACGTTAACTTACCAAAAACCCCAATGTAAAGCTGACGAGCTGCATCCTGCCTTCAAAGTAAGAAGAAGAAAGTTGTCACAAGTTGTGATATGTTTTCCGGTTTGTTCAAATAAAGCTAAGTTTGCATTTGTGTTTAATACAAGAGAGAAAAGATGTAAATTGTAATATTGCGATAACTTTTTTTTTACTGTGAAACACGGATGCAGCTCATCAAATTTACATTGGGATTTCTGGTAAGTGAACGTCGTGTTTCATCTGAATTGCATAAGTAGACGAGAGGACTAGTGTAGGGGATCCATGGGGTAACAAATGTTTTCGAAATTTGTTTCTAAGTTGGAGTAATATTGCTCAAAAATTGCATTTTTACTTCGTGAAGATAGGGGGTGCTAACTTACTTTTGCCGGTGCGTTCAGTATATATGGATTTTCCCGTAAATTAGCTTTTCAGTTTAACTGAATTTATATATATTTAAGTTCGATTGATACAAAAATCAAATTGACTTCAAAAGATGGCATTTTAACATGTACATCTGCATTCTGTGCATTTACTTTTGTCAACAAGTGTAGGCATGATCAAATAGACCACATATCAAGTAGGACTGATGTATCGAATTCTCAAGGATAATTGACAAACTTCAATCTGGATTTTCTTCATAGATACTACTGGCATCTTCATACAAATAAAAGAAGTGTAAGTTTTATCCAACGACAGTCTTTTCAAATACATCCGTTAACAACAACAAACGTTTAAATCACTGTTTTACATACTAAACTATCTATATTCAAGCCGTTTTTTTACAATTTTTTAAACAATTTTTCTTAGTTGTCAAACGAATCAAGGCGCAAGAAACAGCAATTTAATAACTCTAATTTCAAGAAAAATGACTTAAAGATTTATGAAAAATCCAGATAGAAGATTGCCAGTTTTCCGTAATCAGCATTATTTCAAGCCTCGATCATTTTGATTTAAACAGAAAACTGGGTTTTCGTTAACAAGTCTAAAATTCAAAACAAGCAGCAATTGGGTCGGCACCGAAAAGGCTGAAAAACATGATTGATTTATACAAAACAAGCAAAAAGCTCAAAAGCAAGCAGTTCATCATGCAAAACTGGGATTCTAGTTTTTATTTTACGGCGATGGCGCGCTATACGCTATCTGCTCACTAAGCTGGGGCCTTTAATGAGAAAACCCCATAATATTAAGTAAGATGGTTATAATCTAGCCGAGGAGAGAGTGGATGTGGTTTATTTCAGTAACAGTAACCTGTATGAGACGTGTAAGATATGGGTTGCATTATGAGCTCTATGACATCTCCGACAACTTGTGAGGCTAAATGATAACGATCCGGCTTCACCTAAATTCCTTAACTTTCACAAACTGGGTCGAGGTGTTAATGGTAAAGCCGCTGAAAAATTAACAATGGCGGTTGACTTGCGGTTTTCAGAGCCAACAAAAAAAGCTTCACAGCTAAAATAGCAGTTTTAAGACAAAAATTTACTATTTACGATTTCGTCTTAAATGATACCAGAAGATAAAGACCGCAAAATTCACTGCATTCGTCATTTTAAAAGCAAAATTTTTGTGTTGAAAATAATATTTTCACCGCAATCCCCCGCATTTTTGAAAAGCATTCTGCGTTGAAACCTCAACCACGGAAGATGGGATCCATTTTTCAAACAAAAAATTATAAGGAAAAACTCTTGCTATGTATTTGGGGTAATAATGAAAAAGATCCTAAAAAGCGACAAGGAGATAACTAATACGTTCAATGTTAATGTCTTTTCGAATTTCTGGACATTGAAGGCGTTTCTACCACGAATGATTGAACGGAAGACAGGACACATAGTTACGATGGCAAGTGTGGCAGGCATGATTGGAACGCCTGGACTGGCCGATTACTCGGCTAGCAAATTTGCAGTTATCGGACTACATGAAGCAATGGATTTAGAACTGAGGCAAGGAATCTGTTTAATTCATATAAAAAAATTCGTTTTCATGATATAATTACATTCATGGGACCCTTACTGAGCAAGTAGTTGACTGTCACTAGTTACCAAAATTAATCGACCGTTAACTACCTGCTTGGAAGGTGTTTTCATCCATTTGTTTTCACAATTTCGCTTTTCAAAATTTGACAAAATTACTCGAGCTCAGATTACTTTAATTATCTTTAAATTCGAAGAAAAATTTACATACAAAAAACCAAAAAAGCGAGAAACAAAGATTTTTATAAAACTAATTTTAATTGCTCTCGAATGAAGCTTGAAGCAACTATTGTAAACGTTTTGGTCATGCCAAACTTTCGCTGGAAAGTTTTTGCGCATTTGCTTTAGAACATTCTTTGACTTCTTGAGTGACTTCTTCACGATTCACTTCTTTATTTTTGAGTGATCTCAATTGCTTCATTATTTGTTGCTAATATGAAAGCGATTGAGAGCGGTTAAAGATAAAAGCAGTTGTAATTTAATGGTTATAACTTGACATGGCTATCCTGAAAGTCGCAGGTTCGAAACCCTATGAGGTTGGAGTTTTTGCACACATAAAAAAAATTCTTAGCTACACCCGTAAATTAAGAGCAATGAATCCGGCGTTAGTCGGTTGGATTTAAAATGTGCCCACACTAGAGTGGCATGAGGTCTATTATTTCCAAATTTATTATTAATAGCCGCACAGCGATAGGATAGCTGGGGCTATTATTGGCCTTCTCTTGGTTTTTTTTTTAAATTTCGTCGTCGCGATTTTTGTTACGACCATATGACGTCACAACCACTTCAAATCTGCTTTTTGTTCATTCGTTCATGCAATTTCAACTGAAGTGCATGTGTGACGTCATTTTTCGCTCTTAGTGGAGCGAGTTTTTTTCGTTAATTCACGTGATAAAATTTTTGGTCACACTTGACTTACCTCACTCTCAAAAATGACTTCCTCACTTTGAAATTTTTATTTACTTTAATTCAAAGAGATAAGGTCAAATGGGTGTGTATCACTCTAAATGAAGGTTATTTGACAGCAGCTAATAGAGGCAGCAAAAACTTATACAGATTTTTAATCAAAATATATAACAAATCAGCCTTCAATGAAAAGACGAATTTTTTTGGTCTGTCTTTTTTTTAATAGCCGCACAGCGATAGCTGAGGCTATTATTGGCCTTCTCTTGGTTTTTTTTTTATTTCGTCGTCATGATTTTTGTTACGACCAATGACGTCACAGCCATTTTTTGTTCATTCGTTCACGCAATTTCAACTGAATTGCATGTGTGACGTCATTTTTCGCTCTTAGTGGAGCGAGTTTTTTTGTTCATGCGCGTGATTAAATTTTTGGTCACACTTGACTTACCTCACTCTCAAAAATGACTTCCTCACTTTGAATTTGACTTTTATTTACTTTAATTCAAAGAGATAAGGTCAAATGGGTGTGTATCACTCTAAATGAAGGTTATTTGAGATCAGCTAATAGATGCAGCAATAACTTATACAGATTTTTAATCAAGATATAACAGATCAGCCTTCAATGAAAAGACAAATTTTTTTGGTCTGTCTTTTTTACTGTTTTTTTTTAGACTGCCGATCTACGAATCTATTGCGGCTATTTTCTGGCAATCTGCCAGCTATGTTACTGTTTTTTTGAGACTGCAGATCTACGAAGCTATTGCGGCTATTTTCTGGCAATCTGCCAGCTATGTTTCAAAATTGCTATCTATTAAGGCATAAAATAATGATTCAAAGGAAGCGAGATTATTGTACTGATTCCACGTTCCAGCTGATAATTAAAAATTCACTTCTTAGCTCCTTGATAAGGAAAAACAATTCTGCCGCAAGAAATATACAATGATTCAAGCTATTTAAAAAAAATTGCAGTCGCGGAATTTTTTTTTTAAAAAACGCGGAATTTAAAAAAAAAAACCGCGGAATTATTCAGATAGAGTGGATGATTTGATTTCTCTCGAAAAGTCCGTCAAAAAATTAAACGAAGAAGCGCAAAATTGAGAACTTCAGTCTTCATTCTGAAGTCCATATAATCAAGAATTTAAACCATAATTAAAGTAGCGATCTTGATCTTAACTGAATTTTTGATGTAAATTTTCTATCTTTTTAAAACTCTTCTCCTCCTTTCATAGGGCAGTAAAGTAATTAGAGCTCTGAACTACTCTGGTAGAGTACTGACAAACCTTGCATATACGTGGTCCAGTTATTTTAGTAAACAGAGGCAAGATTTGCATTTTTGGAGTTCTAAAATTAATTATGCAAACAAAGCTAATTATGTTCTTACATTTGTAATGAAATGTATTAATATTGGTAATTAGCTAGATATTCCAGGTCGTGCGCGAGAAAAAATACGCCTGTTGCATCTCAAAAAAGTGACCATTTATCACGGCAAACTATTTCGAAACCAATAAATCCGTTTGAATGTGAACAGGTCAACATTCTTTGCCTGCGAAGCCTTCTCGGTGGTATTTTAAAATAAATGTCACAAAAACTTGACCTCAACACAGAATTCGGCTACAATTCAATTAGAAGGCAGGCATTCCCAGGGAAAAAGAATTCGTTGGCTTGTTTCAAGAGTATTTGAGCAAATCTTTTATTGGTAGTTGCGAAAATGAACTTCTTTTTGTTAATTTTGCATATTGTTGACAGAAATTTTTCTTTTTGTTGACAAATTTTTAGAATAATTCCATAATTCTTGCATACTATGCTTCTAATTAATTGCTCTCAAACAAAGTCTGCAGCAATTATATTAGTCCTGTTGGTCTTTTTCAATGCGATTTTTCGCTTGACCGATTTTTCGTCTGACCCGTTTGACTTTTCGTCCTTAAAAACGCGATAAACAGGTAGCGCCCAGCGAGCATTAAGTTTCATTAGAGGCCATTAGCCACGTTTAGTAGTCCTTCAAGTGCTTAGTGAGGTGAAGCTACTGGGAAGGCCCTAGATTAAGGTAAAAAGGTCATTTTTAGGAGTTTTTGAGCCCAAAATGTTGCAATTTTTCGACCTTTTTTGAATTTTTTGTTGGACTGTTCTAAAATTGAGGCTGCTTAAAGTTGTTAAATGTCTTTTGCAGGACATAGGTACTTTTTATGACCATTTTAAGAGCTATATATTTTGGTAATCCAAACAAAAACAACCAAAATTATACTCATTTTCACAATTTTTTCCAAGCTTTTTGAAAATGTTTGTCATTAGTTGAGTTTTTTCAGCCCTAGGTGTCCAGGAACCTCCGTTTGTGTTTGATAATAGGCTACTGCATAGTTTCTGGTGGTAATGGAATGGTTTTCAACATTTTAACATCAGGAATTTCAGCGTTTTTGGACAAAACTTGCAATTTTTTTTCCAATTTTTTTTACATTTATTGTCATTATTTAGGTTTTTTTATTCAGATAATAAGTCAGTGGAAAATTTTTTATCGGCCAAGGATTAGTTTTCAAATTTTATTATCACAAATTTTAGCAATTTTTTAAAAAAAACTTGCGATTTTTTTCAAGTTTGAAGTTTCGTCATTTTTGGGTTTCTCTAGCCTCAAAATCCAACGAACCTCCTCTAGGGTTTGATAATAGATTTAAGTACTACGAATTTAAGCAATTTTTTAATAAAAATTGACAATTTTTTTAAAGTTTTCTGAAAATTTTCGATTTTTGTTCATTTTCCGGCACCAGGGGCCCAGAGACCTCCTTCAAGGTCTGATAATAGTTGCCAGAGTTAATGGAAATGTTATCAATATTTTAATGACTCGAGTTTGAGCAATTTTTTGATAAAACTAAAAATTTTCAAATTTTCTGTAAAACCAATTATCATGTTTAAAGCTTGAAATAGAGATAATGAATGCTCTCTGAAGACAAGGAAATGGTTCTGAAGATATTAATATCAGGAATTTTAAAAATGCAATTGTTTCCAAGTTTTTTGTGTATACTTTTTCCTTTTAGGAGTTTAAAAATCATTACTGGCCAACAAAACTTTTTAAATCTTGCAGATGGGTTACACGACAGAACTCCAGAGACATGGTTTTTTTTCCAGAGACATTTTTTTTCACTGCAAAATCTGGAAATTTGTTATTTAAATTTTGCACTTTTCAGTTTTTTTTCTATATGAATTAATTACTAACAAGGCTGACGCCAACCGCTCGTTTGAGAGCAATTCGCCCGACGTTAGTCGCTTATGTTTTAATTGCTCCAACTTTCTACACTAGTTAACAAACTTAAACGTGTAAATCGCAATTCCACATGTTAAAGTATCAGTTTTTGAGGAGTTTTTACAGTACCATTCCCATGTTTGATGTTTTTTGTATGAGCAAATATTTTAAAAGAATTATGAGTAGAATAAGAGCAGCATTTAAAAACAGTTTCCTCGTGAAATTCTCAATTAAGAGGAGGAGGTTTTGAAGACAAAATCCACACGACCTTAGTATGTCCGTACGTCATCAGAACAGATCTATTCACTGGAACTACTAAGAATAGAGTACACTTAGCGATGCCAATTCTGGACATAAATTATGCTGTTGAGAAGATAGTCGAAGCAATTGCATACAAGGCAACTGTATCCTCCTTTGCTCCTACTGTGAATAAAAGTTTTTCAAATCATATAACAGGTGTGAACGAAGCAATGCCTGTTTGGTCATTGATAGTGGTTTGTACAGCCTGATAAGAGGTGGGACTAGCCATTGCATTTGATAATAACATTATAAATGCGCAAATGTTAATCATTGAAGGCTATACTCAAACGGGGGTGCTGATAGGGGGTAAAAATATCAATTCAGGAGAACCATAATCTACAGCGGTCGGGGTGGGGGGTAAAAGCATTAATTCAGAAGAACCATAATCTGCAGAGGTCGGGGGGGGGGGGAGGAGGGTAAAAGTATTAATTCAGAAGAACCATAATCTGCAGAGGTCGGGGTGGAGGGGGGGGGGGGGGGAGAATCATCTCACGAAAACCATAATCTACAGGGGCGGGGAGTAAACAGTTTACATACAAGGATGCCAAGTGTGTTCTGCCCAAATTCGGCTCATTTGTGTCGGCTTTGAAAATGGTGGTTCCCTGGCAAACATGGACAAGAGGCATCAATGTGTTCGGAATCCATCGAATATTTTCAAATCTTAGATAAACAGAAGTCAAAAATGATCAACGAAAACGAACACCAACAATAAACTTACATCAGTCGAAAGAAACCTGCAAATATGAATGAACGAATTTTCCGGATCTATTCTGTTCCCCCCCCCCCCCCCCCCCCCCCCAGCTTAGTGAGCATAAATTTTTTATGACCCCCAGGCGCACGTCCTATTTTCGGGTCTTTCCCATTATAGCCCCCCATGAAAATATAGCCCCCCATTATGGTATATTTGCCATGATGGGGGGGCTGTAGTTTATCTGACCACTAAGCTGCTAAGCTGGGGGGGCTATAATGGGAAAGACCCCTATTTTCTTGCATAGTAACCTGCTATATAACAACATATAAATTGTAACTGGGGGTCACAAAAAACACTGCGGGGCCGAAACAGAATAGATCCAACTTTCCAATCAAATGAGGTCAAGGGTTGCTAAACAAGAGCGACCAGGTGCATACGAAATTTTGCAGATACATACGATATACACTTTCATCAAGTATATAACTATTACTATTTTAACTTTGTAAATCATTATAGAACACTGATTAAGGCATCTGTATATTACTACTGGACAAATTAGTCTTATCGTATTATTCAAAGGACGGAGAGCGTGAACAATTGAGTGACCAAGATCTACTTCCCCGAAAAACGATATAGTGTACTCAAGCAAGATATCAACATGAAACAATGTAATCCAAATGATGCGGAGGCTAATTAAAATAAATATCTATATTTACAGAACTAACTCGATCTGTCGAAATAACTTTTTATGAACCAAAAAGATTAGATGTAAGTTACTGAAGACTTATTAAAGCTCCAAGAAAAATAACAACTTAAAGTCTAGCTCTAGAAATTAGTTCACAAAATCTAACAGCATAAAAAAGAAAACTTAAGGTTTGGCATTTTGACAAAATTCAACACCAAAAATGAACATTTGCGGGGTTAAGACTCCGGTTTTAAGCATATTTCTGTCAGCTAACCTTTGGCAGTTTGTTTAAAATGATTGATCGAATAATCATTAGAAAACTCTTAGACCATTTTAAAAAAAATTGAGCGAATACGCGCAGAGAAAATTCAGATAAAGTTTGTAAATTTGTTCGGAGCTCCACGCCGAGTTCTACGTCAATTCTCATCAAATTGATGGCACCTCTGTATGTTTTATCTATTCTACAAATACGTAACCGCGATTGCAAGAAAAAATGATTGATTTACACTTTTTTCTTAATTGCGTGTTATTTTGACTGGATTTCATAGCTAGGCATACTTCTAAATATCAATAGCAATAAGCATTAGCAATCAGCAATAGCAATAAGCATTACGATTTCATCTGTCACTAAACTTCGAGGCAGTAAGCTCAGTTTGAAAGATTCAACTTAGATTTAAAGATGTGAAAGTCTACTTCTTTGTCCTAGAGTTAGTGTCCTATGGGACACAAAATTAGGACAGAAAAATTGACTTTCACTTCTTTCAGTCAAAGTTCAATCTCTCAAACTTTTCTCAAACTTTTAAGCAAGATGTCGAAAAGGCGGCAAATTGAGATAAAGCGAAACAAATTTTTATTCGACGAAGTAAAAACTAAAAAAAGGAGCGCAAAAATAGCCGGCTTAAAAGATGAGGGCAATAATTAAACAAAAAGGTATTAAACAATTGCAAGACCAGACCATGCGTTTTGAATATGAAAAATTTTTTAACACCTAAACCTTATAATTTGAACATCTGATTAGAGCGGCAGAAACGCAGAAGGTCGGAAAAGCCGCAAAGAAGGTCGGAAAAAATAGGTAAGGCGAAACATGATTTTGTCTAGCAAAGTAATAAAAATAGGAGCTCAATAATAGCCTCTGAGAAGACGAGGGCCGCCATTAAAAACAGAAACCGACAATCAGAGAAATTGCGGGCAACTCAAAATATAAGGTGAAGTATCTTAGTTAAATAGCTTTCACTTTTCTGAGGGCACCGATCACAATTTCAGTTTGTGTGCATCAAATTTAAGCTCTCTCACTTTAGAATGACCATCCAAAAAATTTTAAGAATTCCAGCTTTTCAAAATAATGTCGTCGCCAATTTCGGCTATTTTGAAGAGAACTGTGGCTGTCTTCAATCAAAGTTGAATTATTCTTTGACTATAACAGCTGGTAGATCTTTTAAATCTGCTTGGAAAACAGAATTAAAACACATTTAAAGTACTGTTCTTTTTAATAGCCGCCCTCATCTTCTCAGCCGGCTATTATAGCGCTCCTATTTTTTTTTTTACTTCGTCGAATAAAAAAATGTTTCGCTTTACCTCATTTTGCCGCCTTTTCAACATTTTGCGTGAAATCTTTTTGACTTCTCTAGGCTAGTTTCTCTCTTCTCTCATTCTGCTAAAAGGGATTTTGAACATCAGTTGCTCAGCAAAGCAATTCAAAATGAACAGTCAGTATAAAAAATTGAAGTCAGAAATAGAAACGGGATAAACCCATAAAGCCCAATTTTAGATGCCCGCTATTTGAACGTCGGTCCTATAAGTATTAGTTACCTCTCTCTAATGCTGATTGTTATTGATAGTAGCCCCTGTAGCCTCTCTCTAAGAAACAGAAGTATGTTCAACTACGAAATGCCATCAAAATAAATCGGACTTAAAAAAATGTTTTTGTACGAAAATCTTTTTTTTTCAATATCTTCTGTTATTTCAATCCCAGTCATGCTTATTGGAATCAACGGCGGCTATTTTCCGGCAATCTGCCGGGTATGTTTATATGAGGAAAATAACTTTGCTAACTTTTTAACAAAATGCTTTCCTTCAGAAGGCAAAAAATCATTCAATACATCAGTTTTCCCTCTGAAAAAAATTGAGCATCAAAATGTTTTCGAAAAAATTTAGAAGCCTTTTTATTGGCGCCTATTAGCTTCTGACATTAAAAATCCAGAGCATTATCGTTCTACGAATTTTAACTTCTAATAGCAAACGCATGTCATACTTATTTTCAGTTCTTTTAAGATAAGGCCCTTCTAAAATTTCCGAAAGTTCAGAATTTTCTATTCGACGTCATTTCTTTTTGTTTTTCCTAATGTTTCTTGTTTTTCCATTTTATACTGTTTAGTTTTTGGGTTCAATAGTCCCTTTTTGAATGAGTCATTTAATTAATTTTTCTTACATAAAATAAGGTCCGGCGCTAACTTGTGACCGTAGCTGAACAGTTAAATCTGACTCACCAAGATTTTCACTGATCTGCAAATCTTCTGTTTTATTTAACTAATATTCACCTACCTTTGGTTTCATAGTGAAGATAGCACGCCGAGAGGCAAGCTCAACATGTGACTGCAAATGCCTTTGGCTATACGTGTTTACCTGAAACTGTCGACTTTTTCTTCTCTAATCAATGGAAGGATTCTGAAAACTTCAATATTTACATTGCTTGTTTTTAGAAATACTTATAACGAAACACTGCTTGAGTTATAGTATCTCTCACTCAATTAAGACAAAAGTCTACAAAAAGCGAAAGTACAGAAACCCATATATCGTAGTTTTATAACAATTGAGATGATAACCCCAATTTTTTAAAACATAAATTGACAAATGTCAGAAGAATTGCTTTGAAGGATAGGCGAGGCAATTTAATTCATGGTCTCAAGTCTAGATCAATTTTTCTTTATGGGTGCAAAAAACTTTGACCCCACCGGCATTCGAACCCCTGACCTCTCGATCCATTTCCACCCGCACTAACCACTGCACTACGAGTGACTTAATTTTGCCATGCTGCAACCGACTTTATATTAGCAACTTCGGAGCACTAGAGATCACTCAAAAATGATGAACAAAAGCGTGAAAAAGTCACCTGAGAAGTCAAAGAATGTTCTAAAAGAAAAGCGCAAAATTGTCAAGCGAAAAATTTGCATAAAAAAAGACACACACGTTTACAATAATTGCTATGAACTTCGTTCAAGAGCAATTAAAAAGAAAAACTAGGAAACAAAATGCAAAGAAAACGGAGATTTCTCGGTACAACGATCTTATTAGCCATAGAAACGAAGAAAATCAATGCTAAAAGCAAAGGCTGATTTCATTTTGAGCAATTTGCGTTAAATGTGCTGCATACAACCCAAACAAAGTAAGGCTTACTACGAAAACATATAACATACCGACTACCTAAGAACGTCTCAACTTTTTCACAGTTTCTATTTTCCCATTTTTTGCACACCAAGGGCAATTATTATTTGAAGTCTTTGATTAATTTGGACCTTTATAATGCAAAGCTGCCCTCAAATATTCTTATATCGGAAAACGGAACTTAATTAGCTTCAAATAATCCCACTATAATAAGTAAAAGCAAAATTAAAAGCCACGGAAAAATCATTTTGAGGGTCAGGTAAGTCACAAATGACCGAAAAATTATTCCCGCGAAAGATCCAAAAATTCGCTCCCATAATTGAGAAAAATGAGGTCACGCACGCAAATTAAAATAAATTGCATGCATGAGAACGAAAAGCTGAATTGAAGTAAGCATGGCTTCACATGTAGAAAAAGAGTCGCCGACGAAACAAAACTAAGAGAAGGCCAACAATAATTGGCCCACTCTGCTATCGCTATAAAACAATTTGGATCTATTCTGTTTCGGCCCCACAGTGTTTTTTATGACCCCTAGTTACAATTTATTTGTTGTTATATAGCAAATTACTATGTAAGAAAATGGCACGTGCGCGTGGGGGTCATAAAAGATTTATGCCCACCAAGCTGGGGGGGGGGGGGCGAAACAGTAGATCCAACAATTTCTAACCATTCCGAAATTTTGACTCTAGACGTTGACATAAAAATATAACTTTAATCATGACACAAAGAAAAAATATCAGCTCACATGAAAGACAACCTGGAAACAAATCTATCGAAAAGCAGTCATTTTTTAAGATGCAAGTATTAAACAGGTTTTAACAGAATTTTATACCAAACAATTCATTTCCACCATTTTTCTGTTTCGATCTTCTTCGGACTGAATAATATGCGCCACTAGATTCAGCAATCTAATGAGATTTCTCCAGTTAAGGGCGGAAGATTCCTCCAGAAAAAACAATTCGTTTCATCGAAAAATGATGCAACTTCTGTTATCGCAATATAACCTCTTTAAAACGATTAGTTCAAAAGATTTTTAAATGCTGCAAACGTTTAAAACTTGAAAGTGTTAATACGAAACTTATAATTGAATTATCAATAACGATTGTGATGACCAATCTCAATCAGAAAAGCGGCTTGCAAATTTAAGTTTACTTGAAGCCAATTAGGACAGAAAGCTATCAAACCACCAATTAATTTGGGCCAATAATCTTCAGCAACTAATTTTCACTCAAATGAATTCAGCATGACACAAAATTATTAATACAAGGGCAACAAAAAATAGAAAGCAGCCCTTAAATTACTACTAACTCAATTAAAAACATAGCTGGCAGATTGCCAGAAAATAGCCGCAATAGATTCGTAGATCGGCAGTCTAAAAAAACAGTAAAAAAGAGAGACCAAAAAAATTCGTCTTTTCATTGAAGGCTGATCTGCTATATTTTGATTAAAAATCTGTATAAGTTATTGCTGCCTGTATTAGCTGATCTCAAATAACCTTCATTTAGAGTGACACACACCCATTTGGCCTTATCTCTTTGAATTAAAATAAATAAAAGTCAATTTCAAAGTGAGGAACTCATTTTTGAGAGTGAGGTAAATCAAGTGTGACCAAAATTTAATCACGCGCATGAACAAAAAATTCGCTCCACTAAGAAGGAAAAATGACGTCACACATGCAATTCAGTTGAAATTGCATGAACGAATGAACAAAAAGTGGCTGAGACGTCATATGGTCGTAACAAAAATCATGACGACGAAATAAAAGAACATAGCAGGACAAGTCCTGAAATACAACTCAAAGAATTAAAAGAAAAGTTCAGACGTACTCTAACTGATCACCAGATCAATTGAACAATGCCAGCCAGAAAACAACAAAGTCATCTCCAAAAATTGAGAAATTAAAAGAATCAAAACTAAACAAAAATATACTCATTGCTAAAACTCTTCAAGCGTTTAAACCTAAGGCAATATTTTTCCCTTTAAAAAACTAATTCAAAAATATGTTCACACTAATTTTTGTTTCTGAAATCGGTCCAGTACTATATCTGCAAGACCTGAAAAAAATTCATTGGTCCTTAAAGATCGATTAACTCGAAAATGAACGAAAAATTTAGAAAAAAAGCAATGGCAAAAAATTTTAAAAAATTTGCTAAAAATTGTGATATAAATATCTTCAGAATATTTTCTGTTTCTATAGAGGCTATCCAGTAACCCAATTCAAAGCTTTACAAACACTCATTGGCTCATAGATCGATAGGCAATAAATTTTAGAAAAAATTTCAAACTTCAAAAAATAAAATTTGTTCTATTAAAATCTCGAACGCCATTCAATTGCCCCCTAGAAACTATCTAATAACTTAATATCACACCCTGGATGAAGTTACCTGGCTACTGAGGCAAGAAAAAAATAAATAAAAAAATACAAATATTTTGAAAAAAGTGAAAAAAATTTTGCCATGCTGCAACCGATTTTGCCATGCTGCAACCGATTTTATATTAGCAACTTCGTAGCACTAGAGATCACTCAAAAATGATGAACAAAAGCGTGAAAAAGTCACCTGAGAAGTCAAAGAATGTTCTAAAAGAAAAGCGCAAAATTGTCAAGCGAAAAATTTGCATAAAAAAAGACACACACGTTTACAATAATTGCTATGAACTTCGTTCAAGAGCAATTAAAAAGAAAAACTAGGAAACAAAATGCAAAGAAAACGGAGATTTCTCGGTACAACGACCTTATTAGCCATAGAAACGAAGAAAATCAATGCTAAAAGCATGCTAAAAATGACGTCACACATGCAATTCAGTTGAAATTGCATGAACGAATGAACAAAAAGTGGCTGTGACGTCATATGGTCGTAACAAAAATCATGACGACGAAATAAAAGAACATAGCAGGAAAACTCCTGAAATACAACTCAGAATTAAAAGAAAAGTTCAGACGTACTCTACCTGATCACCAGATCAATTGAAAAATGCCAGCCAGAACACAACAAAGTCATCTCCAAAAATTGAGAAATTAAAAGAATAAAAACTAAACAAAAATATACTCATTGCTAAAACTCTTCAAGCGTTTAAACCTAAGGCAATATTTTTCCCTTTAAAAAACTAATTCAAAAATATGTTCAAACCAATTTTTGTTTCTGAAATCGGTCCAGTACTATATCTGCAAGACCTGAAAAAAATTCATTGGTCCTTAAAGATCGATTAACTCGAAAATGAACGAAAAATTTAGAAGAAAAAACAATGGCAAAAAATTTAAAAAATTTGCTAAAATTTGTGATATAAATATCTTCAGAATATTTTCTGTGTCTATAGAGGCTATCCAGTAACCCATTTCAAAGCTTTACAAACACTCATTGGCTCATAGATCGATAGGCAATAAATTTTAGAAAAAATTTCAAACTTCAAAAAATAAAATTCGTTCTATTAAAATCTCGAACGCCATTCAATTGCCCCCTAGAAACTATCTAATAACTTAATATCACACCCTGGATGAAGTTACCTGGCTACTGAGGCAAGAAAAAAATAAATAAAAAAATACAAATATTTTGAAAAAAGTGAAAAAATTTTTGCCATGCTGCAACCGATTTTGCCATGCTGCAACCGATTTTATATTAGCAACTTCGGAGCACTAGAGATCACTCAAAAATGATGAACAATAGCGTGAAAAAGTCACCTGAGAAATCAAAGAATGTTCTAAAAGAAAAGCGCAAAACTGTCAAGCGAAAAATTTGCATAAAGAAAGACACATACGTTTACAATAATTGCTATGAACTTCGTTCAAGAGCAATTAAAAAGAAAAACTAGGAAACAAAATGCAAAGACAACGGAGATTTCTCGGTACAACGATCTTATTAGCCATAGAAACGAAGAAAAGCAAAGGCTGATTTCATTTTGAGCAATTTGCGTTAAATGTGCTGCATACAACCCAAACAAAGTAAGGCTTACTACGAAAACATATAACATACCGACTAACTAAGAACGTCTCAGCGTTTTCAAAGTTTCTATTTTTCCATTTTTGCACACCAAGGGCAATTATTTGAAATGTTTGATTAATTTGGACCTTTATAATGCAAAGCTGCCCTCAAATATTCTTATATTGGAAAACGGAACTTATTTAGCTTCAAATAATCCCACTACAATAAGTAAAAGCAAAATTAAAAGCCATTGAAAATTCATTTTGAGAGTCAGGTTAGTCACAAATGACCGAAAAATTATTCCCGCGAAAGATCCAAAAATTCGCTCCCATAATTGAGAAAAATGAGGTCACGCACGCAAATTAAAATAAATTGCATGCATGAGAACGAAAAGTTGAATTGAAGTAAACATGGCTTCACATGTTGTAGCAAAAGAGTCGACGACGAAAAAAACTAAGAGAAGGCCAACAATAATTGGCCCACTCTGCTATCGCTATAAAACAATTTGGATCTATTCTGTTTCGGCCCCACAGTGTTTTTTATGACCCCTAGTTACAATTTATTTGTTGTTATATAGCAAATTACTATGTAAGAAAATGGCACGTGCGCCTGGGGGTCATAAAAGATTTATGCCCACCAAGCTGGGGGGGGCGAAACAGTAGATCCAACAATTTCTAACCATTCCGAAATTTTGACTCTAGACGTTGACATAAAAATATAACTTTAATCATGACACAAAGAAAAAATATCAGCTCACATGAAAGACAACCTGGAAACAAATCTATCGAAAAGCAGTCATTTTTTAAGATGCAAGTATTAAACAGGTCTTAACAGAATTTTATACCAAACAATTCATTTCCACCATTTTTCTGTTTCGATCTTCTTCGGACTGAATAATATGCGCCACTAGATTCAGCAACCTAATGAGATTTCTCCAGTTAAGGGCGGAAGATTCCTCCAGAAAAAACAATTCGTTTCATCGATAAATGATGCAACTTCTGTTATCGCAATATAACCTCTTTAAAACGATTAGTTCAAAAGATTTTTAAATGCTGCAAACGTTTAAAACTTGAAAGTGTTAATACGAAACTTATAATTGAATTATCAATAACGATTGTGATGACCAATCTCAATCAGAAAAGCGGCTTGCAAATTTAAGTTTACTTGAAGCCAATTAGGACAGAAAGCTATCAAACCACCAATTAATTTGGGCCAATAATCTTCAGCAACTAATTTTCACTCAAATGAATTCAGCATGACACAAAATTATTAATACAAGGGCAACAAAAAATAGAAAGCAGCCCTTAAATTACTACTAACTCAATTAAAAACATAGCTGGCAGATTGCCAGAAAATAGCCGCAATAGATTCGTAGATGGGAAGTCTAAAAAAACTGTAAAAAAGACAGACCAAAAAAATTCGTCTTTTCATTGAAGGCTGATCTGCTATATTTTGATTAAAAATCTGTATAAGTTATTGCTGCCTGTATTAGCTGATCTCAAATAACCTTCATTTAGAGTGACACACACCCATTTGACCTTATCTCTTTGAATTAAAATAAATAAAAGTCAATTTCAAAGTGAGGAACTCATTTTTGAGAGTGAGGTAAATCAAGTGTGACCAAAATTTAATCACGCGCATGAACAAAAAACTCGCTCCACTAAGAAGGAAAAATGACGTCACACATGCAATTCAGTTCAAATTGCATGAACGAATGAACAAAAAGTGGCTGTGACGTCATATGATCGTAACAAAAATCATGACGACGAACAAAAATCATGACGACGATAGAACATAGCAGGACAAGTCCCGAAATACAATTCAAAGAATTAAATGAAAAGTTCAGACGTACTCTACCTCTGACAACCAGATCAATTGAACAATGCCTGCCAGAACACAAACAAAGTCATCTCCAAAAATTGAGAAATTAAAAGAATCAAAACTAAACAAAAATATACTCATTGCTAAAACTCTTGAAGCTTTTAAACCTAAGGCAATATTTTTCCCTTTAAAAACTAATTCAAAAATATGTTCAAAACCAATTTTTGTTTCTGAAATCGGTCCAGTACTATATCTGCAAGACCTGAAAAAAATTCATTGGTCCTTAAAGATCGATTAACTCGAAAACGAACGAAAAATTTAGAAAAAAAAATCAATGGCGAAAAATAAAAACTAAAAATTGTGATTTAAATATCTTCAGAATATTTTCTGTGTCTATAGAGGCTATCCAGTAACCCAATTCCAAGCTTTACAAACACTCATTGGCTCATGGATCGATAGGCAAAAATTTTTAGAAAAAATTTCAAACTTCAAAAAATAAAATTCGTTCTATTAAAATGTCGAACGCCATTCAATTGCCCCCTAGAAACTAATAACTTAATATCAAACCCTGGATGAAGTTACCTGGCTACTGAGGACAGAAAAAAATAAATAAAATACAAATATTTTGAAAAAAGGTGAAAAAAATTGCAAATTTAATCAAAAAACTTCTGAAAGTCGAAAAGTTAAATTGTTGAAAACAAATCCATTGAAACTAAAAACAATGCAGTAACTTTTCATAAGAACGTGGAATTTGTTTTCTCCCACTTGAGAATGGAAGAATATCAAAAACTCAAAAAAACTTTAGGAAGCCTTAAAAAAATTGCAGATTTTATCAAAAAAATGCTAAAATTCGAGACATTAAAATGTTAAAAACCATTCCATTATTACTAAAAACTATGCAGTGCCCTATTTGCAAACCTCAAAAAGGTTGCCTGGCCTCTAAAGCTGGAAAAACTGAAAAAACGACGAAAACTTTCAAAAACCTGAAAATAATGCGAATTCTGTCAAAAAAATTGCAAAAAATTTGTGATATTCAAAAGTTGAAACCTATTCCATGGCAACTCAAAATTTTTCAGTAACTTATTATCCAATCTCTGATGAGGTTTTCTGGCCCCCGGGACTCAAACAACTTGATTATTGACAAAAAATGTCAAAAAAATATGAAAAAAAGGCAAGTTTTGTCAAAAAATGCTAAAAATCATGATGGCAAAAAGTTGAAAACCATTCCATTACCACTAGAAACTATGCACTAATCTATCATCAAACCCTTTATCAAACTCCAGAGGAGTTTTCTTGACACCTAGGGCTAAAAAAAACTCAAAAAATGACAAAAATTGTCAAAAAACCTAAAAAAAAATATAGCAAAAATTATTATCATTTTGCGTGTTTATGTTTGTAGTACCAAAACATATAGGTCATAAAATGGTCATAAGAAGCAATTTTGTGTCGCAAAAGGCCTTCATCAACTTTTAAAAGCTTCACCTAAGAAAAAAATACAAAAAACATGAAAAATTGCAGCATTTTGAGCCCAAAAACTCCTAAAAATGACCCTTTAACCTTAAATTAGGGGGGTAGGTACGTGGGGGGGGGGGGGGGGGGGGGGTAGGTACGTTGGGGGGGGGGGGTTAGATACGTGGGGGGTTAGGTACGCGGGGGGGGGTAGTTTATAAGCGGGGGATCAAGTTTTCTCAAATTGACCTCTTCACCTTGAATTACAGACTGTTACCAATTGCTATTTAGTACAAACTAAGCTATTGTTAAAGTCCAATGTTGGAAAACAGAAGTCAACAATCAAAAGCAGAGGTAAAAGCTCGGATAGAAAGAAGTCAAAATTCAAGTCACGAACAAACTTGCTTTCTGCTAAAAAAACCTGTAGAATCTCAATACTCCTGTTCGAGTCGTAAAGACAGCGCACCAATACAATTCAAATTCTTTGAATTGTAAAAAACCAAGAGAAGGCCAATAATAGCCCTAGCTATCGCTGTGCGGCTATTAAACAAATGAAATAACGCAAATTACAAAATTTCGTAAGGTAAACAACACAGAACAAAGGCACTCGTTTAACAAAATGTAGGAAAGTCATTTAAATTCCTAAAGGCTTGTATGGACAAAAAATTGCTGCAGCGAAAAACCCCAATCGCTCCGTCAATCACCATGAGCATAAAAAACATTTCCTGCGTATTCGCTGCAACTCATTCTAATTTTCAAAAGTTTCATTAAAAAATCTCGCGCAATTCGATCTCAAACAACTTGCGAGGGGCTGGCTTCGACGATAATTAGCTGGAGCCCCGAGAGCCTAGTTTAAGCCTGAGAGAGAGGGAAGGTGTGGAAAACGGACGCATTAGGGAGGGAGCTTGATAGATAGAGGGCTTGGAGCGAGGGCCAAGCATGAAGGGTTAGGGGCGGAATGAAACGGGGTGGCGGCGGTGTGCGAGGGCGCGTCGAACGTGCAGAGCTAGGATGCAATGAGGTGGAAAAGGAGTTAGGGGGTTCAAATTGCCGGCTTGGAGGAGGTTGGAAGGATGGTCTGGGGTTGACTGAGGGTGGGGGGGGGCAGAGGCGGGTCGAACTTTAAAACTGAGAACCGCCCTTCACACCTTGAAATTGTCTCCTCGATAGTTTCGGTGAATCGCATACCTGGAGACCAATGAGGCTCTAAGAGAGCTGCTCGGCCACTCAATGTCCTCTGAGCGCTACCTGTTTATCCCGTTTTTGAGAACAAAAGTCAAATGGGTCAGATGAAAAATCGCATAAAAACCACAGGACTAATATTACTGCGACAAACTGTTTGAGAGCAATTAACAATAGTGGCAAATTATTTCAACGTTGTTGCGGGTGCTAAATTGGGAATAAATGATCCAAATACAAGGGCACAGCAAATGGACATTATTCCATGCTTTTATAGAGGATAACAAGCTTCAATACAAAATCTCAAAAAAAAACTATTAATGCTGGTTAATGTATATTTGAATACAATGCTTTTTCCTCGCATTTTCGATCGCTGCACACTTCTATCGCTATCACCTCTTTTAATTACTTCAAGTTCGTTCGAGTTTTATATTGTTCAAACAAACAATAGCTTTCTATAGTTGGTAAAGAGAAAGGTAGACTTCTGCTCCATAACAGCCAGCTGAGGTTTTCCAGAAAAAAAAAATCAGCAACAAAAAATCAATTATCAAATCAACAATTTAAACTTAAATAATTACTCATGAAATTATTATTACTCTATAAATCAGCTGACGTGATTTAGTACATTCAGTTTATGAACACGTGCATAATGGGTCTGCAAAAAAGGCCACTGAGTAAAAGATTCAAAACAAATTTTACACACTGAGTGACCTGAACTCCTAGGAGTCTCTGAAGCTGCAACACCGTCAAAGGTTAAAAGATCATCAAGTCCATTTATGGAATAATTAGGAGCATTGACGTCAGTAACAGCTGCGGTAGTGAACCCAGGAACACTTCTGGAAACTAATGCCTCGTTCACGTTTCGGGTTGGCACCCGATTTGAGGTCAAATTGCCTTGCAGGAACCTTTCAACGTTACTGTTGTTGAGAAATCCTTTCGGAGACTCAACAGATGTCGAGATTTCAATTTCATCTTCGACGAAATTATTATCTAGTACAACTGGTTCGAGATTTTTAAGTTGACCTTTATCATTGCTAGAGCTGTTTCTGTTTTCTTCAGAGGATCCGAACTGATCTTGCAAAGTGTCTTGGTCTCCATTTAAATTGGGCGTAGATTTTTGAGGTTTATTAGAAGATACTTTGTCATGCAAGCTTTCAATTTCTTCTAAGACTTTTCCAGTTTGATGCAAAGATGTGGAATGAATTCGGTGAACATGATGATAATGATTCAAAAGAGCCACTTTCGTTCTGAATTTTTTAGTGCACAAAATACACTTTTCTTGGTATAATGCCCTAATTTTGCGCCTTTTAATGCCCAGAAACTTATCCAAGGCATCTTCTGAAATTTCACCTTTGTGGAATTTTTCAATATGGGTTCTCAAAATTCCATAGTTACCACGGGCCACGTATATTTTGCCACAGATCGGGCAGTAAATTTCACCGTGGTTTCTACTTCGGCCATCGCTGACGTCACTGACAGTCTTAGAACCTTCATCTTCAACTTGGTTCCTTGTATCGTCAATTTGCAGTTCCAGCAGTTCTTCGACTTCTAGGTTCTTGTTGTGATTAGCTTTGTAATGTCGCTTAATAGCACCAATTGACTTGACGACTGTCCCGCAGTCCTCGCATTTGAATATTCCGAAACTTCCGTCTGTGTATGCGTCTAGAGGATCGATCTGTTGTGACTGGTCGGCCAGATTATTCTCCAGATTTCCACTGGATTCCGTCGGCGTTTCCTCCATATTTGATTCCTGCAATTGAAAAAAGCTGTTTTTTAAATTGGGTAGATTCAGTATAAACACCACTCAAGCTGAAAACAATATAAAACAAAGCAAAAAGACAACCAATGAAAGCTATTTAAAACCCCATTGGCAACTTGCCACATCTGGGGACTTATCTTTTCAAAACAATTTTGGCTGGCTGGATTTGAACTCGGAAATAATTTGGCCAGAATTTTGGCACTGTTTTGTTCACTTTTATTTTTTGCACTTGAAGTCAGTACCTCTCATTGGGGCTCTGACTTAGTGTAAAAACTAAAACTGAACAAAAACGGTGCCTATTTCCTACTAATTTATTTCCGAGTTCAATTTCGAGCCACACTTCTCACATTTTTTTTTCTGAACTTCAAGAGTTTAACATGAGAGTTGAACTTTGCCAGTCGAAAACATTGCAATCAAATATATAGTAATATTATTGTTTCTGATTCATGGCAATCGCAGCATAACAGCACTAGGCGTTTCAATCTGCATTGCATTAGCAGAATCTTAATCACAGCTGAATTCAAACGTTTCACGATCAAGATAACTAATTTTTAGTGACTTTGGCCCCTTTTTAGAATTTAAAAATTTCACGTAATCAACCTTCCTATATGGCTAGGTGAGATCTCACCCTAACTTCAAACTTTTCACGATCAAGATAACTAATTTTTAGTGACTTTGGCCACTTTTTAGAATTTAAAAATTTCACGTAATCAACCTTCCTATATGGCTAGGTGAGATGTCACCCTAACTTAGACTTCTTCACAGAGGAAGGGGATTGAACCATCAATTATTGGCATTTTTTGTCACCCACGCCTTATGTCTCGGCTATCACGCCACATTGTTAATGACATCTTAAGGGTTCTGGGCTCAATCAGACGTAAAAACAACACGCATTGCTGCCAATAGTTCTGAGACACGTCACAATTTTGAAATGGGAGGGTTACTCGTATGTATTATGTAAGGAAAATCCGAGCGGGATCGGGATTAAGCCGATTAGATAAAGGGAAGCTATTTAGATAACCAAATTCCGATATCATTACAGGTGGCAATTCGCTGTGACAACGGCAAGCGATACATACAACGTTGGAAACAATTAACGATCACTTGTACCTGATGCTGTAAAGCAATATGCGCTTTCCTCTCTTTTCCAGTCCCAAAACTTTCCCCACAAATATCACACTCCCACAAATTAGACCCCACTCCTTGACAGAAGTTCTTGTGCTTGTCCAGATTTATCACAGTCTTAAAGTTCCTCTTGCACTTGAAGCACTGCAATTTGGTCAGAGCACTTTTCTGGCTCGATTGTTTGGATTTGAGAGTGGAGTCGTTGGTAGTGATTGCCTCTTCCCTCACAGGGGTGTCTGGGAACATCTCGTTCAGGGTTTCCTCGTCTGTGATAATCTGGTAGGCAGGCCGCTTCCTCTGCTGAAATTTTTATCGCAAAACTTGATTGAAATACTGATTTTAATTTTGAAATATTGTACAAAAAAATTAGAATATAACTATTATTTTCCACATGTAATCTTTAACCAGCTGGTTATAAAAGTAATTTACTTGTTCAGAAAAAAAACGGCGTCACAAAAGGAATCAATTTGAAATTTTCTCGGACTTGGCTTAAATAGTTACATTTCAGAGACAATAACGGTTAATTCACCATTGCAGATAAAACTAGAATGGCAACATCAAATCACAACACAGTGTGATTTAACGCCGAGCGTGGTTGCCAATGATTCACAAATTAGTGTTGCCAACGGTCCAAAAAGTACAATTGCTAATGGTCCAAAAATTAATGTCGCTAAGAGTCCAAAAATTAATGTTGCCAATGGTCCAAAAATTATCTAGGGAAAAATAAAAGTAAATCACCAAAAATTCCTCATAAATAGCGCCTTTTGAAAAAAATCATATCGTAAGCCATGAATATTATACTCCAAAAATGGAAAAAAAATTGCTAGATATTGAACAAAATTGAATTACGGTTTTCGATTGTCAAAAATATTTGTTCTACCATTCTTTTTTCGACACTTCAAAAACAAAGCCGAAAACTCACCTTTCTCTCGTTATCAGTATTTGAACTCTGAACTCTCAACTAAATAACTAACTAACTAACTCCCTTCAACAACTTAATTTGCCTAACTTAACGAAGCTTTGACGTTTTTCGCCATAACTATCAAAAGTGTTAAAAATCTAAAGAACGTTTTTTTTTGTTCTGTAGTTAAAGAAACATTTTTTACCATAAGGCTACGATTAATTGAGATTGGCCAGCCGATAAGAGAAAATGTCCGTTGCTGGTCCCTGGTTGGCACATTGTGCCTATATTATTGTCTGTACTCAAAATTGATGTTAACTGGAATTCTTAAGTAATTTACATCTGACAAGATAACATGAAACACCTTCAACTCCTTCACAATCGAAGCTTTAAAACATAAGAACACAGCAAACAGATTGCCGGAAAGCAGCCGCGCTAGGCGCTTGTGGCCTTCCATGGAATTAAAACAACTAATGAAATAAGATAGACAGACTGACCACCAGTCCTCTAATAGACTTTTGGGGTTTGATTCGGATTGTCATTTTTATGAGACACATACGCTCTATAAGGAAAAAACCCAAATAGAGCTTTTTCAAAACTAAAATTTGAAACAAAAAAGAGTCCAAAAATTAATGTTGCCAATGGTCCAAAAATTATCTAGGGAAAAATAAAAGTAAATCACCAAAAATTCCTCATAAATAGCGCCTTTTGAAAAAAATCATATCGTAAGCCATTAATATTATACTCCAAAAATGGAAAAAAAATTGCTAGATATTGAACAAAATTGAATTACAGTTTTCGATTGTCAAAAATATTTGTTCTACCATTCTTTTTTCGACACTTCAAAAACAAAGCCGAAAACTCACCTTTCTCTCGTTATCAGTATTTGAACTCTGAACTCTCAACTAAATAACTAACTAACTAACTCCCTTCAACAACTTAATTTGCCTAACTTAACGAAGCTTTGACGTTTTTCGCCATAACTATCAAAAGTGTTAAAAATCTAAAGAACGTTTTTTTTGTTCTGTAGTTAAAGAAACATTTTTTTACCATAAGGCTACGATTAATTGAGATTGGCCAGCCGATAAGAGAAAATGTCCGTTGCTGGTCCCTGGTTGGCACATTGTGCCTATATTATTGTCTGTACTCAAAATTGATGTTAACTGGAATTCTTAAGTAATTTACATCTGACAAGATAACATGAAACACCTTCAACTCCTTCACAATCGAAGCTTTAAAACACAAGAACACAGCAAACAGATTGCCGGAAAGCAGCCGCGCTAGTCGCTTGTGGCCTTCCATGGAATTAAAACAACTAATGAAATAAGATAGACAGACTGACCACCAGTCCTCTAATAGACTTTTGGGGTTTGATTCGGATTGTCATTTTTATGAGACACATACGCTCTATAAGGAAAAAAACCCAAATAGAGCTTTTTCAAAACTAAAATTTGAAACAAAAAAGAGTCCAAAAATTAATGTTGCCAATGGTCCAAAAATTATCTAGGGAAAAATAAATGTAAATCACCAAAAATTCCTCATAAAAAGCGCCTTTTTGAAAAAAATCATATCATAAGCCATTAATATTAAACTCCAAAAATGGAAAAAATTGCTAGATATTGAACAAAATTGAATTACGGTTTTCGATTGTCAAAAATATTTGTTCTACCATTCTTTTTTCGACACTTCAAAAACAAAGCCGAAAACTCACTTTTCTCTCGTTATCAGTATTTGAACTCTGAACTCTCAACTAAATAACTAACTAACTAACTCCCTTCAACAACTTAATTTGCCTAACTTAACGAAGCTTTGACGTTTTTCGCCATAACTATCAACAGTGTTAAAAATCTAAAGAACGTTTTTTTGTTCTGTAGTTAAAGAAACATTTTTTTTACCATAAGGCTACGATTAATTGAGATTGGCCAGCCGATAAGAGAAAATGTCCGTTGCTGGTCCCTGGTTGGCACATTGTGCCTATATTATTGTCTGTACTCAAAATTGATGTTAACTGGAATTCTTAAGTAATTTACATCTGACAAGATAACATGAAACACCTTCAACTCCTTCACAATCGAAGCTTTAAAACATAAGAACACAGCAAACAGATTGCCGGAAAGCAGCCGCGCTAGGCGCTTGTGGCCTTCCATGGAATTAAAACAACTAATGAAATAAGATAGACAGACTGACCACCAGTCCTCTAATAGACTTTTGGGGTTTGATTCGGATTGTCATTTTTATGAGACACATACGCTCTATAAGGAAAAAACCCAAATAGAGCTTTTTCAAAACTAAAATTTGAAACAAAAAAGAGTCCAAAAATTAATGTTGCCAATGGTCCAAAAATTATCTAGGGAAAAATAAATGTAAATCACCAAAAATTCCTCATAAAAAGCGCCTTTTTGAAAAAAATCATATCATAAGCCATTAATATTAAACTCCAAAAATGGAAAAAATTGCTAGATATTGAACAAAATTGAATTACGGTTTTCGATTGTCAAAAATATTTGTTCTACCATTCTTTTTTCGACACTTCAAAAACAAAGCCGAAAACTCACTTTTCTCTCGTTATCAGTATTTGAACTCTGAACTCTCAACTAAATAACTAACTAACTAACTCCCTTCAACAACTTAATTTGCCTAACTTAACGAAGCTTTGACGTTTTTCGCCATAACTATCAACAGTGTTAAAAATCTAAAGAACGTTTTTTTGTTCTGTAGTTAAAGAAACATTTTTTTACCATAAGGCTACGATTAATTGAGATTGGCCAGCCGATAAGAGAAAATGTCCGTTGCTGGTCCCTGGTTGGCACATTGTGCCTATATTATTGTCTGTACTCAAAATTGATGTTAACTGGAATTCTTAAGTAATTTACATCTGACAAGATAACATGAAACACCCTCAACTCCTTCACAATCGAAGCTTTAAAACATAAGAACACAGCAAACAGATTGCCGGAAAGCAGCCGCGCTAGGCGCTTGTGGCCTTCCATGAATTAAAACAACTAATCAAATAAGATAGACAGACTGACCACCAGTCCTCTAATAGACTTTTGGGGTTTGATTCGGACTGTCATTTTATGAGACACACGCTCTATAAGGAAAAAAACCCAAATAGAGCTTTTTCAAAACTAAAATTTGAAACAAAAAAGAGTCCAAAAATTAATGTTGCCAATGGTCCAAAAATTATCTAGGGAAAAATAAATGTAAATCACCAAAAATTCCTCATAAAAAGCGCCTTTTTGAAAAAAATCATATCATAAGCCATTAATATTAAACTCCAAAAATGGATAAAATTGCTAGATATTGAACAAAATTGAATTACGGTTTTCGATTGTCAAAAATATTTGTTCTACCATTCTTTTTTCGACACTTCAAAAACAAAGCCGAAAACTCACTTTTCTCTCGTTATCAGTATTTGAACTCTGAACTCTCAACTAAATAACTAACTAACTCCCTTCAACAACTTAATTTGCCTAACTTAACGAAGCTTTGACGTTTTTCGCCATAACTATCAACAGTGTTAAAAATCTAAAGAACGTTTTTTTGTTCTGTAGTTAAAGAAACATTTTTTTACCATAAGGCTACGATTAATTGAGATTGGCCAGTCGATAAGAGAAAATGTCCGTTGCTGGTCCCTGGTTGGCACATGGTGCCTATATTATTGTCTGTACTCAAAATTGATGTTAACTGGAATTCTTAAGTAATTTACATCTGACAAGATAACATGAAACACCTTCAACTCCTTCACAATCGAAGCTTTAAAACATAAGAACACAGCAAACAGATTGCCGGAAAGCAGCCGCGCTAGGCGCTTGTGGCCTTCCATGGAATTAAAACAACTAATGAAATAAGATAGACAGATTGACCACCAGTCCTCTAATAGACTATTGGGGTTTGATTCAGACTGTCATTTTTATGAGACACATACGCTTTATAAGGAAAAACCCAAATAGAGCTTTTTCAAAACTAAAATTTGAAACAAAAAATCAAGACTCTAATACTCAAGAACTAGAGCATATATGTTTGGCACTGCTTGGATTCACACAATGGATCTTTAACTAGTAAATAATCATAAAAAAAATGAATCATCGATGGAGACGAATTGAAAAAACATAGCAGGACAAGTCCTGACGTACAATTAAAAGTATTTTCATTGACAAAACAAAAACTAGAACTAGAACGGACAATGAATGAATTAAAAAAACCATTCCCAAAAAAATCAGATCAAAAACATTTTAAAAAAAAACAGAAAATCAATGTCAAAATGCCGCATGTGAACAAAAAAACCATTAGCGAGAAAATGAAATTTGGTTGAAACAAAAAACTAGGCCTAGAATGAACTATGAATGGATTAAGAAAACCATTTAGAAAAAAAATTGATCCAAAAAATTGAAAAAGCAGTAAAAATCAAAGTGAAATTGAGATATCTGAACAAAAATCTACTAGAGAGAAAGCGAATTTTTGTTCAAACACCGTTTTCTCACTCTACTTTAAAATTAGAGGGAAAAAATTCCTAACCTCAAAACTATTCGCTTTTTCGCTTCACTACCTGTTTAGGCGTGACCAAAATCACTACTCCACTTTGACTTTAAAATCATTAAATTGTATGAACAGAAAAGACAGCGCCCCAATACAATTCAAACTCTTTGAATTGTAAAAAAAACCACGATGCCCTCAAAAATAGCCGCTATCGCTTCGGGGCTATTAAAAATAGCCGGCAAATTGCAGGAAAATAGCCACCGTTGACGCGCTTGATGCACGTCGGATTTGAAACAGAAAAAGAACAAAGGAGATAGAAATTGACCGAAAAATTTTCTGTTTTTTTCAGTGTCAAAAAAGGTTCTAATTTGGATTGCAGTTTCAGTTATAATCATAAACTATACTTTATTCAGCTTCTAAACTAAAAGGCATTAAGCGTAATACTAATGTCAGCTAGCAATCGCTTTGATGAACTTTGATAACCTAACGCATTATGATTTAATGACAGCGTTTTATAGGTTTATCCCATTTCTTTTGATTTTACTCTTTTGACTTTGAACGTATTCACTACATTGCGTGAATAAATTTAAAACCCATATAGCTGAAACAGTGAGTGAGGTAAGTCAGAAGTCAAGCGTGAAAATTGTTTTTATGTAAAACGAAAAACGTGATCAAAAGGTGAAGCGAATTGAAAAAACACAGCAGGACAAGTCCTGACGTACAATTCAAAGAATTTTCATCAATTAAACAATAAACTAGACCTAGAACGGACTAGCACTGAATTGGGAAAACCATTTCTAAAAAAAATCAGATAAAAAAATTTAAAAAAACTGAAAATTAATGTCAAAATGCCGCATGTGAACAAAAAAAGCCACTAGCGAGAAAAGAAATTTGGTTCAAACAAAGAACTAGGCATAGAATAATTTTTGAATGGATTTGGAACATTTCGAAAAAAAATCCGATCCAAAAAAACGAAAAAACAAAAGAATTAAAGTGAAACTGCCGCATGTGGACAAAAAGCCACTAGCGAGAAACCCAATTTTTGTTCAAACACCGTTTCTCACTCTACTTTAAAATTAGAGCAAAAAAATTTCACGCCGCAAAACCACTCGCTTTCGCTCCACTTCCTGTTTCGGCGTGACCAAAATCACTACTCCAATTTGACTTCAAAAATCATGAAAATGTGTGAACAGATCTTAAAAAAAACACAGCCGGAAGAATTCCGGAAACACCTCGAAGTGAAAATCCATTTAAACGCCATCCATCTACTCATCAAACAAAACGTGCCTTCAAAAATTTATGATTATCTTGAAACAAAGTCATGAAACAAAAAAGAAAAAACAATAAAATCAAATCTGTTAAAATATGATAAAAAATCTGATCAAATTTTGTTATAAATTGAGATCCCGAAAAAACGATCTCTGCCAAAATAATTCATCAAAACAACTAGTACTTAAAAACCACTTTATGAATTTTGAAAAAAAATACTTTAGGCTAAATTATGAAAAAAAGCTCTTAAGAACAACTTTTACTGAAAAACTGGAAAAAATTACTAATTTTTTTTAATATTTCAAAAAACATATAAATCCAAAGAAAAATTCCCTTCAGCCAATGAGGTATCCAGATGCTTGCAAAACAATAGGCAAGTCATAAAAGGCAATGAAACTTAGCTAAAAACAGGAAAAAAACTAAAAACTGCAAAAAATTAAGAAAAATAGTTCCAATTTTCGCCATTTTTTTTGTCATATTTCTCAACAAAAAAATGATTCTTAGCCACAAAACTGCAACCAATTGTTATCAGAAATTTTCTCAAGTAGATGGGGTTTCTTCAATACCCATTTGAGCCAGTAAAACAAAATAATCGTCAAAAAGAACGCAAAAATTAGCCCGAAAATCAGCAAAATACATTAAAAACCTCCGAATTATCATAAAACTCATATGAATTTCCAGAAACCTTCAAACCACTACTGAAACCAGCCTAAAATTAAAACAAAATCATAACCAAACCTCTTAACCAAAAAAATGAAAAAAACTGCTTTAAAATGCCGCACTTGAACAAAAAATTTCGCTCGCTTAGAGAAAATTTTTTCACACATCAATTTCTCGCTCTCTCAAAAACAGCGGTATGAACAAAAACCACTCTCTTTTCGCTCCGCTCTTCACTTTTGTTCAGCACCAAAATCACTCTGTACAAAATCACTTTGTACACTCCAAAATCAAAATAATTAAACAAAGTTGTATACCAATTCATTAGACCGCTCCACATCTATTCGCAGGGGGGGGGGGGGCTTTCTTTTCGCACAAACCTTGAGAGATAACAGTAGACATGGCAAAGAATAGCAGCTACAGGTTATCTTTACAGCAGGAAAAAAGTAATTTGAAATATGAACCAAACATTTGCCAAATGAGTGCAACACAGATAGAAACAACAATGTTGCCTCTGATTTCCATTTACATAATTGATCATCAAGCAGTTGAAACAATTGTCAAAAACAAGTATCAGAGACAAAGATTACGACATTAATTGGGCTCTCAGAAAAGATTAAAAAATAATTGGATAAACTGGCACAAAGAAACGTTGCATAATCCAGAAAAAATCAGTTAATTTGAGAAAATAGGTGTCAGATTACCGGAATAGCTGCGAAATAGACTTGCGTCCCATATAATATAAACAGAAACAGACATAGATATAAGTTGGAAAAGCTATTGGCTCCGCTCAAAAGGTAAGTAAAAAAACATTCAGCCATAAACTAACAAAGCTTGTTAACATTCATTCCACATAAACCTTTTATTAGGGACCACAACTGCACATATAAGTTCCCTTAACCTTAAACTAATTCAAATTAAACTTGAGTTTTAAAGTGCAAAGGTCATTTTATTGAGTGAGTTTAAGTCACGAATGATCAAAATCTAATCACGCAAATGGTCTTAAAACCTTTGCTAGAGAGCAAATGACAAATGACGTCACGCGCGCAAATGCCATTAGTGAGAGGAAGAAGTCATTCAGAAAAATTTACTTTTTCAGCTTCGGTGTGTGAACAAAAGCAAAACGAAAAAGAGCGTCAGACGACGAAACAAAAAAACATAGCATGACAAGTCGTGAAGTACAATTCCGCGAATTTTCATTGACTAAACAAAAACATAGACCTAGATCGGACTACGAGTGACATGGGAAAACCATTTCTAAACAAAAACAGACAAAAAAAACGATGTCAAAATGCCGCTAGCGAGAACAAAAAACCACTAGCAAGAAACGTAAATTTGATTCTAACAAAAAACTAGGCCTAGAATTAACTATGAATGGATTGGGAAAACCATTTAGAAAATAATCCGATCCAAATAATTGAAAACATCCTGATAATTGAAAACATCCAAATAATTGAAAGCCGCATGTGAACAAAAAACCGCTAGCGAGAAATCAAATTTTTGTTCGAACTCCGTTTTCTCACTCTACTTCAAAAATAGAGCAAAAAAATTTCACGCCGCAAAACCAGTCGCTTTTTCGCTCCACTTTCTGTTTCACCAAAATCACTACTCCAATTTGAATTCAAAAATCATGAAAATGTGTGAACAGATCTTAAAAAAATACAGCGCCCCAATACAATTCAAATTCTTTGAATTGTAGGAAACCAAGAGCACCGCAATAAAGCTTCGCACAGCTAACAACTTCGCAGCTATAACAAGAAAAAATTAAAAACGCATCAAAAGTCCATCTCTAACATCAAATAAATGATGATCCAGAGCAGAAAACCAATTCATAAAAAATCATAGCCAGAAACCCGCATCTGGAAAATAGACGCAGGCTGACCTAACCTAAATCGTTATTGAAATTGAATTACAATAAAAAGACAGCTTTTGTTTTTTAAAAAAGATGTACCCTCATTTACTAGTTTTTATCAAATTAGACGATTATGCTGAATTGAACAAATAAACAATAAAAGCACTTCGAAATAAATTTGCATTCCTTTGATTTGGCTCTTGTTCTTCAGACAGTCTTCATTACATTGTGGTTTTTATTGATAGCACTATCAACCCACATTCAGAAAAAACAGGTAGTGAATTACGTCAAAATTCACACATTAAAGGAATTATTTGTGTAGAAAAAACTGAAAACTCAACGACAGAAAATTGAGCTCAAAATATCCAAAGAAACAGCAAATCCATTAAAGTAGCAACTGGCCGTCCAAAACACATGGAAATTAAAAAAAGAATTCGACTTTTTACCCGATTTTTTACAGCTGTCGAAACGTATGATTGTCTGATTTATGAATATTCCGAACGGCAGAGGAAAATAAACGGAACAAAATCACGTCAAAAAGGAGAAAAAAGATTAAAAGGAAGAGTAACTAGATATTGAAATGTTTTGAGTTTCTGTCAATTTTCAAACTTAACTCTACTGAACAACAATTATATTGATTGGTTACATTTGGTTACAGCTTTGTCACAAAGCTGGCCCAATTTGATTGAAAAAAACCAATAAAATGGGCGTAACTTTTTTTTAAAAAAGCACTCAAAGGCACGCAGCAATGATAAAGCTCCAAATTAACACAAAGAATCTGTCATCAAAAGCTCAAATATTTGCTTAAAAGCTTAAAGCTCAAGACTGTTCTCGTCTAAACAGAAAAATGTCACGCCTCTTTCTCTCAGCGCAGAAATAATGATCATTTGCATACAAAAAACTCAAAAAACCGTAATCCAAGAATGCGATTGCATTGGTGCTCTGTCTTTTTTTTTGACACACATTTTGTTTTCACGATTTCGTTTTCACATTTTGTTTTCAGGATGTTTTAACACATTTTTCAAAGCCTCTGATTTTTCAAAACGGGATAAACAGGTAAGACCAAGAAGGCATTAAGTTTCATTAGAGGCGTAAAGTTAGCTTTAGCAGTCCTTAAAGTGCTTAGAGTAATGCAGCTGCTGAAAAGCCTTAATTCAAGGTTATAGTCATTTTTATGAGTTTCTGAGCACAAAATGGTGCAATTTTTTACGTTTTTTTAAAAACGTTTTTAGAGTTTTTTTTATTATTCTTTAATTAACGTTTGTCACACTTGATAAAGGTCTTTTGCAAAATATAATTACTTGCTATGGCCATTTTAAGAGTTATATGTTATGATAAGGCAAACATAATCACAAAAAATGATACTAATATTGCATTTTTTGAAGTTTTTTCAGCCTTTTAGTTTTTCCAGCCCCAAGGGCCAGAAAACCTCCTCTAGGGTCTGATAAAAAGTTTATGCAGAGTGGTAATTTGGCATGTCATTCTTAGAGGCAGTGAAGTTCTTCTCAACATTATAATACCACGAAATTTAGGAATTTTTTGATAAAATTTGCAATTTTTTTGAAAAAATTTGTCTTCTGTACACTTTTAGTCTCAGTGGTCAGGAAACGTCCTCTAGGCTTTGCCAGTACATTACTGCATAAATGCTATGGGCAATGGAATGCTATTCAACTTTTTAACATCACGAAATTTTAATATCATTATGCCTGGTTTATCGATTTTTATGAGCCAATGCAGTTATTTTATTCAATTTGGGTTAATGGATGGCCTCTGGAGACAATGAACAGGTCCACAAGAAACATTATCAAAAGATTTTAAGCAAAATTTTATTAAAATTTGCCATTATCAAACTTTCTGTAATTTGAGTCATTTTCAAGTTTATCAATATTTATAGTCCAATGGAACTTTTTTAGGTCCTGCAGGTATGTTACTGGACGTAGAACGGACTATGAGTGAATTGGGTAAACCATTTCTACAAAATTCAGATCGAAAAAACAAAAAAAAATCAGAAAATCTATGTCAAAATGCCGCTAGCGAGAACAAAAAAACAACTAGCAAGAAATGTAAAATTGATTCTAACAAAGAACTAGGCCTAGAATTACCCATGACTGGATTGGGAAAACCATTTAGAAAGAACTCCGATGAAAAAATTGAAATGACAGCAAAAATCAAAGTGAAATTGCCACATGTGAACAAAAAACCACTAGCAAGAAATCAAATTTTTGCTCAAACACCGTTTTCTCACTGTACTTTAAAATTAGAGCGAAAAAGTTTCACGCCGAAAAACCACTCGCGTTTTCGCTCCACTTCCTGTTTCATCGTGAACAAAATGACTACTCCAATTTGACTTTAAAAATTATGAAAATGTGTGAAAAGATCTTAAAAAAAGACAGCGCCCCAATACAATTCAAAGTCTTTGAATTGTAAAAAACCAAGAGCACGGCAAAATAGCTCCGTTCAGCTAACAGCTTCGCAGCTATAAGAAGAAAAAATAAAAAAACGCATCAAATGACCATCTCTAATATCAAATAAATGATCATCCAGAGCAGAAAACCAATTCATAAAAAATCATAGCCAGAAACCCGCATCTGGAAAATAGACGCAGGCTGACCTAATCTGCGCGATTGAAATTGAATAAAAATAAAAAGACAGCTTTTGTTTTTTATAAAAGAAGTACCCTCGTTTACTATTTTTTTAAATCAAATTAGACGATTATGCTGAATTGAACTAATAAACAATAAAAGCACTTCGAAATAAATTTGCATTCCTTTATTTTGGCTCTTGTTCCTTAAACAGTTTTCATTACATTGTGGTTTTTATTGATAGCACTATCAACCCACATTCAGAAAAACAGGTAGTGAATTACGTCCAAATTCACACATTAAAGGAATTATTGGTGTAGAAAAAACTGAAAACTCAACGACAAAATTCAACTCAAAATATCCAAAGAAGCAGTAAATGCGTAAAAGTAGCAACTGGTCGTCCAAAAAACAAGGAAATTAGAAAAGAATTCGACTATTTCCCGTATAAAAACAGCTGTCAAAACGTATGATTGTCTGATGTATATGAATATTGCGAACGGCATAGGAAAATAAAAGGAACAAAATCACGTAAAAAAGGAGAAAAAAAATTAAAAAGAAAAACATGGAAAAAGTGCGAAAGAAACCAGAAAAAAAACTAGAGAAAACAGATTGAAAAACGTGAAAATGATGAAAAAAACGAGCAAAAACGGGAACTAGATATTGAAACATTTTCAATTTCTGTCAATTTTCAAACTTAATTCAACTGAACAACAATTATATTGATTGGTTACAACATCCAAGTAAAAGCTGGCCCAATTTGATTGAAAAAAAAACAAAAAAATAGACTGAAAGTTTTTTAAAAAGCACTTAAAGAAACACAGCAATGAAAAAGCTCCAAATTAGCTCAAGGAAACTGTCATCAAAAGCTTAAATATTAGCTTAAAAGCTCAAGACTGTTCTCGTCTAAAGAAAAAATTTCACGCCTCTTTCTCTCAGCGCAGAAATAATGATCATTTGCATACTAAAAACTCAAAAAACCGTAATCCAAGAATTCGATTGTATTGGTGCTCTGTCTTTTTTGACACACATTTTGTTTTCACGATTTCGTTTTCACATTTTGTTTTCATGATGTTTTAACACATTTTTCAATGCCTCTGATTTTTCAAAACGGGATAAACAGGTAAGACCAAGAAAGCATTAAGTTTCATTAGAGGCGTACAGTTAGCGTTAGCAGTCCTTAAAGTGCTTAGAGTGATGCAGCTGCTGGGAAAACCTTAATTCAAGGTTATAATCATTTTTATGAGTTTCTGAGGCCAAAATGGTGCAATTTTTCACATTTTTCTGAAAATCGTTTTTCGAGTTTTCTGTTTGATTAGTCTTGAATTAACGTTTGTCACAGTTGATGAAGGTCTTTTACAAAAAAATACTCCCTATGGCCATTTTAAGAGTTATATGTTTGGATAATGAAAACAATCACAAAAAATGATACTAATTTTTGCATTTTTTGAAGTTTCTTCAGACTTTGAGTTTTTCCAGCCCCAAGTGCCATAAAACCTCCTCAACGGATTGAAAATAGGTTGATGCATAGTCTCTAATGGCAATGGAACGCTCTTCTACATTTTAATGTCACTAATTTTAGCAACTTAAAAAAAAATTTAATTTTTTTTTTACTTTTTTCCAAAATTTTTTTGTCATTTTTTGAGTTCATTGACCTTGCGTTTTTTGACCGTTTTTGACTTTTGGGTTTTTTTTGCCATTTAATAGGTTTATGCAGAGTGGTAATTTGGCATGTCATGTTTAGAGGCAGTGAAGTTCTTTTCAACATTTTAAAATCAAGAACTTTAGGAATTTTTTTGATAAAATTTGCAATTTTTTTAAAAATATTTGTCTTCTGTTCACTTTTTTCGGTCTCAGTGGCCAGGAAACCTCCTGTAGGCGTTGCTAGTACGTTACTGCATAAATGCTATGGGCAATGGAATGCTATTCAACGTTCTAATATCACGAATTTTTAATATCTTTATGCCTGGCTTATCGATTTTTATGAGCCAATGCAGTTTTTAAGGCTTCAATTTATGTTAATGGATAGCCTCTGGAGACAATGAAATGGTTCTGAAGAAGCTAATATCAAAAAATTTTAAGCAAAATTTGATTAAAATTTGCCAAAATTTTCAAATTTTCTGTAATTTTAGTCATTTTCAAGTTTATCAATAGCTACGGTCCAATGAAAGTTTTTTAGGTTTTGCAGGTAGGTTACTGGACAGATTTATGAGAAAACAAGTGGTTTCGAACTTTTGAATAATGCGAAATTAAGAAACTTCTTTTTCCAATTTTCATATTTCTCGTTGTTTGCTATTTTTATAGCCCAATAAAGCTCTTTCAAGGCTTGGGGTTGGGTTAGTAGGTATATTTAATTGGATCAAATTTACCCAGGGTAATTTTTTTCAGGGTAAAAGCCTCAAGAATTTTAGCAATGATTGTTTTTGTCTCATTTTTGTTTCTCAACTTTTGAGATTGTTCTTCTTTTTGGCTGGCGTTGTTCAACTGATCAGGTACAGCTGCTCAAGTTTTTCATCCAATTCTTTGGATGGTAGTTCAGGTCTTGTCATGCTATGTTTTTTTTTCATCGCAAGAAGCTTTGAAGATCTCAAATCAAGTGATAGCAAAGTCCACGAATCTCAATTCAAAATCAAATCACGCAACCAAATGGCTCGTTGCCCTCATAAGCCAGCAGCTTGAATTCCAGAATACTCCAGAACATAAAAAGGTGTGTTTACCAACAGACTAGGCTTCTGCGAGGTCTTGCCGTCATCATTGGGTTCTCCAATTTTACCCTCCCTGTTTGCCCCCAGTTTCCTTGCCAGCAGATGAAGAGGGGATTTAGATGCGAAAATGGCCTTGTGTATTTGCCGCATGTGAGACTTGAGGTTGAGTTCACTCGAGTAGCTCTGAAGGCAAACTGGACACTTGGACATCTGTCTGTTTGTGTTCAGTTTACAGTGTCGCGAATGGACAGTTGCATGGTACCTGGAGTCGAACAACTCGCCACAAGCGGAGCCGCCCGCACACGTGAACTAAACACCCTAATATGTGATCTTAAGACCCACGTATGTGAATTAAATGGGAGCTAAATGCGAAACTGAGTACACAGAAGTGACGTATCGATTTGAACTTTCAAACTATTGGTGTTTGTGAATTCATGGCGCGAGTTTCAATTACAATTTAGAGCAAGGAATACAAATCCAACAAACAATCACGATTTCAACCAACATATAATACGGCAATAACATTTCCAGAAAAAATATTTGTTTTTGCAGATATAAATCCAAACGATTACACAGGAAAACTAAGGCAATTAAATTCAATCATCGCCAGAACCGAACCTGGGCAATTGATAGTTTTGAACGCAGCTCCAATGCATACATCATGATTCAAGAAACACCTCAACTACTCTTAGAAGTGAAGACGACAGAATGAAGCCATTCGCTAGGCTACAACCCTTTTTGGCATAGCAACTGAATTAGACGTCAAAGATTTTTCACACATTACGATAAGGGAACATCTTTTTTTACGCCTAGAATATTTCCTTTTTACAAACCAACTCAATCATAATGATTTTAAAATACAAAAACAACCTCTCAGATACCGTGCTTTTTGAAGCTAAGCAACAAAAGCGAAAAATAACGCAGTCAAAGCTTTTGAAAAAAGACTGACAATGTATTGGTAGAAAAAAAATAATATTAGGGCAGAACTAAATTAATTTGATACTGTTCTTTTGGTAAACAAGAACAATGAAGAGTTGGTGTGTCACATACGCTATGATTGCAGGCACTAGCTGCAAACAAATCGAGACTTTCAAGCTTAGAAAAGAACAGCTCGATTGAAGAAAAGGAACTCAGAGAGAAATTAGCAAAGTAACCCAGATCGAACAAATTTACACCGACGTAAGGAAATAGTATCTCAAACTAATGAGCACCAGAACAGCAAACAACAACAGAATTGGAAACAAAATAAAAATTGATGTACTTGAAAAAGCCAGAGATCTCAAGACAAGCTCAAATAAAAAAAAAACACAGCACAAGTATTACTTCATTGAAAATATTACTTTAATATAGTATTACTTCTTGGAAGTATTACTTCAATATAGTATTACTTCATTGAAAGTCGGTGAAATTTTGACAGTAAATCAAGACGAGATTATTTAAACATTAATTCAAACACCATTTCTCAAAGCTTAAAAAGATAAGAGAGCAGCTTATCGAAGCTTGCTCGATCAATTGCAGAAAAAAGAAAACAAAATGACCACAAAACATCACATTAACGCAAGTGAAAAAAAGCTGTATACAAACGAAATACAGATAGTTTGCCTGAATCAGATGGTATCACCCCTAAGTTTTCAAACGATTTAGGCGAGAAACTGCTCAAATACTTAAAGCTGTTTTCATGAACATTGTATGAACAAAAATTTCCAGAAAACCAAAAAATCGCAATCTTGAAGCTTCTTTGAAACAGCAAAACCCAAAAACAGAAGATACATTAAGACCAACAAGCCTGCTGAATACCGACCAGAAAATTCTGTCACATGTTTCAGCTGAAAGTTTATTTTGAAAACTCGAAAAAGTAATAGGTCAACATCAATACGCCTATTTAAACGGATAAATTAATCAATTGTAAATTCTCCAAAGCAATCAATAAAGTAATCAGGGATTACAGTTGCTTTTCTCGGCGAAATTGGCGTTGACCAAATCACAGAAATTGCGAACAAAACAATATACAAGAAAACAAAAGCAATTACTGAGATTAACGCCTACCTCTCAGACAATTATACTCAAACGTGGAGTTAGGCAAGGATGTATTATTTTAGCTCTGCCATTTAATTTTTCTATTGAACCATTACGTTCCTCTATTGCTCCCATATTAAAAGTTTCGACCATACAAAAAAATGACTAAGCGGACATTGCGCAGTTCATAATTCAACAAAGGAAGTGCTCTTTGATACTGTGAAAGAGCAAAATCCTATCAAAGATTGATATTCCCTTTTATCAGACCGTACGATCAACAAAAATTCTTGGTGTCATAATTCACGCTAACAAATTACAGGCAAATCTACAAGATTTCCTGAAAACATAAATAACCATCTATAGTCGTTTTATTTCTCGCGGTTAAACATTCAAAACTACAATTAAATTATCGAGTTCCTTTCATTCCTCCAGAGTTCCTTCAGTACGCATCACACACAGATTTGATAATAAAAGTTTGGAAAAAATGCAGAGCCTCCCTCATCAACAGCCCTTTGTAAATTGGTCCGAAAAATGAAATTAGAAGCCAAGTTTTATACCAATCAGCTACAATAGGCGGGATCTCTCATCAAATTTTATTTCAGCGAAAATTTCCGCCAAATACTTTGATGAAATTAAATTATCTGGCGAGAACTGAATTACCTTTAAGAGAGACTGGTCTCATTTAAATTAGGACATTCAAGCTGAAAGTTGTTCAAAACGAAAATGTTTTACTCCTATTCAAAAACAACAGAATCCTTTCCTCGCTCAGGCAATATAATCGCCTGCAAACCAGACAATCTACAGGTATATAATCGCTAAAATCTTTACCTCAGATATTATCGAGAAGCTCAACAAAAACAAACCTGAAGTCTGAGTCAATATAATTTCATACCTTAATCAAATTTGGGGCAATTCGAATTGCTTTTTTTAAAGCAGCTCCTCCCAACTCAGCTAGCAGTTTGATTTGAAACACCGAAGAAGTAAGAAGTCAACATCAATACGCCTATTTAAACAAATCATTTAAAAAAGCATTGAAAGACCATAATCGAATGATTAAGAGCAAATACAATGTGAATTCTCTAAAGCATTTGATAAAGTAATCAAGGATAATATTTTTGCTCTTCAACAAAATAGGCGTTGACTATTTCACAAAAACTGTGAACAGAACGAAATACAAGAAAACAAAAGCAATTATTGAGTTCAACGCCTACCTTTCAGACAATTATACTCAAACCTGGAGTCAGGCAAGGATGTCCTCTTTAAGCTCTGTACTTTATGCCTCCTACTGGAACATTACATTCCTCTATTGCTCCCATATTACAGCTTTCGAGCATACAGAAAATGTTGACTACGCAGTCATTACATGCGTAGATCATAAATCAACAAGTGCTCTTTGATACTGTGAAAAAGAGCGAAATCATATCAAAGATTAATGTTCCCTTTTATCAGACCGTACGATCAACAAAAACTTTTGATGTCAAGTTTCACGCCAACAAAATACAGGCAAATCTACATGATCTCTTGAAAACAAAAACAACCATCTATAGTATTTTTAATTCTCGCGTTAAAACATTGAAAACCAATAAACAAATTATCGAGTTACTTTCATTCCTCCAGAGTTCCTTCAGTACGCATCACACACAGATTTGATAATAAAAGTTTGGAAAAAATGCAGAGCCTCCCTCATCAACAGCCCTTTGTAAATTGGTCCGAAAAATGAAATTAGAAGCCAAGTTTTATACCAATCAGCTACAATAGGCGGGATCTCTCATCAAATTTTATTTCAGCAAAAATTTCCGCCAAATACTTTGATGAAATTAATTTATCTGGCGAGAACTGAATTACCTTTAAGAGAGACTTGTCTCATTTAAATTAGGACATTCAAGCTGAAAGTTGTTCAAAACGAAAATGTTTTACTTCTATTCAAAAACAACAGAATCCTTTCCTCGCTCAGGCAATATAATCGCTTGCAAACCAGACAATCTACAGGTATATAATCGCTAAAATCTTTACCTCAGATATTATCGAGAAGCTCAACAAAAACAAACCTGAAGTCTGAGTCAATATAATTTCATACATTAATTAAATTTGGGGCAATTCGAATTGCTTTTTTTAAAGCAGCTCCTCCCAACTCAGCTAGCAGTTTAATTTGAAATACCGAAGAAGTAATAAGTCAACATCAATACGCCTATTTAAACAAATCAATTAAAAAAGCATTGAAAGACCATAATCAAATGATTAAGAGCAAATACAATGTGAATTCTCTAAAGCATTTTAAAGCATTTGATAAAGTAATCAAGGATAATATTTTTGCTCTTCAACAAAATAGGCGTTGACTATTTCACAAAAACTGCGAACAGAACGAAATACAAGAAAACAAAAGCAATTATTGAGTTCAACGCCTACCTTTCAGACAATTATACTCAAACCTGGAGTCAGGCAAGGATGTCCTCTTTAAGCTCTGTCATTTATGCCTCCTACTGGAACATTACATTCCTCTATTGCTCCCATATTACAGCTTTCGAGCATACAGAAAATGTTGACTACGCAGTCATTACATGCGTAGATCATAAATCAACAAGTGCTCTTTGATACTGTGAAAAAGAGCGAAATCATATCAAAGATTAATGTTCCCTTTTATCAGACCGTACGATCAACAAAAACTTTTGATGTCAAGTTTCACGCCAACAAAATACAGGCAAATCTACATGATCTCTTGAAAACAAAAACAACCATCTATAGTATTTTTAATTCTCGCGTTAAAACATTGAAAACCAATAAACAAATTATCGAGTTACTTTCATTCTTCCAGAGATCTTTTACTACGCACCACACAAAGACTTGATCAGAAAAGTTTGGAAACAATGTAGAGCCTCCCTCGTCAACAGCCTTTTGTAAGTCGGTCCGAATAGGAAAATTACAGGCAACGTTTTATACCAATCAGCTCCTATAGGCGGGATCTCTCTACGAAACATTATTTCAGCGAAAATTTCTGCTAAATACTTTGATAAAAATAATTTATCTGGCGAGAATTCAACTAGGCCATTCAAGCTGATAGTTGTTCAAAACGAAAACGTTTTAATTCTATTCAAAAAGAACAGGGAATCCTCTCTTCGCTCAGGCAATATCACGGCATGGAAACCAGACACATCTAAGAACTCGAAACCTGTTAGCACTTAGTATTTTAAGGCAACAAATTAACTGAAGCCAGAAACATCTCACTAGTGACAAACTGGCGTGACATCTTTAATCATATGAAAAAGAAACCCTTGGTTTTACTGCGTTTTAAACGGAACATGACACGAATTTACTGAGCAAACGAAAAACTACTATAACTTTTCCATTGCATTTGTAAAACTCTCACAAATAAACTGCCTTTGCAATGTTTAATTATTGATAGATAGCAACTTTCAATATCTGCCTCATTATTTAAACGTTGTACTTGAGCCACCCCACAGCAGCTTCTGAATATCAACTTAGTTATCGCATTTTTACCACTCTAGTTGCGACACCAAACGTCGGAATTTTACATAAAGTTGACATTATAAAAACAGGAAAGCACAAAAAAAGCACAGTTACAGATATTTAATCCAACGTTTTACGTAATTTCCGCATTTCACTTAACAAAAGACCTGAAGTCTGAGTAAATACAATTTCATACCTTAATCAAATTTGGGGCAACAGGAATTGCTTTTAATGAAGCAGCTCCTCCCAACTCAGCTAGCAGTTTGTTTTGAAACATCAAAGAAGTAATAAGTCAACTTCAATACGCCTACTTAAACCGATAAATTAAAAAGCATTGAAGGCCCATAATTAAATGATTAACAGCAATTGCAATGTAATATCTCCAAAGCATTCGATAAAGTAATCGGGGATTACATTTATGCTCTTCTCGGCAAAATAGGCGTTGACTAATTCACAAAAACTGCAAACAGAACAAAATACAAGCCAACAACAGCAATTATTGAAGCCAACAAAAGCTTTTCCGCGTCTGCATGAACAAATGGAACATATACAAGCTCCTACCTCAACGGCGGTGTTATCGCCTTCCATTCAACCTTACTGTTGACAATTCAGATATATGGCTTAAAAAACTTCTGATCCACCAATCTGTAGCTCTGTGACTAAGAACTCTAAACCTGTTGGCACTTAGTACTTTAATGCAACAAGTTAACTGCAGCGAGAAACATCTTATTGACAAACTGGCGTGACATCTTTAATCATATGAAAAAAGAAAGTTAACTGCAGCGAGAAACATCTTATTGACAAACTGGCGTGACATCTTTAATCATATGAAAAAAGAAAGTTAACTGCAGCGAGAAACATCTTATTGACAAACTGGCGTGACATCTTTAATCATATGAAAAAAGAAAGTTAACTGCAGCGAGAAACATCTTATTGACAAACTGGCGTGACATCTTTAATCATATGAAAAAAGAAGCTCCTAAGCAAACGAAAAAGTACTTTAACTTTTTTATTGAATTTGTAAAACTCTCACAATTAAACTGCCTTTGCAATGTTTAATCACTGATAGATAGCAACTTTCAATATCTGCCTCATTATCTAAACGCCCTATTTGAGCCACCCCACAGCAGCATTTGAACTTAGTTATCGCATTTTAACCACAAGTTGCGACACCAAACGCCAGAATATTACATGAAGTTGATATTATACACTGGAGAGCACAAAAGGAGCACAGTTACAGATAATTAATCGAACGTCTTACGTAATTTCCGCATTTCACTCAACAAAAACAGAACTGAAGTCTGAATGAATATAATTTCATACCTTGACTGAATTTGGAGCGACTCGAATCGCTTTTATTAAAGCAGCTCCTCCCGACTCAACAGTGGCATCGGGTGCAACTCTAGAAACTTCAGAACTGTCTCCGATCTCAAGTCCTTTTTGATCCTGAATCGATCTTTTTTCAGTCGAACAAGCCGATAGCTCATTTTTGCTACTAGCACTGTTGAGCTCATTGGCAACATAATTCTTCGCTTCCTGTGATAATCTCGCTTTATCTTCAGCTGTCAACTTCTGGTAGTGAATTCTCATATCGTGAACTTTCAGTATGCCCTCCTTCCGCTGAAACAGTGAAATGAAATAAGCCACTGCAATGCCAAAGAAAATTTCAGAGTTCATATGGGTACTTGATATAAAATGTACAAGAAAGCTCGGCAACAAACGTGTTCACAAAATAAGGAACGACTAAACAGATTCTATCTCCGATTCTAACTCCTCGAACAACAAAAACGCTTTGGCATTTAACACTGCTTTTTATATTACTTTTTCGTTAATAGCCTTCATCACCTCTTAAGTCGCCGAGTACTTTTACAACTCAAAGTTTGCATATTAAAAAATGAGATTTTAACGTACTATAGAAATCTCAAGAAAATATCGAAGTTAAGCTTTGTGAAAACTGATTACAGCAAACCATGAAACCCTCTCATTCAAAAAAACATTAGGATCAGAGGTTTTAAGGAAGAAAGATCACAAAATTCTGAGCAAACTTTTTTGGATTATGCTTCAGAACATAATTAGCATAATCTCCTGAAATTTGCGCACGTTTTCAAAGATGACACGAAATATACAAAACTTACAACTAAAATAGAGGAAGAAAATTGGTTTAAAAAGATGAGAGCACAGCCGCCAAATTAAAATCCAAAAAGAAGCTAACTACACCACTTGCAACATTTTTCTGGTAGCCTCAGTCTCTGATAGTGAGCAACACATATGAGGCAATAACAAACACAAAAAGAAGCAACAAAATGTAGACAATGCAGAATTCCAAATTCGTCGAAACTTATGCTAAATTTATCCAAAAAATCACATGTTGAACAAATTGAAACTATTAATGACTAAAACCAATTTTGAGGAAACATCTAGAACAAATAACGAAAAAGACAAAAATTGACATTTTGCTAACTTTTAAAGGTTTTAAAATAAAAATCCAAAAAGAAGCTAACTACATAACTTTCAAGATTTTACGGTAACCTCAGTCATTGATATTGAACAAAACATATGAGGCAAAAACAACCGCAAAGAAGCAACAAAATCTAGATAATGGAGAACTCCAAATTCGTCGAAACTTTATGCTAAATTTATCCAAAAAATCGTATGTTGAACAAATTGAAACTATTAATGACTAAAACCAATTTTGAGGAAACATCTAGAAAAAATAACGAAAAAGATAAAACTGGACATTTTTCTAACTTTTGAAAGTTTTTAAAATTAGTGCAGCCAAAGTTTGAAAGAAGGCACTTGACCTCATATTAAAACACCGCAGTTTAAATTCAGTAATCACTTCATAACATTCATAAATTCAAAAGCGGAAATATAGTTTCTCAGTTGCAATTAGCGAGAAAATGAGAAAAATAAACATAGCTGGCAAATTGCCAAAAAACCGATGCAATATCTTTGTAGATCTGCAGTCTAAAAAAACAGTAAAAATAGACAGACTGAAATAATTGGTCTTTTCATTGAAGACTGATATGTTACATTTTGATTAAAAATCTGTATAAGATTTCGCTGCCTTTATTAGCTGCTCTCAAATAACCTTCATTTAGAGTGACACACACACCCATTTGACCTTATCTCATTGAATTAAAGTAAATAAACGTCAATTTCAAAGTGATGAAGTCATTTTTGAGAGTGAGGCAAGTCAAATGTGATCAAAAATTTAATCACGCGAATGGATAAAAAGGACTCGCTCAACTAAGAGCGGAAAATGACGTCACGCACGCACTTAAGTTGAAATTGCATGAACGAGTGAACAAAAAGCAGATTTGATGTAGTTGTGACGTCATATGAACTAAATTGTCTAAAATAAAGTCCTCGTCAGAAATTAAGCTAGCAAATTAAAATCACAAAGCCACCAAAACTACACAAGAAATCTGATGAAACCTAATATTATTGACAAAACAAGAAAAACAAACTAGCAAAACGCCAAAAGGCATTGTTGTAGAAAAGCATTAACGAAGTCAAAATCTGTAGATTAAATAAAAACAAAAACAATTTTAAATCAGATTTACTTGGTTTCAGCAGAAAGCTAATCGGAGCTGCCAGTAATGAGACTAATACACAAATCGGGAAAAAACGATAAACAAGAGTCAAATTGCTAAAACCATACAATATTTTCGACTGCAAACAATTTTAAACGTGATACAAAACTAATATTTTCAGCTGAAAAATAATTGATGCTTCCTTAAAAAGCCCAATACTTCTGTCATTAGTGAGATATTGTGATATAGCTAACTACATCAAAAAGAAGCTAACCACATAACTTTCAACATTTTTACGGTAACCTCAGCCTTTGATAGTGAACAAAAAACATATGAGCCAAAAACAAACGCAAAGAGAAGCAAAAAATCTAGATAATGGAGAACTCCAAATTTGTTGAAAATTTATGCTAAAATTATCCAAAAAATCGTATGTTGAACAAATTGAAACTATTAATGACTAAAACCAATTTTGAGGAAACATCTAGAAAAAATAACGAAAAAGATAAAACTGGACATTTTTCTAACTTTTGAAAGTTTTTAAAATTAGTGCAGCCAAAGTTTGAAAGAAGGCACTTGACCTCATATTAAAACACCGCAGTTTAAATTCAGTAATCACTTCATAACATTCATAAATTCAAAAGCGGAAATATAGTTTCTCAGTTGCAATTAGCGAGAAAATGAGAAAAATAAACATAGCTGGCAAATTGCCAAAAAACCGATGCAATATCTTTGTAGATCTGCAGTCTAAAAAAACAGTAAAAATAGACAGACTGAAATAATTGGTCTTTTCATTGAAGACTGATATGTTACATTTTGATTAAAAATCTGTATAAGATTTTGCTGCCTTTAATAGCTGCTCTCAAATAACCTTCATTTAGAGTGACACACACACCCATTTGACCTTATCTCATTGAATTAAAGTAAATAAACGTCAATTTCAAAGTGATGAAATCATTTTTGAGAATGAGGCAAGTCAAATGTGATCAAAAATTTAATCACGCGAATGGATAAAAAGGACTCGCTCAACTAAGAGCGGAAAATGACGTCACGCACGCACTTAAGTTGAAATTGCATGAACGAGTGAACAAAAAGCAGATTTGATGTAGTTGTGACGTCATATGAACTAAATTGTCTAAAATAAAGTCCTCGTCAGAAATTAAGCTAGCAAATTAAAATCACAAAGCCACCAAAACTACACAAGAAATCTGATGAAACCTAATATTATTGACAAAACAAGAAAAACAAACTAGCAAAACGCCAAAAGGCATTGTTGTAGAAAAGCATTAACGAAGTCAAAATCTGTACATTAAATAAAAACAAAAACAATTTTAAATCAGATTTACTTGGTTTCAGCAGAAAGCTAATCGGAGCTGCCAGTAATGAGACTAATACACAAATCGGGAAAAAAACGATAAACAAGAGTCAAATTGCTAAAACCATACAATATTTTCGACTGCAAACAATTTTAAACGTGATACAAAACTAATATTTTCAGCTGAAAAATGATTGATGCTTCCTTAAAAAGCCCAATACTTCTGTCATTAGTGAGATATTGTGATATAGCTAACTACATCAAAAAGAAGCTAACTACATAACTTTCAACATTTTTACGGTATTCTCAGCCTTTGATAGTGAACAAAAAACATATGAGCCAAAAACAAACGCAAAGAGAAGCAAAAAAATCTAGATAATGGAGAACTCCAAATTCGTTGAAAATTTATGCTAAAATTATCCAAAAAATCGTATGTTGAACAAATTGAAACTATTAATGACTAAAACCAATTTTGAGGAAACATCTAGAAAAAATAACGAAAAAGATAAAGCTGGACATTTTTATAACTTTTGAAAGTTTTTAAAATTAGTGCAGCCAAAGTTTGAAAGAAGGCACTTGACCTCATATTAAAACACCGCAGTTTAAATTCAGTAATCACTTCATAACATTCATAAATTCAAAAGCGGAAATATAGTTTCTCAGTTGCAATTAGCGAGAAAATGAGAAAAATAAACATAGCTGGCAAATTGCCAAAAAACCGATGCAAAATCTTTGTAGATCTGCAGTCTAAAAAGCAGTAAAAATAGACAGACTGAAATAATTGGTCTTTTCATTGAAGACTGATATGTTACATTTTGATTAAAAATCTGTATAAGATTTTGCTGCCTTTAATAGCTGCTCTCAAATAACCTTCATTTAGAGTGACACACACACCCATTTGACCTTATCTCATTGAATTAAAGTAAATAAACGTCAATTTCAAAGTGATGAAGTCATTTTTGAGAGTGAGGCAAGTCAAATGTGATCAAAAATTTAATCACGCGAATGGATAAAAAGGACTCGCTCAACTAAGAGCGGAAAATGACGTCACGCACGCACTTAAGTTGAAATTGCATGAACGAGTGAACAAAAACCAGATTTGATGTAGTTGTGACGTCATATGAACTAAATTGTCTAAAATAAAGTCCTCGTCAGAAATTAAGCTAGCAAATTAAAATCACAAAGCCACCAAAACTACACAAGAAATCTGATGAAACCTAATATTATTGACAAAACAAGAAAAACAAACTAGCAAAACGCCAAAAGGCATTGTTGTAGAAAAGCATTAACGAAGTCAAAATCTGTAGATTAAATAAAAACAAAAACAATTTTAAATCAGATTTACTTGGTTTCAGCAGAAAGCTAATCGGAGCTGCCAGTAATGAGACTAATACACAAATCGGGAAAAAACGATAAACAAGAGTCAAATTGCTAAAACCATACAATATTTTCGACTGCAAACAATTTTAAACGTGATACAAAACTAATATTTTCAGCTGAAAAATAATTGATGCTTCCTTAAAAAGCCCAATATTTCTGTCATTAGTGAGATATTGTGAGATAGCTTTGATAAACCACAGCGTCATTAAGTTTAAACAAAATATAAATCAATTATGCCTCAGTTATATTATCCAACTAATACAGGCAAAACCCAAATACTAAAAAGTATTAAAAAAATAAATAATTGACCAGAAAAATCACTTCGGAGAGAGCCCAGTTGTATATAAATACACCATAAAATTAGAATAGAAAAACGATTAGGACTATTAATCCGTGGAAAAGTTCATTTATGCCTTTTTGAACCGCCTTTTTTGCTACCTTTCGTTAATGAAACTAAGTGACAACACAGAAATTACAAATTGGTAAAAATAAAACTAAAATATTCACAAATATATTTTTGAGAAGATACATAGTCAAAGCCATGAAATTCACTCGCTATTGGTCAATCCGAGTAATAAAATCTAAGCACTAACCGAGCGTATATTTCAGCTTTGAAAGCATTTGCAGAAAATCAAAAGAAACAGCAGTTAAATAGCTGCACTTAGACAATTGTCTCTAACACCAAGTTATTCAGAAATCTCTCTTCAAAGTCCTCGTCAGAAATTAAGCTAGCAAATTAAAATCACAAAGCCACCAAAACTACACAAGAAATCTGATGAAACCTAACATTATTGACAAAACAAGAAAAACAAACTAGCAAAACGCCAAAAGGCATTGTTGTAGAAAAGCATTAACGAAGTCAAAATCTGTAGATTAAATAAAAACAAAAACAATTTTAAATCAGATTTACTTGGTTTCAGCAGAAAGCTAATCGGAGCTGCCAGTAATGAGACTAATACACAAATCGGGAAAAAACGATAAACAAGAGTCAAATTGCTAAAACCATACAATATTTTCGACTGCAAACAATTTTAAACGTGATACAAAACTAAAATTTTCAGCTGAAAAATAATTGATGCTTCCTTAAAAAGCCCAACACTTCTGTCATTAGTGAGATATTGTGATATAGCTTTGATAAACCACAGCGGCATTAAGTTTAAACAAAATATAAATCAATTATGCCTCAGTTATATTATCCAACTAATACAGGCAAAACCCAAATACTAAAAATTATTAAAAAAACAAATAATTGACCAGAAAAATCACTTCGGAGAGAGCCCAGTTGTATATAGATACACCATAAAATTAGAATAGAAAAACGATTAGGACTATTAATCCGTGGAAAAGTTCATTTATGCCTTTTTGAACCGCCTTTTTTGCTACCTTTCGTTAATGAAACTAAGTGACAACACAGAAATTACAAATTGGTAAAAATAAAACTAAAATATTCACAAATATATTTTTCAGAAGATACATAGTCAAAGCCATGAAATTCACTCGCTATTGGTCAATCCGAGTAATAAAATCTAAGCACTAACCGAGCGTATATTTCAGCTTTGAAAGCATTTGCAGAAAATCAAAAGAAACAGCAGTTAAATAGCTGCACTTAGACAATTGTCTCTAACACCAAGTTATTCAGAAATCTCTCTTCACTTTAAGACCAGCTTGAAAGAATTTCATGCCTGGAAGGAACTCAGAAGTGAAGATCTCGAAAGATGGCTCCCCAATATAATCCAAATCCTTTCAATTGTAAAAATCACAATGATACTGCTAACATCCTCGCTATTTGGTCACGCAATTATTACCAACACTTAATTATAACGAAGTGGGGTCGGAGCAACGAAATTATATATGACCTAATAACGTTTCTTAACTAACATAACCTCATTCACAAAAATTCCAGTTCGATATGATTTGAAGTTTTGGATACTGAGCCGTCGCAACTGAGCTCATCAGAGTTGTACATCTTACCTTGTCGTTACAACACGCACTCAGTACAATCGACAAGTTTTTTATTGACCAACCTTCTGCACCATAAACATGGACCAGGCGGTGAACCTTTTCTGCGGCAGTTTTTCTGCACTGTTGCCGTTAACTTTCACTTCCGATTGAGATTCCCGATCACTCGGAGGAGGAGGAGGAGGAGGCGGCATTTGTTCATTATCACGATCATCATTAGCCTGATTGCCTTCCATTTCAATACTCTTAAATAAGCTCAGTCTACTAAGGCAACCTCAGAATTTGAAACTGGATTCGGAGCAAAAAAAAATAGAAACAAAAATTAATTTCTTTAAAAAATGTTGATTTCGGTCGTCAGCTGGCATTCGAGTCAGCTAATAATTTGAAAGTAAACAAAAGGCAAGTAAACAAAAGATTTGACATCAAAAATTCACCGATTGAGATAAAAATCAAAACTCTGAACTAGAAAATTCATTGGGTTTCATAGGAACTTCGTTTTTTTTTTAAAAATGTATTTCATATACAATCAATATACTGAACAAACTGAAAATCTTTGTGTTGCAAAAAATGGTCATAAGCTCAAATCTGATAAGCATTGCGCATACTTCTGCTGAATGAATGACCTTTCTGAGGTATAGAACTATTGGGATATTTTCCTAGAATCTATCAGGTGACATTCTCAAATGCTTGATTGTTTCGAACTCGACTAGATTACTCATATAAACAGAGGTCCATACATATCAATTTTTGAGAACTCAAACTAAATCAATATTTTTTTCTCATTGAACACTTCACCCATCGGAATTATTTGGCATTCAAAGTTATTAAACTTAAATTTTTTTGTGAAACGCTCAACAATAGTGAATGCTTCCTTAGTAATCTGATATTTTGCTTAATCAACACAGGCAGTTTTTGAATTTTAGATATCTTAAAGCTGCTAAAGGCAATGAAGTTTACATTCTATTCGACTGAAGTGTAAATACTAAATTCTACTATTCTGCTTACTGTTCGTGTTTATTCTGCATACATTTTTTTTGTTTTGTTCTTTGATTTGTAAATTTATGTAATCTGTCCTTAAATTTTAACTTCGGTAGTCGACTAGAATTCCTCTAATGATGTCAGAAGCTACAAATTCTGTTGGAAATGAAGTTCAAATGGATGGGAGCGGAATCAACGCGACAGTCCTGGAAGGCAAAATTGCGCAAAATTTCTGAAGCAATGCCCGAACTCAGATTTCATGGAGAAACACCAAATAGAAATGGTAAAGACCTTGATACTCCCGTTGCAAAAAGTGTTAAAAGGAGCTGTGCTGTTCTTAGTCCGGTGGAAGAGGCACATCCAGATGTGAATTTAGAGAAGACAGTAGAATCAAGCATTAAAAGATCAATTGATAACTTAGTTCCGTGTATACTTGAAACGATTAGGACCGAACTGCGCAATACTATCAGCGAGATTGTCGATGCCAAAATAAGTGATCTAAGAAATGAACTCGATGGCAAAGTCAACTTGGAAGCTACCAAATCTAAACTAAAAACTCTGTCTGAATCTGAGCTCTTGGAAACTTATAACAGAAGAGATAATATCAAAGTGCTTGGGTTATCTCCATGTTCTACTGATGGTAAAGAAAATTACCAGCAGACATCGAAGTTAGTTGTTGATGTTGCAGCGGACATCGGTATGAATTTGAAGGAGGAGGACATCTCAATTGCGCACCGTCTGCCGTCCAATTCCGAAAGAAAACCTATTATAGCTAAATTTGTGCGCAGGGTAACAAAATTTGACTTCATGAAAAAGAACAGAAACTTGGCGCAATCGGAAAATTACAAAAACGTCAAAGTATTTGAAGACTTGAGTAAAGCGAGAGTTAATTTTATCAACTTGATGAAGGCAGATGATAGAATTAATTCAGTATGGTCAAGGGAGGGCACTTTATTTTATGAGTGGAAATACGACAATTTAGCCTACAAAATTCATGGTTCGTACGAAGGTGGAATTGATCTCAATTACAGCATTGAAAGTGTACTAAATTGTTTCAATTCCTTTATTCCACCACCACGCGCAGATATCAATAATCAAAATTTTCGCCAGCCAAATTTGTCACATGACAAACAGCAAACCCAACATGTTTCAGCGAAGCCCTCAAATTGTCCAAATTTCAGATTTCGGGACCAAAAATCCGGACAAAGATCTTTTTTTCGTCCCCAATACTGAAGCTTCTATACATAAAAGCAACACAAAAACTAAGACTATCCTCAATGTAAATGTTAGATCTCTTAGAAAAAATTTGTTAAACCTAGAAGCTTTTATTTATAGTCTGGATGAACAACCTGATGTAATTTGTTAAACTGAAACCTGGCTTTCTGAAACAGATGAAATTTCCAACTATCTTGTTACTGGATACAATGGTTTTGTAGCCATGAATAGGGATTCTAAAGGGGGTGGAGTCATGTTGCAATGTAACAAATTTTGCAATATTACAACGGAAAGCAAGATCGACTTTCAGGAAGCTCTTTGTGTAGATATTTGCAAAAATAATCAAACGTTTAAAACTATAGTTGTATATAACCAACCACGCTCGAACAAAGTTGAATTTGTCAATATGATGGATAAGTTGTTAGAAAATCTAAGTTCGAGCAACAGGTCAGTCATTATTTGTGGCGATATGAATTTGGATACTATGAAAAATAATTTGCTGAGCAGAAATTAATTGAACAGCATTACAGCAAATGGTTTCTGTATTTCCTCTCCCGAACCAACACGTTCAACTAATGAGTACAGTTCTTGCTTAGACCATTTCATTTATCAAAATTTGGGTAAGCATGTTTCTGTAGAAGTCCTAGAACATCAAAATTTTACCGATCATAATCCCGTTATTCTGACATGGCGAACAAGTGAAGATATAAATAAAAATGATTTAATGTTCCGAGATACCAGCTTTGTAAAAAATCAGGATGCTGTGAGCCGTTATAAAATGGCATTGGAAGCACATCTCAACAAAAACAGTGACATTATTTACAAAAGTGTCGATCCTTGCAACGCTTTTTCCACATTTAACCAACTGTTTCTTAAAGCGACAGAAGACTTTGCTCCTTTAAAAAGTGTCGATAATAAAAAAAAGTTCCGAAGTGGTTTGATAATAGGTTAAAAAATTTACGTCAAAAAAGAAACCATGCTTATTATAAATATAAAGAAAACAAAAATAACAATGACCTGCTGAAGAAATTTAAAGAGTGTAGAATAAGGCTGGAAAAGCAATTAAAATTGCGCAAGAAACAATTCTATCTAAATTCTTTCCAAAAATGTTTAGGAAACTCTAGACAGACTTTCAAACTACTCAATGAGCTTAAAGGCAAATCATATAAATCACAGAATTTTCCAATCCTAAGCAGCTGTTATCAGAAGTTTGATGAGCCTTCGGATAAAAATAATGCAAACGAGTTCAACAATTTTTTTGCTTCAATCGGACATCAAGTCAGTAGGCACCTAAATAAAAGTTTCCAACCTTCTTTTCCTAGACACCAATGCTCCATGTATCTTTACAAAACTACTGCGAGAGAGGTGGGGGATATCTTAACTAATCTTGACAACAAGTCATCCTCAGGTGTTGATGATATAAGTAACATACTAATCAAACTATCTTCAGATGTCATCAACCCCTACCTAGTTTTTCTGATAAATTTTTCATTTGACAAAGGTATTTTTCCTAAAGAACTGGCTCGAGCAAGAGTTCTTCCACTGCACAAAGAGGGGTCTAAACTTGACCAAAATAATTATAGGCCAATTTCACTTCTTGTAGTTTTCAGTAAAATTTTTGAAAGAGCTATGTACAATCGCGTGTACCAATATTTAGGGAAATTCTCTTTATTTTATAAGAAGCAGCTGGGTTTTAGATCTAAACATAGTACAATTGATGCACTAGTTGAGCTAACCGAAACTGTTTGCATGAGACAACAACATTCGACCATAGTTAGTTTCGTTTTGGATTTAAAAAAGGCGTTTGATACTATCAATCATACATTTCTTTTGGAAAAACTAGAGAGATATGGAATTAGAGGCAACTGCTGGAACTGGTTTAACTCTTATCTGAGTAATAGAATGCAGCAAGTTGTAATTAATGATACTTCTTCTGATTGGTGCGAAATCAAAAACGGTGTTCCTCAAGGATCGATTTTGGGCCCTCTTCTGTTTTTAATATATATAAACGACCTTCCTTTAGTCTGTAAAAATGTTGAAGTTTTACTTTTTGCTGACGACACTAACATAGAAGCAGTTGGGTGCTCTGTTGAAAATATAAAGTCAGATTTAGATAGCATAAACTTCTGGCTTGAGAGTACCAAGCTTGTCCTTAATCTTAGTAAAACAATTCAACTTCACTTGAAAAAAGGCCCGGAAAATCTTAGTTTCCAATTGAACAAAACTGACATCAAAGTTGAGCATTACTGTAAATATCTTGGGGTAAAAATAGATAAGTTCTCCTTTCGGGATCATATAGATCATGTGCAAAGTAAGCTAAGTAAACAATGTGGTATACTAGAAAAACTCAGACATTATGTTCCTCGGAATCAACTAATTTCTTACTACAATTCGAATGTGACACCACTAATTCAATATGGTGCCTTGGTTTATGGTTGCTGTACCTACTCAGCGCTTCTACCGATCTACCTATTGCAGAAAAAAAATTTTAAAAGTAATATATTTTAGAAAAAAAGGCGATCACTGCGACGATATTTTTATATGTGTATCTACGAGTTACACATATACGAATTAATTAAATTTGTTCTGAAATCAATCAATGGTCTACACCAGCAATATTTCTGCAATAATTTGTTTCAATTTAAATCGAACGACCGGAAAACCAGAAGTGGGATTCTTAACTTGCTAAAGGAACCATTTTGTGAAAAGAAGTTAGAGCGCAATTCAATACGTTTTAGAGGCGCTAAACTATATAACAAATTAAAGATAATGCAGATAATTCCCGCTAATTTAGAGAATGGTAGCCAAGCTGAAGTGACAAATTTCTGTCATAAATTGAAAAATTCATATCTGGTGTCAAACTACGAGCTAATTAGATTCGTTTTTAACTGAAGCGAACAACAATGTTGAACATGTGCTACTCTAGTTTGTTGAATTGATGTGCTATCTGAATAATTTGTTAATTTGTGCTATATTTTGCATGTATTGAACGAAGGTTTATCAAGTCATTGTTGTCAGTAATTTATTGGGCAAATTGAAAAAGAAGATCGCTCTGATCTCGTTATTTGTCCACGTTGCTTGTTTATTATTCAACAACGAAATTAATTCTTTCTTTCTTTATTATTATCAGGTTAAATTCAAAGTATTTTTTAGCACATTGCATTTAGGCGTTGCATAAATTGTCCCAATACCAGAACAACCTACTTCAACAAACCGTTCAATAAAAACGAGTAGAAACATTTTGTACACCTTTCCTTTTTAATTCACCTGGTCTCAGCACTGTTTTTACTATGTAATTACTATGAACAGTTTGAATAGTTGTTCTGTTTTTTTATATGGGCACAATGACCAACTTTTTTAATGTAAATAAGCTGTTTCAGTACTGGTTTTACAAGTTAACATTGAAATAGTCAGATTCAGTACTGAAATACTCTTGGCGGTAAGCTCGAGCAATGACACTTCATTGGTGAGCACCCATTATTGAGACAAAACTGACTCAACTTTTTAAATTAAAGCTCTGCAGTGAAGATCTCCATTCAGCTAACAGTATCTCAAACGAAATAATTTTTTGTAAAAATTGGGAAGGTGCAAGCGTTACGTCATAAAGGTTCCGTTCCTTCTGGTTAAGCCTTTCTGTTTTAATACTCAGGTAACTCTTTAAATGAGAGGCAAGTTCAAAATTAAGGCAAAAGCACATACTCTATTATGCACGAGTACAACAGCATTAGATATTTCGCATTTGTTAATGAGTGTCAAGGTTGGCAAAGTTCTTCTCTACAGAGGAGTTACTTGACTTAAAAATTTCACGAATGGTGTTCACACGCAGAAAATTTCTTTGATTTTTTTCACCTGACAGCTTTAAAAAGGAATACTTTTGAAAGTCTAAATTAACATGTCAAAAAAAACAAATATTCAATCATGTTTAAATACTTTAATTAAGCTTTGGTCTTTGCTGTCTTCAATAGCTCTACTAGTTCTTTTCATTACTTCTCGTTCCCAATACTGTGCGAATGGTTCATTACGTTGATAACCAATTGGCGCTTTGTTGAACTTTTTATTTGAAAGAATAACCGTAAGGCACGGCATTTTTGAAGTTTTTCCCCCGCTGGTTTCTTTCCCATCACTGGCGTTGGAGAGAAAATTCTGCTGAAAAATTTCTGGAAATTTGTTTTTGATGATCTCGGTACAAGCAACTGTTTTGGTGAGCTGGCAATCCGTGGACACTAATTTAACCTTACTTTTTTCTTCATCATTCAACAGTTTCGTAACTTGTTCAGAGATCTGTTTAACTTTACTGTTTTTCTTGATATAAATAACAGGAATGTTTCCTGCGGCCATAACAAACAAAATCTGAAAATGAGACAATATTCAGTTCAATATTAAACGCCAGCTTCTTATTCTCATTATTCTCAGAAACAAGATTTTGATTACTATTGCGCTATTTTGTGCAATTTTTTAGACAAAGACTTGGTTAAGTATGATATCAATTCTAATTTTTTTATTATTTTAGCATAATTTACTATATACTGTTTAAAAGTATATACCAATTAGTATAGCTGTTCCTTTGTCGCCATATTACACACGTTATTACACACATATTACATGTAATAAAATACGTTTTGTGGAATTAAAGAGGTAAAATGGGCCAAATTGTCCGTTTTATTTGATGGGGGTGGGGGGCGCTGCTTCATATACATTAATTAAATTTTGCGCCTATCTTAACAATCAGTATGTTATTGATACCTGGAAATAAATTTTAACCAAATTAAAGAAATAGAGAACGCGTGCCAATGATCAAGGTTTGTTTTGTTAATAATCATTATGATATAAAATTCTCATAATGTTAATAATCATTATGTTAATAATCATTATGATATCAAATTTTGAAGACTAGCTTTCTGTCAAAAATTGAACCAATCTTTGAAGATTAGCTTTCGGCTATAAATTTCAACTAAATTATTAAGACGAGTCAGCTGTTTAAAAAATTAAACCAAAATTTGACAATTAGCTTAGCCCACTGTCAAATATTTGAACAAAATTAGGAAGACCAGCTTTCTGTTACCAATTTGACCCCAATTTCGAAAACAGCACTTCTAAATTGAAAAACTTTAAGACTAGCTACCTGTGGTAAATTTGAACCAAATTTTAAAGAGAAGAGATCATGAATTTTCACTATCAGAGACCAAACATTGAGTAAGAAAAGCAAGCACAGAATGCACTGACCTTCAGCTTTTACAAAAATTCATTAGCCAAAAAATTTAGACCAAATTGACTGTCATATAATAATAACGATCCCGCGTGACGCTGTAATAATATAAATTACCGGAGTTCCGACCGTGCATAGAAAAGGAGTTTCAATCCGCAATTCTGAGCCAAATATAAAAACGACACAAAAAGTGATTACTTAATCGACTAAAAGAACCAAGAACAATACTTAAAATTCTGCTGAAAGATGATGATCACGCCCCGCTCCTTAGTTGGTAACTGAGATTCAATTGATTGCGATGAGCTATAGCTTCATTAGGAACAGCGTTATCTGTATTTAGAGCATATGACACTGTGAATTTAGTAAGAAAAGGACACTGTTGCAAAGGTTGTCAAAACCGCACGCCATTTGATGATTAAAATGTGCATTTTGGACAAAGTAAATTGATCAGACGCTCTTATATCAAATATCAACAAAATTATTGATTTTGAGCAGAGAAATTTGAAGCTAAGTAGCTTGATTCTCATTAGAAGTTTTAAAAATAAAAAGACACTAAAAAACTGCTTTAAAAAGCCACGCGTTATCAAAGTTTATCGCTCGTTCGCTCAGAGAATTTTTTTTCACCATGCTTTTCTCGCGCTCTCCGAATTATGCTCATAAAAACATCGAAACCCTCTCTTTTTCTCATCGCCTTTTCTGCTTTTGACTTCTATTCAGCAGCTTCGTTTTTGACTTCTATTCTTGTCAAATGCAGTTTTGCCTTAGACATTCTATTTCACTGACACTTACATTTTATTTAATCGAAAAGGTCTCCACCAAAAACTAGGCTCCCGAAAAATTCCTTTCTGCTGACAGAACAAGTCAAAGCAGAGAAAAAACAATCTTGAGTAAAGTATCTACAATTGAGACCATAAAAATGGTCCCACAAAAGTAAGCGAGTCATAATTCGCGACAAAGAAAGCAATAACCAAAGAAAGTTTGAAAAACAAAAACTGTAGGAAATTGAGAAAAGATATGAAATTCATTTTTCATATCATTCTTTTTGCTAGATATATCATTTTTTTCATAACTTCAATGCAAAAACTACTCAGAAACATTATTCAACTCGAAATATAAAATGCAAAGGAGCCTTCAGCTTTATTTGAGTTAAGAAATTGAAAAAAAACTATAGATCAGCAAAATAGCTTAAATCCTTCAAATTAGAGTAAAACTACCATTAATTACCAGAAAGCTTTAAAACGCTATCAAAAAACCCAAAAATTACAAAATAATACTATCACCTTTTAGACAAAAATTTGAGATTCAAAAATAACTTGAAAAAGCCGAGCGCGAACACAAATCACTCGCTTCGCGATCATGTTTTTATGCCACCATTTCTAGCTGCTTCAAAAGCAGAACAATTAACCCCCCTTGTTCTCTCTTCGAACTTGTTTACCGAAACAACTATTTAAAACTAAATTCATTCCGTAAACTTAATTTAGTCCTTCGCTCGCTCACTTATAACAACATCCGTAAAGCCTCTTCGAGTCCTAACGAAACAAAAGATCAACATAGCTATCCTCTGGTTCGTATATTCACCTTGGCTCGTAACAAGCGTAGAAAACAAATACTGGTGAATCATGATGAAATTATGGTGAAATCATTCCAAATGGGGCATTATCAATTCCAAAGTCAACTTTTTGGTTCATGAAAATGATAAAGCACCAGTTGCTCAATATAGAGTGCACAGGGCATCCACATCGCAACCTACTACGTAACATAGTCCACGCCCCGTACCAAATACTTTGAGAACTTGGGTAACCTCATAATTGAAAGGCGGGTAAACCTGGCCAAGAACAACAAACCGAAGAAAAAAATGACGGTTTTCCTGAGGGTGGTGTGCTGTCGCCAATAGTCTTCAGAATCTAACAAAACAACATAAATCACCGCCAAAAGCATTCACAATATATGCTGTTCAGGCAGGAAAACTTTGCCATCTTTGAACCCACAGGGAGACAAACTTCGAGACGAGATTTCACACACCCAATGAAGGAGAATTAATAGGCTTTCTCAATGTTACATCATTTAATTTGGTCAAGAATTTTTGAGTTTTTCTATGAGAGGGCAGAAAATGAGCGGGCTTACTGGCCTAATACACACTCCAGTTTGTGTTTTCAATTGCACAAAACGAATGATATTGTCATTACCATCTAAAGTCTGTGTTATAAAAGCAAGTGGCCAACACGTTAGGGGAGTATTGTCTACTTTGATGATCACACAGTCGTCCAATGCTGGTTCATTTCCTTTCCTGTCGTCCATTTTTGTCACTGCTGCAGTGATGACAAATATTCAAAACAACTGGCGTATCATTTTGTCGATTGCTTAAAATGGGTAAAAGCGTTGGTCTTTTGAGATGATGGCTCGGATATTGCTGTGACGAAGTGTCTTACGATGAAGTGTCCAGGGGTTAACGCGAGGGGATCACTGATGTCTATTGATGGTCCTGTTAGAGGGAGAAAAATGAGGATTGCCTCATTTTGAGTAAGGAGAGTTTTGAAGGCACTGTTTGATAATTTGGTCGATCCAACTGTTCTGTAAAGATGGCGCCTTATAGACTCCACTGCCGCTTCCCAAAGTCCTCCAAAATGTGGTGTCCTAGGTGGTATCGTAAACCAATCAATGTGATTTTGACTGTCAAATTTAATGATTTAGCCCTTGGACTCATCTCGAAGAATTTATCTGAAATCGAGTTCTCCTTGGGCTTCTATGGAAGTTGTCGTTTTGTAAATGTGACTGCTTGGGGAATATCTGGTCTTTTGCAGTATTTAATTAGATTTTGCACAGGCTCCAAGAGCAATGCCACTGTGGTTTAAACAAGAATATGGCGGCGTGTTATTTCTGTAGCTGCTGTGATCCTGGGTATACAAGAGACCACAGTAATCTATGCCTTTGAACTGGAAGGCGAACGATTCAACTACACTACTATGCGCATATCACCCCTTAATGGCTGGCTCAAGCGGGCGTCGAATAGTATGCTAGGCTTGAAACTTTCTTCACGCTCTCTAGTCCTCCATAAAAGCACACGGCAGAAATGTATAATGCTATAAAGTTCTAATTTAGATGAACAGAATCTAACGGACAAAACTGTAGAAAAACGTCCGGTTTGTTATTTGTAATGAACTGTTTCGTCTTCTTTCCCATTAAATTAAGTTTATTGATACCCTCGAGGTTTTGTTTATTGGCAAATTAATATTATTGCTCTGGCCTACAATGGCTTTACATTTGATGGTGCTCATCTTGTGCTGAAAGATAATTTCTTGATGGCAGAAACAAATTTGTTGCTGTTGCCTGGCTTTCCTTGATTTGCTAATTTTGATGGGCACGTTGTGTAGATGATTTTTCGATGGCTGTATTTGATTGAGAAGTGACTGCTGTTGGAAAGGCTTTGGTTCATGCTGCGGAGATAGAATGTTGACTGTAAGGACCGATCTTCATGCTGCTGTGAAGGGTCTGTGGCCGTACGGAATCGTCTTTCCCGAAAAACTTATCTGACATTCGTTGCAGTGTTGAGATGGGTGCTGAATATCGTTGGCAAAACCTGGGGCTTGAGAGGCTATCCCTCCGATTTGTCAGTGAAAACACCTCAGTCAAACTGTTTGGATATGTTCCTTGAGGTTTTGTTGCTCCAGGCTGTATGTTACCGTAAACTCTCTTATCTTTAGTTTTTGAGATTGAACTGAGTTGTCAGCTTTAAGCTGCAGGTGACTGTGGTTGATGTTTAATCTATCTCAATTGGTCTCATATTCATTGAATTAATAAATTGACACAGGCAAAAAATCTTACAAGTGGATGCATTGATGAGTGTTCGGTGATCAGTTCCAGTATCCCGTTTTCTTGTTGATACTGTATCAGTAAGATAATTGAGCTGATGAAATTAATTCGGCTAAAACTTCAGTTGAGGTCGTGTAGAGAGATGTAGCTTCCCATGAGGACCAATTGACACAACTATTTGGGTCCCTTAACCAAAATTGGTGATTCAAACAACTGTGGGCTAAAATTCCCCGCGATGAACAGTCAGCATGATTTTCTTCTCTGGGTAAAAAAACTTCCATATTTCTGAAAATTGGCCACTGGGTTGGCAACGAAAGTCTTTCATTATATCGGACAACCCTTAACCTAAGCAAAGGTCGCTTGTGAATCTGTTCATGCAAAGACAGTTCGCTTACGATATCGGCTGTCATTAAAGGCTTCAGTTCCTGCTTGAGATTAGTGTGATCCTAAAAGTGCTGCATAGAGTTCTAAACGTGGAACGCACAAAATTTTGATTTCAGCGACACGTCTATGCTGTTACCATTTGAGTGTGCAATCGGTCATTCATTTGCTGTCGCACGTAAGCATCTGCTGCATTTGCTGTAGTCAAGACGTCACAGTATACCCGAAAATGCAGGGATGAGGAAAAAAGCGCCTCAATTATTCGTCTTTCAAGTTTAATCTTAGGCTGCTTGAGCTGATGACAAAATCTTGCGTACTGTTCCTGAATGTTTGAAGAGAGTTTCGTCCCTGCTCATTTTGTCCATGCAAAGTTTCATGAATGCTTTCAAATGAATGGTTGTTGGTGACAACCATCCCCGTGGGTCAATCCCCGTTGAAATGGTCGAGAACAAGGCTCCACTGTATTCCAAGGGTTTTGATTGTGTAGTCATCGCTGTTAGTGACCATTTCGTCTCACTTCTCGGGAGAATTGGAGGGCATACAAAAAAGACACTTGATGTCGATTTTCGTATATCCAAAAAAAGTTGTTTTCAGTGTTGCAAAGATTTCGTCTGGCAATTGAGTGGCGTGCACTACATCAGCACTCCTGTTAACAAGTCGCCCACATACATGTCGATAGCGATGGCAAGGTGAAGGTTGCTGTTGCTAAAATTGTCAGCTAAGGCTTTGAGAGGTTGAATTTTCACCGTCGAGTTGAAATTGTAGGTACATCTTGACAGTGTCGGCTGACAGTTGTACTTGATGAAATCGTAATCGAATGAGAATTCTGAAGAGCTCAATTGAAGTTGAGGTCCAACCATCAGACCATCGTTTAGCAGGACTCCATTAGCTAACTTAGCTGAGGCATTAAATACGACTCTGAGTATAGTTGGGGTTCTGGCGTTTTTGATATCACGATGAGGAGGCAAATAGAAGCTGTTTGTGAATGCAAATGGAGGTTCTTTCAGAGAGCTTCTGCCATGTGTCCAAGTTGAATAAACTCTTCAATGAACTGGCTATCTCTTGTAAATCTCTGGATTCACAATTCGGAAGATGAGGCTTCATTGTCTTCGTTTTTGCTTGATGGTAGCAATCACGCAGAGTTATTATCCTGGGTGTCGTTCATGGGAGAATGTTAAACAATGGAGAGCACAACAAAAAATTAAAAACAGCTTCAAATCGAAACAAACTTGCCGACTGCGGTTGACGTCGCTTATCAGACACCCAGTGCCTCAAAATGGGCGGCAGAAGAAATTGGAACGAACTGAAGTTTTGCAGAACACCATCAGATCAAATGAGGGTTTAAAAACAGGCGCAGCAATTCCCGCACTCAAATACTAACTCAAAGCAAAACTTTCGGGACCATCGTAATTAATAAAGACAAGCGCTCAAAAACCTGCCAAAATACAGTCCATGAACAATTGAAGCAGGATAGTTAAGTACTAAAACTGCCAGAACAAAAGATGTCGGAGAACGAACTGAAGGTTTCCCAACTCGAGTGTTTTCAAAATTAAGAGCTGCTGTCCGAAATGCTACGAAGATTCACCTGAGGTATACCATATCATCACTGGCCTGCTGGAGACCAGTAGAAATAGGAAACTCTCTGGACATAATACTATCAGCGCAACACAACCTCCCTGCACCGATATAACCGCGCTCCCTACCCTTTCCCCAAATATTGATAAGTTCACCCCTGATCCTCTTAACTTGGGAATATTAATAACCTACTACCGCACTCTTTATGCAGAACGATCGCCTCGTTGCAGACACTTATAGGAAAAAAATTTGATATCTTTATTGCTTTTTATATTTAAAATTAGACAACAGGATCAATTCATAACAACCAGATGAAATCCCGCTTAGATTACCCACCGAACATAGCCGGCAGATTGCCCGAAAAGAGCCGCCGTTGACGCGATTGATGCGCATCGAGACTGAAACAAAAAAAAGGACGAGACAAATTGACCGATTTTTGGTTTTTTCTCACCGTAAAAAGGTGTTGTAATTTGGCGTGCAGTTTCAGTTAGATTCTAAAACCAAAATTAATTCAGCTTCCAAACTGATCACTAATAAACTTATTACCGATATCAGTTAGCAAACACTTTAATGAACTTTGATAACTTAATTCTCAATGACTTAATGACCGCGCTTTATCGATTTATCCCGTCGCTTTTGATTTTGCTCTTTTCACTTTGACCGTATTCACTAGATTGCTTTATTGAATGCGTGAATGAATTTAAAATTTATTTAGTTGAACCAGTGAGTGAAGTAAGTCGGAAGTCAAACATGAAAATCGTGCCTTATGTAAAACGAAAAACGTGATCAAAAGGTAAAGCGAATTAGAAAACATAGCAGGACAAGTCCTGACGTACAATTCAAAGAATTTTCATTGACTAAACAAAAACTAGACCTAGAACGGACTATGAGTGAATTGGGAAAACCATTTTTAAAAAAAATCAAAGAAATTTGAAAAAAAAACTGAAAATCAAATTTCACGCCGCAAAACCACTCGCTTTCCGCTCCACTTCCTGCTTCTGCGTGACCAAAATCACTACTCCTATTTGACTTCAAAAATCATGAAAATGTGTGAACAGATCGGGCGCTGTGTGAAAAAAAGACTGCGCCCAATACAATTCAAATTCTGTGAATTGTAAAGGAGAGCGCCTAAATATTAGCCGTTGAGAGGCTGACGGCGGCTAATTACGACCAAAATAACTTTAAAAATCCTAAATACGGTTCAAAGCACGACTTTTTTGCACCTCGTAGCTTCTTTATCCAAGCCCTAAATTATCGGATGAAAACAATTGTTTGATTGAGAATTTCTAAACTACAAGGAAATGGATAAATATATATACAGTGAAAATCAGGAATCATAAAAATTATTCAATCGCAATTCGTAGGAGCTTTCTTCCCTGGTTCGCAGAAATAGACTAAGTCTTTCTTCTCGCGTCGTATATTCTGATTCAACTTAAAGTTGACAAACACTCCCGTTTCTTTGTACAACAAGTACTGTTTGAAGAACAGTCTGTTCATTTCGCTCAACTGGAGATTTTCATAATCGGCTTCTGGTACCCATTTGCACTCGTGCACCTCGTATTCGGATGCCGTGATTGGCTGGTTGTCTGTGTCTGTGGCCGTTAAGAGACAACAGATGTAGATGTCCGAACAACCCCAGCGGAACTCGTGCATGTGACGGAATGCTAAGATACCTGAAATATAAAATCTCATCTCAAATTATTCCCAGTGCATATTTCAGCCAAAATGGTGAAGTGTCTAACTTAAAACCTATGGCTGCGCGGGCAGGTTACGCTGCTATCGAAAATCAAGGGAGCTCAAATTAAGGTCAATTACTAACTTCAAATTATTAATCGACTTAGAATAAGTACATTTCTCAAGCCACTACAGCACTCGGGGTCTTCCCAAAATGCAGTCTTGTGATTGTATAACCTTGTCGTAGCGTTGAAAAATAGACAATTTACATAAGTTTTTTTAAATTACTTATGTAGGTACTTACGAGAACAATAACTTCTATCAAATCAAAGCAATCATATCAAATCTATTTTTCTAGAACTCTTAGAACTTAATATATTCCAAATTAGTACAAGCGTTTTCAACCAAAATCGTCCACAATAGCTTGTATACAGAACTTATTAAAATTCTCGTTCATGAATAAAACTGAGAAGCTTCAAGGTGACCTTTGAAAGTAGCAGAGATGCCCGTTTCCTCTTTAACCTCCCTCTCTACAGCTGTGGAGATGTTTTCTTTCGGATCCACATGACCACCTGGCAGTTTCCAGTACTTGGAGTAGACATTAGACAGATCGCCCAGGTATTTCTCACGGATGCAAAGAATCTCCCCTTTCTCGTTAACCACCAAGCCACCTAAGCAAAACGAACGGTTATTTTTCGTTTCACACCGATTAAATTAACTGCCTTATTCTAATTTATCTTCTCACAGTCTAACGCCATTTCAGCCCCGCAAACTTTTCACCCCAAAGCCTATGTATTCCTAATTATGATTGTTAACTGCGCTAACTAAATAAAAATCAAAATCGGGGTGAAATGAGAGAGGGTGATATTAATAGGCGTGGAAAGGCTGCACACCAAACGATCAAATACTGACACACGAAATGCTATGCGCTTAAAGATTTGAGATGTCTCAAATGTTGACTTGCAGAAATACGTTTTTAATCTAAACTTTTTCGACAAATGAAATGCAATAAACAAGACTTCAATGTTAAGTATTTTTACTTAGCATTACTTCGTTGAATTAAAAAGAAACCCAGCATACTTTCAAATCATTTCCCTCATGAGCCACTGCTAGCGATAAAAATGATACACAAGAAGGACAGGACCACTCCTGGCCTACAATAAAAAAAAAATCACTGATTAAAAAACTAGACATAGAATGGACAAAAAAGCATTGGGAAAACACTTAAAAATTCCCATCAAAAAATGAAATTAAAAAAATTCAAATTGCCGCATGTGAACAACAATCCAAAAAGTAAGTTTTCGTTCAAACAGCGTCTTCTCACTTAGTTTCAAAATTAGAAATAAATTCAAGCGGCGAAACCACTTGCTTGTACACTCCACTTCCTGTTTCGGCGTGATCAAAATCACGTCTCCAATTCGACTTGATTTTGTGAACAGACCTTACAAAAAGACAAGGACCCAATACAGTTCAAATTATTTGAAATGTAAAACAAAGCCTAAAGAATTCCGTAAACCACCTGAGCAGGAGACTGACCACAATAACTGACAAAACCAACTTGAACAAGCTTCAGCATATAGCATGAAATCTATCACAGTCGTTTCTATCACAGAAAAGAGGAAATCCAAAAAAATAGAACTCCTTATTCAAATCAATTTTTGAATTGTCAGTTCAGAATTATACAATATTTGTAACATTTTGACACAATCTTCTATTTTCTAATGTCAATTTGGTGCTGTACTTTCTTCCACTCAAATTGCTCAGAAATTTGTATTCATTGCCCGAAAGGGTTTCTGAGCGCAATTGTAGAAAAGATAGCTGAAAAATCATTAGACAACAATAAATTTTTTATCTCAGGAGTGCGGAAAAGACGCTTTTATCTCAAAAGTGCACAACAGCAGCTATCTGGATACGGGGTGCCAATGCGAATTATTTAGAAACCCTCAAAAAGTTAGTCAGAATCAAAATGAACTTCCTTTCAACATATCCAACAAAATACCCCCAGCAGATGCCAACGCTGATCCAGGAACATTGTTCCCAAAAAGAAGACCTGAACAAGACACTTAATAGCAAACAAAACAAATCCTTAAGAAACGTGTTTTTAAAATCAAGAAGAGATATCAAAAGATTTTCCTATCTTTAAATCAAAAACTTTAAACCTAAAAAACACAAAAAAGTTGAAAAATCTTCAAGAAAAAACTCCAAATCTGAGAAAAACAGAAGTTACCAAGAACCATCAGAGAGGTCTTTGTAACAAAACATTTAAACACTTACAAATGAATTTTTGAGCGTAAATGGGGGTGAGTAACTGAGGTTAAACCACCCTTCACACCACAAAACTGTCTCCACAAAACCATTTTTGTGGACTGCATACGTAGAAACTACTAAGGCGCACGGCTAGACGACAGCTGCTCAGCCACTCAATACCATCCGCATTTACCTATATATCCCGTTCTTGAGGATGAAAAATTAAAACCCTCGAACAAAAATCAGTGAAAAATCGGAAAAAATGCATTAAAAAAGACCATAGGACTAATATAACTGTTACAAACTTCATTTAAGAGGAATTAAAAATGCGTAAAACCAAAAACGGCAAAAGCAAAACTGGAGGGAAACAAAATTATCAAAGATGTCTACAAAACACCTGAAGGTCTTTTCCGTTTGCCGACCCCCCCCCCCCCCCGCTAAGTGGATACATATTATTTGCACACACCAGACGCACGTGCGAAGTTTTGACATAATGAGCTGCTATGTAATGGCACGTGCGCTATAACCTTGGGGTGCGGGGGGGGGGGGGGCAAACGGAATACATCCATACTTGAAAAGCTCGAAACGTCTAGAAAATACCATGTGAATTTATTTTGCAGGCTATTGAAATCTTTTTGGTTTGCAAAAATCAGCTAAAACATAGCAAACAAATCTCGAAAAGCAAAATTTTCCACAGCTAATTTTCTGCTCTCTCAAAAAATCGGCATGGACATATTACTCTTTATCTATTCTTCAAATTCAGCAATCTGACCCAAACATTAAATTGCCACGTGCGGCATTGCCTGTTTTAAATACACCCCAACAAAACTATTTAACACCGTTAGTTTGCCATTTTTTCGCCAACTACTGAGAAACTGACATTTGTTTGAGGAGACTCATCTGACCCTATGGCAAAAGCAATGATACCGGCAAACTGACGTTGCTAAATTCGTAATTATGTTCTTGGGTGCAAACCGATGATGGGTATAAATCCCTTAAGTCTGTACTTCTACTACACTACTCTTTGATTCTTCAAGATTACTAATCGATCATGAATAGGATCTTTTCAGTTTGTGCCCCGCTCCCCTAGTTAAAGAGCACGTACTATTACATAAATAATCACTTTGAAAAAATATGACACATGCGTCTAAGGGGGGGGGGGTGCAAATAATATGCACCCACTGCGCTGGGAGGGGGGGGGGGGACAAACAGAAGATCTCATTAATAGAATCCCATCTTCATTTCGCTGGCATGTTAACTTTCAATTTGACGACGAGCTTAGACAAACAACACCTCTTCAGACAGTCTACAGAAGTTGCTTTCGAAAATCTGGAACCAAATTTTAACAAGGTCTTTGCAATCAGCACGACCTTAGCTTGTGGGCTCCCGTGACAACATACAAATATGATTAAAACAATTTAAATAACAAGGCCACGACAGAACTTACAAATGTAAAATTGAGAAAGCAGTAAAATGTAAAATTCTCAAGCTCTAGAGAGAAATTGACAACAGCGTATTTCAAGACAAATATGAAGACACTTGACATTTTCACACTTCAAGAGGTACTCGTAAGCTTAGCTAACCGACTCCTAGGATGTGATGGGCATAGACGGGGTGGCAGTCCTCTCTTTTGGAGTTGATCCACTTGCTCATCATGACATAGCCCTTCTGTGCATGGTGGAACTCGAAACCCGCCTGAACTCCGCTCTCCACTGCCCACGCGAAGCTTTTCGGAATCTATAAGTCAGTATTGATGACGCAAACATCTCATGGAAATGATTAAAATCTACGAAATAAAATAGCATTTGAGGAATATAATATATGAGGCAGATATAAAGGAGTGCATTACTTAATAGAAACTCAAGTGTGTTCATATAGAGAAAGGTCACTTTTCAGAAAGGTCGAACAAACTTCAGTCTTCTCTCTGTTGACTTCAATAATATTGCATACAGGCCCTTTTCAGCGTTTACAAAATATTTCTGCAAAGAATATTTGCTTATTGCAATAAAAACCGTTTCATCAGCTTGCTGAAAATTCGCATCTTTACCATAAACGCCTGGGTTCTTTATGTCGTCATAATCGCAAGACGACATAAAGACGTTTATGTCGTCTTGCGATTATGTTAAGTTTTTTGTGGAGAAATCGGGTTTTTTCAAGGACATGTTTTCAAGGACACTGTGACTTCTCGTTAACAAAGCCCGGCATTATAACAATCATAATCATCAAACTGGACGGAAGTAGCTGACTTCCAAAAAACTGTAGCAACAAAATCAAGCGAAACAAAACAAAACTGAATTACATAATTAATCAAAACCGTTCCGAAATAATAAGATCTAATTAACCCCCTTCTTCCCTTATTCAATAACACATGTATTCAAAGAACAAACAGCGGACTAACGTCGTGCGAAATGCTCCCAAACAACCCGCAAGCGGCTAGCTTTGGTAATAGCCAGATTGGGTTTAGCTGTGGCAAGCAGTAGGGTGCAATAAGAGTGGGGGGCAATGGTAGTGAGGGCGGAGTTAAGCGGGACCGGGGGGAGCTTTCAAACCACCAAAACTGAATTTTGCACTATGATTTTGTATCTTCTGGGTTGTTTTGATTAATTGCGCACTTAGAGTCTAAGAGAGCTGCATCAACTGAGGACTAAAAATCAGATGGTCAGATGAAAAATTGACTAGGCCTGAACTTTCACGAAGGCCAAAGGACCTCGCATAATTGCTACAAACTTCGTTTGAGAGCAATTAATGAACAATACCACACGGTTGTTATGGTCATCGAGAATTTATTAACCTAGAGGCGAAGGGGAATAAAAACCGTGTGGTAATGTCTTCAATGAACTCTTTGCTATTATTATAGTTGCATAAATTACACCACATTGCAATTGATTATAGACAATCACTTTCCACAGAGCCTACATAGTAACGAGACCTGATTAATCAATTTTTGATGGATGCTCTCACCTTGAGCCAGACTCCTTCTATTTTATGCTTCGGGTACTCTTGTAAACAGTGTTTGAGAGCCTCTGTTAAACCAACAGCGTCCTTTGATGCAATCAACGAAGCAGCCGCCTGAAACAGACAATCAGATTACTGTTGATTAACAATTATTAAGAAATCAGAACACTCAAGGTTATATAAAATCATGGGTTGTTGAAAAAGAATTAACGCATCTTTAAGAAAAAAAATAGTGTATTAGAAAGGAGTGGCGGGACAACGAAAGCACGTTTCCAAAGCAGAAAACGCTTTCAGTTGCTTTAAACAAAATGAACAAAAAAATCTGGATCGGTGTACTCCCTGGGTATTATATATCCAGGATTAACTATTATCATGTGCTCAAATAATATGTATTCGCTAGTGGTTGTTCATTTTGGTTGAAAGCAATTCTAATTGATCAAATTGATTTGTTTACTCGGGTAAACTCTTTCAAATAACAACTTTTCTAGCAAGAACGAATACGTTGCTGAATTAACGATGGTTGTTCACAGCATTACAGCTTCAACATTTTAGCGAACGAAATTGTGCTGAGCACCTATTACAATTTAACGATTTTGCTGTTTTTTTATTATTCACTATTGGATAGCTTTAGCGGTTTTGATCTTCGAATGGGTGAGTCGAAAATCACTTTCGACAACTGAAGATCTCCTCTGGTAAAAACTTTATTTCAGTAATACAACTGTTTATTAGAGAGCAACTATTTTGTCTGTTACAATTTTAATATCTTGTTATTTACATTCAAATATAGGCAAATATTAAACAGATTTTTCCAAAGTTGATTGGAATTCAGTAGTAAAGTTCAATTATGTAATAAAGTGAACAAAATGATGGCATAATAAGAGTTAGTTAAATAACAGTAAAAGGTCAAGTTTGAACTTGGGTTTAAGCTACGTCATACTCCCCTCCTCAGGGAGACTTCCGGGCTCGAAAAATTTCGGTATCCATCATTCAGCGACGAAGCTCAAATCCGTAAAAGAGTAGAAGCTTGCCACAGTTCCATACCAGTTAGAAAGAATAAATGCGAGTAGAAAAGAATAAATGATCGTCCAACAATAGTAGCATATGATAAGATCAGAAGAAATTGCTCCACTCCAACCGAATAATAGTTAATGAAAAAGTGATCTGTCGCAGTATAGGAGGAACTATTGGTCTGCTGCAAGGGTACTCCAATTCTTCTTCAGTTTGGTAGTGCACATTATACTTTACAATACAACTGCACTAATTCAGAGATCAGTTTCAATGCGTTGAGAACAAGTTTATGAGAGACATGGGTCTGAATTTGATTCTACGGTTTTGTTCAACGTAGATAATGATGTGCGTGAGCCAGATTTACTTCTCGGTCTAGTGGCTTCAGTCAGGATGTGATAGTTCTCTTTCCATTTTTGTGGAATGGCATCAGCAGTAATGTTGTCCTTCACACTTATGACTGGTTTGACAGCAATGTCATCATTTTGTGATTTGAGGAATGAAGGAACAAATTTACGAATGATCTTAAATCTGTGATAAAGATAGAGAAACAAAATGTGTAAAATGATGTTCCCAATGAAAACAATAACTGTAAGCGACAAAGACATCTTTAATGGGACGTATTCTTTGAATTCAGACACCAGTGTAGGCTTTAACGTTCTCATATCAGCAGTGATTGGTCTCGCAATCTGAACTAAGTCATCACTTGACTTTATTATTGGGCTTCGAATCAGCTCTGCTCTCACTTTTCTCAGAAGCTCTACTCCCGCTGTTGTTCGAGACTCAAAGTAGGGCATCTGATCGATTTGTGGAATTTCGCTCATCAAATGCTCCAATGGGTCTGGTAGCTTAACGTCGATAAGTTTCGCTTCAACTCGGTCGGAGCTCTCAATCTTCAAATTTTCTCCAACAATTATTTGATAGTTGCATTCGACTGTTATAATGCATATCTTGCATCCCGGAATTATTCTGTTCCATGACTTATGTACAGAATCATGATGGTACTCACGCATTTCATAAGAATCTGAAGCCGAAGTGATTAGCCAAATGCCGCATCCTAAATTGGCAGCATTCGCTTGCGTAGGAAGGTAAAATACTTCCGTGTCGCAAGTCTCCGCTGCTTTTAGGGTCGAACTAACGAAGAGGGTTGCCAGGCAAGAAGGATGATTCGTTTGGGTAGCGATAGTCTCATGGCATATTCGGTATCTAGCTGATCCTAGACATGCCTCAAACTGATATTTTGAAGTGTTACCGATTCCATTTGATCCTCTGATATGGCAAGATAGGGCGCTTCGATGACCCATCGGATTGCCATACGAGGTTCTGGCTGTGGCATCGGAACTATTTGGGCCTGGCACGTAGAAAAAACAGTTTGTCGCGAGGCCAACGGAATGGCAAGTGTAAGAACTAGTCCTTCATCCAAAGTCACGACATCTCGAAGAAGTTTTGCGTCATAATATGATAATAAATCTGTTGGGGGTATGGCTAAGGACAATCTGCTACCACCTAAAGACTGGTCAGCAGCGACAGATTTCAGTATAGCAAGTAGAGACTCCTTGGTACCTTGTGTACCAAGGACATTGGTAAATGTTGTTGTAGTAACGTAGGGATGGCATTTAGGACATTCATCCGATACGTGCAGAGAGCTGTTCTATAGTTTTTGAGGTCCGCATAGAGCATTGAGAGAAGAGAAGCTGCTGTGTCGAAGTTGAAATTGAGCTGTTGGTTCGAGAACAGCATTTGGGTGCAGTCTCGTAGAATGTGAAAGTTGCCCTCGAAAACGTTAAATTGTTCCTCTATAATAGCCCTATTTTTGTTCTGTGTCTCTGTGATCTGCTTTTGTGTCTCTCTAATCTCTTTCATTTCATTCCCAACTAAGAAAAACTTTCCATCAGTTGCAGTTTTTATCTGCATTACGTAGTCCGTCAGTGATGAAGTGAAACTGTATAGTCGATCAATATTAGCTGCATTCTCTTTAGCTCTGTCCTGGCATGATCCAAAAATGCCAGAGAGACCGCATCCGCCTCCATTTCCCATGAGGACACCAGAACCAAAGAGCCCTATTCCAGCCATAGCAGCGACTGCGACATGTGCTCCTCGTTTAACTCGGTTGTTTGTTCCTCTGATTTCATCACTGTTTTGGAGAAAGGTTGAAGTTTCGTTTCGAATGAGTTGAACATCCAGACGCGACTTTTTGACTTCTTTCTCTATCTTTGACATGATCCAATTAACATTGAAAGATGAGGCATTTACATTAAAACTAGATTAGAAATCAAGTGGGCAGTGGATAGATGGTAATTTCCACATGTCATTTAGGCGTCTGAGTAATGTATTCAACTCTGGTTTTAAGGAAAAGTTGTACGATGAAAATTGAACCATGAATTGAACTGGTACGAACTTTTCGGCCAGAAGAATTTTCGTTTCTTCGTTGAAAATAATTCCTTTTTCGAGTAAATCATCAAAGTTGCGCTCTTCTGCTGTTTCAGCTGTACGAATGCAGAATAAGATGAAATTAAGCATCAACGCGGCAAACTTCATCTTTCTAAACATGTGAATAATTATGAGTTTGTGTTTCAGGAATGGAGTTTTATGGCAACTGTTACAGGTTTTAGTATGAGAACAAATATACGCATGTTTGTAAAACATTATTTTCAGTAAACAGTACCGCCTGTGGCATTAGGTTTAGGAACTTTTAGGTGAGAGTCATGTATATTTGTAGTATAACAAACTCAGTTTAAATCTGTATCGCCGACTGTGGCGTTAGGTGTAAAAAACTGTTTTGTTAGTTTGCTCCTTAATTTTGACAGTTCACACCTCGCTGCTCGGTTGTGAGTGGTGGAGGGACGTTACTTGTAATTGTGATAGTGTAATTGTTTTCTATTGTATTTTTATCCGGTGATAGTACAATAACTTGCTTCTTATGCTCAATTGTTGCAAAATTATGTGTCAGCCTCAATGCGTCGTAGTTTTTTGCCAAGGTTAGTGTTTCCAAAGTGTCAAAAAGGTGAAAATCTATTTCAGAGACGAAATGGATAGAACCCTTATGTTGAGAAGTATAAATTTTATCAAAAATGGCAAGAAGTTAGGAAAGGAGGCTGCCTTGACTTCGCAAGTGGACCGCGATTGTTGGGCGAAGCGGTTCAAGCGCTCTTATTTAAACAGTGAAGGCGCGTTAGAGAGTGGCGGGAAAGAAGTTGCAACCGTTAAGAGCGTTGCGGAAGTGCTCGATGTTGCACATGTTAAGAACGGCATTCACCATGACCAGATAAAACCAATGGTGACGGCCTTAACAGCGGCAGGCCTATTTCTTCCACCTTACACCGGAGGCCTTGAGCAAGCAGTAAAAGAGTAAGTTTGTTGTGCTCCCTTGCTTTTTAGTGGCAACTAGGTTAGGCGATTACTAAAATGCGGTGTCTGATGTTTGTAGGTATAAACGATCTTGTCCAACTTGTTACAAGGATAATCATCGATACGATAAGTTCCTTGTGACGAGTTTGAGTACACGTCGGCGACAAGACCTTTGTACCGCGCTAGATTTAGAATGGACGGCAAATCTTAGCGGGCACACAACGGATCCAGTTGTGCTGGGAACGCCGGATCTAGGTGTAAAGACAACAAAACTGGCCGATGAGTACGGCCTATTTATGTTTGCCAGTGTTTACTATTTGCTAACTGGCGAGATATCAAGTAAGAACAGTCTCTCAGCTATTGTTTGACATCTTTGTGTCTTCCTATCGATCTCTTCTGTTTTTTGTTCTTAGAAACGAACGGTAAAGAAATGAAGAAAGCGAAGTGCTTTCGCTTGCGCCAAGCAAGTGGGCACAAAGTCATGCAAAATTTCAAGGCTTTCGAAGAATTGTGCCTTCATTGGCTTGATTATCAGCTCAATCCGTTCGAAATTCACGATTCAATGAACGGCACGGGACCTGTGGGAGACCACTGGGTAAATGTTTAACTCAAACTTTCACAAAAATGCTTGGTCTAATTTTTTATCTTGGTCTCATTTAGTATTTGGCGTTGGCATATCTGATGGATGTAGACATCTGCGTCTACTTCGACTATGGCAACGATAATTCGGTCTGGGTCAGATACCCTCATAGTCTAGATTCACAGAACAACCACTCAGCCTTGCTTCTAGTGAACAAGCACATACGAGGGAGAGGGTATCACTGCGAACCTTTAATTGATGTGCCAAATGCTGAGTTAGTAAAAAATTCATCTTTTTCCATCTTTTTTTGAAAATCAACGTTTTTTTATCTCTTTTTTTGTTTTTAGCGTTGACAATGAGTTCGATTCTCGCCTAGTAAACGGCGAAATAGGTCCTCGAGCTGCAAAAAGGCTGCGGACCGATAAAGACTAAAAACTCACAAAAATTTCATTGTTGGCATTCATTTATTTCCAAGCAGTTGAGTAAAGAAATGTTTGAAACTCATTGGAAATTTGCGGTTACTGTAGTGTTTGATCGTAGTTATGAAATCTGATATTAATTATTTCAAATATTGTCATTTTTTAAAAAAAATTGTTATCTGTCATTTTCATGCAAAATCCGCCATCTGGGGTAGGTTTGGAAAAAAAATGTCAAAAGTTTGCAAAAAGAGCATTGCCAATAAGTCAGATATGACCAGAAAGGATGTTTGTCCCCCCCCTTTTAGGGGTCTGGAACCAATTTTTGAAATAGAAAATTGACATTTTTGATTTTTTTTTCAAGTTTGGTCACCTTAATTTTTTCGAAGTTTCTTGAAGTAAGAAAACAAGACGTCCCTATGAAAAGTGCACCAATCGAAGTAACGAATGTGTTGCACTGTTTTGCACTTTGTTTTTCTAATGGAAAACTTTTTTTTAATGAAAATGTGTAATTCAATTGGTAAGGAAGCCAATTTTTGCAAAATAATTTTGCAAACATAAGGCCAATGCAGTCCTGCAGAATAATCAGATTGCTGTATAGCAAGTTTTTTAATGTTTTTGTCTTTTATCTTAAGCTTCAAAGTAGATAAACATGCTGCTAGAGATGGGTAACTTGTTCGTTCGAATGCTGAATTTTTGGTTATCAAATTGAACACAGTCCGGTTTTTGATGTTGTCAAAAACAGAAATAACAGATCCTATTGAACACTGACTTGTTAGGTGATATAGGTTGCTGTGGTTTAAATTAATATTCATTTGCTTTAACTTGTCTAATAAATTATCAATAGATGTAGTTTGGACTACAGTGTCATCAAATTGTTCAATGCTTGATTTGTGATAAAAAACTCTCAGACGACTTGCTTGTATATTACTAATATTACTGGAATTGGTTTGTTCTTTGGCTTTTCTGAAACTAGATCTGCAACCAACAGCTAGTTTTGTTATTGGTGAAACTTCCTTTGATGACGTTGTTCTAGGAGTCGAAGTACTGGGTCCAGGTGCTTCAGTTTCACCTAATTGTTGATTTTCCACTTCTTTGCTTCTTTTGATGTCAAGTTTTGTCGCTCTTGATTCAGCTGCATCAGGATTTTTGAATAGACGTTCCATGTTTTTTCTATACGACTGCTTAATTTTACTTTGTTTTTTAAATGCGAAGGTGGAATCAACATCTTCCCGTCTATTGTACGAATCATGTGCGGGTGATCTTTAGAAGCAGGTGGTGGAGAACGTGTTCCTTTTTTGAATTGTACTTTTCGTGATTGAGTCTTTGATTGTCTTTCTTTGTCTTCAAATAAATTGCGTCCTGCTTCACACTTAATTGTTATTGGTGTTTCTGTTTGCTCGTACTCATCGGACTGTGACTCCTCTTGCGTATTGGCAGGCTCTGTCGTGGTTTGCTGTGGCTCTCTGTCTGCGTTTTGGCCGTTGAACTGTTCAAATTGTTCAGTTTCACTTTCATTATTTAGTTCTGGGAAAAATGGAAGTTCAACAAAGTTGTCTACGACTTCGTCATTTTCTTCTATTGGAATGTTGGCCATCTGCTCTCCTTGTAGGTTGCCCGCGTCTTCTGCCGGTTGAAAAGGCTGAGCAGGGACATGGGGAAATATTGGAGCTACAGCAGGTGCAGGCAGTGCTCCTGCTGCGGCTATTGGGAAAGAGAGTGTGACTGTTGCAGGTTGTTGCTCTGTTTGATCTTCTTGATTTTCTTGTGGCACGTCGTCAATAAAGTGGTGTTCAAGCAGTTTTGGAATTTGTTCATCGAACAATTCTGGTTCTTGTCTGTTTTTTCTCAAAAGAGGATCAGGAACTAATTTGTCCGGATCAATGTCATCAAGATCTGATGGCTTCACGTTTGGTGTATAGGGTCTAAGTCTTATACGGTGTACACATTGTGTGAACAAAGTGCCAACCTTCCGAATCAGGTAGTTTGAATTTGTGAGTACTCTCTCAATTCGATACAACGGCAGCCAAACAGTCATTGATTTATATCCAAAGTCAGATTGATTCATGAGCTTTGGGTTAAGTAGCAGGCAAAACGAATTAAGTGCTAGAGGGCTTGAAAGTGCTTTTTCGTCATAGTATGTTCGATACTTGAGATAAGCGTGTATTAATTTTGACTTATTCTCGGAGAATTTTTGCTGCATAGCATCTTGCAATTGGATAACAAAGTCAGATTTTGGATCAAGATTTTTCAAATTTTTATTGTTGAACCTCACATCCAAGGGCTTAATCGGTTCACGACCGTGAAAAATTGATGTGGGTGTGCAACATATTGACGAATAATATGAGGTATTATGAATGTAGGTTGCTAGAGGCACATATTTGTACCAGTTGGACCATTGTTCATTCGTATTGAGTTTAAGAATTCTTTTCAGCGCTCCGTGTGCTCTCTCAACAACACCTACAGATTGTGCGTGCTTAAGTGTGGCGTGTTTAAGCTTTACTTCAAGCAATTGTGCTAACTCGTGCATTAGATCGGATACGAAACTACTGCCTAAGTCTGACAAAATTGTATGTGGTATATAACTGTGTTGGAAAAATATTGATGTGAGCTCTTGTGCTACTCTTTGTGCGCTTACATTAGTGAGTGGTACAGCAAAAAGGTATTTCGAAAAAACATCAATACCAGTCAAAGCATACTTATAAACAGTTCCACGAAGTGGACCGACTAGGTCGATTTGAAGTATGTCCCGGGAAAGGACTGTAGTGATGATAAGGGTTGCAAAAATGTTTTTAGCGCTTTATTGGAAATGAGTTTTGTCTGTATACATGTTAAGCAATTTTTGACAGCATTAAGAAGATATTCTGTAAATCCAGGAAAATAAAATCTTTTTCTGAACTCAAAGGCAGTTCCAACTACTCCTATGTGTCCAGCAATTTTCGAATTATGCAATCTATAGATTACCTCTTTCCAAAGGCGTTTAGGCAGGCAGTACTGGTTGTACAGAACTTTGCCAGTGTCATCAAAAAACTGTCGATACAGTACATCATTTTCAATTGTTAGTCTATTGAATTGCTTAGCGTATTTTTTGAGTGCGAATGATGCGTACTTGATATCCTCAACAGTGTTATTTTGTTTCCAAAAGATAACACGCTTTATAACTTCATCTAATGATTGCTCATGTTTAAGGTCGATAGGATTCAAGCGTTCAGTCAAGTCGTGCAAAAAATCGCCAGGATCATGCATCAAAACTGCATTGAGTTCTGGAATTTTTGGTTTCAAACGAATCAAAGTTTGTATTTCATAGTCGTCGGTTTTTGAACTTTGCTCCTCAATTTGTCTTAAAATTCCATCTGGTATTTCAGATTGCTTCAACTTATCAAGCATTTCAATGCTGACGTTTGCTTTTTGTTCAAGTAAACACTCGATATTTGCCAATGAACTGAGTGATACGTCAGGCGTTTTGGCTGTTGACTCAATTTCTATCTCTCTAATTGGCATTCTATCCGTCAACTTTAGTTTCATTGTTTGCGATGGGTCAGTTTGCGACCTAGAAAGGAAATCGGCAGCGTAATTTGCTCTGCCAGGAATGTGAGCGATAACAAGGTTGTATGACAAAACACGGTCAAGAAAATTCCATAGCGACGGTCGAATACTTTTTGCTTGGAAAAATTGGGTTAAACTTTTGTTGTCAGTAAGGACTATTACAGCTTTTTCCGTACCCCAAAGATAATGAGAAAAATGCTCAAGGGCAAAATAAAAGGCAAGAAATTCCTTATAGTAGACTGAGAATTTAAGCTGAGCGTTATTAAACAGTTTTGAACCAAACGCCACTGGCGCATAAGTTTTTCTGTTCTCATTTTTGTTGTTTTTAACATAATCCTCAATCATCAGTACAAAACCAGTGCCAAAATAACTAGCATCGCAGAGTAGAACATACTGCAATCCTGGTTTAGCTAATCTTAACGTTAAATCGGTTGCTTTTACAAGATCGGTTTTGACTATTTCAAGATGTTTTTCGTGTTCCTCTGTTAAGACAGGTTCAATATCTTTTCTCAGTAGCTTGTAGAAGGGCATGAGTTTATCTCCCAAGTTGGGTATAAAATCACGCCAAAACTGGACAAAACCAACTAAACGCTTTACCTGTTTTGGTGTTCGGGGTAACTTGATTGTTTTGAGAAACTTTTCGATTCTTTTGGATTCTGGTTGTATACCTTCTGGTGTTATAATTTTTCCAAGAAACTTGACTTTTTGCGTGGCAAATATACACTTATTTGGTGAAAGTTTAAGACCTGATGTTCTTATGCATTCAAATATTTTTCTGAGACTTGGAATCAACTCATCAAAATTTTTTACTGCGCTTCCTATGTCATCCATATACTGAGTGCAGATGTTTGCTGCAAGACAAGAATCTAAATAGTGCCTGATAAATGAACTGAATCCTGTTACGGACTTGCTTAGACCTTGTGCTAAACACTTGTATGCATAGGTGCGAGAGGAAAAATTAAAGGCTAAAAGTTGGACTGAAAGATCATCCGCCATTTGAACACAGCGGTATGCCTGCGAACAATCAAGTTTTGTAAATAAGGATTTTCCTGCAAAGTGATTTGAAGCATCGCTGTTTGAGATTGGAAAATTACTATTTATATAGTCATTTCTTAACAGATGATTGATACGCCTTAAGTCAATAAGAATTCTCAGTTTGCCAGAATCTTTGCGTTGCGCAAATATTGGACTACTGTACTTTGAATGTGATAAGATCGTGATCAAATAATAGTAGTGCATCAATGCAAGTTCTACTGTGAGCTGATCTCTCAGGTGTATTGGCGTTTGTGGACTTTGAACATAAACACGAAGGTTATGCTCAGGTGTGAGTTTGATCTTTAACTCTGTGTTATAACCTACATCGAAACGGTGCTTAGCAAATATATCAGAAAATTCCACTAGTAACTTTTCTACCTGACATTTTTGCTCAAAGGTTAAAACAGAATTTTGCCAATCGAACTTTTCAAGAAAAAGGTCACGATCTTTTGCGTTATTCTTGGGGTCAATTTTTTCAAGATTTTGAAAGTGCAGAATTTGATCATAAATATCACGCTGCAAAGGAGACAATTTGTTGGGATTGTCACAGGTTTCAGGGGTCGGAAACCAAAGTTTTTCATATTCTGGTTTTGGTCTGGTTTGGTTCAGAGGCTGAAAGTTTTTTGTTTGAACAAGTTGATTAATTTCAGATTCCAAGTTTTCATGGCTTTTCATTTTTGCCAAAGCAATAAGCTGGGGGTCTACATTAACTAGCCTTTCTGTTTGTTTTTCATTCAAAATTTCAAAAAGGCGACCTGTGAATCAACACATAGGGTTATTTTGTGGTCAGTGATATTAAGTGCTGAAATGAAAACTACTTTTTTCATCTAATGTGCTCAAGGATGATGTTAGAGCTATTTCCTTTTCGTTTTCAAACTGAGTGCAAGGTATTATTACTCCACTGCAATTTTCTAAATTAGGAAAGCTCTTATCGAGGTAACATTCAAGCAATTGATGTGAATTGGGCTGTAGTTCGTGTTTTTTACTCAGTAATAGGGGAATATTCTTCAGTTTTTTAGATGTTTGCCTCCTTTTATCTTTTGGCTTGATTTCATTAAGTTGTATTGTCATTTCAGGTAGTTTTAATAAATTATAAGCCGGACTAATGTCGATAAAATTTTTCTTGAAGATAGGGTTTCCTAAAATGACGGTATTCATTGTTTGAAGTACTAAAAAACTATCACTGAAATGATGATTGCCAATTGTAAATTTTACTTTGACTTGCTGTTTTACTATAACTGGGGCACTTGAAGCTAACTTAACAGTGTTATAAGTGGAAGTTTCTACCTCAAAACAAATTTGCTTTTCCTCGAACTCATTTAATAAGGATAATGGGATAGCGTTTGAGCAAGATCCTGAGTCAATTAAAGCTCTTCGGCGAAGACTATCATCAAATTTTATTCTAACATAGGAGAGAGTTTCTCCTTCTAGAAGGATTACTGCGCAAATATTATCCTCAATCTGCATGTCTGGGTCTAGTGAAGTATTTACATGTAAAGATTGATTTGATGAGCTGGTATTTAATGGAACTTGTGGCTTATCTAGTTTTTTGAAGACCGTTGGAACGGAAAATTTGTTCCACCTCTGCGTCCACGTGATCGCATTGAGCAATTAGTTGCCAAATGATTTGGATAGCCGCAGATATGGCAAATGATTTGGGAATATTGAGTAACAGGAACATGTGACTCCTCAATTGGTTGAAAAACTTGAACAACTCGTTGCTCATTACTTGCTGTTTGTTGTTCTTGGATCAGTTGAAAGTTTTGCGGCGTTGTCGGCGCAAACTGTGGAGCATTAGGAGTATATTGGAAATTATTTTGAGCAGGGAATGAGAACTGGTCGTTGAAGTTATTGAAACCTCTGTATCGTCTCGATCTGCCATAGCCTCGAAAATTTCCTCGACTTCGGTAGTTTGAGTTGTTATATGAAACTCTTTGTCCACGGTTTGAGCCTCTAAAACCATTTCCCCGAACCGATTTCCGAAAATCTGACTTTGTAAAAAATTTTGCATCGAAACGTTTATTTTGCTCCTCGACTTGCTTACTCAAAGCGCTCATTTTATTTTCCATAGATTCCTGCGTTTGGCTAAGTTTTGATAAAGCATTTATCAAATTATCTGAAATTGTTGGATTCACTTCGTTAAATGCTCCGTCAATATAGTCCTCTTTTTTGCATAGGTCGTGTATAGTCAATTGCTTTCTATCCAAGAAGCATAAATTCTCAACTGTTGTGTTGTCTGGTTGTTCCAACAATTTTGCTCTAAGCCAGCTAGGCATACATTTTTTGAAAAAGCGCTTCGTCTGATTTTGTCTCTCTTGTTGTGCAAAACGTAAATTCTCATCATTTCTAGCATCTACGGCATCTTGAGCCGCCTGATCCGCTCCGGGTGGATACGCCTCGGGTATGGGATCAGGATAAGCTTTCAAAGTCATATTTTGCAAGGACACAAGAAAGTTTTCTGGTGAATCAGTTTTGGGGTCGAAACGAACGTTTTCTAACTTGATTACATGCAACTCTTGCAACTGTGGGTTGCAGAAATGGTTTCTTAACGCCGTTAAACTTAGGGCTAAACCATTGCGTGTCGCTTCTGGTAAAGTCTGGAAATATCTCAGATGCAATTGCAAAAAGTTAGCCTGTTGGGCTCCTACTACTGCTGCAACTCCTATAATGCTCCTCAAAAGATGCTCAAACTCTCGAAAACTTTCTTTATCTGTACCGCTGAACGGTTTTAAGGCAAAGTTAGGTTGTGCCATTTTATGTGCTCTAAGTTCAAATGTTTAAGCTTTGTAGTGTAGTTGAGTTGGTTGAGCAGTGGTTCGACTTGCCGAGGAATTAAGAATTTTTAGTGTAGTCTCTTGGCTTGATGGCCTTAGACTTATTTAGATTTAAGATTGAGCTACGTCATAACTATTAACAGCTGTTGTAAGACCTTAAAATATTTGTCAAATCTTAAAATATAAGCGTGGTCTTGTAAAATTTTGCATGAATCATCATAAAGATACAACTGTTTTACAAAAAAAACTTTTTTCATGAACTTTTCTTGACTGATTTATGATATTATTGGGATAAGTACTTACAAAGCAAACAAAATAGAGATAATTACTTCTGCTCAGCAGGTTCAGCGGTAATGGCATTGTAAATAAATTAAAATTTATATCACAATATATGCTATATATTTAATATCATACCAGAGAAAACGTCTTACCAGAGAAAAAGCGTAACTTGTAAAAGTCTTGCATAAAATCGGCGATCTTGTCAGAATCGAGCAACATTCTTGTAATATATTGAAAGAGCCGTAGAAGGTCGAATAAGGCTACAATTGCTGGCTCAAATCCGAATGGGGTTAAAATGAGAGTAAAAATTTTTAACAGCTACAACGATTTGAGCGTAGATCCGAAAACTCATCTCAAAGTTTTAACTCACGACCACTGTTCTCATTAGAGAATATAGGGCAAAAAACAGTTACGAGTGAAGAAGGACATAACTACTAACGCCTGGCGAATTGCTCTGGCGGACGGTTGGACGCTTGGCTTCGACGGTAGCTAGCTTCGGTTTAGGGAGGATAGTGGGGGGGGGGGGGGGGGGGGTTGAAATAGGAGCGAGGGCGAGGGGTGAAACTCAAAGAACCACACCCACACCATTAATTTATGTCTCCAAAACAGTTTCGGGGAAATGCATAGAGTCTAGTAGCCCAGAAGGCTCTAAAAAGAAATCAATGCCCTCTGGGTGTCACCTGTTAATTTCGTTTTTGTGAACGAGAAGGTCGGACAAAAATCGGTCAAGGCAATAAATCGCATAAAAACCGCAGGAACAAAAAATTGCTAAAAACTTGATCGCAGTTATCAGAATTAACTGCAAGGGGAAAAACATGTACAAAGTAAAAAAATAACCTTTACTTCCCATTTGTTTAAAATTTCTGCTGCCCTTTTTAACCAAAAAGTGCTTCCTCCCACTCGAAGTTTTTTGCATCAAATAGTTGCTCTCTCGCACTATCAAAAACTCATTTAACGTAAATTACAATATTAGCATTCATGAAGATAACCTTTTAATGACAAAAAATTTATCTGCGTAACATCACGGAATAAAAAACATATGCATGAGTACTTTTCCTGTACAGAGAAAGATTAGGTTGGTGCTATGATAACGTATAGTATCTCTGCTGAATACATAGCAGTAACATAGTGGAGCTCTCGCTCAAAACCTGATCACTAGCTAAGAAAAAGTAGAGACCGTTCAGCCTTTTTGAACAATGGTAAATGATGAATTTGTAATTGTTTCTCTTTGGATTGAGCGACACCCTCTGAGGCAGAGAAGCAGCTTCGAAGAAGAAAGAAACGGATCTGTTTCCGAATGACGGAAACAACGAGAGCATACTGCTCTTTGCACCTTTCGCTTACCTTAGGGAGCTATCCGTTTGGGAGCTTTTGTAGCTGTAGGTCCGGCGCTACCGGTGCAGGCAATCAATAGCGATTGAATGTGCTATGCTCCAATTCTATCACGGGTTATTTGTATTAAGATTATTTAAGACTCGTGATACTTGAATGAATCTTGCAAGCTTTTCGAACAAGTCTTTGCGGGGTATGAAGAGCTTGATAAAGATGAAGAAAAATGTTCTGACGAAGGTTTCTCCGATAGACTTGAGGCTTTGATGCCAAGTCTTGCATCATTATCCACAGAGGTTGCGTTACTTGAGGTCTTGCCTTCGATCACCTGAATTTGGCTCTTGATTTCAACGTCGTGCATATTTAGGAGACCGGCAACAGTGTCTCTGACAGTATTGTGACACAAATGTGCATTATCAGCTTTGGCGCATGAGTTAAAAAATTTTACCCCAGCCAAAATTGTAGCGTACACTTTTATGTTCCAAGCATCTCTCAGATATATGATATCCTTGAACTGTTGTTAGTTAAGATTGAAATAGTATTTTGAAAGCAAGTGTTAGCAAACCTAACTTGTGTTACCAAATCTGAAGTGTTAAAAAATTTCAACTTTTCTCAAGTATTGACAGAAAAACTAAAAATGTATGGCACTAAATCCATAAGGCGGAAACGAATTATGTTCTAACATACACCTAGAACCTTTCAAGCAAGCACCTAGTTTGGTGGAAGCAATTCGCGTTTTTCCGTCATTTTTGATTTCTGTATTCAGCATCTAATTAAAATTGAAAAAAAAATGACCTCAAAACATTTTCACTTTCATAATCCAATCTAAACTATTTCAAAAAAAACTTGCTTTTACTGTCCATATGATGAATGACATAAAACCAGATCAATATTACTAGAAAATGCTTGCACAAAAAGAACAAAAAATTGCCTTAAAATTTGAAAAATCAGTAGATGGCAAGAACGCACAAAAACCTTAATAATTCCGAAACATAAACCACAAACTATGGAGGAATTGCTTTCTTGAGACAGGCAAGAGGTTGGTTTTGATTGTAGTTTGCAAAAGAGGGGCAGAAAAGTGGAGAGGGGCTTCTCCTATGCTATGTAGTTCTGCTTCGTCGGTAGCTTCGATGAACCTTACACTTAGAACCTAGGAACACTATAAGAGAGCTTAACAGATACATAATTCCCCTGGGGCTTATATCCATTATTTAGCTTAGCATTAAGGCAGCCAGACATACTGGGTAAGATGGCAGGAAGCGGGTGAGGGTAGCAAAAGACAAAAATTAAAATGGCCTATGAACTGTTGCTTTTCCATTATTATTCAAACGTAGACATTCAGTCTACTGAGGCTCTAAAAGAGTGCAAAGAGTCAATAACTAGGGTTTTCTACATGATCATACGGTTCCCTACAGTGAGCGAAAGAACATTCTAGAAAACAAACTCAAGAAAAAATTTTGCATAAAAACAGCGTATATTGCCAGTCTCCTAGACGAAATACGCCACGATGTTCAAATCGAGCCTCATCTGCAGCCGCTCAAAGGCGAGACTTTCTCGAGTAATACAACCACTGTTGTTGATATTGCAAGACTTGACATCAAAGCCACAGGTCAAGGGGAACACTCCTTAGTCCGAACATTTTCGATGTTAAGATCTTCAACCCGCTGGCAAAATCTTGTCCGCAATGTTTAAAATTACCATGATACTATTTACAAAAAAGCGATATACGAACAACGCGTGCTTTCCGTAGACAATAGAACATTTAACCCGCTAGTTTTTGCCTCAATTGCCAGCGCGTGATCTACAGCTAGAAGAGCTCTCAAACAGACCACAACTTAAATCAGCGAAAAGCGCGAGGAACAGTACGCTGACGTCATTTCCGTTATTCGGCAAAAGATCAGTTTCGCTCTTCTTCAAAGCTGCTTTCTTTGCCTCAGAGGAAGTCGGTGGTTGCGAAAAAAAAACAAAACAACGGAAACTTCTGCCATAGTTCATGAGGGACGGCTGAAATGTTTCTAATGTTTTTTTTTCTTCAAGCTTACGCTCAAGTTTTGAATATGTCGCCCACTAGTTTTTGATAGTTATGTAGTTAACTATATTCTTTCTTTGCACTGGACAAATACTTGAGCCTAAATATTTTATGTTTTTCTTCATATTACGTATGTATATATGCCTATTTTGTAATTTTCACACATTTTTTCAATAGAAACATTTTGCATCATCAACTAATAAAACAAGCGTAATTACTCTGATGTGTTCTATTTAGATACTTATTTCATCAGTTCTGTTCGATCAAGTCTGTATATATACAGATAATTACAATTGATCCTTTTTCATTTTCCTACAAATACTCCTACAAAAGAGGAGCTGGGGAAAATCATAACCGTTGAAGCATCTTCTAATATACCGAGAACAAATATTTCAAGACACCGAAGAATGTATTCCATGAAAAAAATACATTTTCAATGATTGCACATGGAGGAATACAACTTCGCACAATTTTTTGACATCAACTTCAATTCGTTCATTTATTTTTATTTCATTACTTCACAATTTGAATTGCTGATGTTTCAACATCAGATTATATTCAACCCATCTGTTTCGATTGAAAAGAAACGATTGAAATTAATTCATGAATTTAAATTCTTGTGGAAAAAGCATCGCTTCGACAGGAAATTGTTTAAGATACTCAGATGACAGTGCCACTCTAACTTTCAGGAAAAAGTTGATGTATATCGTGAATAGTTATAGCTTTTTAGGTTAACTTTTTCAAATCTATATCAAGCCAAATTATGAAAAACAGGGATGGAAAAGGTATTTTAAAGTTAAATAACCTTGCCTTCATCTGCTGCCTCTCATCTATAGTAAGTTCCATACTATTGTAATAATTAAGCGTTCCCTGAATGGGCAAATGACTAAAATTTTCCTCCATCGTAGGAACTGCCGTTGGAAATATTGTTGAGGTAGATGATTGTGCAGCTTTGCAGATACGAAGTAATCGCGAATTATGCCGCAGACAATGCTTCAAAAACATCTAAAAATAACTGGTTGAATAGAGAACAAGCAGCTAGAAAAATTGTTTGCTTCATTTAAAAACCCAACTATCCAATCCAAACTTATGATTTTTGAGAGAAAGACCAATAGATTACAATAGATATTGTTACTTTCGGAGTGTTTTTTAAACTCACAAATCTGGTCGAAATCAAACTAAACAATGTATTCAAGAAAAACAACAAATCCGAAGCATGAAGTCACGTTCAATTCTATAGAAGGCGCCAGTCTTTACCGTTATAGTATTATATAACACCCTGTCCCCTTACTGTAAAAATAATGTGAAAGACACGTCCAATGCACCTTTCCTTGGGGGTAAACGGCCAATTCATGAGGGGGGGGGGCACAACAACGTTGCCCCGAAATACTTATGATCCCCCAGTTACAAATTATGTGTTATTATATAGCACCTACATGTAAAAATCAGTAAGTGCGCCTGCGGCTTTAACTTTTAAGATCTACTCTGTCCCCTCAGTGTTTTTTATGACCCCCAGTAACAAATTATGGGTCTTTCCCATAATAGCCCCCCCCCCCCCATTATGGTATAATTACCGTGACTTTGGGGGCTATGGGTTATCTGACCACTAAGCTCGGGGGGGGGGGGGCTATAATGGGAAGACCCCAAATTATATATTATAATGGGAAGACCCCAAATTATATATTGTTATATAGCACGTTACTATATGTAAATAAAATAGCACGTGCTCTTGGGGGGGGGGGGCGTAAAAGATACAAGCCCGCTAAGCTTGGGGTCGAAACAGAATAGATCCAACTTTAAGAGCTGTATGCCCATTAAGCTAGGCGGCCGAAACAAAATAGATCCAAATCTTCAACTAATTTGATAGGTAAAAACGAAAATTAAGCTAAAACCCCTCCCCTTTTAGGGTAGTAGGGAGAGGGGGGTCAGCCCTTATATCTATAAATCAGTTCAGTAAGGGGTTAGAACTAACTTAGAGGTTACAACGCAGATTTAGCAAGCACACAGGCAATACGCATAGCAACTTCTCATTTGACTTTCCTTCCGTATAAATCATGTCGGTTGATAGCTCTTGATAAATGCCCCGGTGTACGATTGATAGGAAGTGTAAGTTCTAAAGCGAATTATTGGACGAACTTTTGTCAAGTTCGTCCAAGTTCTCTGCTTGATGGGATGTCGTGCCCTCAAGCCTCGTGTTCTCAGTGAGACTTCGATTAGCGCCGTCGTGGAGGAGGGAAGGCTGCACTGAGTGTCTGGCTGCTTATCTTTATTCATTTGCTTATTCCTTGATGTTCCATTTTTATTTTAATCCTTCCATTCTAGTTCCCTACGTGTGCTATATACATATATATATATATATAGGTGCTTTCCTCTCCACTTGTTATTTATTTTTGTGACTGGGCCGTCTTTACACTGTCTGGAGGGGAACAGCTTGGAGTGCAGCATCCGGCTACTAAGTGCTACTCATCATGCCCTATTTTTCGACCTACATCCATCGATGCCGAATGGTGTACACGGCCCTTTATTGGTTTTTTTTACAACTTTTGTCAAGTGTGTTAAAACCGACATTAAGATATTAGGTGGTGGTCAACAACTAGGTAAATGTCAAAAGGAAGGGATTGAACATTTCATTCAATCATTGAGAGCTGCTTTAAATAACACAAATTCCGAAGCGATCTTGCTTATCAACCCAAAAAACGCTTTCAATAGTCCCAAACGTGATCATGCCTTAAGTAACACCGAGTAATTATGCCCCTCTATATATCATTACACATTTAATTCAAATCGTAAAACAAAATTTGTTTATTAACCAACAAAAAACTCTCAGTAAGGAAAACAAATGTGCCCCTGGCAATGTCGATGTGTCGTATTATCTGTTAATTACCTTAGTCACTTTAATTGAAATTCTTGACGATTGGTTCTTAGCTCAAAAAATGTATGCCAATGATGGTATTGCCGTCGGCTCTCTTGATAACCAGTAAAATCTTTTTGACTCCTTGGAAAAATAAAGTACAGCTTTCGGTTACCATCTCGGCAAGTGCCATGTGATTACAAAAGTACTTATTATTGAAAAAGCACAGCAGATTTTTGTTCACAATGAAGTAGAGATATTTGACAGTTGCAGAGTATCTGGTAATGAAATCGGTTCTGATAATACAGAAAAATGGAAGGACCTCTAAACAGAAGAAATCATTGTTAAAAGAGCTACCGCTTCATTGACATTTTTTAAATATCTGTGCACTTTATGCTGATAAGGTACTGGACAGGGGCTTTCTAAAGCAATTTATTCATTGGGTGTAAGCTAAAGAAACTGTATAAAGTCAAGGTTTAAATTTTGAGTTAGAAATATTTAACAATTGGTACAGAGTAAATTTAAAATTTGAAATAGAAATTTACAAGAGAGTTGTTACTGAAGTGAATATTAAGAAAATTTGATGCTTGAGGACGTCAACTGAATTTATGAGTTGAGGTTACTATTATGGTGGTTGGTTGTGGTCATATCAATGTTTAGTTTATCTTGGTTTGTTTTTACCATTTTCTCTAATCGGTTCGGGATTTTCTCATTGTTATTCTTACTCGCATGGGACCTTGTTAGATAATATCTCAGATAAAATACTTTCATATTAATGAGTGCTATGACGAGGACAAATAACCCAAAAATTTCTACCTGCAAGAAGACACTGAAAAATGATGATATGGCGGCCATTTATTGTGAAAAGTGTGGCAACTCCTATCACAGAGTTTGTGTTGCTCTAAAAATCGATGAAGTGAATTGGCTTGGTGCATCATGAAATTGTGTTTGGCTTCGCGATATATACATAAGCAGCGATATTTTCACCACTGATGCTAAACAGGCCTCTGTTCTTGAATCATTTGAAAACAAAATTTCAACTGTGCTCGAAAATGCAATACCCAAGGCCATCGAAAAAGTTACTGAAAAGGAACCAGATTCTGTAGTTGTACACCGGCGACCGCAAAATGTTAACCAGAGCAATGACTACATTCATCAAGATAGAGACGATAGTATGAAACTTATTGTTAATGGTGTACCCGAAAGTGGTGATTCAAATAAGGCTCGGATTGACATTGACTTCACAGAAATAGATGGTGTTTTGAATCATATTGGACTTAAAGCCGATGGTAATGTTGTCTGTTTTAGACGGCTGGGCAAATCAATGTCATAGATTGGTGAACTTCGTAAATGTAGACCTTTCTTAATTACTTGTGAGAGTCCCCATTTCTTATCTAGATGTTTTGCACGAAGCTTCATATTGCAGGACTACAAACATCCGGTTTATCTCAGGAAATTTCTTTCCTCGTCCGAATTCAGAATCAAAAAGCATAAATTGTACTGTAAGGGCGATATTGTTCCTGTCAAGGAGGTAGCTTCATGACTGGAAAACCTAAATTGTTTGCTTTTTAATTGCCAATCAGCCAGAAGCCTTGAGATGCGTCACAATATTTTGAAATTAGCTTTGACCGGGGATGCAAATTTTGTCTTCCTTACAGAAACCTGGCTCATGGGAGAAAAGAAAAATTCTGAATTTTTTTTGAGTTTCTGTTATGAAATAATATCACGTAATGATCGGGAGGTTAGAGAACATGGAGGAGTTGTGATTGCGTCACGTTCAAACGGCAATTTAGAAGCCCTAGACATAACGATTGAAACTTTTTCTTTTTGTTGTTGCTGTGCAGTTATCTGTGAAAAAATTTATTATTCTTCGTTAATGTCTACATACCTCCAGCGTCCTCGCGGTACTCGATTGAAATATCAACCATTGCGAATTGTTTTAGCCAATACAACAATCTTTTTTCTTCTTTTTCTTATTTTAGAAGTATAGCAAACTATTCTTACTTTTTTCTAGGTGACTACAATTTTCCGGGAATTGATTGGACAAACCTAACTGCTAAAAGCACAGGCGAATGACAAATTCTTGATATCGTCAATGACTGCGGTCTAAACCAGTTCATTGACATGCCAACACACAGTCGCGGCAACAATTTATATCTCGTTTTGTCCACAGTAGATACTCTTTCCTATGCGGTTTTAGATGCCTCTTTTACTGGCCTCAAAGTTGTTTGCTCTCAAGTGGCGTTACATAGTTGCAGCACTTGTGCAAAGTTCTGTGCTAAATCGTCTTCCAATGCACTCAATTTCAACACAGAAATGACACAATTTAATTGTTTTTTTCTTCTGATCCGTCCCTTCACCTTGACTACTATTATTTTTGGTACGATAACTTTTATTTGGCTTTGTCAAAATCTTTGAAAGTTAAGAAAAAAAAAGACTCGACGTGCCATTTTTGTTTTCTTCTCATACAATACATCTATTGAACAAACGTGACACAATTACCAGAAAGCTATCAAAATCGTTCTCTACCAAATTAGAGTTTCAGAGGCTATAACTGAATGAAGACATTGATACTTCTATTGAACTGGACAGATTCTCTTTGGTTGAACAGCTGAACTTGAAAAATACGAAGCATGGTTATCGATTGCTGCGGTCACTGAAATTAAATTCGATGTATCCTTCCTCGATGTTTTTTGGCAGCATCAAAGCTGGTAGCAGCTTTGAGAATGTTCAGCTTTTCAATACGTTTTTCAGTTCGGTTTTCAAAGCTATTTCATTCATTTTACCAGAAATCCAAGTGGATGGTAGCATCCACTTGGAATTGACAATGTAGACAATTTGCTACGCAGAATTCCCGACGATTCATCAATGACATGGACTCGGACTCAATTCCGTCTTTCGTACTCAGAAAATGTGCTCAATAATTGTCACCAATGGTCTTCGAGATTTTCTTGCGTATTACTAAAAGTCAGCAGTGGCCTTCTCAGTGGAAAACGTCAACCGTTACTCCGCGTCACAAATCTGGGTCAACATCCGATGTGACAAACTACAGACCTATCAGCACCCTATCTAAATTGTCAATTGTTTTTGAGCGTTTAATATTTAACTTCATTTACTCACGAGTCTGTTGCAAAAAAATGTGAACAACACGGGTTCATGAAACAACGTAGCACAGTCACTCAACTCATTTCGTTCTTGGACAAAGTTAATGCCGCTAAAGATACAACTCGCAATTGCTTAACTGTATATTTTGATGTGAAAAAAGCTTTTGACTCAGTTTCGCACGGGTTACTATTACATAAATTATCTTCATTTGGTCTTGATCACAATCCCCTAATGCTCTCTCAACCATAACCCATCGGTCGAAAGCAAGTTATTAAAATTGATTGATGTTTTTCAAGTGAAGTAGGGTTGACATCAGGTAGCGTGCTGGGTCCACTTCTCTTTATCATTTTTATAAACGATATTACAGACTCAATAGAACATTCTGAATGTTTTCTTTATTGCGATGAGCCTCAATTGTTTTCTGTTTCTTCAATCGACGAAAATCAAAATGATATAGACAGCTTATCCTCCTGGTCAATTTTAATCGAGTTGGACTTTCATCCGGACAAGTGTAAAATTTTGTCTTTTAGTCAACGCTACATAAATGCTGACCTATCTATGAATGGGTTGCGCTTGAAACACTTGGATTCAATTGTGGATTTGAGCATCACTGTGACAAGTTCATTGTTTTGGGATAAGCTTGTTGACCTCAGCATTGCAAAGGCTACAAATTTTTAATTTTTCTGAAACGTAGTGTTCGAATCGGAGTTTATGTGTCTAGAAGAAAAGTTTTATATAAATCGATTGTGTCGTCTATTTTGGAGTGCGGTTTACCTCTGTGGCATTCTTCAATTTCATCATTGCGAAAATTGGAATAGTTTCAACACCGCTGTCTCAAATGAGTTCTGAATTGTAAATGGTCTTACCTTGAAAGTTTGAAAGTCTTGGACATCTTGCCCGTTTCTTTTCAGCTAATAAAAACAGACCTACTCCTTCTATGGGAATAACTAAATTGTTTTATTGATTCGATTTTCAATGCAACTTTTGTCTGCTCGACATCAAGAACTCATCAGTTTGGACATTTTGAAATTTCAAAAAACAGGAAATTTAAGACACGTGAACACTTTTTGAATCAATCTCAACATGCCGCAAGTCATCTGATGCGATTGAAGATTATCGACTTTGACATGTCTATATGTCTGTTAACAAATGCAATTGACCAGTTTTTACGCACTCGAATTGAATACTTTGACCTGGAAAACTCATGTTTTTTTATGTGAAATGCTTTTGCTCTTTTTGCAGGATTTAATCTTAGTTTAATACACTCCTGATCTGTAAAAGTTGTTTTAGCATTATTGTACGCTTTTATGTTCTTCCCTAACAAAGAATTGAGTCTTTTTTTACCACTACTTTTACCAACGGGTTACCTGCTTGACGAATCTTTTCAAGAAGAAACATTCTTGACGAATCCCGTCAAAGTAGAAATTCGTGATGATTCCCATCATAATTTATGATGATTTTGTTTTTCTGTTGAAAGCTGGTTTGCTCTTGATTACAATCTGTTTTTGTTACTAAAAATATATCTAAAATTTTTGAAAATAAAAATCTCTAATGAAAATCAGTGTTGAAATCACTCAGAAGCTTTTCTATTGGTCCTTATTTGAGTTCACTTATATTTCTGCTTTTTCTAATCCGTATTTTATATAAATATTTAGGGATTTCTGGTCCTCCATAAAATTTTTTGCCTGCAAAATAATATTGAACAGGTCCTCCCGACGACTCTTGTCCGGATGACACACCAAAGATAACGCTTTGTAGTGTTTCAGAATTGTTGTGGTTGTTGCCCTTTGAGGCAGGAACAGCGGCTCGTATAGATTGCGTGGTCAACTGAGAGGGCTTTGTGCATTTATAGCCTCCAGCCAACTCTGAATGAGCTTTCTTTATGTCTCCTCCGTTGTCACCCTACTTCAAGTTTTCTGATATCTTCCTCGACATCTCCAGCTCACGAGATAAACCCTCCAGCTCATCTACTGGAGTGACATTTTCCTTTGTTTTGCTTTCTGCTCGGCTTTTAGCATTTTCCAACTCTCTGTTCAATATTTCAATCTGCCTCCTGTAGGCCTCCCGCTAACTCTCAGCGTTTGCAAGTAATCATTTTGTCTCTAGGAGTTGCTCATGTAAATTTTGACTTTCTAGCTTTAACTGCCGAAGCTCTTTTTTGAGCCAATCCCTAGTAGTTCCCAGCCTTTCGCTGTTGTTTATTTTTCTTTGCTGTTCTTCAATTTTCCCTTGCAGCTCATTCAGCTCCCTTACACTGATTGGAGCTCTGTCTACAATATTGGGGGACTGAAGCTGAATTATGAGTACTACATATCTTTTAATGGACGTCATAATAATAATCCTATAAACCTGATGCCTGACGTTTGACTTCACTTCGCAGTGCTCGGGTAGGTAAAAACCTTAATCTCCCACTTTTGATTCAGCCATTCCTACGTATTACAAAACACAATTAGTCCAGTGTATCAATTTCAATTTTGATTAATTTTGGGACAAATTTAGCTATTTTTTGCTTTTACAACTACAATGTTTGTGTCACGGTCACACAGCTCAATTGTGGTCCTTTTTCGTTTCAAATTTTGTTCTCTAGAACGTTGTTTGAGATAATGAAACTAACCTAATTTCCCCATTGATTTAATGGGCTGCAGTCATCAAGCTTATGACAGTCATCAAGCTTATGGTGACCTCCTTGTCCACATGCCAGATTTGTTTCACTTTACCACCAAAGTAACTAAAAATTAAGAGTACGTCCCACTGGTTTTTGTTTCGGAAGTCCATGTTGAAATACTCTAAGATCTCAGGAAGCCCCCTTTTCCCAGGAAAACTTCTCGTCCTGTTTTTTTTCTCGAGTGTCTTAACCTTTGGGCTGTCTTACTAAAATCAAGGTGATCATAATTGAAAAGCCCTTCCATCGCTGCAGTACTTGACCAATTGGCGCTTAGAATCTGATTGGGCATCTCATCGGGCTTATCAATCAGTTCTAGTAACCGGTCGTGTGTAATCCATGACCCGTCCTGCAACTCAAGTGCGGTTGGGTACAAAGGGTCGCAGTTCGTTTTTATAAAAACTTTTATAGAACACTTTAGAATTGGGGTTCACGTATCTTATTCCTTTGAACCGTTGTCAGAGAACAAACTAACTGGTACTTCCTTAGTACAACAGAAATTTCTTTTGTCACGGACGACAACTTAAGCGCACTATGTACATAAGTTACTCCTCCCTCTCTTTTGGAGTGCAATCCCATAGCGTTTTGTTGATTTACGAAAACTTGGTGTGAGTTTCCATTTATTTGTGTAGTTAGAATCATAGCTCTGCACTTTTTCTTCATGACAATTTAATGCGCTCTAACTTTTTCAAATTTTTGAACATAACTCGAAAATCCTACAAAATAGTTCATCAAGCTTTGTGTCGCTGAGATTTGTCTCAGATATATTTGTTGATGCAAAATTACGTTCCTTGATCCTCCTAATATAAGTTCGTGTCGTTTGTTTCAAAAAGTTGAAAATCGTCTACCTGTTTGGTTTTGCTTTTACCTAAACTACTAAAATTATTTTTCCGTCTAACTTGTTGACCAAATACATATTGTTTTACGGCGTTGACTATCTTTGCTGATGTCGAGTTCAAAAAAATAACTATTGTAAACATATTTGGTTTTGTATTTTGGTCAAGTATATATTGTACGGAATCTGATTCAACCTTTTCTCCTTTATATAGCAATATTTGCTCTTGTTTCAGAGGGTCTCTAAAATACAACGAAATTTCCTTTGTTTGAATGAACAAAGGCCCTATGAATATTTCAGCATTTATCATGATGTTATTTTCTTGTTTTTCACCTTTTGGTTTGATCCAGCCAACGGGGTAGACATAGTTTACTCCTTTCTCCTCTCCGCCTTTCATGAATGTTTTTGTTATTTTCTGGACAAACTCTGAGTCGCTTGCGCCACAAATCATCCCATTAAGTATTTCTTTGGGACCACTGTATTCAAAGTCAACAAGTCCCGGTAACAAATTTTGTGTCCCTGCCACAATTTTTGGCAGACTGACTACATTAAAGGGTAAAACGTTGGAATTATTTGTGTTTTCTCGTTGATGTATATTGCCATCAACTTTTTTTAGCGTAGTTACACTATATGCAGGTCTGTACATGCAGTATTCTATTTTACTCATGCTATTCTCAGATGCTATTCCTCAGTAGATGAGTCCTCCTTAGTTTATCTGCTCCTCCTTGAAACGTGACGTTCCGCATTTGGTCCGTTCAGACAAGGCTAATTTTTGCGTCTGCAGAATTTTCTCAAAGTCATACCCTACAATTGTTGAGGATAGAGAACCCTAATGTGCTAACCAATTGGAGAAGTTTCCAGTTCAATTGCAGTTTCCAATGTGATTTCCACGCCCTCTGCTTTTTTGTATCACCTTTTTATAAAAATAAGTCATTATCAAATTTTTCCTCTGAATCGTTTTCCTTGAATAGAAAAAACTCTCTCAAGTTCCGTGGTCTTGTTATTCCCGACACACTTCTTTGATATCGTTGTTGGCTTACATTCTGCGAAGTAGAAGTCGTGCTTCTCTTTAGAAAATATTCGCCTTCACTTCTTTCGGTTGTATCCATCAGGCTATCCCGCTTCCGCAGTGTAGCTACTTTGAGCTCAGGTATTTTGTTGCTTCTGCTCTTGTTGTTTGTGTTAGTAGCTATTGATTCTCATTTACTGCCACCCCTTGGTGTCTCAAACAATTCTTCCTTGATTGTCTCATTGTGAGTCTAGTACTAGGGTTAAATTGACTATTATCTCTTCAGGAATAACTTCTCTCCTTTCTGTGTCATCCAATTTTGGAGTGACTAATTCGGTTCCCACAAATTTGTTGTCCTCCGTACAGTCATTTGGTGCTATTTTGGTATCACTCTTTGCCTTTTTAGTTTCTTTTTTAGCAGTCGTAGCACTTCCGCTGTTAAAACGTTTGAATGGATCAACTGGACCTGTTGTTGTTTTCTTTGTTTTCACATCTTCTATAACAGAGTTACGATCGTTGATTAATTCACGTATTATTAGCAGTCCACTGTAAAAGATTTCAGTTTCTTTGTCTGGCCATTTTTTCTGGTGGGGTTGAACGCCATTACTAAATCACCTATTTCACATTGTGGTCCAAATATGCTACGGTCATAAAAGGTTTTTTTCCCTTTCTTGCTCCATGTCCATACTTTTCCGTACCAGCTCATGGCTCGATTTTAGTTAGTTTTTCAAGAAACCAACATAATCGCTAAAAGTCTGATAGACTTTGGTTTGCATTGTTTGTACAAATGAGCGCATTATTGTCCAAAAAGGAGGCAAAAAGGGCTATATTTGGTAATAGAGTCAATTGATGATCTATACACGATCATTACTAGCGGAAGATAGTGGTGCTGTGATTTTCATCCACATACTTTCCAAGACTCTCTCTGATTTTGAGATTGATAAGCTCTATCATTGCGTTTCCTTGGGGATCATAAACTGTTGCTGATGTCTTGTTACTTCCCAGTTTTTCTACACATGTTTTTAAAGAGATCCGACATAAAATTACTGCCCTTGTTACTTTGGAGATTTGCCGGAAAACCAAATCTTGAGACCCATAGTTTCATAAAAGCCTTAGCTACCGTTGAAGCTTCTTGGTTGCTCATGGGATTTGCTTCAGACCTTTTTGTAAACTGATCTCAAATTAACAGAATGTATTTCTTTCCTCTTGGGTAAAGGTCCCATGATTTCCGAGGCAACTTACCAAAAGAGGTGACTTGCTTTTCAAGCTGTCAAGTTAAGTATATGTTTTTGATGTGGCAACTCCTTTTGACATTATACATCGCAAGAAGTTACCCACTCCTGAACATCTTTCCTCATCCCGGGCCAGTAGAGTCGTTCTCGAACCCAATCGAATGTCTTAGCCATACCGAAAAGTCCATAATGGTCATGAAGGAAAAGTAGAATTTCATCTAATGTGATCTTTGAATAACTATTTGGGTTAAGTGGTTTAATTCGTCAATACATTTGTTTCCTATTAACTAAGTCATTTTCTATTTGTAAGTTTCTGAGATCAGTCCATAGTTTCCAGCCATATTTTTCCTTTGAGCGCGTTTCCCACTCTCAACCAAGTTTAGCTGTATAATCAGTTCGGCTGCATTTTGATGATGTTCAACTAGTTGTTCCACAGATTTCCCTAGTCTAATGTACCAGATATTTTTGTCATTCGTCTTTACTTGGTTCACTTGATTGCACTCTTTGGCTTCTTCTTCAGTCTCTGGGACTCTCAACAGACCATCTGAGTTAGGAATCTTCTTTCAAGTTTCGTATTTGATTTCAAAATCAAACTGTTTGAGTTTTTCTATCCATCTTGCTAATAATCCGTCTGGTTCCTTAAAAATACTTAACCACTATGGTTGGTAAAAATTCAAATCTTTCGTTTCAGAAGATAATTTCTGAAGTGTTGTGTGAAATAAATTATCGCAACAAGTTCTCATTTTTCGAAGAGCAGTTTCAATGACTTTTGTTGAGCGTTCTGCTTGCGTAAACAATAACTGTTTCAAATCAATGTTGTCTTTGGGAAAAAATGCGCCAATGCCAAACAGGGAGGCATTGTTGTTAACGTATAGGGATCCGCGTCATTGAGGTAACCCAAAATTGGTGTTTTCTGTTGTGCATGTTTTAGTTGTTCAACTGCTGATTCACACTCTCTGTTGCAAGAAAAACGTTCTTTTTTGTTCAATAGTTTATGAATCGTCTCTGCTATTTTTACAAAATCTGTTATGAATCTTCTGTAAAAACCAACTAGTCCTAATTTAGTTCCTTCATTTTACGTAGGTTTTTCGTTTTACTGACAGCCGATACTCTCTCCGGATCCATTTCTACGCTTTTATTTGATATAATGTGTCCCAGAACATGAATTTTTTCCTGGAAAACGTTAAATTTTTAGCCTTCTATTTTCAAACCAGCATGTTTAAACTGTCCAAGTACGAGATCAAGACGGTTGAGATGCTCCTCAAAGGACCTAACGAAGATGATTACGTCGTCCAGGTGTACTAAAGCCACTTGATAGGAGAGTCCCGCCATGATCAGCTCCATTAAATTTTGGAAAGCTCCTGGGGCTGAGGCTAAGCCCATGGGAAGTATCTTCCACTTGCGGAGTTCCATTTGAGTTACAAAGGCTGTCACGTTCTGCGACTCTTCATCCAGAGCTAACTGAAAATATCCCGATGTCAAATGGAGATTGGAAAAGTAACAATTTCCGTCTAGAGATTCAATAACGTCATTTATTCTTGGTATCAGCAAACTGGTTTTCTCGATATGAATGTTCAAAGCTCTATAATCTACAACTAATCTGTAGCTACCATTTTTTTCACTATTATTGATGCTGGTGCCCAATACGAAAGGGTTGGTTCTTTTAGCTTTGCAACCTCTAAATCTTCGACAATTTTTTTCCTTGCTTTTTTTAATCAAAGCTCATACTGAAACGAATTTTTCTGATTGGCTGTGCATCTTCGTTGAGTTTAATTTGGTGTTTATTTTAAACACAATATCCTAAGTCGTCCCAGTTTCGGGAGAAAACATGTTGATTCCTCATGAACAATTCCTGTACCTTCTCTTTCTGCTGGTTTTTTAGATTAGATCTTTCAAATTTGCGTGTTTTCCAATTTGAAGTGTTTTCAATGTGTTTTGTATGTTTTGATTTGTGAAAATTTCAATCACAACTGAGTTCTGTTTGTTTTTGCTATAGCTTTTCAATTTAATGCTTTTATACATTGTCACTGGTGCGTCCGTTAGGTTTAAACTAGAACTATCCTATTTTGATATCATACAGGCGGCTAAAAGCAAGCCAGTCTTCAATTCAAAAACTTCAATTGCTTCCTATAATCCTTCCGCTCCCGGAATTTTTTCGCCGTTTTCGTCAGCTAATCTAATTCTCATCAGACATTCGTTTTTACTCTGTATGTTATACTGGATCCTGGGAAAAAACAGTGGCGGTTAAATACTCAATTTCGAGGTTTCTCGATTTATTCTAGGGAATGAGGTTTTGGTTACTAAGTCAATCCTTGGTGTTCCTTCTGGAATTCCTCCATAACATATCCCCCCGCAGGAAAAAATTTTTTAATCAAAACTCGCTTGGGTCGTAGAAGTCTCTTGGGTGGATATCGAAAATGGCACTTGGTGGGCCTCCTTCATGTTCTTCTGTTTCGTTATTGTCCAACTGATCGCCTTCCACTAGTTCGTTTGATGTATTTTGGAGTGCGTCATTTTCGTCGTCTGGAATGGTTTCCAGATGGATTATGTCGTGTGTTTGTTTGCCAAAAGAATTCGAGCTGTCGAGATACACGACTTCGATAGGTTTGTCATTCTCTGGTTGTTGCTTCGGAGAATTTCTTTCCCAGATGTTGTCGACGATTCTATCAACGCGTGGAGTTGATCGGGCTTGGCTGGGGCCGGGGGTTGCTGCAGAGGTGGACGGTGAGTTCATGAAGCTGTTCGCATCTGAAAATGCTGTGATGCGAAAAGTGGGTCCCCGGGAGTATCGCGAATATTGAAGTTCTTCATTGTGGATGATTACTGTAGTTGTTTTCTTAGTAGTGGTGGTTTTGCTTAGCTCGTGTTGGTCGAGCTTGTTTTCTTTGATTGGCTCTTGCCAGTTTGACAACATCAGCGTGTCCCAGGGGTTCAGTGTTTACTGGGTTCGGGCGGCATGGTTGGATCGTGGCGGCTCGTGCAGCTTGCTCTTCTAAATAAAATCGTCTTAGTTTACGTTGGTTACTGTGGTATTCGTTAACCGTTTTGCAAGCAACCATATGTATAAGTTGTGGTTTGTCATTAGTATACGTGTCCGGGGGAGTGGGGAGTGTTTGTGTTACAATTGCTAAGTTGTTATTTCTTATTACCGTATTTTTTCTATTGTCTGTGTCGAGTGTTATGGTGTGTGGGGAGTAATTAGTAATCGTTCCATTTGGAATGATATTCCATTGTGGTTTTAATGACCCTCGAGTTGTTGGGTTTGATTTACGTGCAATGGTTTTTCTGACCATATTTTTCTTATTATATGTGACGTGGATGTTTTATCACCAAAGGTGATTTGTAGTTTAGAGGGAGTGAACGTACCAGGGACGCGCGTGTGGCCAATCAGCGGCGCGTTCTCTGAATCTGAGGAGTCCGGGGTTATTGGTCGTTGGGCGGAGTTTTGTACTGATGAGTTTTCATCCTCTTTGTACTGAATATCGGGCTCTGGTTCTGAATTTTTGTCAAAATCCAACATTGCTTCCCGGGGGAGTGCTGGATGTTTCAGTTTCTGTTTGTCTGAAACAAAGGATCGTATTTTGTTATACGTTAGCTTTGTTTGATTTGATTTAGTTACTATATTTGATAGTTCCGTATTTGGTGGGCGACCGAAGTGTGCTTCAAATGGTTTAATTTTTGTGACGGAATTGGGGATGAGCCTAATGGATTGAATTATTTTTGTTACAATTTGGGCTAGGTCAGCGTTGGACCATAGTGGGTCTGGTTGCATGATTGCAATTCGACGTTTTATCGTTTGGATTAGGCGCTCTACCATTCCTGCGACCCTATGGTCACCGGCCGGTGCGAGTATGAGTTTAATGTTTTTGTCTTTACAGTATACTTCAAATTCCCGCGCTTTGAAAGCTTGCGCTTGATCACATCTTATAGAGCGTGGTATGCCATGAAAGTTACAGTTCCTCGAGATATTTAAGCGCTGTTTCAGTATCAAAGTTTTTATATACTTTTGCGTGGGGGTAGCGTGTTAGGCGGTCAACCGTTACTAGTATGTAGTAGTCGTCCTTATGTTCGCGAAATGATAGCGGACCAGCGAAATCCATTTGGATGTCTTCGTTAGGTTCTTTTGGTTTTGGTAGAGTTCCTAATTGTGATTTTGTTTGGATAGCTTTTAAATTTTTACCGTTTCTAATGCAGTCTGAACATGATTGGGCCTTGTAGGTCACATCCCTTTGGATACGAGGAAACCATATCAAGTCCGCGAGTCTCAAAATTCCAAGTTGTCAGGGATGCGTTTGGTGTATTGAATCGATAACCAGCTGTTTTAAGGATTTTGGTACCATTACGCGGTTGTCATAAAGAATACATCCCGAGGGAGTTACAGATAAGTCGCGTTTAAGGGAGTAAAAGTAGGGGTTAATTGTTTTCATTGTGTTCCAATCTCGGTCTTCAATTAACTTTATCAAGGGTGCGAGTTGTTTATCTTTTTTCGTGGCTTCGGCCAAGAACTCCTCCCCAAAAACTTGGCTTAGGTGCTTTCTGTACTCTGGCATGTTCGCTTGGTTCCCTAGGGGGTAGATAGATATGTTTGGGTCTGATCTTAGTGGGGTTCTACCCATGCCCTTGTTTGATGTTCCTTCTGTTAGGGTACTGCTTGAGGTAAAGGTTTTTTTGTTGTCTTCCATTTTGGATTTGTTGGGTGCTCTCTTGCGTTTGATAATAGAACGGAGGTATGTTTCAGTTGTTGGGTTTTGTCTAGTTGTGACGAGTACTTTTTGAGAATTTGGAATTGTATAGTTAATTTTTGCAACAGGGGCTGAATGCTGAATTGGGGATTTTGAAATTGGGGGATTGTATACAGCTTGTAATGTGTTATCCGAGAAGTTATAATTTGAAAATAATGGATTTTGAATAATAGGGTGATTTGAAATAGATGATTTTTAAAGAGATTTGATAGAAGATTTATAGGTTGGATTAGCGGGCGAATAAGAATGTATTGAATTGATTGAATTAGAATGTGTAAAATTTGTAGCGAGAGCAAGCGACTGATTAGTGTAGCGAGATTGGCAAAAGCGTTTGTTTTCTGTGCCGCGTGCGCTTTATTACTTATGACGTCATTTTGTGTTTGGTATTTGTCTGTGCTCAATTTTTCGATTGTGTCGTTCAGCATAATGTACTTGAAATTATTGATTGTGTTTAATATGAATTGTGTATCGTCGGTGGATGGTGGTGGGGGGGGGGGGGTTGTGAGGGGTTTCGGCTAAAATAATCTGCGAACCCCATATTCTTCCCTGGGACATGCTCGATTGTAAAATTGAATGGTAGAAGTCTATCTACCCACCGTGTTAATCGACTTTGGTACGTTTTATTGCCTTTGTTTTCTTTCAGGGCTGAGAGGAGGGCTTGGTGGTCAGTTAGCAGTTTAAACTTTTGTCCATGTAAGTAATGTTTGAAATGTTCGACGGCCCATACGACAGCCAACAGTTCTAGTTCGTTTGTACTGTAGCGTGATTCATAATTATTCAAGAATCTGCTAGCAAAAGGTATTGTTAGCCATACGTTGCTGCGTTTTTGTTCGATACTTGCCCCCAGGCCTTTGTGGCTGGCATCGCATTTGATGCGTGTTTCTTTTGTATCGAAATGTTTGTTTTCGATAATTTGTTTTATCTTTTATTTTATGTTGGTGAATGTCTTGGAGTGTGTTTCATTCCAGTTTAAGCGATTGTTTTTGTTACCTGTTTTCTTTAATAGTGGTCTTAATGGTTCTGTTAGATCTGCCAGTTTTGGAATGAATTTTATGAGATGGTGAATACTCCCCATAAATGACCGTAGTTGTTTTAGTGTTTTGGGGTGTTCGAGTTTCATTATGGCTTCGGTTTTTGTGATTAACGGGTTATTCCCTGGGTAGTTATTTTAAAGCCTAACCATTCTATTGTATTTTTGCCGAATTTGCATTTTTGGAGATTTATTGCGAGGTTTTTCTTTGTCCAGCTTTTCTAGGATTTTTTTAAATTCGTTTTCGTGTTCATTTAGGGATCCCTTGGTGATCACTAGAATGTCATCAAGGAATGCAAATTTATAGTTTATGCCTTCTAGCGTTTTGTCGATTGTTTTTTGAAACGTGGTGGGCATATCCGTGAGTCTATAAAATCCATTTATGAACCTGTATGTGCCTGTGGCCCGGCCCCCTAGAATGCTGAAGTTGCAGTGTTTTGCTATAGATTGGTCAAGAGGGATTTGGTTATAGGCGTATTTTAGATCGATTTTGGAAAACCAGTACGTCCCTGGGGACTTCCTTCTTTCGGAGACATATAGCGCTACCGCATCGATTAAATGGTTTATGCTTTGCATCTGATATTTGTTTTTGTGTATTGCTTTGTTTAGTTTCTTTGAGTCAAGTGCTAATTTTACGGATTTGTCCTTTTTTACTGTAATTACCACCGGGCTTATGTAGACGTCGTCAGGGCATTTTTCTAATCGAATTATTTGTTTATCGTTTATCAGTTTGTCTAATTCTCTTTCTGCCTTTTCGAGTAGGTGTAAGGGGACCCATCTTCCTTCTTGTTGATTGGGGTTTTGGTTCTCCCGGAGTAATGACTTTGCTATGTAATTTTTTGATCTGCCTAGACGTGTACATAAGTGTGGATGTTTTTTGAATATCCATTTGGTAATGTTTTTTTTGGTTTGGATATCTGAAATATGGTGTTTTTGCCTACCTTGTTGTTTTGTTTGTTGGAGGCTGATGCCCAGTTTTGGCAGCATGTCTTGTCCCATCAGGTTTGTAGTATTTTGTTCCACTATGAGTATCTGGCATTTCTTTGCGAACCAATTCCCGGATGTGATATCCATATGGATTACGCCTTTGATTTTTATCTCTTTGTTGTTGAAACATCTATATCGTTTATTTTCGTTGTATCTTTCTATTTTGATGTTCGGGTTGTTTGACATAAGTTTCTTTGCCGTGGATTGTTTAATAAAGCTTCGGGGCGATCCAGTATCTGCGAGCCACTCAATTTTTTCTGAGTTGTTGCATGTTGTTTGGATCCATATTTCATAGTTTTGTGTTTACGATGATATTTCTTACTGGTCGGTATGATTTTGGTTTTACCAGGTTGATGTTTGCCCAGTCTTCAGTGAGTTCTTTTAGATAGAGTGTTGCTTCTGGGTCTATTGATTCACTCTTGTCCTTTGTCGTTGCTTGAATTACGTCCTGACTTTGTTCCGTCACATGTCGAACACGTCTTGTTTGGTTGTTCCCTGGGGATTAATTATATGAAAGTTGTAGTGTTCGTTGAGGTGGTTTCTGTCTGGGACGTTCTGGCATATTTGATAGTTTTGCAAAATGTCCCATTTTTTACGGATGTTATATTGTGCTCCTTTGGCTGGAAAGTTGATGTTATGTCCTTGTGTGAATGGTGCTCCACATCTCCAGCACGGTTGTATGTCTTGTGTTTGTTGTTGTCGTTGTGTGCTTGTTTGTGGCCGCGTTTGGGTGCGGTTTGTTTGCTGCGATGTTGCGTTTACTTGGTTCCAGTTGGATGGATTTGCTCGAAGGATCTCCTTCTGGTTTTCTTGACCTCTCTCTCGTGAGAGGGCGAAGTTTAATACCTGGGCGGGTGTGCGAACCTCGGAAAGCAGCTCCATTTGGATGGCGGAGTTGTTCATTTTCGCTATGAAGAAGTCTTTGATTAGATCTTCGTCAACGTTCCCTAGGGCTGCTTTCGACCCGAGTTTGCGTAACCTGCTGAAGAAAGTTTCCAAGTTTTCATTGGAATTTTGTTTTACTGTAATCAACTGAAAATGATCGAACGTTATGTTTCTTGGTCTTGTGAATGTTATCCCTAATTCGTAGATGAGCTCATTTGTGGAAAATCTGTCGATTAATGTATGGGGGTTACGCTGGTGATAGATTCGTCTAGCTTCTGTTCCGAGCGATAGATATACAAGGCTCTTGACCTTGATATCTGCGTCGTCCCAGGTGTAACGGTCTAGCATTGGTCCTCGATTGCGGATTGCTCGACACTCGTTCTCCCAGTCTACTCGTCTTCTTTCGTTTCTAATTTGTCGTTTGCGAGTTTCTTGTTCGTTTGTTCCTTCGATTAAATCTTCATACGAGGGGATTGTAGGGTAAAAGAGGTCCGCAGCCGTGGGCTTTAGTCTTAATAATTGATCAACATGGAGATTTTCTTTCGCCATGACTGCCAGTTTAGACGTGGACAGCCATGACGGCCACTCTTGGCGCCTGATTCCCGATATAAGGGGACGCCAACGGGAGATTTTAGAGACTGCGCCCTGTTGCTTCCTATAATCCTTCCGCTCCCGGAATTTTTTCGCCGTTTTCGTCAGCTAATCTAATTCTCATCAGACATTCGTTTTTACTCTGTATGTTATAATGGTCCCTGGGGAAAAACAGTGGCGGTTAAATACTCAATTTTGAGGTTTCTCGATTTATTTGCAACTGAACTTGAACTGATTCTTTTTTGCTTGTCACGCGCGCTTTTCATGAAGCGGCGAAGTTTAGACTGAACTTAATATAGTTACCAGTCAATACCTGTTAACTAAAGAGTACATAATGTTCCGAAGAACTGAACTATAAATGAGCAACAACAACGTATGATTCAAATAGTAGCATATAGTTTAGAAGTGTTTATAGTAATAGGTTCAAATGCTTGGTTAACAATCCCTAGGGAATGAGTTTTTGGTTACTAAGTCAATCCTTGGTGTTCCTTCTGGAATTCCTCCATAACACTGTATATGAAATTTTTCTCCAGCTACTGCAACAACCTGAACGCCTTGCGTTGTCTCTGTGGTCAGCTGTATTGAAAATTTAAACTGACTGCTATATAACTTCTCTTCATGTAAGTTCAAAACACATTTATTGATTTTCAGGAAGTCAATTCCCCGCAGACATTCTATAACTTCTTATCACAAATTGTTGTTCAACCTTCGGTTGTCTTGGCTGTAACTGCACCAACAGCGTCACTCTTCCTATTATTTTCACAGCTGAGATATTGGCTGCTAACACTTGTTTTGTGTATGTCTGCACAATTCCCGGTTTTCGCAATTTTTCGTATGTGGACCAGCTCGAAAGCGGTAAACACTTCCACTGTATGTTAATCCAACGCATCTGTTCCCATGAAGTATGATTTCTGCGTTTAGAGATTAATTGTATTTGTCAAACAAACTCTACTGACATTACAGTTCTCAGTGGTTTTCAATTTGAAAAGGCACTTTGGTTCCAAGTGTTGGGAACTTCCACATAGGAAACCATTTCAACAGTTCCACGATATGTGCCATTTTTGTCCACAGGCTATGCACTTGAAACGCTGCCTGTCGTTTGGTTCATGCCTTCCGAAACATCCATCCTGTAGCTAGTCCTGGCGTCAGAAAACGCCGCCTCTTGCTAAAACCGCGATCCTGTTGTCGTCCTCCATCACGTTTGTTGTCACGCCACCTTCTCAGAGAAGCGCTTTGTTCCCTCGATTGATTCTGACGGTCTTTATGCTGTTTGTCATCTATTGTCAATTGGTTTACCAGCTTGGTGACGACCTCCGCTAAATTTTTTGTTTCATCCCGTCTAATATCCGCAACGTTTGGTGTTTGCTCTTCCTCTTCTATTCTGGTAGCAGCATCCAGATGCAACGCTTGTTCAAAAACTGTTTTGATTTCATACCCTTGTCGCCAATTTGCTTCCTGAGATCTAACCTCACCTGACTATGGTTATTTTTTTCAAGGAATACTCCGAAAACCAGATGATCTCTTATATCATGCAATTCCGTTGGATAAGCTATCAAAGCCAACTGGTTTAAATATCCAAGAAAATCGGTCAGTTTTTATCCTGGTTGCTGTACGCGAAGAGCTAGTCGCCCACGGAAAACGAGCGGTTTTTCGCTATAGTGTTCTCAAAAAATTTAAACACACTCATCATAGTTTTCACTTGTAGCTTGCGGTAAAGTGCGATAGAAATCCACGGCAGATTGTTGTAGCCTAAGTGCAAATTAATGTGGCCGTTCATCAATTACGCGGGCTGGATCTCCTGTTCTTTTCCACTTTTAATTTTCTGCTAAGCTCTAAGTGAGTCACGTAGCTCTCCAAGTCGTTTGAACCGGTGAAAGCTTCCGGTAATAGCTTTCTTGAAGTCGAGCCCGTTGCCATTTGAATTTTTAACTTTTTAAGACATTTTGGTGTTTAAAAGACTAGTTTCTCTAAGATATTTAGGGAGTTGAAATTCACTAAAATATGTACTCACCTTTTATTTTTATAAAAAAAAAATTATTATTTGAAATAATTTGTTTTTGGTTTTACAAATTTAATTAATTAGTTATTTTCAAGTTTTAGAGATTTTTAATATACCGTCTTATTATTGATGATTGTCCCGCCTAGGCTGTAATAAATATTGAAGCACTTTCAACTAAACTCCTATTTTTCTTTCTCTTAAAAATTTATATTCTATCTTTTTGCTATAATTACGTAAAGAACAAAACTAGGTGTATTAATCATCTATTGTTATTCCGTTTTTTAATTTCTGTTCGATATAAACAACTTTAATTTTCGTTTACATCATAATTTTGCTGCATTTTTGTTGTCTCCTTTTTGGTGTTCGTACTCATTAACTCACAAGTACAAAAGATCGCAAAATTTTTAACAAATCAACCGGCCAAAACTAACTAAACTACAGGAGACGGTGCGTACTATAGTTTATCAACAACAACATCAACTGCGTAAATTTGTTATTTCTATGAAACTGATATGTTGTACTCTTTCCCAACACTGCAGTTTTTTTCTTCACAAACAATTAATAGATATCTCCCACAGGAAAAAAACTCACTTATGTTTCCGATGTGAAACTGAAATTCTTAGAAATATGGTACAAGTTACGTCAGCGAGAACAATGAAGAGCTGAATTGGACTCTGATTTGTTAACCCTCTTTTTGTCTTTCAAAGTCTGTTTGGATTCCCGGGTTTTTTTCTATTGTCGAATAAAACTGTTTTTTTTGTTTGTCTTCCTAAGAAAAATTTTTCTTTGAAATATTGGGTTGATTTTGAATCTCTGTTGCCAGTATAATATCTGTGCCCCTTAAATTGATACGGTTTTGATTTCTAAAGCAGTTTACGTCTCGGGTGTAAGCTAAAGAAAATGGTTAAAGCCAAAGATTTTTTTAAAATTATAAAATAGAAACAATAAACAAATGGTACTGAGTTAAATTAACGTTTGAAGAAGAAATTGATAAGAGAGTTGTTACAGAAGTGAATAAAAAAAGAAAATTTTTTGCATGAGAAAGGCAAGTGAATATATGGGATGGGATTTTTTATGGTGGTTGGTTTTGGTCATATCAATGGTTACTTTATCTTTGTTTATTTTGACCATTTTCTCTAATCGGTTTGGGATTTTCTCATAGTTGTTTTTACCCGAAGGGGATGTTGTTAGTTAAATTATCAGATAACAGGTTACCTGCTTGACTAATCTTGGCAAGGGCAAATATTCAGTAACGTATCCCGCAAAAGTCGAAATCTGTGATCATTCTGATTATAATTTATGATGCTTTTTTTATGGTGTGAAAATCCGGTTTACTCTAGATTACAATCTGTTTCTCTTGCTCATGTTAATTGTGAAGTTTTCGAATGGTTTCTGTGTTTTGCTATATATAAGCATGTCATAGGTTCACTTCAAATAAGTTTAAAAATCGTTTACCTCATTAGTTCAGTATACATATACTCCCTTAGCTCTTACCAAGCCTAATTTTGAAGAACTGTTAGAGGAATGTAAGAAATCAATCTACAATGAGCTATTACCTAATCCATTAGAGAAACCCACCTACTTTAAGAAAAAGCCGAAATATCTTTTCTTTGCCGATATGGGAGGGTGGCGTGAAAATCCTTAAAACTGAAGGTCGTTTTAAAGAAAATGAATTATCAGTGATCTATTCAACTTTTAGCTCGCTTTTCCTTATCTCTCTGGGATGCCGAAATAATGCATCAACAAATCATACATGAAAAAAGAGAGAGTTTGATATCAATAAAAAAAATCAATGAGATCGAATTGAATAAAAACAAGACTCGGTCGATTGACTTAAATGGTGCAAAAGAAACATCAAGCTGGTTGAATGCGATGCCACTGAAGCAATATCAATTGTATATAACGAAAAGCAAATTCGTGATGGCTTTTAACTTTTAAGATCTATTCTGTCCCGCCGCCAGAGTTTTGTTTGACCCCCAGTTACAAACTATAAGTTGTTATATAGCACTTCACTATGTAAATAAACTAGCAAGTGCGCCGGGGGTGGGGGCGTAAAAGATATAAGCCCGCTAAGCTTAAAGGCTTTATTTAAATTATAAATTAGAAGTATTGAGCAAATGGTACAGAGTTATTTTAAATTTTGAAAAAGAAATTTATAAGAGAGTTGCTACAGAAGTGAATAAGAAGAATTTTTATTGCTTGAGAACGTCAACTGAATTTATGAGTTGAGGTTTCTATTAAGATGGTTGGTTGTGGTCATATCAATGGTTAATTTATCTTGGTTTATTTTACCATTTTCTCTAATCGTTTTGGGATTTTCTGATAGTAATTCTCACTCGCATGGAACCTTTTTTGTTAAATTCTCAGATAACAGGTTACCTGCTTGAAAAATTTTGTCAAAAACAAACATATTTGACGTATCTCGTCAAGGTCGAAATCGGTGATGATTCCGATTAAAATTTAGGATGCTTTTGCTATTCTGTTAAAATCCAGTTCACTCTTGATTACAATATGTTTCTGTTTCTAATTTTAATTGTGCAATTTTCGAATGGTGTTTCTATTTTGCTATTTACAAGCATGTCATACATTCTATTTAGGGGATACTATAGTTTCATCTCAAAATGTTTCTAAGTCGTTCTTTTGATCCGTTCAGTATACTTTTACTTACTTAGCTCGCACAAAATAAAATTTCGAAGAACTGTTAGAAGAATGTGAGAAAGCAGTCAACAATGAGCTATTACCTAATCCATTAGAAAAATCCGTCTATTTTAGGAAAATGCCGGATTATGGTTTCGTTGCCGATATGGGAGGGTGGCCTGAATATCCCTAAACCTGAAGATCGTTTTAAAAGATATGAACTATCAGTGACCAATTCAAATTAAGGTCGCTTATCCCTATCTCTCTGAGAAGCCAAAATAATTCATCAACAAATCATACATGAAAAAGAAGAGAGCTTGATCTCAAATCGAAAAAAGATCACTAAAATAGAACTGAATAAGAAAAAAAATTCGGTCCCTAGACTTAGTTAGTGAAAAAAAAGCATCAAGCTGGTTGAATGCGATGCCACAGAAGAAATATCATTTGGATCTAACTGAAAGCAAGCTTCGTGATTGAGTTTAACTGTTAAGATCTATTCTGTCCATCCGTCAGTGTTTTGTTTGACCCACAGTTACAATTTATACGTTGTTACATAGCACGTTACTATGTTATTAAACTAGCAAGTTCAACGAGGGCGGGGGCGTTAAAGATATAAGCCCACTAAGCTAAAAGATTATTAAATTATGAATTGGTAGTTACAGAGGTGAATAATAAGAAATTTTTTGCTTGAAAACGTCAACTGAATTTATGAGTTGAGATTTCTATTAATATGGTTGGTTGTGGTCATATCAATGGTTAATTTATTTTGGTTTATTTTTCCATTTTCTCTAGTCGTCTTGGGATTTTCTCATTATTATTCTTACCCGCATGTGACCTTGTTAGATAAACTCTCAGACAACAGGTTACCTGCTTGACGCATCTTGTAAAGAACAAAGATTCCTTGACGTTACCTGTCAAGGTCGAAATCCGTGATGATTCCGATAATAATTTGGGATGCTTTTGCTATACTGTTAAAATCCAGTTTACTCTTGATTACAATCTGTTTTTGTTGCTAATATTAATTGTGAAGTTTTCGAATAGTGTTTCTGTTTTGCTATTTACAAGCATGCCATACATTCCATTTAGGGGATACAATAGTTTCATCTCAAAAAATTTAAAAGTCGTTCAATTCATCCGTTCAGTATATTTTTTTTTCGCTTGTACAAAATCTGTTTTTGCGGACCTGTTAGAAGAATGTTAGAAAACAATCAACGATGAGCTATTACCTGATCCATTAGAAAAATCCATCTATTTTAAGAAAATGCCGGATTATCGTTTTGTTCCCGATAAGGGAAGGTGGCCTGAACATCCTTAAACCTGAAGATCTTTTTAAAGATTATAAACTATCAGTGACCAATTCAACTTTTAGGTCGCTTATCCCTGTCTCTCTGGGGAGCCGAAATACAGCATCAACAAATCATACATTAAAAAAAGAGCTCGAAATCAAATCCAATAAAGATCCTTAAGATCAAAATGAATAAGAACAAAATTCGGTCCCTATACTTAGTTAGTGAAAAAGAAGCATCAAGCTGGTTGAATGCGATGCCACTGAATAAATATCATTTTGATCTAACGAAAAGCGAGTTTCGTGTGGGCATTAGCCATCGCTATTTTTGAGAAACAGTAAAGATGCCGTTTTCTGCGCATGTAATAAAAAATCAACTGTGGCACATGCCCTTCAATATCCAAAAAGATAAAACACGCGCATGAGACATAACAAGCTTCGTGATCCCCTGTCAAGTTTACAAGGTGATGTCAATCATGATGTTGAGATTGCAGTTCATTCACAACCATTGCAAGGGGACTTTTTTCCTTTGCTTTTGAAACAACAAAAACTGTTGAGATTGCAAGATTACGAATCAAGGCCCACAGAATTTGGGAATCCAGGTACAATAAAAGACAGTTTGATTTAAAAAAATTTTCAGCAAACAGTTGCACTGAAAGCAGTGGCGAACCCCATAAGTATCACGAATCTATTAAAAAATGAGTAAAGAGTAATTGATGTTGAGAAAGCAGCATCTTGTTCACTTGACTTTGCAAGCACTGGTCGAGCTGGCCCATTAACTTCGAAAGTGCTGAAATAACTGGCATTGAAGCTCTCGGCGTAAAAAATAGGACAACTACATAGACATCAAATCATATCCAAGGAAACTAGTCAGCTTTGCCCACCTTAGGAGTTCCATTCTCGGCGTTCGAAGCTCAAGGACACTTAGGCGATGCCAAATTGCTGATGCTTCAATGGGGTCTGTGGTTTAAGAATGGAAGATGCTAGTTTGACTCGAATGTTTTTTTTCGCAATTTGTTGATTGTGTTCTAATGCTGTATGTCTTTGCATTGTTTTTTAGTTGTCAACTGCAGTCAATTGTTACCAAGTACAAAGAATTGTGATTTAGAGAAACGTATAACTGACAAAATCAAAACATTTTTAAACATGAAGTCACTCGAGTAGTCAAATTCGTCATGTGAACACCCTATAGTTGAAGCAGTTTACAACTTCTGAGGAAGAATTTTGATAAAGTCTTAATTTTGATCCGGATTTAAAATCAAGCAAAAGAAGATCTTGTAATCTTAGGAAGAAACAGAAGTCGTTTTTTGTTCTCGGCAAAATTATAAAAACGGAAAACATGCCTTGTAAACAAGACTTGCATTATAGCTTTTTTCTGAGAATAATTGACTTATCGTGCAAATAATCCTCTACTTTCTTTAAAAAACCCTGTTTCTGTGAACAAAATTTGTGGAAACATAAGATGCAAATTCATGTTAAGTAGGGAAGGAACTTTTATCTAGATGAGAACGTGCTTCTCCAATCCATCGTGTCTTCCTCAAGGGTTGGACTTGTTGTCTCATCCGCACGAATACTTGCTTTTCCTATTTTGTTAGCTTTTGTAGTGGGCGCACACGGGACCTTATTGAACTTCTCTGTTGGAAAGTTTTTGACTCGATTTTCAAACGTGGCTCAGGAAGTTGGTATGAGAAACAAAGTCCAAACATGCACATGAGACTTGAAAGAATATATCACTGGTGACCTCATTCTCAAGTTTGCTACCAAAATAGGTTTGCCTCCCAATAGTTAAACGTAATACCCTGTAAAAAACAAATTTGAAAAGGTTGAACTAACAATACGGATTTGCAAAACGATTAGGTTTGGGAGCCGCGTTCTGTGAAACCCGCAAATGTGTATATGGTTTAAAGAATGAATCATACAGGTTGCAGCGCTTTCCTGTCCTGGTAGCGGTAGAACAAGGACACTCATTACGCTAACTTCAACCAATTGATTAAGCAAACATTGGCCTCAGGTTGCACAATCTCGGTGCTAAGGTCATCTTTAAAAAAGACAGTAGGAGACCTGATGGTCTTACACTCGTACCATGAAAGTCGTTTAAACAGTTTTTGTCAGATGTTATAATAGAGCAGTTGCTAAAACTCACCTTCGGAATGCATCGTTGACAAAGCTGGGTACAGCTTTTGCAAGGACTGAAAAACTGAAAATCACGAAATTAAGAGAACTCAAAAAGAAAGGCTCTTTGTTCCAGCCTATAGATTTTGAGGTGCAAGGGTCTTGCGGGTCCACTTCCAATTCTTTTCTGAATGATCACTTTAAATTGCTCCCCGATGTAAACAACAAACCCAATCAATGTCTCTTTTTTAAACAGAGCTGGTCTCGGCAATCCAGGTTCAAATCATGCCGTATGTGTTGTGAACAGTAAATGCAAAAAAATTGAAAACATTTGCTTTTGGAAATACTTTTTATTTTCTGTACAGAGTAGACCTTTGCTGTGGCATGATTAGCCGACCAGTTGTCACTCGCTACTTTTCAAAGATGTCTTGTGGTTGTCATAAGTGTTAATATTCAGAGTACTTAACAAGAAAAAAGTTCATCTTAATTCAGTGGACTAATGACGCAATTTTAGCATTTTTTTTACAATAGAATTAAGAAGTTTGTTTAATTGAGCGGACAATCACTTATTGTTTTGTATTTCAAATTTGTATAGTTGTGAATTGATATTATTCTGTATATATCATCTAACTTAAGCAAATTAGCAAATGTTCTACTTCAATCCCTTAATTAAAAAACTAGTTCAAATTAAAATTCACGTAAAGAGAAAGAACAGCTTTCGGAGTTTAGAATTGAAGGCTTTAGGATTATTACCAACAAAATCTGTTTTTTTTGCCAGTTTTTGTAGGTGATAATTCCGCTGGTTTGTACCTGAAGCTGTTAATAATCAGAAAATATTTACTGATCTTCAAATTCGTATGTTTTAGGTTTTTATTTTTTTGCGTCGTTTAAATACATAAAAAAATTTTCGTATTGGGGCATACTCTATCAGCATAAACACTTCATCAACTAGGTAACTGCTCTTTGCCGTATTTATCATTTATACAGGTTCCTTGTTACCAAACTTGAGATGGTAATTATTGAGGTTCATGGGAACAACCTTTTTTTATTATAAATTTGTAATTCTGCGGTTGACTTGAATAAATTTAAGGTATACTAATATCACGAAACTATCAGGCGCAAAATAAAAGCAAGGCGCTACCGGGTTTAGAGGAAATTTTCCATCCGAAATTTTTGGACTTAATTGATTTTCGCTGGTTTCTATAAAATATCAACAACCTGCACTCAACTTTTGGTTCATTAAAAAAGTAGTTTGAGCAAAAGAGTTCAATTGAAGGATACTTTAAGCAGCTAGAGGAAAATAAGGTTTAGATTAAGACAGGTAAAGTTAAAAGCAAAATGGTTGAAATTTTACAACTAAATTGTTTGAATAAAATTAAAGAAAATTTAAGCTTTCAGCACAGAAGGAAACTTAGGATAAATGAAAGTGTTATATGCGGTTAACAGAAAGGAGATTGAGGCATACGTATGGGCATTTAGTGCATTGATATGTTTCAGATATATATGTGAAAATGCACCTAAACAAGTTTAATGGATGAAAGATTGCAGGCTATAGGATTAACACTTTTCAAACTAGTCAGACAATAAAGCTCAAATCAAACATTCCCGTAGTGTAGAGGTATGTTCCTTTTTGATTTCCTGTGTCAAGTTGCTACATTATTCTGAAAAACACAATAGAATATGCATAAAATTTATCTTACAATAGTTGGTTTATATTGATTTTTTAGCAAGTTTTGTTACATTGTAATTATCTAGTTATAGAATTTTATTTGAGCGCTTTGAATGCAAGTGCATCCCCTTGTTGCTTCGTATATTATCTTATGTTAAATTGAGAATTAATTTTATTTTATCTATATTATTTTTCTTAGGAAAATTTGAAAAAAAAAATATTTAAATCCCTTATTTCATAAAATTTTTCGAAATTGCAATTAAAAGTTTAAAGAGTAATATCAACTTATTTTGGATAGTTCTAGCTGGTTTTGGCGGGTGATTATTCCCCTTCTTCTGTACATAAAGCTGGTTTGTTCCTTAGCACATATATAATGATCTTCAAATTGGTATGTTTCAGTTTTTTGTTTTTTTTGGCGTCGTTTCACCACCTTAAAATTAATCGTTACCGAAATTGCAAAGGTAAGTTCTGAGGCTCTTGCGTTCAAATTATTTTTAGTTATCTTTAATTTTGAGATTGTCTAAAAAGATAACTCAAGATTATATAGCAAAGTATCATGAAACTATAAGACAGAAAACAGAAGTGTGACGCTACTGACATAACAATTTTTCTATACAACAATCTGCAAACACATTTAGGTTTACATAAATGTTCTGTCGTAGCCTAAAATATTTTTGGTCTTTAAAAAAATAGGTTTAGCAAAAGGAATTGAACGAAAGATACTTTACCGAGCTAAAGAAAATCAAAAATTCGATTAAGACAAGTTAAGTTAAGAACAAAAAATTATGAATTACTAATAAATGTTCAATTAAATCTAAAGAAATTTTAAGGTCCTAGCACACGAAGAAACATGGAAAATGTATTAGGCTGAAATAAGCTTATTGAATAGAAGACTGAGGAATAAATTTTCTTTGATGAATTTTAGAGATATATGGGAGGACGCACCTAGTTTAATTTAAAGGATGGAACAATCCGAATTTTCAAAACGATTAAGTTTGGGAGCCGCGTTCCGTGAAACCCACAAATGCGTGTATGATTTACAGAATGAATCAGACGCGTTGCAGGGCTTTCTTGTCCTAGGAGTGGTGGAACAGGGACTCTCAACGCGCTGACGTCAACTAATTGATTAAGCAATCATTGGCCTCAGGTTGCACAATCTCGGTGCTAAGGTCATCTCTGAAAAAGACAGTAAGAGACCGGATGGTTTTACACTCGTACCATGGAAGTCGGTTAAACAGTATTTTGGGATGTGATAATAGTGCAGTTGTTACAACTCACTTTCGGAATGCATCGTTGACAAGTCTGGGCTCAGCCTCCGCAAGGACGGAAAAACTGAAAGCCACGAAATCGAGAAGACTCAAAAAAAGGCTGTTTGTTCCAGCCCATAGATTTTGAGGTGCAGAGGTCTTGCGGATCCTCTACCAATTTTTTTCTGAATGATTACTTTAAATTGCTCCCCGACCGATGTAAACAACAAACCCAATCAATTTCTTTTTATTTTCTGTTTTGAGTAGACCTTTGCTTTGGCACGATTATTCGACCATTTGTTACGCATTACTTTTCAAGGATGTATTGTGGTTATCATAAATGCTAATATTTTGAGACTAATATTAAGAGTACTTAACAAGAGTAATTTTCATCTTAAAATTGTGGATTAAGCAGTTTTAACAAATTTTTTTAAAAAAAATTCAGAAGTTTGGTTATTTGAGCGGACAATCACTTATTGTTAAGTACTCTTAATACTTCAAATTTGTATAGTTGTGAATTGATATGATTCTGTATATATCATCTAACTCCGGCAATTAAACAAATGTTCTACTTCAATCCCTTAATTAAAAAAACAGTTCAAACTAAAATTAACGTAGAGAGAAAAAGCAACTTTTGGTGTTTAGAGTTGAAGCTTTTATGATTATTACGAGCCGATTCAGGATTTTTTTAGCTACTTTTTGTAGGTGATAATTCTGCTGGTTTGTACCTGAAGCTTTTTTAGTCCTTCGAACGTATTGAATGATCTCCAAATTGGTATGTTTCAGTTTTTTGTTTTCTTACGTCGTTTAACTACATATAATTTTTCGTATTGGGGCAAACTCTGTCAGCATAATTAGTTCATCAACTAGATAACTGCTCGTTACCGTGTTTATCAATTATACAGGTTCCTTGATACCAAACTTGAGAAAGCAATTATTGAGGTTCATGGGTAAAAGATTTTTAATTAATAATTTGTAATTCAGCGGTTGACTTGAATAAATTTAAGATATAATAAAAAAGTATCACGATACAATGAGGCACAAAATAAAAGCAAGACGCTACCGGATTTAAAGGAAATTTTCCTTGCAAATTTATGGAATTAATAGTTTGTCGCAGGTTTCTATAAAACCTCGACAACCTGCACTCATTTATATTTTTATAAATGCTTTGTTGGAGCCTAATAAAGTTTTGGTTCATTATAAAAGTAGTTTAAGAATTTGATTGAGGCATACTTTGAGCGGAAGTTAGAGCTTAGATTGAGACATGTAAAGTTAAGAGCAGAATGGATGATTTTTTACAACTAAAATATTTAAATAAATTTGATGAAGTTTTAAAGTTTTAGCACAGGAGACACGGGATATATAAAATGGCTAAATGCGGTTAGCAGAACGGATACTGAGGAATACGTTGGTATATAGTGCATTGATGTGTTTCTGATATATATGGGAAATGCATCTACTCCAGTTTAATGGAGGAAAGATTGTAGTCTACAAGACTAACACTTTTCGACCTATTTCAGACTATAAAGCGCAAATCATACTTTCCTCTAGTGTAGAGGTATGTTCATTTTTGATCCCCTGTGTCAAGTCGCTCCAATATTTTGAGAGGCATAATAGAATCTGCACAAAACTTATCTCACAATAGCTGATTCATAATGCAATTTTAGCAAGTTTTATTACATTGTAATTATCTAGTAAAATATTATTGTTTGAGCGCTTTGGATGCAAGTGCGTCCCCTTATTGATTTGTTTTTTAATTTATGTTAAGTTGTGAATTAATATTAATTTGTCTATATTATCTTTCCTAGGAAAATTTGAAAAAAAATTTTTTTAATCCACTAATTCATAAATTTTTCCGAGTTTGCAATTAAAGTTTTTAAGAGTATTATCAACTCATTTTGGATTGTTCTAGCTGGTTTTGACGGGTGATAATTCTGCTATTTCTGAAATTGAAGCTGTTTTGGTCCTTTGCACATATTTATTGGTCCTCAATTTGGTTTCAGTTTTTTTTGGCGTCGTTTGAATACCTTATAGGTCATCGTTATCGAAATTGCCAAGGTAAGTACTGATTCTCTTGCGTACAAACTTTATGTTTTAGTTATCTTTAATTTTGATCTAGTCTAGAGAAAACTCAAGATTATATAGCAAAGTTTCATGAAACTATGAGACAGAAAATAGAAGTGTGACGCTAGCGGATTTAATGGAAATTGACCATGAAAACTTGAAGAACTTATATTTTTTCAAATTTTTCTATGCTGACAAAACAAATTTACTATACAACAAACAGCACTCACATTTAAATTTACATAAAAATTTTTTTTAAAAAAAAATAGGTTTAGCAATAAGAATCGAACGATAGATACTTTAACGAGCTAAAGAAATTTAAAATTTAGATTAAGACAGGTTAAATTAAAAGCAAAATTTATGAAATATTACAACAGAATGTTCAATTAAATCTAAAGAATCTTTAAGGTCTTAGCACAAGAAGAAACATGGAATATATTTTAGGGTGAAATGGGCTTGAATAATAGAAGACTGAGGAATAAATTTGCATTGATAAACTTTAGAGACATATGACACGACGCAACTAGTGTAATTTAGTCGATGGAAGATTATATGCTATAAGGTCAGCGTTTTCCAAAATAGTTCAGACCATAAATCTGACATCATACCTCTGTCTCGAGTGAGGTTATTTCATTTTTATTCCCCTGTGTCAAGTCGTTCCTTTCTTCTGAGAGACGCAATTGAAGAAGCACAATACTGATCTTAAAATAATTGATTCACAATGCATTTTTATCCTTTTTTACCATATAAAAAACTAGTAATAGAATTTTGGTTGAGCGTTTTGCAATGCAAAAACAGCCAGTTATAGCTACATATCTTACCCTTGTTTATATGTGAATTTATAATATTTCGTCCAAATTTCCTTACATAGGAAATTTAGCAAAATTTTACCTTCAATCACCACCTTAATAAAGTTAGTTCAAAGTAAACTTTACTTAAAGAGAGAAAGAAAGTTTCGGAGTTTACACTTGAAGACTTTAATATTATTATTGGCTGATTCCGGATGGTTATGGCTAGTTCTTTTGGGCAATAAATCCGCTGGTTAATATCTCAAGCTGTTTGTCCTTCGCTCATATCTAACTTTTGCCATTCCAGGAGTTTGTACTACATTGTAATTATCTAGTCATAGAATAATTTCAGCCAAAAGAGAAAAAAGTTTTCCCAGTTCACAATTAAAATGTTTAAGAGTTTTGTCAACTGATTTTGGGTTGTTCTAGCTGGTTTTGGTGGGTGATAGTTCCGCTCTTTTTACTTGAACTTGTTTTTGTCCTTCGCACAAATTTACTGATCTTCAAATTGGTATGTTTCATTTATTCGTTTTTTTTGGCGTTGTTTCACTACATTGAAAATTTTGTATTAGGGCATAATTTATTTGCATAAAAACTCCAGCGACTATGAATTTTTTTTACAGTATTCACCATTTATACAATTTCATCGTTACCGAAATTGCGAAGGTAAGTACTGAGGCTCTATTGTACAAAATTTATACTTTAAAGATCTTTAATTTTGAGCTTGTCCAAAAAGAAAAATCAAGATTTGATAGCAAAGTAGGAGGACAGAAAAGACAGAAAGACTGAAACTAGGAGACAGAAAATAGAAGTGTGACGCTACCAGATTTAAGTAAAATTGTCAATGAAAATTTGAGGAAATAATGAACCTTCACATTTTTTTATACTGACAAAATAAATTTTCTGTACAACTAACTGCCCACATTTTTCAGTTTACATAAATGTTTTGTCGGAGCCTAAAATAGTTTTGGTTTTTAAAGAAATAGGTTGAGCAAAAGGAATTGAGTGAAAGATACTTTAACGAGATAATCAAAATTAAATTTTAGATTAAGAAAGGTTAAGTTAAAAGCAAAATCTATGAATTATTATAACTAAATGTTCAATTAAATCTAAAGAATCTTTGAGGTCTTAGCACAAGAGGAAACATGGAATATATTTTAGGGTGAAATGGGCTTGAATAATAGAAGACTGAGGAATAAATTTGCATTGATAAACTTTAGAGACATATGACACGACGCAACTAGTGTAATTTAGTCGATGGAAGATTATATGCTATAAGGTCAGCGTTTTCCAAAATAGTTCAGACCATAAATCTGACATCATACCTCTGTCTCGAGTGAGGTTATTTCATTTTTATTCCCCTGTGTCAAGTCGTTCCTTTCTTCTGAGAGACGCAATTGAAGAAGCACAATACTGATCTTAAAATAATTGATTCACAATGCATTTTTATCCTTTCTTACCATATAAAAAACTAGTAATAGAATTTGGGTTGAGCGTTTTGCAATGCAAAAACACCCAGTTATAGCTACATATCTTACCCTTGGTTATATGTGAATTTATAATATTTCGTCCAAATTTCCTTACATAGGAAATTTAGCAAAATTTTACCTTCAATCACCACCTTAATAAAGTTAGTTCAAAGTAAACTTTACTTAAAGAGAGAAAGAAAGTTTCGGAGTTTACACTTGAAGACCTTAATATTATTATTGGCTGATTCCGGATGGTTATGGCTAGTTCTTTTGGGCAATAAATCCGCTGGTTAATATCTCAAGCTGTTTGTCCTTCGCTCATATCTAACTTTTGCCATTCCAGGAGTTTGTACTACATTGTAATTATCTAGTAATAGAATACTTTCAGCCAAAAGAGAAAAAAGTTTTCCGAGTTCACAATTAAAATTTTTAAGATTTTTGTCAACTGATTTAGGATTGTTCTAGCTGGTTTTGGTGGGTGGTAGTTCCGCGCTTTTTACTTGAAGTTGTTTTTGTCCTTCGCACAAATTTACTGATCTTCAAATTGGTATGTTTCAGTTATTCGTTTTTTTTGGCGTTGTTTCACTACATTGAAAATTTTGTAATAGGGCCTAATTTATTAGCATAAAAACTCCAGCGGCTATGAATTTTTTTTACAGTATTCACCAATTATACAATTTCATTGTTATCGAAAATGCGAAGGTAAGTACTGAGGCTCTATTGTACAAAATTTATATTTTAGAGATCTTTAATTTTGAGCTTGTCCAAAAAGAAAAATCAAGATTTGATAGCAAAGTAGGAGGACAGAAAAGACAGAAAGACTGAAACTAGGAGACAGAAATTAGAAGTGTGACGCTACCAGATTTAAGTAAAATTGTCAATAAAAATTTGAGGAAATAATGAACCTTCACATTTTTTTATACTGACAAAATAAATTTTCTGTACAACTAACTGCCCACATTTTTCAGTTTACATAAATGTTTTGTCGGAGCCTAAAATAGTTTTGGTTTTTAAAGAAATAGGTTGAGCAAAAGGAATTGAGTGAAAGATACTTTAACGAGATAATCAAAATTAAATTTTAGATTAAGAAAGGTTAAGTTAAAAGCAAAATCTATGAATTATTATAACTAAATGTTCAATTAAATCTAAAGAATCTTTGAGGTCTTAGCACAAGAGGAAACATGGAATATATTTTAGGGTGAAATGGGCTTGAATAATAGAAGACTGAGGAATAAATTTGCATTGATAAACTTTAGAGACATATGACACGACGCAACTAGTGTAATTTAGTCGATGGAAGATTATATGCTATAAGGTCAGCGTTTTCCAAAACAGTTCAGACCATAAATCTGACATCATACCTCTTTCTCGAGTGAGGTTATTTCATTTTTATTCCCCTGTGTCAAGTCGTTCCTTTCTTCTGAGAGACGCAATTGAAGAAGCACAATACTGATCTTAAAATAATTGATTCACAATGCATTTTTATCCTTTTTTACCATATAAAAAACTAGTAATAGAATTGTGGTTGAGCGTTTTGCAATGCAAAAACAGCCAGTTATAGCTACATATCTTACCCTTTTTTATATGTGAACTTATAATATTTCGTCCAAATTTCCTTACATAGGAAATTTAGCAAAATTTTGCCTTCAATCACCACCTTAATAAAGTTAGTTCAAAGTAAACTTTACTTAAAGAGAGAAAAAAAGTTTCGGAGTTTACACTTGAAGACTTTAATATTATTTTTGGCTGATTCCGGATGGTTATGGCTGGTTCTTTTGGGCAATAAATCCGCTGGTTTATATCTCAAGCTGTTTGTCCTTCGCTCATATCTAACTTTTGCCATTCCAGGAGTTTGTACTACATTGTAATTAGCTAGAAATAGAATAATAATTGAGTGTTTTCGGATGCAATTACACCCAATTATTGCTTTGCCTCTTAATTTTGTTAAGTTTTAATTAATATCATTTTATCCATATTATCTTTCATAGGAAAATTTGCAAAAAATTTATTTCAATCCCCTAATTCATAAAACTGGTTGAAGTTAATTTCAACCAAAAGAAAAAAAGTTTTCCGAGTTCACAATAAAAATTTTCAAGAGTTTCATTAATTGATTTTGGATTGTTCCAGCTGGTTTTGGCGGGTGGTAATTCCGTTTTTTTTTACTTGAAGCTGTTTTTGTACTTCGCACAAATTTATTGATCTTCAAATTGGTATGTTTCAATTATTAGTTTTTTTTGGCGTTGTTTCATTACCTTGAATTTTTCTTAATAGGGTATTATTTTTCAGCATAACCGTTACTATAAATTTTTTATACAGTATTTACCAATTATAAAATTTCATCTTTGCCCAAATTGCGAAGGTAAGTACTGAGGCTCTATTGTACAATGTTTATACTTTAGTGACCAATAATTTTGAGCTTGTCTAAAAAGAAAAATCAAGATATTATAGCAAAGTATCAGGAAACTATGAGACAGAAAATAAAAGTGTGACGCTACCGGATCTTATGAAAATTGTCATAGAAAATTTGAGGAACTAATGGACCTTCAGATTTTTTTATACTGACAAAATAATTTTTCTATACAACTAACTGCCCACGCACTTAAGTTAACATAAAAGTTTTTAAGAAAAATAGGTTTAGCAAAAAGAATTGAACGATAGATACTTTAACGAGCTAAAGGAAATTAATATTTAGATTAAGACAGGTTAAATTAAAAGCCAAATTTATGATATATTAAAACTAAATGTTCAATTAAATCTAAAGAATCTTTGAGGTCTTAGAACAAGAGGAAACATGGAATATATTTTAGGGTGAAAAGGGCTTGAATAATAGAAGACTGAGGAATAAATTTGCATTGATAAATTTTAGAGATATATGACAAGACGCACCTAGTGTAATTTAGTCGATAGAAGATTACATGCTATAAGGTCAGCGTTTTTCAAAATAGTTAAGACAATAAATCTTACATCATACTGTCTCGAGTAAGGTATTTTCATTTTTGTTCCCCTGTGTCAAGTCGTTCCTTTCTTCTGAGAAACGAAATTGAAGAAGCACATTAATCATTTTAAAATAGTTGAATCACAATAAATTTTTATCGTTTTTTACCATATAAATAACTAGTAATAGAATTTTAGTTGAACGTTTTGCAATGCAAAACAGCCACTCATAGCTTCATATCTTACGTTTGTGAATTTTTTTGTCCAAATTATGTTACTTAGGAAATTTAGCAAAAAGTTTGCCTTCAATCACCATTTTAATAAAGTTAGTTCATATTAAACTTTACTTAAAGAGAGAAAGAAAGTTTCGGAGTTTACTCTTGAAGACTTTAATATTATTATTGGCTGATTCTGGATGGTTATGGCTGGTTCTTTTGGGCAATAAATCCGCTGATTTATATCTCAAGCTGTTTGTCCTTCGCTCATATCTAACTTTTGCCTTTTCAGCAGGTTATATTACATTGCCTAGTAATAGATTAGCTAGTAATAGAATAATAATTGAGCGTTTTTGGATGCAATCCCACCCAATTTTTGCTTTGCCTCTTAAATTTGTTAAGATTTAATTAATATCATTTTATCCATATTATCTTTCATAGGAAAATTTGCAAAAAGTTTTTTAAATCCCCTAATTTATAAAACTAGTTGAAGTTAATTTCAAACAAAAGAGAAAAAAAATTTCCGAGTTCACAATTAAAATTTTCAAGAGTTTTGTCAACTGATTTTGGATTGTTCTAGCTGGTTTTGGTGGGTGGTTGTTCCGCTTTTTTTACTTGAAGTTTTTTTTAGTCCTTCGCACAAAATTACTGATCTTCAAATTGGTATGTTTCAGTTATTTGTTTTTTTGGCGTTGTTTCACTACATTGAAAATTTTGTATTAGGGCCTAATTTATTAGCATAAAAACTCCAGCGACTATGAATTTTTTTTACAGTATTCACCAATTATACAATTTCATTGTTACCGAAATTGCAAAGGTAAGTACTGAGTTTCTGTTGTACAAATTTTATACTTTAGAGATCTTTAATTTTGAGCTTGTCCAAAAAGAAAAATCAAGATTTGATAGCAAAGTAGGAGGACAGAAAAGACAGAAATACTGAAACTAGGAGACAGAAAATAGAAGTGAGACGCTACCAGATTTAATTAAAATTGTCAATGAAAATTTGAGGAACTAATGAACCTTCACATTTTTTTATACTGACAAAACAAATTTTCTATACAACTAACTGACCACACTTTTAAGTTTGCATAAATGTTTTGCCGGAGCCTAAAATAGTTTTGGTTTTTAAAGAAGTAGGTTGAGCAAAAGGAATTGAGTGAAAGATACTTTAACGAGATAAATAAAATTAAAATTTAGATTAAGACAGGTTAGGTTAAAAGCAAAATTTATGAATTATTACAACTAATTGTTCAATTAAATCTAAAGAATTTTTAAGGTCTTAGCACAAAAGGAAACATGGAACATATTTCAGAGTGAAATGGGCTTAAACAGTAGAAAACAGAGGGATAAATTTGCATTGATAAACTTTAGAGATATATGACAGGACGTAACTAGTGTAATTTAGTCGATGGAAGATTATATGCTATAAGGTCAGCGTTTTTCAAAATAGTTTCGACAATAAATCTGACACCATACTTCTGTCTCGAGTGATATAATTTCATTTTTGTTCCCCGGTGTCAAATCGTTCCTTTCTTCTGAGAGACGCAATAGAAGAAGCACAATACTCATTTTAAAATAGTTGAATCACAATGTATTTTTACCGTTTTTCTACCATATAAATAACTAGTAATAGAATTTTACTAAAGCGTTTTGCGATGGAAAAACAGCCAGTTGTAGCTACATATCTTACCCTTGTTTAAATGTGAATTTATAATATTTCGTCCAATTTTCCTTACATAGAAAATTTAGCAAAATTTTGCTTTCAATCACCACCTTAATAAAGTTAGTTCAAAGTAAACTTTACTTAAAGAGAGAAAGAAAGTTTCGGAGATTACACTTGAAGACTTTAATATTATTATTGGCTGATTCTGGATGGTTATGGCTGGTTCTTTTGGGCAATAAATCCGCTGGTTTATATCTCAAGGTGTTTGTCTTTTGCTCATATCTAACTTTTGCCATTCCAGTAGTTTGTACTACATTGTAATTAGCTAGTAATAGAATAATAATTGCGTGTTTTCGGATGCAATCACACCCAAGTATTGCTTTGCCTCTTAATTTTGTTAAGTTTTAATTAATATCATTTTATCCATATTATCTTTCATAGAAAAATTTGCAAAAAATTTATTTCAATCCCCTAATTCATAAAACTGGTTGAAGTTAACTTTAACCTAAAGAGAAAAAAGTTTTCCGAGTTCACAATTAAAATTTTCAAGAGTTTTGTCAACTGATTTTGAATTGTTCTAGCTGGTTTTGTCTGGTGGTAGTTCCCCTTTTTTACTTGAAGTTGTTCTTGTCCTTCGCACAAATTTACTGATCTTCAAATTGGTATGTTTCAGTTATTCGTTTTTTTTGGCGTTGTTTCACTACATTGAAAATTTTGTATTAGGGCCTAATTTTTTAGCATAAAAACTCCAGCGACTTTGAATTTTTTTAACAGTATTCACCAATTATACAATTTCATTGTTACCGAAATTACGAAGGTAAGTACTGAGGCTCTATTGTACAAATTTTATACTTTAGAGATCTTTAATTTTGAGCTTGTCCAAAAAGAAAAATCAAGATTTGATAGCAAAGTAGGAGGACAGAAAAGACAGAAAGACTGAAACTAGGAGACAGAAAATAGAAGTGTGACGCTACCGGATTTAATAAAAATTGTCAATGAAAATTTGAGGAACTAATGAACCTTCACATTTTTTTATACTGACAAAATAAATTTTCTGTACAACTAACTGCCCACATTTTTAAGTTTACATAAATGTTTTGTCGGAGCCTAAAATAGTTTTGGTTTTTAAAGAAATAGGTTGAGCAAAAGGAATTGAGTGAAAGATACTTTAACGAGATAATAAAATTAATTTTTAGATTAAAAAAAGGTTAAGTTAAAAGCAAAATCTACGAATTATTACAACTAAATGTTCAATTAAATCTAAAGAATTTTTAAGGTCTTAGCACAAGAGGAAACATGGAACATGTTTTAGGGTGAAATGGGTTTAAAGAATAGAAAACAGAGGGATAAATTTGCATTGATAAACTTTAGAGATATATGACACGACGTAACTAGTGTAATTTAGTCGATGGAAGATTATATGCTATATGGTCAGCGTTTTTCAAAATAGTTTCGACAATAAATCTGACACCATACTTCTGTCTCGAGTGATATATTTTCATTTTTGTTCCCTTGTGTCAAATCTTTTCTTTCTTCTGAGAGACGCAATAGAAAAAACACAATACTAGTTTTAAAATAGTTGAATCACAATGTATTTTTACGGTTTTTCTACCATATAAATAACTAGTAATAGAATTTTACTAAAGCGTTTTGCGATGAAAAAACAGCCAGTTGTAGCTACATATCTTACCTTTGTTTAGTATGGAACTAATAGTATTTTGTCTAAATTATCTTAAATAGGAAATTAAGCAAAAAGTTCTCCTCCAATCAATTGAATTTCAATTAATAAAACTTGTTCAAATTAAGTTAGACCTAAAGAGAAAAAGAAAGTTTCGAAGTTTATACGTGAAGACCATAATATTATTATTTACTGATTCTGGATGTTTATGCTGGTTTTGCTGGGCAATAAATTTGCTGGGTTATACCTCAAGTTGTTTTGATCCTTCGCACATATCTATTTTTTGCAATTTTAGCAGGTTATATAACATTGTAATAAACTAATAATAGAATATTAATTGAGGGTTTTTGGATTCAATCACACCCATTTATTGCCTTTTCTTTCAATTTTGTTAAGTTTTATATTAATATCAATTTATCTATATTATCTTTGTAAGGAAAAAATGCTAAAATTTACTTCAATCCCCTAATTCATAAAACTAGTTCAAAATAAATTTAACCAAAAAAGAAACATTTTTTCGAGTTTGCAATTATTGTTTTCAAGACCATTATCAACTGATTTTGGATTGTTCTAGCGAGTTTTGGCGGGTGATAATTCCGCTGGTTTTTGTCCTTTGCACATATTTAATGGTCTTCAAATTGGTATGTTTCAAGTTTTTGTTTTTTTGGTATTGTTTAACTACATTAAAATTTTCGTATTAAGGCCTAATTTATCAGCATAAGTACTTCATCGACTATATAGGTTTCAGTATTTAACAATAATACAAATTCATCTTTACCTAAATTGCGAAGGTAATTACTGAGGCTCTTGGGTACGAATTTTGTATTTTAGTGATCTATAAATTTTGGGCTTGTCTTAAAAGAAAAATCAGGATATTCTAGCTAAAAGTTTCTCACTAAATGTTCAATTTAATCTAAAGAAACTTTAAGGTCTTAGCACAAGAGGAAATATGGAATATATATTAGTGTGAAATGGGCTTATAGAATAGAAGACTGAGGGATAAATTTGCATTGATGAACATTAGAGATATATGAGACGACGCACCTAGTTTAATTTGGTGGATGAAAGCTTATATGCTATAAGGTCAGCATTTTTCAAAATAGTTCAGACCATGAATCTGACATCATACTTCTGTCTCGAGTGAGGTAATTTCATTTTTATTCCCCTGTCTCTAGTCGTTCCTTTCTTCTGAGAGACGCAATTGAAGAAGCACAATACTCATCTTAAAATAATTGATTCACACTGCATTTTTATCCTTTTTTACCATATAAAAAACTAGTAATAGAATTTTAGTTGAGCGATTTGGATGAAAGTACAGCCATATATAGCTACATATCTTAACTTTGTTTAGTTGTGAATTAATAATGTTTTGTCTAAATTATCTTACTTAGGAAATTTTATTTAAAAGTTCTCCTCCAATCAACATATTAATGAAACTTGTTCAAATGAGGTTAGACCAGAGGAGAAAAAGAAAGTTTCGAAGTTTATACGCGAGAACCATAATAATACTATTAGCTGACTCTGGATCGTTATGGCTGGTTCTGTTGGGCAATAAATCGGCTGGTTTATACCCCAGCTGTTTTGATCCTTCGCACATATCTAACTTTTGCAATTTCAGCAGGTTTTATAACATTGTAATTACCTAATAAAAGAATATTAATTGAGTGTTTTTGGATGCAATAACAACCAATTATTGCTTTGTCTTTTATATTTGTTAAGTTTCAAATTAATATCTTTTTATCTCTATTATCTTTCTTAGAAAAATATCAAAAAAAATTAATTCAGTCCCCTATTTAATAAAAATAGTTCAAATTTAAATTAACCTAAGGAAAGAAAAAAGTTTTGAGTTGGCATTTAAAGTTTTCAAGACTATTATCAAATGATTTTGGAACTTTCTAGCTAGTTTTGGCGGATGATAATTCCGTTGGTTTTGTCCTTCGTACTTTTTTATTGGTCTTCAAATTGTTATTTTTCGAGTTTTTGTTTTTTTTGTCGTCGTTTAACCACATTAAAATTTTGATATTAAGGCCTAATTTATCAGCATAAGTACTTCATTGACTATATAGGATCTCTTTAGATTTTTAGGCAATTATACAAATTGATCGTTACCCAAATCGCGAAGGTAATTACTGAGGCTCTTGGGTACAGAATGTGTATTTTGGTGATCTTTAAGTTCGGGCTTCTCTAAAAAAGAAAAGTCAAGATATTCTAGCTAAATATTTCTAACTAAGTGATCAATTAAGTCTAAAGAAGCTTTAAGGTCTTAGCACAAGAGGAATTATGGAATGTATATTAGTGTGAAATGGGCTTATAGAATAGAAGACTGAGGGAAAAAATTGCATTGATGAACTTTAGAGATATATGAGACGACGCACCTAGTGTAATTTAGTTGATGGAAGCTTATATGCTATAAGGTCAGAATTTTCCAAAATAGATCAGTCCATAAATCTGACACCATACTTCTGTCTCGAGTGAGGTAATTTAATTTTTACTCCCCTGTGTCAAGTCGTTCTTTTCTTCTGAGAGACGCAATTGAAGAAACACAATACTCATCTTTAAAAAGTTAGTTGATTCACAGTGCAATTTTATCAATTTTTACCATATAAAAACTAGTGATAGAATTCTACTAGAGCGATTTGGATGAAATTACAGCCACCATATTAATGAAACTTGTTCAAATTAATTTAGACGAAAAGAGAAAAAGAAAGTTTCGAAGTTTATACGTGAGGACCTTAATATTATTGTTAGCTGACTCTGGATCGTTATGGCTGGTTCTGTTGGGCAATAAATCCGCTGGTTTATACTCCAAGCTGTTTTGATCCTTTGCACATATCTAACTTTTGCAATTTCAGCAAGTTATATAACATTGTAGTTACCTAATAAAAGAATAATAATTGAGTGTTTTTGGATGCAATAACAACCAATTATTGCTTTGTCTTTTACATTTGTTAAGTTTAAATTTAATATCTTTTTATCTCTATTAACTTTCTTAGAAAAATTTGCAAAAAAAAATAATTTAGTCCCCTAATTAATAAAAGCAGTTCAAATTTAATTTAACCTAAGGAGAAAAAAAAATTTGAGTTGGCAATTAAAGTTTTCAAGACTATTATCAAATGATTTTGGATTTTTCTAGCTAATTTTTGCGGGTGATAATTCCGTTGGTTTTGTCCGTCGCACATATTTAATGGTCTTCAAATTGGTATGTTTCAAGTTTTTGTTTTTTTGGTATCGTTTAACTACATTAAAATTTTTGTATTAAGGCCTAATTTATCAGCATAAGTACTTCATCGACTATATAGGTTTCAGTATTTAACAATAATACAAATTCATCTTTACTTAAATTGCGAAGGTAATTACTGAGGCTCTTGGGTACGAATTTTGTATTTTAGTGATCTATAAATTTTGGGCTTGTCTTAAAAGAAAAATCAGGATATTCTAGCTAAAAGTTTCTCACTAAATGTTCAATTTAATCTAAAGAAACTTTAAGGTCTTAGCACAAGAGGAAATATGGAATATATATTAGTGTGAAATGGGCTTATAGAATAGAAGACTGAGGGATAAATTTGCATTGATGAACATTAGAGATATATGAGACGACGCACCTAGTTTAATTTGGTGGATGAAAGCTTGCATGCTATAAGGTCAGCATTTTTCAAAATAGTTCAGACCATAAATCTGACATCATACTTCTGTCTCGAGTGAGGTAATTTCATTTTTATTCCCCTGTCTCTAGTCGTTCCTTTCTTCTGAGAGACGCAATTGAAGAAGCACAATACTCATCTTAAAATAATTGATTCACACTGCATTTTTATCCTTTTTTACCATATAAAAAACTAGTAATAGAATTTTAGTTGAGCGATTTGGATGAAAGTACAGCCATATATAGCTACATATCTTAACTTTGTTTAGTTGTGAATTAATAATGTTTTGTCTAAATTATTTTACTTAGGAAATTTTATTTAAAAGTTCTCCTCCAATCAACATATTAATGAAACTTGTTCAAATGAGGTTAGACCAGAGGAGAAAAAGAAAGTTTCGAAGTTTATACGCGAGAACCATAATAATACTATTAGCTGACTCTGGATCGTTATGGCTGGTTCTGTTGGGCAATAAATCGGCTGGTTTATACCCCAGCTGTTTTGATCCTTCGCACACATCTAACTTTTGCAATTTCAGCAAGTTATATAACATTGTAGTTACCTAATAAAAGAATAATAATTGAGTGTTTTTGGATGCAATAACAACCAATTATTGCTTTGTCTTTTACATTTGTTAAGTTTAAATTTAATATCTTTTTATCTCTATTAACTTTCTTAGAAAAATTTGCAAAAAAATTAATTTAGTCCCCTAATTAATAAAAGCAGTTCAAATTTAATTTAACCTAAGGAGAAAAAAAAATTCTGAGTTGGCAATTAAAGTTTTCAAGACTATTATCAAATGATTTTGGATTGTTCTAGCGAGTTTTGGCGGGTGATAATTCCGCTGGTTTTTGTCCTTTGCACATATTTAATGGTCTTCAGTTTGGTATTTTTCGAGTTTTGGTTTTTTTGTCGTCGTTGAACTACATTAAAATTTTCGTATTAAGGCCTAATTTATCAGCATAAATACTTCATCGACTATATAGGATCTGTTTAAGGTATTTAGTAATTGTTCAAATTGATCGTTACCCAAATTGCAAAGGTAATTATTGAGGCTCTTGGGTACAGAATTTTTTTTGGTGATCTTTAAGTTTGGGCTTATCTAAAAAGAAAAATCAAGATATTCTAGCTAAACATTTCTAACTAAATGATGAATTAAGTCTAAAGAAGCTTTAAGGACTTAGCACAAGAGGAAACATGGAATATATATTACTGTGAAATGGGCTAATAGAATAGAAGACCGACGGAAAAATTTGCATTGATGAACATTAGAGATATATGAGACGACGCACCTGGTGTAATTTAGTTGATGGAAGCTTATATGCCATAAGGTCAGCATTTTTCAAAATAGTTCAGACTAGAAATCTGATATCATACTTTTGTGTCGAGTGAGGTGTTTTCATTTTTGTTCCCCTTTGTCAAGTCACTCCTTTCTTCTGAGAGACGCAATTGAAGAAGCACAATACTCATCTTAAAATAATTGATTCACAATGCATTTTTATCGTTTTTTTACAATATAAAAAACTATTAATAAAATTTTAATTGAGCGTTTTTGGATGCAAGTACAGCCACATTTAGCTACATATCTTACCTTCGTTTAGTTGTGAATTATTAAAATTTAGACTAAATTATCTTACATAGAAAATTTAGCAAAAAGTTCTTCTCCAATCACCACATTAAAAAAAGCTTGTTCAAATTAAGCTTTGCCTAAAGAGGAAAAGAAATTTTTGAAGTTTACGCGTGAAGACTTAATACTATCTTTAGCTGATTCTGGACGGTTGTGACTGGTTCTGTTGGGCAATAAATCCGCTGGTTTATACTCCCAGTTGTTTTGATCCTTCGCACATATCTAAGTTTTGCAATTTAGCAGGTTATATTACATTGTAATTACCTAATAATAGAATAATACTTGAGCGTTTTTGGATGCAATCGAACCCCATTATTGCTTTGTCTTTTAATTTTGTCAGGTTTTATTTGCAACAAATTTAATTGAATCCCCTAATTCATAAAACTAGTTCAAATTTAATTTAACCTAAGGGGGTAAAAAGTTTTGAGTTTGCAATTTAAATTTTTAACACCATTATCAACTGATTTTACTAAAGCGTTTTGCGATGGAAAAACAGCCAGTTGTAGCTACATATCTTACCCTTGTTTAAATGTGAATTTATAATATTTCGTCCAATTTTCCTTACATAGAAAATTTAGCAAAATTTTGCTTTCAATCACCACCTTAATAAAGTTAGTTCAAAGTAAACTTTACTTAAAGAGAGAAAGAAAGTTTCGGAGATTACACTTGAAGACTTTAATATTATTATTGGCTGATTCTGGATGGTTATGGCTGGTTCTTTTGGGCAATAAATCCGCTGGTTTATATCTCAAGGTGTTTGTCTTTTGCTCATATCTAACTTTTGCCATTCCAGTAGTTTGTACTACATTGTAATTAGCTAGTAATAGAATAATAATTGCGTGTTTTCGGATGCAATCACACCCAAGTATTGCTTTGCCTCTTAATTTTGTTAAGTTTTAGTTAATATCATTTTATCCATATTATCTTTCATAGAAAAATTTGCAAAAAATTTATTTCAATCCCCTAATTCATAAAACTGGTTGAAGTTAACTTTAACCTAAAGAGAAAAAAGTTTTCCGAGTTCACAATTAAAATTTTCAAGAGTTTTGTCAACTGATTTTGAATTGTTCTAGCTGGTTTTGTCTGGTGGTAGTTCCCCTTTTTTACTTGAAGTTGTTCTTGTCCTTCGCACAAATTTACTGATCTTCAAATTGGTATGTTTCAGTTATTCGTTTTTTTTGGCGTTGTTTCACTACATTGAAAATTTTGTATTAGGGCCTAATTTTTTAGCATAAAAACTCCAGCGACTTTGAATTTTTTTAACAGTATTCACCAATTATACAATTTCATTGTTACCGAAATTACGAAGGTAAGTACTGAGGCTCTATTGTACAAATTTTATACTTTAGAGATCTTTAATTTTGAGCTTGTCCAAAAAGAAAAATCAAGATTTGATAGCAAAGTAGGAGGACAGAAAAGACAGAAAGACTGAAACTAGGAGACAGAAAATAGAAGTGTGACGCTACCGGATTTAATAAAAATTGTCAATGAAAATTTGAGGAACTAATGAACCTTCACATTTTTTTATACTGACAAAATAAATTTTCTGTACAACTAACTGCCCACATTTTTAAGTTTACATAAATGTTTTGTCGGAGCCTAAAATAGTTTTGGTTTTTAAAGAAATAGGTTGAGCAAAAGGAATTGAGTGAAAGATACTTTAACGAGATAATAAAATTAATTTTTAGATTAAAAAAAGGTTAAGTTAAAAGCAAAATCTATGAATTATTACAACTAAATGTTCAATTAAATCTAAAGAATTTTTAAGGTCTTAGCACAAGAGGAAACATGGAACATGTTTTAGGGTGAAATGGGTTTAAAGAATAGAAAACAGAGGGATAAATTTGCATTGATAAACTTTAGAGATATATGACACGACGTAACTAGTGTAATTTAGTCGATGGAAGATTATATGCTATATGGTCAGCGTTTTTCAAAATAGTTTCGACAATAAATCTGACACCATACTTCTGTCTCGAGTGATATATTTTCATTTTTGTTCCCTTGTGTCAAATCTTTTCTTTCTTCTGAGAGACGCAATAGAAAAAACACAATACTAGTTTTAAAATAGTTGAATCACAATGTATTTTTACGGTTTTTCTACCATATAAATAACTAGTAATAGAATTTTACTAAAGCGTTTTGCGATGAAAAAACAGCCAGTTGTAGCTACATATCTTACCTTTGTTTAGTATGGAACTAATAGTATTTTGTCTAAATTATCTTAAATAGGAAATTAAGCAAAAAGTTCTCCTCCAATCAATTGAATTTCAATTAATAAAACTTGTTCAAATTAAGTTAGACCTAAAGAGAAAAAGAAAGTTTCGAAGTTTATACGTGAAGACCATAATATTATTATTTACTGATTCTGGATGTTTATGCTGGTTTTGCTGGGCAATAAATTTGCTGGGTTATACCTCAAGTTGTTTTGATCCTTCGCACATATCTATTTTTTGCAATTTTAGCAGGTTATATAACATTGTAATAAACTAATAATAGAATATTAATTGAGGGTTTTTGGATTCAATCACACCCATTTATTGCCTTTTCTTTCAATTTTGTTAAGTTTTATATTAATATCAATTTATCTATATTATCTTTGTAAGGAAAAAATGCTAAAATTTACTTCAATCCCCTAATTCATAAAACTAGTTCAAAATAAATTTAACCAAAAAAGAAACATTTTTTCGAGTTTGCAATTATTGTTTTCAAGACCATTATCAACTGATTTTGGATTGTTCTAGCGAGTTTTGGCGGGTGATAATTCCGCTGGTTTTTGTCCTTTGCACATATTTAATGGTCTTCAAATTGGTATGTTTCAAGTTTTTGTTTTTTTGGTATTGTTTAACTACATTAAAATTTTCGTATTAAGGCCTAATTTATCAGCATAAGTACTTCATCGACTATATAGGTTTCAGTATTTAACAATAATACAAATTCATCTTTACCTAAATTGCGAAGGTAATTACTGAGGCTCTTGGGTACGAATTTTGTATTTTAGTGATCTATAAATTTTGGGCTTGTCTTAAAAGAAAAATCAGGATATTCTAGCTAAAAGTTTCTCACTAAATGTTCAATTTAATCTAAAGAAACTTTAAGGTCTTAGCACAAGAGGAAATATGGAATATATATTAGTGTGAAATGGGCTTATAGAATAGAAGACTGAGGGATAAATTTGCATTGATGAACATTAGAGATATATGAGACGACGCACCTAGTTTAATTTGGTGGATGAAAGCTTATATGCTATAAGGTCAGCATTTTTCAAAATAGTTCAGACCATGAATCTGACATCATACTTCTGTCTCGAGTGAGGTAATTTCATTTTTATTCCCCTGTCTCTAGTCGTTCCTTTCTTCTGAGAGACGCAATTGAAGAAGCACAATACTCATCTTAAAATAATTGATTCACACTGCATTTTTATCCTTTTTTACCATATAAAAAACTAGTAATAGAATTTTAGTTGAGCGATTTGGATGAAAGTACAGCCATATATAGCTACATATCTTAACTTTGTTTAGTTGTGAATTAATAATGTTTTGTCTAAATTATCTTACTTAGGAAATTTTATTTAAAAGTTCTCCTCCAATCAACATATTAATGAAACTTGTTCAAATGAGGTTAGACCAGAGGAGAAAAAGAAAGTTTCGAAGTTTATACGCGAGAACCATAATAATACTATTAGCTGACTCTGGATCGTTATGGCTGGTTCTGTTGGGCAATAAATCGGCTGGTTTATACCCCAGCTGTTTTGATCCTTCGCACATATCTAACTTTTGCAATTTCAGCAGGTTTTATAACATTGTAATTACCTAATAAAAGAATATTAATTGAGTGTTTTTGGATGCAATAACAACCAATTATTGCTTTGTCTTTTATATTTGTTAAGTTTCAAATTAATATCTTTTTATCTCTATTATCTTTCTTAGAAAAATATCAAAAAAAATTAATTCAGTCCCCTATTTAATAAAAATAGTTCAAATTTAAATTAACCTAAGGAAAGAAAAAAGTTTTGAGTTGGCATTTAAAGTTTTCAAGACTATTATCAAATGATTTTGGAACTTTCTAGCTAGTTTTGGCGGATGATAATTCCGTTGGTTTTGTCCTTCGTACTTTTTTATTGGTCTTCAAATTGTTATTTTTCGAGTTTTTGTTTTTTTTGTCGTCGTTTAACCACATTAAAATTTTGATATTAAGGCCTAATTTATCAGCATAAGTACTTCATTGACTATATAGGATCTCTTTAGATTTTTAGGCAATTATACAAATTGATCGTTACCCAAATCGCGAAGGTAATTACTGAGGCTCTTGGGTACAGAATGTGTATTTTGGTGATCTTTAAGTTCGGGCTTCTCTAAAAAAGAAAAGTCAAGATATTCTAGCTAAATATTTCTAACTAAGTGATCAATTAAGTCTAAAGAAGCTTTAAGGTCTTAGCACAAGAGGAATTATGGAATGTATATTAGTGTGAAATGGGCTTATAGAATAGAAGACTGAGGGAAAAAATTGCATTGATGAACTTTAGAGATATATGAGACGACGCACCTAGTGTAATTTAGTTGATGGAAGCTTATATGCTATAAGGTCAGAATTTTCCAAAATAGATCAGTCCATAAATCTGACACCATACTTCTGTCTCGAGTGAGGTAATTTAATTTTTACTCCCCTGTGTCAAGTCGTTCTTTTCTTCTGAGAGACGCAATTGAAGAAACACAATACTCATCTTTAAAAAGTTAGTTGATTCACAGTGCAATTTTATCAATTTTTACCATATAAAAACTAGTGATAGAATTCTACTAGAGCGATTTGGATGAAATTACAGCCACCATATTAATGAAACTTGTTCAAATTAATTTAGACGAAAAGAGAAAAAGAAAGTTTCGAAGTTTATACGTGAGGACCTTAATATTATTGTTAGCTGACTCTGGATCGTTATGGCTGGTTCTGTTGGGCAATAAATCCGCTGGTTTATACTCCAAGCTGTTTTGATCCTTTGCACATATCTAACTTTTGCAATTTCAGCAAGTTATATAACATTGTAGTTACCTAATAAAAGAATAATAATTGAGTGTTTTTGGATGCAATAACAACCAATTATTGCTTTGTCTTTTACATTTGTTAAGTTTAAATTTAATATCTTTTTATCTCTATTAACTTTCTTAGAAAAATTTGCAAAAAAAAATAATTTAGTCCCCTAATTAATAAAAGCAGTTCAAATTTAATTTAACCTAAGGAGAAAAAAAAATTTGAGTTGGCAATTAAAGTTTTCAAGACTATTATCAAATGATTTTGGATTTTTCTAGCTAATTTTTGCGGGTGATAATTCCGTTGGTTTTGTCCGTCGCACATATTTAATGGTCTTCAAATTGGTATGTTTCAAGTTTTTGTTTTTTTGGTATCGTTTAACTACATTAAAATTTTTGTATTAAGGCCTAATTTATCAGCATAAGTACTTCATCGACTATATAGGTTTCAGTATTTAACAATAATACAAATTCATCTTTACTTAAATTGCGAAGGTAATTACTGAGGCTCTTGGGTACGAATTTTGTATTTTAGTGATCTATAAATTTTGGGCTTGTCTTAAAAGAAAAATCAGGATATTCTAGCTAAAAGTTTCTCACTAAATGTTCAATTTAATCTAAAGAAACTTTAAGGTCTTAGCACAAGAGGAAATATGGAATATATATTAGTGTGAAATGGGCTTATAGAATAGAAGACTGAGGGATAAATTTGCATTGATGAACATTAGAGATATATGAGACGACGCACCTAGTTTAATTTGGTGGATGAAAGCTTACATGCTATAAGGTCAGCATTTTTCAAAATAGTTCAGACCATAAATCTGACATCATACTTCTGTCTCGAGTGAGGTAATTTCATTTTTATTCCCCTGTCTCTAGTCGTTCCTTTCTTCTGAGAGACGCAATTGAAGAAGCACAATACTCATCTTAAAATAATCGATTCACACTGCATTTTTATCCTTTTTTACCATATAAAAAACTAGTAATAGAATTTTAGTTGAGCGATTTGGATGAAAGTACAGCCATATATAGCTACATATCTTAACTTTGTTTAGTTGTGAATTAATAATGTTTTGTCTAAATTATTTTACTTAGGAAATTTTATTTAAAAGTTCTCCTCCAATCAACATATTAATGAAACTTGTTCAAATGAGGTTAGACCAGAGGAGAAAAAGAAAGTTTCGAAGTTTATACGCGAGAACCATAATAATACTATTAGCTGACTCTGGATCGTTATGGCTGGTTCTGTTGGGCAATAAATCGGCTGGTTTATACCCCAGCTGTTTTGATCCTTCGCACACATCTAACTTTTGCAATTTCAGCAAGTTATATAACATTGTAGTTACCTAATAAAAGAATAATAATTGAGTGTTTTTGGATGCAATAACAACCAATTATTGCTTTGTCTTTTACATTTGTTAAGTTTAAATTTAATATCTTTTTATCTCTATTAACTTTCTTAGAAAAACTTGCAAAAAAATTAATTTAGTCCCCTAATTAATAAAAGCAGTTCAAATTTAATTTAACCTAAGGAGAAAAAAAAATTCTGAGTTGGCAATTAAAGTTTTCAAGACTATTATCAAATGATTTTGGATTGTTCTAGCGAGTTTTGGCGGGTGATAATTCCGCTGGTTTTTGTCCTTTGCACATATTTAATGGTCTTCAGTTTGGTATTTTTCGAGTTTTGGTTTTTTTGTCGTCGTTGAACTACATTAAAATTTTCGTATTAAGGCCTAATTTATCAGCATAAATACTTCATCGACTATATAGGATCTGTTTAAGGTATTTAGTAATTGTTCAAATTGATCGTTACCCAAATTGCAAAGGTAATTATTGAGGCTCTTGGGTACAGAATTTTTTTTGGTGATCTTTAAGTTTGGGCTTATCTAAAAAGAAAAATCAAGATATTCTAGCTAAACATTTCTAACTAAATGATGAATTAAGTCTAAAGAAGCTTTAAGGACTTAGCACAAGAGGAAACATGGAATATATATTACTGTGAAATGGGCTAATAGAATAGAAGACCGACGGAAAAATTTGCATTGATGAACATTAGAGATATATGAGACGACGCACCTGGTGTAATTTAGTTGATGGAAGCTTATATGCCATAAGGTCAGCATTTTTCAAAATAGTTCAGACTAGAAATCTGATATCATACTTTTGTGTCGAGTGAGGTGTTTTCATTTTTGTTCCCCTTTGTCAAGTCACTCCTTTCTTCTGAGAGACGCAATTGAAGAAGCACAATACTCATCTTAAAATAATTGATTCACAATGCATTTTTATCGTTTTTTTACAATATAAAAAACTATTAATAAAATTTTAATTGAGCGTTTTTGGATGCAAGTACAGCCACATTTAGCTACATATCTTACCTTCGTTTAGTTGTGAATTATTAAAATTTAGACTAAATTATCTTACATAGAAAATTTAGCAAAAAGTTCTTCTCCAATCACCACATTAAAAAAAGCTTGTTCAAATTAAGCTTTGCCTAAAGAGGAAAAGAAATTTTTGAAGTTTACGCGTGAAGACTTAATACTATCTTTAGCTGATTCTGGACGGTTGTGACTGGTTCTGTTGGGCAATAAATCCGCTGGTTTATACTCCCAGTTGTTTTGATCCTTCGCACATATCTAAGTTTTGCAATTTAGCAGGTTATATTACATTGTAATTACCTAATAATAGAATAATACTTGAGCGTTTTTGGATGCAATCGAACCCCATTATTGCTTTGTCTTTTAATTTTGTCAGGTTTTATTTGCAACAAATTTAATTGAATCCCCTAATTCATAAAACTAGTTCAAATTTAATTTAACCTAAGGGGGTAAAAAGTTTTGAGTTTGCAATTTAAATTTTTAACACCATTATCAACTGATTTTGGATAATTCTAACTATTTTTGGCGGGTGATATCTCCGCCGGATTGATCCTTCGCACATATTTACTGGCCTTCGATTTGGTATGTTTCAGGTTTTTGTTTTTGGTCGCCGTTCTACTACATTAAGATGTTCGTATCAAATCCTAATCTTTCAGCGTAAAAACTTGATCGACTACATAGTTTTTTTCTTCAGAGTTCACCAATTATACGAATTCATGGTTACCCAAATTGCAAAAGTAAATACTGAAGCTCTTGGGATTAACACATATCGAACTAGTTTAGTCTATGAAGCCCAAATCGTACATTCCTCTAGTGTAGAGTTATGTTCATTTTTGATCCACTGTATCAAGTTATTCCTTTTCTCTGAGACACACAATAGAATATGCCCAAAACTCATCTTACAATAGTTTGATCATAATGCAATTTTAGCTGGTTTTATTACATTGTAATTATCGAGCAATTGAATAATATTTGAGCGGTTTTAGATGCAAGTGCATCCACTTATTGCTTAGAGTTTTAATTTATGTTAAGTAGTTAAATAATTTCATTTTACCTATATTGTCTTTCTTAGGAAAATTTGAAAAAAATTGAGTCCAATCCCCTAATTCATAAATTTTTTCGAGTTCGCAATTAAAGTTTTTAAGAGTATTATCAACTTAATTTGGATTGTTCTAGCCGGTTTTAGCGGGTGATAATTCCATTTTTTTTATTTGGAGCTGTTTTTTTCCTTTGCACATTTTTACTGATCTTCAAATTGTTGTGCTTCAGTTTTTTGTTTTTTGGCGTCGTTTCACTACATTGAAAGTTTTGTATTAGGGCCTAGCTTATCAGCATAAAGACTTCATCGACTATATAAGATCTACATTTTTTTTACAAATTATGAAAATTAAATCTTACTGAAATTGCGAAAGTAAGCACTGAGGCTCCTGCTACAAATTTTATACTTTAGTGATCTTTAATTTTGAGCTTGTCTAAAAAGGAAAATCAAGATTTGATAGCAAAGTAGGAGGACAGAAAAGACTGAAATTCTGAAACTAGGAGACAGAAAATAGAAGTGTGACGCTATCGGATTTCATGAAAATTGTCAATGAAAATTAGAAGAACTAATGGACTTTCACATTTTTCTATACAGACAAAATAAATTTTCTATACAATTAACTGCACCCACATTTAAGTTTACATAAATGTTTTGTCGGAGCCTAAAACAGTTTTGGTTTTTACAGAAATAGTTTGAGTAAAGGGAATTGAGTGAAAGATACTTTAACGAGATAAAGATTATTAAAATTTAGACAGGTTAAGTTAAATGAAAAATTTTAAGAATTATTACAACTAAATATTCAATAAAATCTAGGGAAAATTTAAGGTCTTAGCACAAGAGGAAACATGGAATATATATTATTGTGAATGGGCTTAAAGAATTGAAAACTGAGAAATAAATTTGCATTGATGAACTTTAGAGATATATGGGACGACGCGCCTAGTGTAATTAGAAGGAAGTAAGCTTATATGCTAAAAGGTCAGCATTTTTCAAAATAGTTCAGACCAGAAATCTGACATCACACTTCTGTTTCGAGTGAGATTTTTTCATTTCTTGATCCCCTGTGTCAAGTCGTTCCTTTCTTTTGAGAGACGCAATAGAAGATGCAGAAGATGCACAATACTCATCTTAAAATAGTTGATTCACAATGCATTTTTATCGTTTTTTTACCATATAAATAACTGGTTATAGATTTTTTGTTGAGCATTTCTGGATGCAAGTACAGCCACTTTTAGCTATATATCTTACTTTTGTTCAGTTGTGAATTAATAATATTTTGTCTAAATGATCTTACTGAAGAAATTTAGCAAAAAGTTCTCCTTCAATAGCCATATTAATAAAACAAGTTCAAAATAAATTTTATCGAAAGAGAAAAAGAAAGTTTCGCAGTTTAAACGTGAAGACATAATATTATTATTAACTGATTCTGGCCGGTTATGGCTGGTTCTGTTGGGCAATAAATCCGCTGGTTTGTAACTCAATTTGTTTTGATCCTTCGCACAACTTTTACAATTTTAGCAGGTTATATTACATTGTAATTAGCTTGTAAAAGATTATTAGTTAAGCGTTTTTGGACGCAGTCACAACCATTTATTGCTTTGTCTTTTAGCTTTATTCAGTTTAAAATTAACATCACTTTATCTATAATATTTTTTCAGGAAAATTTGCAAAAAATTTACTTCAATCCCTATACTTCATAATTCTAGTTCAAATTAAATTTAAACAAAAGAGAAACAATTTTTCGAATTTGCAATTAAAGTTTTCAAGACTATTTCAACTGATTTTGGATTGTTCTAGCTAGTTTTGGCGGGAGATAACTCCGCTGGTTTGGTCCTTCGCACACATTTACGGGTCTTCAGATTGATATGTTTCGAGTTTTTTTGTCGTCATTTAACTATATTATAATTTTCCTGTTAAGGCCTAATTTATCAGCATAAATACTTCATCGACTATATAGGTTATCTTTACAGTATTTAGCAAATATACAAATTGATCGTTACCCAAATTGCAAAGTTAATTACTGAGGCTCTTGGGTACAGATTTTATATTTTTGTGATCTTTAATTTTGGGCTTATCTAAAAAGAAAAATCAAGATATTCTAGCTAAATATTTCTATCTAAATGATCAATTAAATTTAAAGAAGCTTTAAGGTCTTAGCACAAAAGGGAACATGGAATATATATTATTGTAATATAGGCTTATAGAAAAGAAGACTGAGAAATAAATTTGCATTGATGAACTTTAGAGATATATGGGACGACGCGCCTAGTGTAATTAGAAGGAAGTAAGCTTAAACGCTAAAAGGTGAGCTTTTTTCAAAATAGTTCAGACCATAAATCTGACATCTCTCTACAGTTTTGACCAATTATACAAACTCATCTTTACCTAAATTGTGAAGTAAGTACTTAAGCTCTTGGGTACAAAATTTATTTTAAAGTGATCTTTAATTTTGAGCATGTCTAAAAAGAAAAATCAAGATATTCTAGCAAAAAATCCAAAAATTATGAGACAGAAAATAGAAGTGCGACGCCACTGGTTTTAATGGAAATTGTCCATGAAAACTTGGGGAGCAAAAGATTTCCACATTTCTGTATAAAAACCAAACTAACTGCACATATTTAAGTTCACATAGTTGTTTTGTTGGCGCCTAAATAACTTCTGGCTTTTAAAAAAAATATTTTGAGTTTTAAAAAAATAGGTTGAGCAAAATGATTTCAATGAAAGTTATTTTAGCGAGCTGAAGAAAAATATAATTTAGGTTCAGATAGGCTAAGTTAAGAGCAGAATTACTGAATTATTACAACTAAATGTTCAATTAAACCTAAAAATATTTTAAGGTCTTAGCACAAGAGGAAACATGGGACATACATTAGGATGGATGGGCTAAAAAACAAAAGACTGAGGAATAAATTTGCATTGCTGAACTTTAGAGATATACGGGTAAGCGTACCTAGTGTAATTTAATGGATGAAACCTTATAGGCTGTAAGTTCAGCATTTTTCAAAGTAGTTCAGACCGTTAATCTGACAACACACTTCTGTCTCGAGTAAAGTATTATCTTTTTCCCCTGTTCCATGTCGTTCCTTTGTTCTGAGAGACGCAATTGAAGAAGCACAGTACTCATCTTAAAATGGTTTGATTCAAAATGGATTTTTATTTTTTTTCACCATATAATGAACTAGCAATAGAAGTTTTGTTGAGGGTTTTTGGATGCAAGCACACTATAAATCTTAATTTAGCTATAGCCACTTATAGCTATATATCTTAATTCTGATTAGTTGTGGTTTATTAATTTTCTTCTGTTTTATCTTAATTAGGAAAATTAGCAAATCTTCTTCAATCCCCTCATTAATAAAACTAGTTCAAATTAAACTTTACCTAAAGAGAAAAAGAGAGCTTCGGAGTTTACAGTTTAAGATCTTAATATTGCTATTAGCTGATTCAGGACAACTTTGGCTGGTCTTCTAGGACGATAAATCTGCTGGCTTCTACCTCAAGCTGTTTAGTCCTTCGCGCATATTTCCTGACCTTCAAATAAGTGTTTTTTTAATACTTTCTGGCGTGGTTTAGCATCATATAATATTCATTTTTTGCACCTACTTTGTCAGCATCAATATTTCATCAACTAGATAACTTCTTTGCAGTATTTACCATTTATACAAATTCATCTTGTTTACAAGTTTTTATTTTTAGTGATCTGTAATTCTTGCGGTTGTCTAAAATAAATCAAAATATTATAGAAGAGAATCAAAAAACATGAGACAGAAATTAGAAATGTGACCATACCTGATTTCATTGAAATTGAACATAAAAATTTAGCGAGCTAGTTGGTTTTCGCTTTTTTCTGCAAAACATAGACAATCTCCACATAGGTAAGTTTAAATAAATGTTTGTTTGAGCCTAATAAATGTTTGGTTCATTATAAAACTAGTTTGAGCAAAAAAATTTGAATGAAGAATATTTTAAGCAGCTAAAGAAATTTAGGATTTAGATTAAAACAGGTTGAATTAAGAGCAGAAACTTTGGATTTTTACAACTAAATGTTTAAATAAATTTAAAGAAATTTTAGGGTCTTAGAACAGCAGGAAGAGTTGTATATACAATAGGGTTAAAAGGTCTAACAGGATAGGAGATTTAGGATCAAATGTTGTTATTTAGTGCATTGATGTGCCTTAGAGACATATGAGTGACAACGCACCTAGTGTAAGTTTATGGATGAAAGCTTACAGTCTATAAGGTAGGACGTTTTCAAACTAGTTCAGAATATAAAACTCAAGTCGTACTTTTGACTCGAGTAGAGGTATGTTCACTTCTGTTCCCCTGTGTCAAGTCGTTCCTTTTTTCTGAAAGTCACAATAGAAAGAGCACAATACTCATCTTGCAAAAGCTGATTGATAACGCAATTCATGCAAATCTTATTACAGTTTAATTTGCTATCAATAGACTTCTTTGGGTGGTTTGGGATGCCCGTACATCCACTTATTGCTTTGTATTTTTATTCAGTTTAGTATTGAAAAAACATTTTCCCATCTTTTTTATCTTACTTAGGAAAATTAGCAAAACTCTTTTGTCAATCCCTTAACTCATAAATCTAGTTCAATTTAAATTTTATCTAAAGAGAAAAAGAATATTTTGGAGTTTACAGCTGAAGAGCCTAATTTTGTTATTAGCTGATTCTGCATGGCTCTGGATGGTGGTGTAGGGTGATGAATCCACTGGTTTTTACCTCGATCTGCTTTAGTCCTTCGCACATATTTACTGACCCTCAAATAAATGATTTTCTTTTTTTTTATAATTTTTGGCGTGGTTTAGCTATATATAATACTCCGTATTAGACCCTAGTTTATCAGCATCAATCGGTCATCAACTAGATAACTTCTGTTTACAGTACTTACGAGTTATGCAAATTAAATGTTTCCGAACTTGAGGGTCTTGTGTACAAATTTTTTTTCAGTGGTCTGTAATCTTTCTTGCGGTTGTCTAAAAACTCAAAATATTACAGAAGAGTATCAAAAGAATGAGACAAAATATTGAAAAGTGGTCATACTGGATTTAATGGAAATTTTCCATAAAAATTTATGAAACTCATGAGTTTTCGCTTTTTTCTGCGAATCATAGACAATCTCCACACATGTTAAGATTACATAAATGTTTTGTTGAAGCCTAATTAGTTTTTGATTCAATTTAAAAGTAGTTTGAGCAAAAAATTTTGAATGAAGGACACTTAAAGCGGCTAAAGAAAAATAGGACTTAGATTAAGACAAGTTAATTTAAGAGCAGAAATTTTGAATTATTACAACTAATTGTTGAAATAAATTTTAAGAAATTTATTCAGAGTCTTAGCACAGGAGGAAAATAGGAAAATTAAAAAAAGTTAAATGGGCTAACAGGAAATGAGACTGAGGAATAAATATGGGTATTTAGTGCATTGATGTTCCATAGAGATATATGATTGACAACGCAGCTAGTGTAAGTTTATGAATGAAAGCTTACAGTCTATAAGGTAGGACTTTCTCAAACCAGTTCAGAATATAAAACTCAAGTCGTACTTTTGTCTCTATTAGAGGTATGTTCACTTCTGTTCTCTTGTTTCAAGTGACCCTTTACCCTAAAGGTCACAATCGAATGAGCACAATACTCATCTTTCAAAAGTTGATTAATAATGCAATTTGTGCAATTTTTTTTACAATTTAATTTATTAGTAATATACTTTAATTTGAGGAATTTCGGATGCACTTACATCCACTTACTGTTTTTTTTATTTTTCACTGTTTATTATTGAAATAATATTATTCCATTTCTTTATCTTACTTAGGAAAATTAGCAAAACTTCTTCATTAATCCCTTAATTCATAATTCTATTTATTTTAAATTTTAAATAAGGAGAAAAAAAAAGTTTTGGAATTTACAGTTGAAGAGCTTAATATTGTTATTAGCTGATTCTGCATGTCTCTGGCTGGTTCTGTATGGCGATGAGTCTGCTGGTTTTTACCTCAAGTTGTTTTACTCCTTCGCACATTTTTACTGACCTTCAAATAAGTGTTTTTCTTTTTTTAATACTTTTTGGCGTGGTTCAGTTACATATAATACACCATATTAGAGCCTATTTTATCAGCATCAATAGTGCATTAAGTAGATGACATCTCTGTACAGTGTTTACGAATTTTACAAATTCATCGCTTCCGAACTTGAGAAGGCAATTTTTGAGGTTCTTGGGTACAATTTTTATTTTTCAGTGATCTGAAATCTCGCGGTTGTCTAAAAAACTCAAAATGTTACAGAAGAGTATCAAAAAATATGAGACAGAATATTGAAATTGGCCATACTGGATTTCATGGAAATTGTCCATCAAAATTTATGGAAATCATGAGTTTTTGCTTTTTTCGTCAAAGCATGGACAATCTCCACACATGTAAAATTTACATAAATGTTTTGTTGGAGCCTAATTAATTTTTCGTTCATTATAAAAGTAGTTTGAGCAAACAATTTTGAATGAAGGATACTTAAAGCGGCTAAAAAATAGGACTTAGATTAAGACAAGTTAATTTAAGAGCAGAAATTTTGAATTATTACAACTAATTGTTGAAATAAATTTTAAGAAATTTATTCAGAGTCTTAGCACAGGAGGAAAATAGGAAAATTAAAAAAAGTTAAATGGGCTAACAGGAAATGAGACTGAGGAATAAATATGGGTATTTAGTGCATTGATGTTCCATAGAGATATATGATTGACAACGCAGCTAGTGTAAGTTTATAAATGAAAGCTTACAGTCTATAAGGTAGGACTTTCTCAAACCAGTTCAGAATATAAAACTCAAGTCGTACTTTTGTCTCTATTAGAGGTATGTTCACTTCTGTTCTCTTGTTTCAAGTGACTGCTTTACCCTCAAGGTCAAAATCGAATGAGCACAATACTCATCTTTCAAAAGTTGATTAATAATGCAATTTGTGCAATTTTTTTTACAATTTAATTTATTAGTAATATACTTTAATTTGAGGAATTTCGGATGCACTTACATCCATTTACTGTTTTTTTATTTTTCACTGTTTATTATTGAAATAATATTATTCCATTTCTTTATCTTACTTAGGAAAATTAGCAAAACTTCTTCATTAATCCCTTAATTCATAATTCTATTTATTTTAAATTTTAAATAAGGAGAAAAAGAAAGTTTTGGAATTTACAGTTGAAGAGCTTAATATTGTTATTAGCTGATTCTGCATGTCTCTGGCTGGTTCTGTATGGCGATGAGTCTGCTGGTTTTTACCTCAAGTTGTTTTTACTCCTTCGCACATTTTTACTGACCTTCAAATAAGTGTTTTTCTTTTTTTAATACTTTTTGGCGTGGTTCAGTTACATATAATACACCATATTAGAGCCTATTTTATCAGCATCAATAGTGCATTAAGTAGATGACATCTCTGTACAGTGTTTACGAATTTTACAAATTCATCGCTTCCGAACTTGAGAAGGCAATTTTTGAGGTTCTTGGGTACAATTTTTATTTTTCAGTGATCTGAAATCTCGCGGTTGTCTAAAAAACTCAAAATGTTACAGAAGAGTATCAAAAAATATGAGACAGAATATTGAAATTGGCCAAACTGGATTTCATGGAAATTGTCCATAAAAATTTATGGAAATCATGAGTTTTTGCTTTTTTCGGCAAAGCATGGACAATCTCCACACATGTAAAATTTACATAAATGTTTTGTTGGAGCCTAATTAATTTTTCGTTCATTATAAAAGTAGTTTGAGCAAACAATTTTGAACGCAGGATACTTAAAGCGGCTAAAAAAAATAGGACTTAGATTAAGACAAGTTAATTTAAGAGCAGAAATTTTGAATTATTACAACTAATTGTTGAAATAAATTTTAAGAAATTTATTCAGAGTCTTAGCACAGGAGGAAAATAGGAAAATTAAAAAAAGTTAAATGGGCTAACAGGAAATGAGACTGAGGAATAAATATGGGTATTTAGTGCATTGATGTTCCATAGAGATATATGATTGACAACGCAGCTAGTGTAAGTTTATAAATGAAAGCTTACAGTCTATAAGGTAGGACTTTCTCAAACCAGTTCAGAATATAAAACTCAAGTCGTACTTTTGTCTCTATTAGAGGTATGTTCACTTCTGTTCTCTTGTTTCAAGTGACTGCTTTACCCTCAAGGTCAAAATCGAATGAGCACAATACTCATCTTTCAAAAGTTGATTAATAATGCAATTTGTGCAATTTTTTTTACAATTTAATTTATTAGTAATATACTTTAATTTGAGGAATTTCGGATGCACTTACATCCATTTACTGTTTTTTTATTTTTCACTGTTTATTATTGAAATAATATTATTCCATTTCTTTATCTTACTTAGGAAAATTAGCAAAACTTCTTCATTAATCCCTTAATTCATAATTCTATTTATTTTAAATTTTAAATAAGGAGAAAAAAAAAGTTTTGGAATTTACAGTTGAAGAGCTTAATATTGTTATTAGCTGATTCTGCATGTCTCTGGCTGGTTCTGTATGGCGATGAGTCTGCTGGTTTTTACCTCAAGTTGTTTTACTCCTTCGCACATTTTTACTGACCTTCAAATAAGTGTTTTTCTTTTTTTAATACTTTTTGGCGTGGTTCAGTTACATATAATACACCATATTAGAGCCTATTTTATCAGCATCAATAGTGCATTAAGTAGATGACATCTCTGTACAGTGTTTACGAATTTTACAAATTCATCGCTTCCGAACTTGAGAAGGCAATTTTTGAGGTTCTTGGGTACAATTTTTATTTTTCAGTGATCTGAAATCTCGCGGTTGTCTAAAAAACTCAAAATGTTACAGAAGAGTATCAAAAAATATGAGACAGAATATTGAAATTGGCCAAACTGGATTTCATGGAAATTGTCCATAAAAATTTATGGAAATCATGAGTTTTTGCTTTTTTCGGCAAAGCATGGACAATCTCCACACATGTAAAATTTACATAAATGTTTTGTTGGAGCCTAATTAATTTTTCGTTCATTATAAAAGTAGTTTGAGCAAACAATTTTGAATGAAGGATACTTAAAGCGGCTAAAAAAATAGGACTTAGATTAAGACAAGTTAATTTAAGAGCAGAAATTTTGAATTATTACAACTAATTGTTGAAATAAATTTTAAGAAATTTATTCAGAGTCTTAGCACCGGAGGAAAATAGGAAAATTAAAAAAAGTTAAATGGGCTTACAGGAAATGAGACTGAGGAATAAATATGGGTATTTAGTGCATTGATGTTCCATAGAGATATATGAGTGACAACGCACCTAGTGTAAGTTTATGGATGAAAGCTTACAGTCTATAAGGTCAGATTTTTTCAAAATAGTTCAGACTATAAACTCAAGTCATGATTTTTTCTCCAGTAGAGGTATGTTCATTTTTGTTCCCTGTGTCAGGTAGTTCCTTCAGTTTGAAGGTCACAATAGAATGAGCACAATACTCATCTTGCAAAAGTTGATTAACAATACAGTTTATGCAAATCTTATTACAGTTTAATTTGCTAGTAATAGATATTTATTTGAGCGGTTTGGGATGCCCATACATCCATTTATGGCATTGTATTTTAACTTTGTTTAAATGTGAAATAATATTATTCCGTCTTTTTTTTATCTTACTAAGGAAAATTAGCAAAACTCCTACGTCAATCCCTTAATTCATAAAACTAGTTCAACTTAAATGCAAACTAAAGAGAAAAAGAAAGTTTTGGAGTTTACTTTTGAAGATTTTAGGATTAATATTGGGCGAAATTTCCGCTAGTTCGTACGTCAAGCTGTTTTGGTCCTTTGCACATATTTACTGATTTTCAAATTGGTGTGTTTCAGGTTTTTGCATTTTTTGGCGTCAATTAACTACATATAAATTTCTATAATAGCACCTATTTTAATCAGCATATAAACTTCATCAGCTATATGTCTTCTGTAACAGTTTTTACCAATTATACAAGTTCATCGTTACCGAACTTGAGAATGAGTAATTTTTTTCCTGCAAGAACTTGCTAGAACTTAATTGGAAATTTCGAAGCAAAACCAAACGAAATAACTGTCCCGCGTAAATAGACCTCCCGATTCAAAAAACAAAGCTTATCTCGCGAGATATTGCAAGATTAATTTTTGTTTCCGACTCGGGAGTTTGATTTTTATTTCACGCGGGACTGTTAATTCGCTTGAACGAATATAATATTGTTCACGCGCTCATTATGTTAAAAGATTCTCCACGCTGTCGGAATTGATCATTTCACTCTGTGTTTTAAACTATCGTTTTGAGCAATTCAAGCTTTTGGTTTCCCAATTTCACAGGCAGTTGCATTGGATTGGGGATCGATTCTGGGCGCGATAATGATGTAATAGTCTTCATCTAAAATCCAGTCAGACAACCAGTCCAGTTTTCTTTCAATATTTTTTATCTATCCCGATTTTCGCCTCTCTCTATTATGGTAATCGCGTCATCACATCATTTTTCTGAAGAAAATAGTACAAGTTTTGACCGACAATCTCTGCCGCCACAATTGCTGCTACAAATTTGGCCACCTGGCTACTATTTTTTTAATGTGGTGTACGTGTGGACCAATTTTGACGGCAATCTCTAAGATCCTTGACGACTGTTGTTAGTATTTTGTTTAGCATGACTGTGTTCCCTGCTTGATTTTTGAAATAGCCACGTGATGTTTTTTCAAATTCAAAATAAAGTTTGCTTTTCTTGACGAGCAATCTTACCCGCTGACCGATACTACCCTTATTTAGGTGCGCAACCCTAGACCACTCCAATCAGACCATTTGGGTCACACATTGCAGGCGCGGTGCGACCCAAAATACATGGTCTCGGAAACGCTAGAGTCTGATCAGAGGTCTTTTGGGTCAAACTATGGCCGCACAATTTCTTGGGTCGCACTATGGTCTGATCAGAGGGTAAAATCTGGGAAATGGTATGATCAGAGCGGACTTTGTTTTGGATCTCTGGGTCTTCCACATTGGCAATGAGTACATCTTGATTGGTATAGTCCTCTAAAGTTCCTAGATGACAAAGTTCTGCGTGTTCTTTTAATGCCAAACTGATCTGTTTCATCCTTCTTCGGCAATCTGTCATCCCATTGCTCGTTAACTCCTGGGTCGATTGGATACTGCATACAGTTACTCCCACAACTCCATATTTGAAAAAGTTTAAAGATTTTTGTGAGGATGGGACCTACTCTTATTAATACGTCTACTCTTTGGACTTAATGGATAGAATTATTATGGCTCTGTCTTTCTATTTGATTTGTAAGAACCCAACTGTGGTATTAGCTAACTCCATATGCTGCTAAAAAATTAGATCTTAGAGGACTCGAACCTGCTATCTCCAGACCCCTGGAAAGGTATGCTACCGTTGCACCACAGCTCCGCGGAATTATCAACTTTGTTAGCTTGATATAGCAAAAGCTGGTTTATAATCAATTAACTCCCAATATTTTTTTCCGAATAACATATTAGTGTGGCTAGTGAATTTGCACTCCTGTTCCCACATTGATTTTGCTTGGGCTGTATCAATGTCGAACTATCTTTGATATTTCATAGGAGCCAGCGATCCATCGACTGCCTTTTTTCTCTTCGAAGGATGCTGGTTGATATTTTAGAGCTGTAGGCTTCGTTTTTTATGATTTATCAAGCCTAATATTCTTCCCGGTTACATGACAAAATACCCAATGCCAAAATACCCAATGTGCCAAAATACCCAATGCTGTTATACTCCAATTTATTCCCTTTGATCTTTTTGTTCAATAATCCGATTACAAATTAGCACTCGGTATTATAAGCATATATTCTCTCAATTAAGCTGATATCTTGTTCCCATGCTCGGTTGTGACAGTTTCATGTCAAGTCCCAAGGGCCGCTGAGGCATGGCAAGATGCGGTAATCAAATATTATGGTAAATAATTGTTCGGATAGTTTCAACGTTAGAATAAAATATTGGGTATACTTTGGGTATTTTGTCACATTGGGTATTTTGGCATTTGGTATTTTGTCCTGACACCATTCTTCTCAGCGGTAATATACATTTTCGAAAGTGCTTTTCATTTTCCCCAAAGTATAGGTGATATTTAACTTGGCTTTTATCTTTGTTGGGTTATCCCCAAGGGAATTATTATTGATTTTTTACTGCCCCCCTTGTGGTGACTGTTAAATGTGTCTCCTTCATCGCTGTGACTACCATTATTGTTTCTTACTACTTTCAATCATTTCCTATAATAAAAATGTTAAATAATAATGGATATTATAGTTAATTGTTACATAAATTTACACTCTATCTTTTCCAAGGGAAGAATACGGGGTTGTCTGCTAAAATGCACCGGTTGACGCGTTAATTATTATTTTCAGACACGTTTTTCCGGCTGACTGGTTTTGTTTCTGCCGCTTTCGATGTAGAGTCTGCCTAAAAATTGTGCTGCTAAATTTAATTTATATCATATGATAATGTGCGGGCAGTATTCATTGAAAGCATTGTTTTTGTTTTTAGCGGCTAGAAAGAAAACCGAGATTATTAAAATACATTGAAAAGTTTGATATAATTGAAGGTTGAGAACAAATTTTGTTGGTGTTTTAGGAGAGACGAGAAGGAGAGTTGTTGTGTTATCACGGTAGAATGGAACAATTTTGCATAAAGATGAGGTCCAAGACCGAAACCAAGTATGTCCAGATTGAAGGTGAACGCGGTGGGGGGGGGGGGGGGGGGAGTGTTGTGGTGCTTTCGAAATTACATAATTTGCAGGCATCGAAAAAAACGCCTATTACTTTGTGTTGATTTTACATAATTTTAACGCTTTCGTCGCACTCAACTCAAAATTATGTAAGACAATTTCAGTGCATGTATTTCCTAACTTTTTAACGCTATTTACGGCATATCTTAAATATTTTTGCAAAAAATCTTCAGCGAAGGCAGAATTCTGAACAAGAACTCACAAAAATCGAAACATGAAGTGAGGAAAATCTGAACTTCAGAAATTTGCGGGGGACGGCTAGGACAAACTTGATTTCGGACTGGGACCTCAACCTAGTCAGCTTATTTCCCGATTAATTGTTTCACACGTTTCGTTGATTTAGTGATTGCTGATGTTATGGGTTGTCGAAACGGCCTCAGCAGTATAATCAGCAGAAAGGAATTGATCAAACCACAAGCATGTTTCAGAGACCTGAATGTTGAGTTGAGTGCTGATAGAACCTTAAAATATGTCAAGTATAGATCTGTTCGGACGGAGACAAGGTTGAAAAAGCCATCATTGCTCCACCGGGGACGATCAAACCCTAAATACAAAAATCTCAGAGGGTTTTAGAACGAGGGTTTTAGAACGAGCAGTTTATTATGAAAAATACTTATGAAAAAAATACGGAGCTAGGAATTAGAGCCGAACGGGCGCAGAGCCGAAGGAAAAAAAAGAGAATCAGAGCCGAATGCTTAAATTTGATTGGCGAAATAATCTGATTGTCTTAAATTAAACCACAACTGTAAGAAATGTCGAATTAATTAGTTGTCGTCGCTTTATTATCTATGGTGCGCGGTCGCGCTAAGCTCCACCCAGCCTCTCCATGGCCGCAACCCCCAACCCCCTCTCCCCTGACGAGGGAGGGCGGGGGTGTTTGACCACGGATAGACCTTTGTTCCGCAATTTTGTACGCATTTTTCATAATAAACTGCCTTTACAGTTCTAAGTTTAAAATCGGAAACATTCGACTTTAAATCTCATTTTACGACATTCTACTCTGCGCCTATTCGGCTCTACCGGGAGAGCATTACTCGGTCCTGCGAGAGCATTACCTCAGGCTCATCTATCGGACTTTCTCTACTCAGTGAAACGAAACTTGATAGGATAGACCTTGCCAAGACATGCAAGATCTTAACAGTCTTGACAAAACATGGATTAAATCTTACCAAGATCTTGATAGGACAAAAATTCTTGGTACATCTTGATAAGATCTTGCCAAGATCTTATCAAGCTGTATCAAGAAAATTTCTCGATGAAACCTGCCAAGATCATGGTAAAACATGGCAATAAAGTTGCAATGAAAATGAGAGGCGTAAAACGTAATCAAAGTGTTGTGATTGCGCTTTCTGGACAATATATTTTCAAGTTGCTCTTTTCAAGACTTTTTGCATTTTAACAAACGTTTTTGTACTCGGATTCTCGAATCCGTTTCTGTTTGTCATATATCAACAAGAATACGTTTCAAATCCACAAACAATGGTTTTTAATTCACTTCAACCAATTTTTATTATTGATTGCGGCACAAACAATTTAAAAAATTGTGATATGTTGAAATCTTTAAAAAAGTGAGGGTAAAGTGGATCAAAGACGCTTTTCGGTAAAAAAAAATTAACTAAAAAATGTTTTCTGATATAAAATGAGCAAAAAAATCATAAGGCACATTCATTTCAATAACAAAACACGAATTTAAATCGTTCATTAGAACTGCAGATTTGTTACTTTCGAATCAGTCGATTATATAAATTATTTCTTAGAAAACTATTCTGCACTCATTTGTCCTCTGCTCTCGCTAATTACAGTTATTTGACCTACTATGTCCATAACGAGCTAGCATCCACTCAAAAATTTCAATATACTGGAAAAAACGGCTCATTTGTTGGTTAATAAACTAACGGGAGCTGCATTTTCCGACATTCTTGATAATTCTTGCTAATTCTTGATAAATCTTGATATTTCTTGCTTAATCTTGTGATTTCGTGCTCATTCATGTTTTTGGGTGCTATTGAGTTTTTATTACTTGGTACGTCTTGCCATGTCATGGTTAATCTTTCATGGAAATCTTGCCAAGATTTTGTTTCTTGATACCCATGCAAAGATCTTGCAAGTTCGTACATATCTTGATATTATCTTGCCACGTAACACGGCAAGATTTTGGCAAGATTTTCCAAGATTAAGTATGTTTCTTATCAAGGCTATCAAGTTTCATTTAACCGGGTAATAGGAAAAGAAGAATAAAAAGACTGTTGAAAATCACCATCCGAATAATGCGAGAGAGACAAAAGTATGAGATTGCAAAAAGAGCGTTAAAACTACGCTAGCTCACAAATAGACCGAATCAAGGTCAAAGGATTAAAGAACGCATGGATTATGACTCGCTAAGAAGAACTACCTTAACCGCAATAAACTGGAGCTTAAGAACTGACTTAACCCGAGGTTTGGGGTCCACCACGTACCACATAGCTTATGAAAGGCTAACGCAGGTGGGGTAATTGACCCTGGTTATCTCTGATCAGATGTTGTTGCGTCAAGCACTGTGGTACAGACCATAAAAGTGCAATCTGACATGGGGTGAGTTTTTGGTTTTCCCGATTTTTCGGTTAAACGTTCTATAGACTAATCAAGAATCCTAAACTTGAAATTGAACCATTGCATTTATTTTACGCCATTGTTACAAAATGCTGGCGCAGTAGCTAAAAATAAGCGAATTTGAATTCAAATTTTTTTTGTTAAAGTATTTAGTATTGTTAAATGAAACCTGCTCGAGTGTGAAATTTCCAAAAAAGTCGGGTTTTCGTTTGACTTATGAATTCTTT